>NW_024429267.1:39767816-40420316 GCF_017639785.1 Mesocricetus auratus | reverse complement strand
CTCTCTCTCTCTCTCTCTCTGTGTGTCTTAGGGATTTTAAAGTGTCCCTACCAGAGTGGGCCTTCTACAGTTTGGCATGGGTTGGGATGAAGCTTTTGTATTTGGATGACTTTCCTAGTGCCAGCTGGAGACCTACAGTTTAGACTTCCAACCTGCAGATGAGAGGGTCCTCACTCTCAGGACCCTAACACACCTGTTCTGCTAGTGCCCTTAGATCTGAACAGTGCCCATCCTCCATCCCTCCTCCCTCTGCTGGGCAACCCTACTGTCCACCCACTTTGTGCTCCTTGCCTGCCTCACACCCTCCCTTCAACTTGAGGCCTTTCAAGTATTGATCTCCCTGCCCAGACCCCTCCCTTCGTTCCACCCCTCCCTAAGGCAGACCTCAGCCCAAATGCCAAGTCCTGGGGGAGCATCGCTGACCTCTCTAACTTGGGCAGACCCTGTATTGTTATTTGCTGTGCACTGCTCTGCTCGGGGGTGGGGGCTTTCTCTCCCACTTTTCAGGACCTCCCAAGGGGAGTGGCTAAGCTAACAAGCAGTCCACTTCCAGGACTGCTTTGCTTCAGTGATCTTCTCTCTCTCTGACTCAGCCTCTATCTTTTCTAGCAGCATTTTAGAAACTTTAATCTCAGGCCACCTGTGAGGACAAACTGACTTTCCCATTTTACTTTTCTAAAGGTCATGCTGTAAATGAGTTTGATGCTGGAATCCAATAAATAGCATAGGAACATAGAAGTGATGCTATGTTGCGCCCCCCCCCCCGCGTGCTCAGGACATTGTTCAAATGTGGGAGGAGGGTGCTCAGGAGTCTGTGGGTGAAGGTGAGGCTGGAATCTGTTTTTAGGGACTGCCAAGTTGACCTTGCCTTTGTGCCTGTTGTTGTAGCTCTCTGTGGACAAAGAGTGGATGCTGAGTTTTCCCCTGGCTCCAGGACAGTGTTGCCAAGCCTTTAGTCAGAGGAAAGAAAGCTGGTTTATGCTCTCATTTCATGAGAAGTCAGGTTAAAACAAGACGTGATTCCATAGATATCCACGGAGCAGCTTGTACATGCCAGGGGCTGCCCTGAGCATCCAAACATCACAAAATGGTCCCTCTGCTGTGGAAGGATCTGTCCCAGGGCTTTGCACTCAAGTCCCCAAGCCTGCTGCTGCTATGACAGTAACTTCCAGAGGGAAACTGAATCAGAGTATGCCACAGAAGGACAAGTACAGTGAGGCAAGCTAGGGACAAAACTCAGATCTCTGTTTTTAAATTTGTTCCTTAGGAATGCTTTAATGTCTCCTCATGACCCAGGCTGCACAGGTTCTGCCCCGGTGATCTCCAGGCCTGTAATGAAGGGGTGTGTTTCTAGCTCTTTCTACTTTTCCAGCTGTGTTTGGGGCTGACTGGTAGACTCCAGGCTCCTTCCTATGGTCCTAGGTGATCTTAGATGCGAGAGCTATCTGATGGGATTGTCCCTGGCCATGTAAGATGTTGTCCTGCTGGGCTAAAGAGATCCTCTCTCCCACCCACCCCCTTCTACCACTGCAGCACAGCTCTGGAAACCTTCAGCCCTATCTAGATGCCCAGACAGCCAGGTCTCGGGAAACAGATCTCAGGTGCCTTGGAGGGGACAGCTAAATTGACAGGCACACTAATAGGGGCTGCACGCTGCACAGGTGCCTCTGTGTTATAAATGCCTGGCACAGGAAGCTTCCTAAGTCATGCAGAGGACAACTTTATGGTCCAGAAAGTAAAGAACTGGAACCAGATCAGCTTGCAACAGGGATACGTTGATTGGGGATGGATGAGAGTTTGGTCCAGGAGCTCAGAACGCCATAAACCATCGCAGCTCTGTACCCAAGGACTGGTTCCCACTGATGCCCAGGAAAATTAAGGGTTTGGGGGCTGTGCAGCCTTGGCCTACATTACAGTGGAGTAGGACTTCCTGATCCTCCCCAATTCCCAGCCCTCACTGCCCTCCCTGTGATTTGCCTGTAGCAGATTTTGATGTGTTTTCCCTTGCAGGGTGGCTTTGGAGGCTCACCTACCAGAGTTGCCTAGTTTCCTTAGCATGCTCAGGGCTTGTGGGATCCTAGGTTGGATTAACACCCTACTCTCATACACCTCACTCATTTTTTGACTCTATAGTTCAACTGTGTTAAAAGTCCTGGGATTCTAGGACCATAATGCCATTCTTGCCTCTGGCTTCTTTGTAAGCTCTTGATTCCTGTTGCCTTGAAGCCTCTTCCTGGTTGGAGTAGCAAGGCTTGCCTTTTATCTTGCTGTCCTGAGGGCTGTGCTGCAGTGTCTCTTGTTCAATATAGAAGTGAATGAATAAATAAATGATAGGATAAATAAATGACACTGTGAGGGGGAAGCCAGGCCTTCCCACAGTGTCGCTTCTCACCCCTTCTGAGCAGGGTGCCTCTGGGGCTTCAGAACTGCATCTCTGGGTCTCAGATTGCACCCTTATCTCCTGTCCTTATGCACCTGTCCTTCAAGCAGGAAGCCCTTCTTAGTCCCTGAAGGGGCAAATGCTGGCCATATGTTTGTTCTCAGGCCTCAAATGTGCAGGCAGGTGGATCTCAGCATTTCCCTTAGTGCATGTTTGCTATATTTCTGTATCCTCTTGCATTTTAAAACTTTCTTTTGAGGTTAACTATAGTCTTTTGAAGCTGCTGGAGGGATGGCTCGGTGGTTAAGAATGCATACTGTTCTTCCAGAGGACCAGGTTCTGTCTCCAGAACCCAGCTCATGACTGCCTGCAATTCCATGTGATCCTGCGCACCTACTTGCATAATTAAAATAAAATAATATTTGTAGAGAAATAATACAGACTTATGCAGTCTTCATCTGATTTGTACCAGTGGTAACATCTTGCAAAACCTAGCATAATTTCATACTTTGTAAATGACCTTGATATAACTAATTGACTATCATCAGATATCAGCTTTTGGTGTGTGTGTGTAGTGTGTGTGTGTGTGTGTGTGTGTGTGTGTCTGTGTATGTGTGTGTGTGTTTAGATCACTTCCTTGTATGTATCCATGTTGGTGCATGTTCATATTCATATGTGGAGATCAGTGATCCACCTTGGGTTTTGCTTCTTTGGAGGTGTTCCTCTTGTTTTATGAGATGGGGTCTCTCGCTGGTCTGGGACTCAATGATTATGTTATATTATGTTATGTTATGATTATGTTATGTTATGAGTATGATTATGTTAGATCAGTGAGCCTGAAGGGTCTGCCTTTACCTTCTTCTGAAGTGCTGGGATCACATGTGCTATCACACCTGGCTTTTTCTTTTCCTTTCTTTTTAATGTGACTTCTGGGAATCAGACTCAGGTCCTCACACTTGTGTGATGAGTACATTAAAGACTATGTCACTTTCCCAGTCCTGGATCCTGTCAGCTGTGTTGAACTGAATGACCACTATAGACCAGAACCTTAAACATCCCCAGTGATGTGTTCTATATAGTCTTCCTTTTTACTTCACTCAATATTTTTCCACCAAGTGGGTATATGCTGTGTGCATAAATAGTTTATTCCTTTTTTATTGCTGAGTAATATTATACTGTATGGATATACTAAAATTTGTTTAACCATTCATTTGCATTTTAAGGACATTTGATTTGTTTATAGTTTCAGGGGAATTATAAATAAAGTACTGTGGATATTTATGTATACATTTTTGTATGAATAAGTTTTTACTTTTGGTGTATAACCAATAAGCATGGGGAAAGATATCCAGCACCATCAGTCATTAGGAAAATGCAGACTAGGAGTCAAATGAGGGATCAATGCCCTGTTGAGAATGGGTGAAATGAAAGAGAATGAAGACAAATGCTGGTTAGAGATGGAGAGAAACCAAGTGCTGATGGGACTGAGAGACAGCAGGACAGCCACTCTATACCAGGGCATTCCAGCGGCTCACACAGCTGACCTGCCTATCCTATGACTCGTCAATTGAACTATTAGGTATTTTAATTATACTTTAAGAGTTCAACCATGGGCTCAGTGAGTAAAGGTCTTCGTCATCAAGCCAGACAACCTGAGTGTGATACCCGGAACCCACAGAATGGATAGAAAGATCTAACTCCAAGACTTAGTGAATGTATGCCTTAGTTGGAACTTGAATCTTTTTTATCAGAAACAATACCATAAACTTGGTGTATTTCTGTGAAACATTCCAGTCAGTTACATATATCATTTCAATTTACATGCACTGGTATAAACCATACAGAGGGTGGTGCTCATATATTTTTAATAATTAAGTGGATGGTCTTCTCAAGATAAATCACTAAGTGGTTTGAATTAGGGCTTAACGTTTCCTCTATTTTTGGTTTTTTGATTAAAAAATGATGATTTGCCATTCAGAAGTGATGTGTTGATGTCACCTTGTATCTCAGATACCCACG
This sequence comes from Mesocricetus auratus, assembly GCF_017639785.1. Classification (NCBI taxonomy): domain Eukaryota; kingdom Metazoa; phylum Chordata; class Mammalia; order Rodentia; family Cricetidae; genus Mesocricetus; species Mesocricetus auratus. Next base: position 40,415,917 of record NW_024429267.1, on the reverse strand, counting down.
AGAGTGACAAGCTAGTGTTTACAACTCCAGGCACTGTAATTGTTCCAATTATTTCTTAATCTAATAGCTGAAAATACTACATCATTTTTATTCATTTAAAATTCTGTGACTACATCATTATGTGTGTGTTTGCATATTCATGTCCATGTGTCCATCTGTGTGGCGGGCAGAGGTCAACCTCCAGTGTCCTTCTTCAGGTGTTGTCTATTTGGTTTTTGAGACAGGGTCTGTAATTGGTCAGGAACTTACTGAATTGTCTTAGCTGACTGACTTGGCAAGCTCCAGGCATCCACCTGTCTCTGCCTCCCCAGCACTGCTGTTTCAAGTGTGTGTCTGTTGTGGAGTATTAGTTAAAGATGTGTTACATTCTTTTATGCCATGGAACATTTGTTTAATGACGCAAAGGTATGTTGTGTTCTTTTATGTTGCATTTGTTTAACTCTGTGAAGCTGTGTTACTTTGCCTGTTTGAAACGCCTGATTGGTCTAAGAAAGAGCTGAATGACCAATAGCTAGGGCAGGAGAGGGATAGATGGGGTTAGCAGACAGAGAATAAATAGGAGAGAAGAGGAGGGAGGACCGAGAGGAGGAAAGAGGACACCAGAGGCTAGCCACCCAGCTGCATAGCCAGCAATAGAGTAAGAGGTAAAGAGATATAGAATAGAGAAAGGTAAAAAGTCCAGAGGTCAAAAGTAGACAGCTATTAAGACTGGACATTCATAAGTAAAAATAAGGCTCCATGTATTTATTTGGGAGCTGGCAGGCAAGCCCTCAAAGAGAAAAGAGTAAAGAGTAGTATAAAAACCAATTACATGTGTCATCACACCTAATTGTTAAAAACAGATTCAGAATATTGAATTCAGGTCCTCATACTTGCAGTACAAGTGTTTACCAACTGACCTGTCTTCTCATTCCCTGTCATTTAAAATTTATAAACTTTTATTATATTTATCTTATTACGTGTGTGTGTGTGCATGTGTGGTATGGTGGGGTGGGGTGTGTATTTCTGTTGTACACTATAGAGGTCAGAAGATAACTTACAGGAGTCTGTTCTTTCCTTTTACCATATGGGCTCCAGGGACCCAACACAGGTCCTCAGGCTTTATGGCAAGTGCTTGTAATCACTGAGCCACCTCCACCCCCGAAAAACTTAGGAAAGTTAGGCTAAGAAAGTTTTCATGAGTTTCTTCTATTGTGAATGCCTATTATTTATGTATTTTGCTACTGATTTCAATGTTTTATACTACTGTCATATTGATTTAAAATTTTCTAGTTTGGAACATTTAGAGTACCATTTAACATCGCTGTATATTCCAGTTCTCTAGTCTATTTAAATTTGTGTGTTTTTACCATAGGTCCCTCCTCTTAAGGTTCTTTGCTTTCTAAAGCTACATCAATAATTCTCAGTGTCTGTCATCCATGGCCCAGTCCTCCACGGCAGGGATTTCACTTGGACATTTAGTACAGAATAAGACTTCTGCTTACTCTTCGGGAGCTAAGTTGTGTCTCTGCCTCCTTCCTGAGCAGAATTCCCTCTTGCCCTCCCTGGGAGGTCCTGCCTTCAGCACTGGCATCAGCTGACTGTCACTGTGACATCCAAGGCCACCTTACTCACTTCCACAAGTCTCTCTCTCTCTCTCTCTCTCTCTCTCTCTCTCTCCCTCCCTCCCTCCCTCCCTCTCTCCCTCCCTCCCTTCCTTCCTCCCTCTCTCTTCCTCCCTCCCTCCCTTCCTCTCTCCCTTCCTCTCTCCCTCTCTCTCTTCCTCTCTCCCTCCCTCCCTCCCTCCCTCCCTCCCTCTTTCCCTCTCTCCCTCCCTCCCTCTCTCTCTCTCCTTCCCTCCCTCCCTCCCTCTCACCCTCCCTCTCTCCACTTTCTCCCTGCTTTATGACATTATCTTTCCTATTTTCCAGTGTAAGTCTTGTCTTGGGTCTCCTTTGCCCGACTGCCTGGGGAGCCCATCTGTCTGCACACAGAGCCTCTATCTTCAGCTCCATAGTGTCTTATTATACTCTATCTTCCATTTCTCTTCTGCTTCATTTGTGGCTGATATTTCGGGAACTCTCATTATCTCCATGTGGCTTCCCATCCTCTGGCTTCCAGATCGCCCACCTTTTGCCTCATAGCCTCCACTACCAGGTTTGCCTTCTACATTGCCGCCTTGCGGTTCTGAACTTCAGGTCCATTCTTTCCTGCCGGTGAAGCGGCTTTGTTTCTGTGTTTACTATGAGTTTCCTTGCAGCCCATCCGTTTTGAATCTGTCTTCCCTCTCATCTCAGCCTGTTGATCTCCCTGTCCTGTTATTCTTTTGCTTCTCTGACTCAGAGGCTATGATGCTCTCATATACTCTAAACTACTAAACAGCATCTTGTTTTTTTTCCCCTCAGTTCTACAGTATCTCATTTTATAGATGGCATCTTCCCCCTTTCTCTGAGCAGGGTATGTCTCGCTGAGACTTGCCGAGGTGAGCAGCTTGCCCTAGGACTCTATTTCTGCCCACTGCTAGGGCACTTTAATTCCTTCACTTTTTTTCTTTCTTTTTTTTCCTAAAGCCAGAGGTGGAGATGGATGTGTTCAGGTGCTAGGCCAATTTCTCATATCTGGATGGGTTTTCACTTGATGTATCTCTGCTCTGCACAGGGCACATACTCCTTTGACCTACAGCATCTGCTTCTTTGGTTCCTCCTGCTCAGTGCAAGGTGTGAGAAATACAGCACCCGGCACGGGCCGCTTCCTTAGTGCTGTTCTCTCCATTGCCACAGTCATGGTCCCTGGAGAATAAAGGCTCCCAGAACACATCACTCTCCTCCCCAGAACACATCACTCTCCTCCCCAGAACACATCACTCTCCTCCCCAGAACACATCACTCTCCTCCCCATTATGTGGTCTCTGTGCTTGATTTGATCATTCTCTGAGAAGACAGGTAAGGACAAGGGTGGCATGGGTACCTTCTGCCCCCTTAACAGTAGCCCCGGGGTCCTCAGGGACAAGGACATGATAACTGCACATGGGCATTTGTTGTCCTTCTCCCCCTTCAGTCAGTTTCTGTGGTTGGCATAGAATCATAGGGGTGTATGTGTCTCATCACCCGACTTAATTACTCAACTCACCTGTGATGTGACAGTCCTCTTACACCATCCTGTCACCGGGTGGCTTGTCAGGACTGGTTAAAAGGAGGTGATGGTAAAGGTATAACATCCTTCTGACATCATAATATTTTTGCTGAAAAACTGAGAACTTTGGGCCTTGTGATTCCTATGTTGGGCCCAAATTTTCTCCATATATTGTGTCAAATCCTGCATCTCCCTCTCTTCTTCCCCATTTATCTTTGAGTGTTTGGAAAGAACTGTTATTAACCAGTACATCAGCATCATCTGACACAGTCATGGTGTTTAACACACATTTATTTTAAAAAATTTGAACTGGTATGTTATTGTCTAGAGGGAAGAGGGAGGGGAGGGAGGAAGAGAGAGCGAGAGAGCGAGCAAGAGAGAGAGAGAGAGAGAGAGAGAGAGAGAGAGAGAGAGAGAGAGAGAGAGAGAGCCCTCTTGGGCTCTGAGGGACTTGGCAGCAACAGAAGGAAGAATGTGAGCCAGTGAGGGCGAAAAGAGCAGGAAGTTTGAGGCAGATAGAGGTGGTGAAGTAGGCTGGCCCCATAGGGTAAAGAGTCAAGTGAACGATCCCAGATTCATCTCTGGTGACCTTTTGTTTTAGAAGCACAGTTGAGAAAATCCCCTCTTGAGTTATCAGGCTGAGCAGGCTGAAGAAGGGCAAATAGGGCGGGGTGGACTCAAGAAGGAAGGGAGAGAGGCGGGCAGGAATCACTCAAGTTGTGGAGGGAAATCACAGTGCAGGGCGGAGGAGGGGAGGAAGTGGCGTGCTGGGGGAGGCAGCTGCTTGTAGAGAAGTATCTGGAGATGTTGAGATGCATCACTTTCTGAGCCTGGGGCTTAGTTGAAGTGGACCCAGATGAGGTGAGGGGATGGCAAAACATGGCTCAAGTCTGAAGGAGGAAAGGGAGGGATGAAGGGAACATCGAGGATCCTGGCACTGACAAAACAGGCCTAGGGTATAAGAAGTTTCTAGATATGGCATTGGGCAGTTCCACCCAAGTGCTTTGCTTCAGGTGGCCTGCAGCCTGCTCTGGCAGTGAGTGCCTTTCTGGGGTACCAGGGAGAATGGTCCTGGGATGGGGAGATGGTGCAGCAGATGAGAGCTCCCAATATAGACATCAAGGTCCGGATTCAAATGCCAAGAACAGACATAAAAAAAGCAAACATGGTCAAATGCATATATGACCTATGTAGGACCTAAATGTTGGGCAGGCAGGGGGGTAGTGGCCACAGGAGGATCACTGATGCTTGCTGGCCACCAACCTTGCTCCAGTCTCAGACCCTGTCTCAAGGAAATAAGGTGATAAGTGATTGAGTGATGGAGCAGGGCAGCTGACATTGTTTTGTGGCCTCAAGGCATACATGGATATGGGTACCTGCATACACACACACTCACACACACACACACACACACACACACACACACACACCATGTATCCACACACATATACATACATACATACACACCCACACACATCTCACACACACACACACACACATATTACAAACATACACACAACACACACATATACACACACCAGTTAGGTAGGTAGGTAGGTAGGAGGTTTTTTTCAAATGGTCCTGATAAAGCCCTGAGTGATGCTTTCCCACAGATCAAAGCCCACTCGTCTTTCCTTTCTGGTCAAAGGTTGCTCCACCCTTCTGTCTCCAGATGTCAAGTACCCAGGCTGTCGATGCACAATAAACTGTGAAAATTGTCCTTGTCCTGGGTCCCTGGTCCCCAGATGGGCACTTTCTAGGAATTGCACAGTGGCTCTCTCCCTGCTTTTTGGACTACACCTACCTCTCACTGGAATTATTTGGGGACCCACCCGAACCCTTCCATGTAGCTGACAGCTGCAACTGGCTGAGAGCCGAGTGTGGGAACTCCACTTCTGTTTATGATGCGCATCTCATGCTTGCGCACGCCGCCTCACTTAATTAACAAATTCATCAATGAATCGATACAGCACCTTTCGCGAGCCTCCGAGGTGTCAGATATTGACACTGTTGAGGTGACGGGATCATCCTGGCTGATGAGAAGTATATGTGTTGATCAATGAGGGAGCTCATGTGAAATCCTTTAAGGAAGAAAAGTTTTATTCAACGGACTAGCAGTCCATTAAAATGAGAGGCAGAGGGGTAGATTAAATGACCTTTGGCACCCTGTCCTGGGCAAGGACTTTCCTTAGAAAGCAAGACCTATGCATTGCCTTCTCTTTTCAGTATTCTTTATTGCTTTTTCACACAAATAATTAACCATGCAAAATTAATGCAGCATATTCTAGAACTCGATTCGTGTTACTACTCTCTAGGGCACTTGAACTGCGCCCTGGGGTTGGCATTGTTACAAGAAGCTTTTGATGAGAATAAGGCCAGATACTGTGCAATTGTGCGAGCTGGCCCTCGTCACATGGCTCTGTGTATGCACATCAATTACCCGCATTCGGTATAATTTGTCTCTTTAAAATCACACCTTCTATTTTACCCCAAGAAGATAAATGGATCCTGCCTTGGTCCCAGCTCCATTGATTTTTTTTTTTTGTGGTCCTATGGTGAAGCTATTATCAACACTAATCTCCAACCCTGCTAGGAGCCAGGAAGGCCTTGGAATATTGAGCAACTATTTCGGCAACTCACACCTTCATTCTCTTTCCTCTGGCTTTTATTGTGTCTCCCCTCGTCAGCTCATTTTCACATATGATTCGATTATCATCCTGTGATGTCTGTGCACTTGGTTCCTAGCAGACACCATTTGGACATATCCAGTCCGGAAGAGGACAGGAAGGCTGCTCCTGACATAGAATGATGACCTCCAGCAGGCCAGGGCATCTCTGTGACTTTGAAGCCCCACTCAATGGCTTTCCTCTCCAGCTGGCTAGGCACCAATAGGCCTGGTTCTCACACTCCCTTCGCTTTCTAGATTTCCACATGACTTTTCCAGTTACTGTAGGAAGAAGAGAAGAAGTGGGGATTGAGGTGGAGAAACTTGGTGGCATCAAGGAGGCTGTTGACAGTGAGCTGTGTTTGAAGATGCTACTGGTTACATTTTAGGGCTTATAGTGACAAATGCCTTCTGCCTCCACTTCCCAAGGCTGTTATCATATATCCCCACCTTCTGCTGAACTCATGATGTATTATCAATTTGTGTGTGTGTGTGTGTGTGTGTGCTCACACGTTTACACGTACAGGTACATGTGTTATACATGTGAGTGTAGCAGCTAGAGGTCAACTTTTGGTGTTAATTCCTAGGAGCTGTTCACCTTGTATGTAAGTATGCATGCATGTATGTCAGTATGCATGCATGTATGTATTAACTTATTGAAACAGAGTTTCTTGGTGGGACCTGTGGCTCCCTGCCTCCCCATCACCAGGATTAAACATACACCACCATACAAAGCTTTTATAGTGGTGTATGGGGATTGAACTCAGATCTTCATGCTTTTGTAGCAATCACTGACTAATTTTGACAACTCTCCAGACTCCACACTCAGCATCTTGAGAGATCACCCACCACTTATAAAGTATTTATTAATTTTAAGAGGGCAAAGTGTTCAGTTCATTTTAGTGTTTCCATCAGTACAGAAGACACATAGCAAAGCTTCCATCACTGCTGAATCCACACCCAGTGACCTCCTGGGGTATCACATTCAATGGCGCCGATGGAGCTTTCCACAGATAGTGTATGTGTTAGACATGCACTCACTTCTTCCCCATGCTGCAGCTGCCACTACCTCTCCTCTTCTTTACTCCTTTCATGATACTATGACTTACAAATGATCCCAAACCAAGACTCCAAGAGCAGTTCATCCTAAAGGGAGATGTGCTATTCTAATGTGAAAACAGCGCCTTATTTAGCTGGTTATCTACTAATGATGGTTAGCGTGGTTGTATCTAATTGTTGGACACCAAAAGAATTCTGCACACAAGAATTGACAGCAGAGATTCAGATATTGCCATTAGTGATCAAAACAGCCAAAGGAACCCTGCCAAGTACCCACCAGGAGAGGAACGCATAAACAAAATGTGGTATGCAAATCCAACGGAAAATTACTCAGCCATAAAAAAGAATGAGCTGCTGCTGTATTCTGCACAGAAGAAGCCCTTGAAAACACAATGCTAAGTAAAATAAGCCAATCGTGGAAGGAAAATATTGTGTGATCCAAACAAGCAAATTCATTGTGACAGCAGAATACGTGCTACCAAGGGTAAAGGGGAGAGAAACATGGGGAGTTATTGTTTATAGGTATGGATTTTTGTATTGGGGCTGATGAAAATATTCAGGTATATAGATAACGGTGATAACTGTGTCATGGTGTGAATAGATTTCATGACACGGAATTGCACACTTACAAGTAGTTAAAATGAGAAATATTGTGTTATGTACATTTTAATATCACGAAATGACAATAAAAGACAGGAACATACTGTTGAAACACAAAGTAAGATGTATGGCACAGTTCAATGAAACTGCAGGGATGCAAGAATATCTGGATAAGGCATTTTCAGAAATAGGGATATGGGTTGGAGAGGGTGTGTGCTGTGTCTTTTGATATAGTCACTGAATCCCCTCCCCAGTGCTTGTGCTACATACTGAGATCCATGAAACTGTATCGCGTGTGTGTGTGTGTGTGTGTGTGTGTGTACATTCTCATGTTGAGTGTGTATGTGCACATGTGGGTGTGCAGACCCTGGGAGCCATCAGTGTCTTCCTCGCTTGCTTCTCCATCTCATTATTTGAGCTGTGGTTTCTCATTGACCCTGGAGCATTTTACAAGGCTGGCCATGAGCTTCATGGATCAGTCTGTGTCTCTGCCTTCTTTCACCCACACCTCTGGCATTACAGATGGACTACAGTGTCCCAGGCTTTTATGTAGGGGTTGGAGAACCTGTACTTGGGTTCTCATGTTTGCACAACAGAACTTTACAGACCCCAGGTATCATCCCAGACCCCAAACATTTATGTTTACCATCTTGAAGACTAGAACATGATGTGGTCATAGGGTCAGTCTACAATGCTTTATGAGTTTATGCTCTGTGCTGAGACTCCATAGGCCAGAGTTACTTTGGTACCAAGTCAAGGCAGGAGCAAGTAGAAGGGAGGCTGACTGGCTGACTGGGACTTGAAGGATCTCCACCTGTTGCCCAACTCATCATGGGCATCAGAATGCTGCCTGAAAGAGGCCCTCGGAGACCCAACTGCTGAGAACCATAGTAATACCCTATACACATTTCAGCCTGAGCTAGTGACAGGAGCCCACCCCTTCCGTCTTCCTTGCAAAGGGTGTGCTCTATTAATTTACCCTCTTGGTGTAGTCTAATCCCTCATTTTAAACATTCTGAATAGCCAGAGAAAATATAGTCCTTCTTGCAGCAGTTGTTAGGCCACCTGCTTGTAAAGATAATACTTGAAATAAATGGCAAGTGGGTCCATGAGCCAATGAATGAACTGAAGTCCTGTGCATGCTAATCCCTGACATTCTTATTACCCAGAGAAGGTTCTTTCGGAAGGTTAAGAGCTGGATGATGGTGGAGTGCACAGAGATATCTTCTAGATGGGATGTGACCTTGTCACTCACGAACTCAAAGCAGATGTGGTTACCTGCAGAATATGGGGGGCCAGCAGCGCCCATCATGGATAGTGGAGGGACTCATGAGGCTCCACCCCTCCTTAAGGAGCTTTTGGCAGTTATTGTGTACTGGGACAGGGGAATCATTTTCTTAAGTGTAGTCATTGGTAAGCTACTGTAGTCATTGGTAAATAACCTCTCACCTATTGTTAGGTCTCAATCACCAGGACAAAGGACTAACTTAGATGTCTATTGAACATATCAAAGTGGACCTGGTCTTCAGGTTCTCCCAGCATCCTTCAGTCCCTACCTGTTAGAGGATATGGCTGGCATACCCTGCCCCCATCCAAACTTCTCCAGCCCAGTGGCTGGGCTACCCATTCCTCAGCTGCTCTTCCTTATATAATCAAGCCATTTTGGTTACCTTTTGTCTACCCTTTACTGTCCTAGATTCCTGGCTCTCCCCTCTCCCCTCAGGCCCAGCTTAAGGTCATGTTCACTTTAGATTCTCCCAGATGTGTCTGCCTCTGCCTCTTATCTACAATAAACCTTTTTCTCCACCATACCTTAAACCAGTCATGTTCTTCATTTTTATTTTTATTTCTCATTCATGCATACTTATGCGAGCAACCCTACTTAAACTCAGTGGCTAACAAAGAAAGAAACAAGACAAAAGACATAAAGATAGGGAGGGGGGCTTGCTGGAAAGAAAGGGTTCAGTAGGAGTGACAGGGGGATGAGGAAGTAAAAATGACCAAAATATATGAATTTACAAAATTGTCAAATACTATTATTTTGTTTTTAAAAGAAAAGAACCCAAATCCTGTAGAAGAGATTCTTTCTAAATTCAGAGGACAGTGGATGGGTCCTTCTGCAGTGGATGGGTCCTTCTGGGATGCAGCCCCACCATGGATGAATTCCAGAAACTTAAGGTCACCTTCATGCCCCACCCTCTCCCTGTAGTAGGCTACAAAGCCAGTGCTGCCCTCCCACATTTGAAATTTATGCCTGTCCTGTATAAAGAACACCTTCCCTTGGCCTCAGTCCAGAATTCCAGTCCCTAGAGATCAGTCTGAATGTGAACTCACTCACTGGCATTTTGATCATTTCTTCCAGCTTTCTGTCACATTCAGATTTGATATACATCCCATTAAGTATTTCACCTCCATTTTATGGATTAAAAAGTTGATCGGGTCAGGACTAAGGGCAGTGCCAGGTGATGCCACCCCATTTCTCAAAGCGACAGCATAGTTATTTAACAGAATTATTACTAATGGGATGGCTGGGGCTTCAGCCAGCCCTCATATCCATGACAAAATCATCAGGGATTCAGAGGCTCTGTTGAGATGGGGTGGTGGGGGACAGGCACTGTAGGTGAGCAGGAGGATAAAACAGGGAAGCCAGGGTTAGTCTGAGTGCCAACAACAAAGGAAAACCAGGTGGCAGGCAGGCAATAGGGAGCATATGGGACAACGTGTGAACTAAGGATCTGGAACTGAAAGAGAAGAGAAGACAGATGCATTCAAATAGGTCCTAAAATTTGAGAATATCGATGCACATGATCTCTGTGTCAGATACTGCCCGTTATCCACTGTACACATGCAGTGTGAACTCTTTTAGATCTCATGCATTACAGCCAGGGAGCCAAGATGATGGACATGAGGCAGGAGAGAGGCAAAGTAATTTTCCTGGAGTTGTACCACCTGAGCTTAGGCTCAGGCAGCTAGGTCCCCAGATTGGATGCTTTTCCCTATATTGCCCCAGTGCAGGGATCCAAGACAACACCTGGAGGATGACCGACAAGTGCTATCACTGAGTACTATCCCCAGCCCACAATGCATGCTCTTGACCACTTCACTCCGTGGCTTTGGAAAGCTCATCTCAGTGTCCATCATATTGATAAGCAGTTTCCAAAGACTCATCTGCTGGAATGTGCTTCTTTCTGAAATAGAGGTAGAAAATGCCAGATATCCAAGACCCCATGGCAATTTCTCCAGGACCAGTCACCCCGAGTAATTTCCTTTCCGCAGAGTGGGGGAGGTGGAGGTCACATCTATGAGAAGTTGTTGAACAATTCACCTGGAAAAGTGTCTTATGCTGTTCTGAACACACTTGCATGGCATTTCCTATGAAGTGGGAATGGCACAGGGGCCAGCAGAAGGAGACCTGGTCTAGGAAGGTGTAGGTCACTACCGGGCCTAGTGCTGCTCATTTGTTTTATTTGTGAAAGGACAAGTCCGGTTTAGAAGCAGCTTGAGTGGAGCTATTTTGCATGGAAAGCTCAGTGTCCTTTGAGATGGGTGTATCTAGGTGATAGCATGGTAAGTGCATCCCATGCCTGTGGGCCGGTTACTGGAGGGTCATGTTGCCATGGCTTGTTTCTCCCATTTTACTCTGCTGCAGAGTCACAGGGTGTGGGCTACCTTCAGGGAGAGGGACAGCATAATGCCCTTCCTTGGCTCAAGAGCTTAGACCTAGAAGCAGATAGGGGAAGAGGAGCCTGTGGCCTGTGGCTGCAATTAGCATCACCGGGTCCTCTGCCGGTTCAAGTCCAGAGTCTGATTCAGTTCCCTCAGAATCAACCGAGAGCTGCTAAAGAACATGAGGCCCACCCAGAGCATCAAAGGAGCCCAGAGCTTGTGCTCTCATTTCTTATCACCCTCCCCAGAGTAAATCTGGAAACCAGCAGTTTGAACCAGTGGTGTGGAGCATGGCTCTGGGAGTCCTTTGTTAATGAACCCAGGTGCTTTGTTGTATAGTGAAAGTAACAAAAATTGAAGACTTTTTTACACGGGCTGTTTGAGGTGATGAGAACTATATAGGCAAGCCTTGGTGGCTCTAGGCAATTCTGAGGATTACCATAGGGCCACAGGCAGTGAGCTTGGAAATCTTTGTTCTGGAGATAAAAGAATGTGCAAATGCAGAGAAACTTTTGATTTCATTGTGTGTGTGTGTTTGTGTGTGTGTGTGTGTGTGTGTGTGTGTGTGTATACCACGTGCCTATATGTGAATACATGGAAAGGCCAAAAGATCACCTTGGGTTTCTTCTTCAGGAACACCCTCTACCTCCTTTGAGACAAAGTTTCTCATTGGTTTGAAGCTTATATTTTAGCCCCAAGATCAGCCTCTCTCAGCCTTCCAAGTGCTGGGACTAGAAATGCAGGAAAACATGCTCAGTACTATTACGTGGGTTCTGAGGCCTGAACTCAGGTCATCATGCACGCATAACAAGCACTTTGCAGACTGGGTCATCCCCTGTGCTCCAGAGAAGCTTCTAGTGGGAAGTTGAGAGGCATTGCTGGGCCCACCTTACATCCTGATGGGAATAGTGTTCAGTGGTGAGAGTGATTACATTTTTGTTTTCAGTCTATCACTTAATTTAGTTTCTTTTAACTTCATTTAAATAGTATTTTTTTGAGATTTATGGGCTCTGAGTACTATTTAGAGCATTATTTAAACCTGTTATTAGAAATGAGCCTCTCTGATTATGCATTTAGGATTTTTGTGAAGATAATGTAGGCCGTTATTTGTTTTCTAAAAATTAAGTAACAGACAAGAGTACACACACACACACACACACACACACACACACACACACACACACACACACACACATGCCAAAATTACTTCCCACCATGGAGAAGAAATCATTAACACTTGGTCCATAGTTCTCTGATAGAATGATAGCTAATTAGATCAATTCAAACAGTCTCACAAAATAGAATCACACCATATACATTTAAACTGAAAGTAGTATGTTTAGTTTGATTAGAATTTAATAGACAAGAATTAAAACAATACTACAAAAATTGCTGAATTCCAGAAATGTCTTCCATGTTTAGAAGTTGCCCCTCCCCCACCAAAAATCTTGCCAAGTTTCTTCTTTAAAGGACAGAAGCTCACACTCAATCTCATTTTTAAATTTCTCAGCTTCTTGAGCCCCAGCTGCTCCCCCCACTCCCATCCTGTATCTCTTGTTCGATTTGGGTTTAATTGTGCATTGTTATCTTCTATGTCCTGCCTCAATGTCCAGGAGCCTTTGCTCTGTCCTTGGGTGCTCATTCACCGTCCTTCCCGGATGCTTTATCTGTTCCAGAGAGACATTTTGTTCAGAGTTTAAGGTGTGAGTGTGCTCCGCTGGGTGTCTCCTCCAAGTGAGGATTCTGGTACATTGGGTCTGAAGTGGAGCCCAAGGGTCTGGGTTCTCAAAAGGCTCCTGTGACGTCAGTGCCTCTGCTCTTGGATGGAATATTGCAAACAGGTTGTGTTTCCTATACCCAGTTAATCAGGTTCCATCTGTCATTGTCCTGGTTAGTTTTTTGTCAGCTTGGCACATGCTAAAATCATCTGCGGGGAGGAATCTCAGTTAAAGAAATGTTTCCATCAGATTGCCTGTAAGCAGGTTTGTAGAGCCATTTTCTTGATGAAAAATTAATGTGGGAGGGTCATGTCTCACCCAACTGCAGCCAGTTACACCCCACTGGGGTGGTGTTGGGTGGTGTAAGAAAATGGGCTGAGCAAGCCATGGAGAGCAAGCCAGTAAGCAGCATCCCTCCATGACCTCTCCTTCAGTTCCTGCCTCCAGGTCCCTGCCTTGAGTTTCCATTCTGATGTCTCTGGATGATGACTGATAAACTCTAAGCTGAAATAAATCCTCACTCCCCAAGTTGATTTTGGTTATAGTGTTTGTCACAGCAATAGGAAGCAAGCTAGGCCAGTCATTCTTTGTTCCCTCCTCTTTACCTTCCCACAACTTTTCTGCACCGAGTCTCTGACATTTCAGTTTCTGGATTTCCTTCCCTATTAGTGTACATGGCTAGGTGGAAGCCTGCTTGGGTGGATTTATAGCAAACACACGCACACACAGGTCACACCAGTGCCTTTGCTCAATCTATGGACATGGCTTTGGTGACTCTTTAGGGCACAGAGCACAAGCCATCAATTGTTGCTCTGGTTGGTTTGTAGAAAGGCTTGTTTTTACTTGTTTTGCCTTTTTCTTTCTGGATGTCCCTGGAACTCCTTTTCCCTGGTGTTTAGTAATTCTTCTGTGATGTCTGGAGTTTTAGTCTGACTTTTCTAAGGGGGCCTTTTGAAGCCCTGACATCAGCAAAGCCTTCTTGTTTTTTGTCTCTGAAGGCTTGTATATGTTTTGGGTGGTCTCTTCTCCACATAGTAATGATATATGCATCGGGTCATGCACTGGAGTCTGCCATATGTCGGTTATTCTGTGAGCCATCACCTACTAAGACCTTTACATCTTCTCTTGAATTTTCATTCAGTTATGAGGGAACTAGCGACAGAAACAGAACTAGAATTCCCTCTGGCTGTCCCACAGAGTCTAGTCTTTCCTCTACATTCTCAGGAGGCTTCATTCATCTCTACAAGAAATCCAGAATACAAGAAATCCACCCTTGTCCAGGGTCTAAGTAGATTTATAGTATCTTTCAATGCTCTTTCGTAATTCACTACATTTTCTAATATGTGCTTTGTAGTGACCACCATTTCTGCACCCTGACAGTAGGTTGCAAATATTTTCAAGTGGATAAAGCAATATGAACTACACTTGATTTGAATATTATAGCTCCCTGTTATTCCTTGCTACGAAGCAACCATTACAGTCTCCTATGTACTTTATGGGGGCCATCTCTACCTGGTGGCTGTTTCAACAGGGTGTTTCTCAACCAGAACATCAATGATGAAGGGGCAACACTGTGTTCAAGTTCAGTACCTTGGGAATCACTGAACACCAGGGATCATAACTCCTCCAAGGTATAGCCCTAGGCATAGGCCACAGGAAGCCCCTTCTCCTGAGGTGTCATCACAAAGTTGACATTGGTGTAGATTGCCTAGTTTTGCCTGCCTGCTGCCAGGAGTGTGCCCAGTCAGCCATGCTAACTTCCTCAAAGGCTGACTCCAGGCATGTAGTACAAAATGGCATACAATAAATGAAGTGGCTTTTCACCCATGACTGACTTGTATGTGGGTCTTTGGGACACTCTCCATTGACTGCTTTCTTCTAGAGAGTTAATAGACATATATCTCTTAGTAAAATAAGCAACACAATGTGTTTTCTGTGCATATTTAGCCACACCTGTGTGGGAGGAGACAGCGAGCTGCCGAAGAACTTGTTTTCCTCTACCTCCCTCCCTGTTTTGGCTGCAGCCTCTGTGTGGTTCAGTCTGTTGTGTTTAGTCATCATATTGCTTCCACATCCATAGATAACATGGGATATACGCCAGCAGGTGCCTCTGTCCCCATTGCCCTGGCTCTTGCAGGTGGAGTGGGTCGGTCTTGTGAGCATGTCCCAAGTGAGCATGGTCAGATAGCCTCCTGCACAAACTTCTCATCTTGTTTCTCTGCTAAGGTGGTTTCAAGGGCTGATGATGAACTGGACAGAAAGTCTGACCCCAATAACTGTACTGCCCTGCTCTGGAGGCAAAGGCCACATCACTCATAATGCCATGGCTATGTTTTCGTATTCATATTTTACTACAAGTAGATGTTGCGGTGGTTAATCTCAGTTGTAACCTTGATGAGATTTAGTCACTTGGGAGATGGGTCTCTTGGCTGTGTGGGGGAGGGGATTATCTTGATTATGCTAATTGATGTGAGAAGACCTATTTTGAGTTGACTAAACCCTGGGGTAGGGGACCCTGGACTAGTAAAGGGAGAAAGTGAGCAGAGCCCTAGTGTGCTTGCATTCACTACTGTCTTTCTGATTGTGGAGTCAGTGTAAACAGTCGCTTCACACTCCCACCATCTTGACTTCCCCACCATGATGGATGGTGCCTCTGAACTGTGAGCCAGAATAAATCCTTTCTCCCAGAGGTTGCATTTGTCAGTGTATTTTACCACAGAAAGGAAATAATGGCAGGTACCGTTGCCTGGAAATAGTTCAAACTTCCCTTCTCAAATACACTTACAAGCCATGATGTCATAATAGATGCGGTACCTGTCTACTTGAGAACAGAAGAGTTTCCCCAGCAGATCCTCCCAAATAGTCTTAACTTTTGCCCTATTTATGTTTGGGTCAAACATTGTGTGTGTGTGAGTGAGTGTGTGCTCATCTCTTGGTAAACTGAATGCATGGAGCATAATCACTACCCAACTTGCTTAACTCCCAAGCAAGAACAACTGCTTCAGTGACTTAGACCTTCAAGGAGTATCAAGGGTTTATCTTAGGGGCAGAGAGTGGTCACTGTGCAGTGTCAGTGTGTGGCCTGCACTAAGAATTGTGTTTTGCTGGCTGATGCTGTTCACAAGTCCACCAGGACATGGTGGAATCAGTGTGCCCACTGGAGGTTGGAATATGAGCAGACTGTGGCAGCTTATCCACTGAATCTCTTCTGCATGCCCAAGAGTCCTTTTTGTCACATGACATATATGGGAGAATCAGGTGATTTAGACAGACACTGTGAGAAGAGAGATAGAAATAGGAAGAGGAGTCCTTGACAATCCTAGGGTCAGGCTGTGTTAGGAAAAGAAGGCCTCTTTGCCTAGCCCTTACCTTCTACCTCTGTAACCATTTACCTTTCCCACAGTTACCCACCTGGATCAAATTCATCTAGCTTTGGAGGGGTGCTTATCTTATTTTCAAACATCTCCCTCTCCCTAGAAATTGCCTCCAGCTTCCCTGGTAACCAGGAGCTAAACTCACTGTTGGCAGCAATACTTCTTCTTGGGTGTGGATTTAGCACATTGTAAACACTAGAATTTAACACCAACTCAACAGCATATCATGCAGGAGAGCTTATTCCTGCCCCCACGGGTGTGTGTGTGTGTGTGTGTGTGTGTGTGTGTGCGCACGCGAGCGCGTGGGCGCGTGCGCGTATGCGCGTGAGCATGCGTGGGCATGTGTGTGTGCATATGTGTTTGTGCACTTGTGGATCTGCACAAAAGCCAGCGGAGAACTTTGAGTGTCTCTTTTTGTCATTCTCAGCCTCCTTTGAAACAGCATCTCTTACTGAACCTGAGCTAGACTGGTGGCCATCAAGACCCAGAAATCCTCCTACATCCACCCTGCACAGCGCTAGTAGTACGAACACACGTACGGCCATGCTTGGCTTTTTACACAATGCTGGGGATTTGAACTCAGGTCCTCATGCTTGCACAACAAGTACTCTTACCCACTAAGCTCTCTCTCCAGCTACTTTTTAGTGGTTTGATGAATAAAACTATTCTGGGAGTTGAAGATGGGATGCTATTTCAAGGACAAATGTCCAGTGGATAGGAAGGGGGATACTTAGAACCTGGATACCCTTTCCTGCTTGAGGATGGAGGTCAGAAAGAGAGGTAGAGGTAGGGTAAAGGAGTGCATCCCCACCCTAGTGGAGAATTGGGATGATCTGGAGATAGTCCTCTCTCTTTTGCAGAGCTTGGGCCAAGCCTCTGATCTCAGTTCCACTGTCTGTAGGCACCTGCTTAACCCTCAGCTGAGTGGCCTGAAGGTGTGTGTGTGTGTGTGTGTGTGTGTGTGTGACACATGGCAGCATGAGTCACAACAGTGTGTCCAGTGACAAAGGGGCAGCTGCAAAGGGGCCACTGGGGCTGAACAGTATGGTTCACAGGGCCTTGGATTACAGCTTAGGATATGCAGCCCAGCCTGCCTTGATTTGGAGAGCTAGGAGGCCAGCTTTCCTGTTCCGTCGTTACTGCAGCCATGGATCTGAATGAAAAGCTGCCTCTGGGAAGAGGACCTCACTCCCTGGGTTGACTGAGACATGTCCACTCATAATTTAGAACATTGGCTATAGAGCAGTAGATGCTGGGAGAGGAGACATACCTCTGCATTTTGAAACCAGCCTGCCTCATGGGAATATGTGTGGTTCTCGAGGCAGGTGGCCACAGGAGTTTGTGGGATGCCACTTGAAGTAAAGTTCTGGCACACTCCACTGTGACATCCCACCTAGGGCCCAGTTTTCACATAGGTATAAATCACCCACTCTGTTATGGGTTGTTATAACTATTTCTTCCGGTTTTATTTTCCTTTATTTTTATTTAATAGACCTCAGGAGAGAGAGAATTGCTGGTCACAGTCAATAACAGGCTTACACCTCTGTCTTCAGGGGCCAAAGGACCTGGGCTGCTTCTCGGTGTGTGGGAGTGGGTGTGGAATGTGCTAGGACTTCCCAACTCCAACCCCATTCCTTTTGTACGTGGTCGTCCATGCCTGCCCCTTTGCATTTTGCTTACGGAGCCCCGTGGGTTCTGTGTCCTTCTGTAGACAGACAGCAGCCCTGGCTTCCAGTTTCCTTGTTAAGCTTCATGCGGTCAGGTGCCCACACCATCCTTCATGTCACTGAGCATCTTGGTCATTGGGCACCCTCAGACTCCCTGGGGATCACCGCTGACCCAGTGGCTTTTGACATCTTTCCTAAAAGGCAGGCAGCAATCATGGGAAGGTGGTGCTTATTTCTAAAGTTGTAATCTTTCAGCCTGAATGAACTTGAAAATAGCCGGGAGCTTTTATATTTTTTATTAGCATATATTGATTTTTTTCTAAGAGTCTGGCTTCATAGTGACATTTTCATGCAAGTATATCATATACTTTGACCATACTCACCCCCCTTCGCCTTTTCCTCCCTACCTCTTCCCTCGTAAAGAACGACAGCAAAGAGACTGCTGTGGACCAGAGCTGCTTTAGGTAATAATCAGGGAAGGACTTTCTGAAGAGATGGCACCTGACCTGGTCACTTTGAAATGCTCTTGGCTAAGACTCCATTTATAATAAAACACAGTTATACAGAATAAAAGCACGAACTCAGGATGGGGCAGTGGGTGTGGCAGGCCCAGACTTTCTCCTGCATGATGCCTTACAAATTAAACAGGCCTCCCATCCATGTACTAACCATGCCCAACCCTGCGTAGCTTCTGAGATCAGATGAGACTGGGCACGTTGAAGGTGGTATGAGACCGTGAACACCCAGTTTGGGCTGAGGTTTACTCATGGATGGGGGCATCTGTGGCTTACGTGAAGTAGTGGCACACATGATGACATCTACCATTTCTCTGACCAGTGCGTGCTGAGCACAATTGACAGTGGACTCAGCTGTGAGGAGGCCAAGCTGAGACGAGCCACCACCTCACCTGTGGTACCCAGGGTCAGCCCAGTCACACAGGTGCATTGTCATAGCTACTGAGATCCAAGCCTTACAGCCTCCCACTTCTCAAGATTGTGTTACTCCTCCTTCAAGATCAAAACATGCCTCTCCCTGCCTCTCAGCACTGTCTCCATTTGCTCCTTGGATGCTTCCCTTACAGATGCCCCACAGACTCATTCCTTAGGGTTCCAGCCAGGGAATTCTCTTCTCCAGAGATTTCTGTACTGCTCTCCCTCACCCCCAAACAACATCCTTTCTGTCTCCAAGCATCAGCTGGAACTTAGCAGGAGAGGGGGAGGCAGAATTGGCAGTCTCGTTCCCTAGGCAGAATGGGAAAGATTGCTTAAATTTAGGCCTCACCCTCCCAGAATGAAAACAAGCTATTTTTATGCGAGTCAGTATTTGTTATTGAATTAAATATAAGTCCAGGGCACTTCTCCTAATTTATAACACAGTGTGGGTGCGCAGGGCCTGCGTCATCATGCCCGCCTGCGCTGGCCAGGCAGCTTCCCCACTTCCTGTCTGTGCTCATCTGTCTTTGTTGTCTCTTCCCAACTTTGTCAAATGTGATGGGAAAGAATGGGAAATTAAAGGAAAACAAAAGAGGGATTTTTTTTCCAAGAGGCAAAATCAGATTTATACTAAGGTAATTAAATGTGTAAGAAACCAAGAACAAAAGACTGCAAATAGTGTGTGTGTGTGTGTGTGTGTGTGTGTGTGTGTGTGTGTGAGAGAGAGAGAGAGAACATCTTGTGTAATGATGTAATGAAAGGGAATAAATCATTATTTCCCAGGCAGCCAGAGCCCTCTGGTGAATCTTAAATTCAGGTGCCGATGAGGCAGAGTAGGCAGGGGAACCAACTGGAGCTTTGTCTGGCTGGGTTGACTGGCTCTGGTGCTCCTAGCTTAGCACCTGTTTTGAAGACTCAACACTTGAGTGCTGGGGATAGGAGCCCAGGGGAGACCACTTGCTTATGTGACTGGTAGAATCCCATACCCTTTTCTGTCTGCTCTGTCCTTCCTGCAGAACACCCCTATCCCAGCATGGTCTCAGGGACCTTGGCAAAGCTCCTGCCACCTGGACATGAGTCTTTTTTCTTTTCTGTCCCATCAGTTGGAAGATGAATATATTGGGGCCAAATACAGTATCCTCATTGTGACATTTCCAAATGTTTGCCACAGGGTCTTGTCTGCTGTGTCACTTAATCAGTGTTTGTTAGATGAAATGATAGAGGGGATAAAGAAGGGAAGATGAAGGGAGGGGGCCAGTCAGGACCCTTATATATTCATATGCATTAAGGTACTTTTACTGGACTCTGTCACCGACATTGATGTTAATGTCAGGGACACAGGCCCATGTACTATGCCTAGGCTTTCAGGTGGCTATCTTGAGAGCCATGGAGAGGATGAGAGAGCATGAGAAGCAGGGAGGTGGGAGCTAGTGCTCAGTCTGAGCCAGCTCCTCGATGTAAGGGAGAATGCCCAACTCTTAAGCAGGTTCCCAGGGCCTTAGATTGCAGAGCAGGTGGCTATCACCCCCACTGACTCATGCAGACTCACGGGGCACAGCTATGGAGGTCCACTTCTGCTGAGTGTCCAATGAGGCCTCTTGGCTACTGCAGTGGGGAAATTGAGCAAGGAATGACCACCTAGGGGGTTTCCTAGACAGAATATGACCTCCTCCATGCTCCTCCTACTCTGGGACCTTACTGCTACAAAACTTCCTTCAGTTCTGGCCTTTCCCCATCTCTACCTTTCTTCTAAGAGCCAGCTCTCATGTTACCATCCTCCTCTTCTGGGCCCACTACAATTCCAACCTCCTTTGCTCATTTGTTGTTTATGTTTTAGACAGGGTCTCCCTCTGTATCATTGGCTGACCTAAAACTTATCATATAGACTAGGCTAGCCTTGAAACTGTGGTGATGCTTCTTTCTCTGCCTTCTGGATGCTGGGATTGCAAAGCACCTAGCTCTACTCCTTGAAGGACCCCTGACTCTCATGGTATCGTCCCAGCTTCAAAAAACTTCAGACTTCTTGGAACATGTTCATCAGACTCTGACCTCTTTCACACCTGTGACTGTTACCCCACCCCCTTCTTTACACACCTTTTCCAATCCACAGGCATCATGGGATATGACTAACATCTTATTCTCTTGATGAACGCAGCCTGGCTCTGGCTTTGTAGATGTTGAATGGATACAGGGACTGTTTCCTCTGCAAACTAGTTTACTGACCTTCTTTGTGGCAGGACTGACCACAACCTGTGTGTGATGGTCTTATCTGGTCCTCATGGCTAGGTGGGAATTGGTCCTTGCAGGTGATGGGGATGCAGGGGTGGGAATTACATACTGGAGACAGGCTGCAGGCAGAAGGAATAGAAGTATCAAGATAACAGTGTGTGTTCACAGTGACCTCCCTGCCAGGGGCTTCACCATCACAGCCATTAAGTGGGCTCTCAGTGTCACTTCCCTCCAGCATAAAAGGTATCCCAAGTAGCAGGCAGGTAGGCTGGGTGTGGTCTCTGGAGACGTGAAGTCACACCAAGCATTTCCCGCCTTTGGATTAAAGGTAGCTTATAGAAGAAAGAGTTTATTGGGTTTACAGTTTCAGAGGGTGAGAGTCCATGACTACCATGGTGGGGCGCATGGCAACAGGTAGAAAGTCTTTAGTCTTAAATGTACTCCTTGTTAATATAATCTTTAATCTTCAAGATGTGTCTTGTTAATATAATCACCAAATGTCACAAAAAGGCTTTCAACTCATCCTAGTCTTTGAGGGACTCAGCTTCCCAGGCCTGAGAAACTCTGAATAGGCAGCTGTGGGTGCTTGAATGAAAATGGCACCCAAAGGCTCATACATTTGAATAATTGGTCTGCAGGGTGGAACTTTTTGGGTAGGATTAAGAGGAATGACCTTGTTGGAGGAGGTGTGTCACCTTGAGGTTTCAAATGCCCACGCTAAGCTCTCTCTGCTTCTGTTGTTGTTTCAACATGTAAACTCTCAACTACTGCTCCAGCACCATCCCTGCCTCCCAGCTTGCTCGATCCCTACCACGAATAGTCATGGACTCACTCTCTGAAACTGTAAGCCCAATAAACTCTTACTTCTATAAGCTGCCTTGATCATGATGGTATCTTAGCATAACAATAGAAAGGGCACTACAAAAGTCCTTGGTAGGGCTTGTAACTAGAGAGAGGTTCCCATAGGAGTTGGAGGCCTTTGAAAATGCCTCCAAACAAGGACATGGGGGCAGGGACAAGGAAGATACCAGCCTTTCAAGGAGCTGCTTTGTGGTTTTTCACCTTTTCTGGCAAAAGACTTCTCTGTAGATGAATATTTCAAGAAAATACATTTTTTTCTATTATTGAAATAAAGCAAGCCTGTTGTAAGAAACATGGAAGACATGGGAAATATAAAGAATGAAAACTACCCAGAAGTACCACCATCTGAATAATGTCTGCCAGCCCTTTGGTATATTTCATTTCAGCACTGTGTGTGCATGGGATCATATTGTAAGCAATTTTACATCCCTCATTCGCTGAACATTACATTGTGATCATTTTCCCTGTCATTAAATTTATTTGAAAACATCATTTTTAATGGATGCATAATATTCAGTCTTGTGGCTGATCCATAATTTATTTAGTCATTTCTCCCTTTTTGAGCATTTTATTTCTTTCTAATTTGTGGGTATTACACATACCTGCAAATAATGATGCTGCGAACATCCTCATAGGTCTATGGGCACTTTTGTTCTCACTTTTTTTATAGCACTCTGATTCCCAGACATGAATTGGAGGGAAAGTTTTTGAGAACAGTATCAGTGCCCACTGCCAAGTTGCTTTCCAGGATGCACAAATGGGATGAGAGTGTCCCTGTCCTGTAACCTGTGTTGAGAATACTGTGTCTTAAACCTCTGTTACCTTAGTAGAATAAACCCTACTAGCCAACTTGTTGGTCATTTATTGTCTGTTCATTGATTTTTGCCTAAATGTCCAATGAGGTATCAGTATTTCTCCCAGTTGGTCATTTGCCATTAAATCTTTTTTATAACAACTTTATTGAGAAATAATTCATATAGCATATAATTCACCCATCAAAGTGTACAATTCAGTGCTGTTTAATATATGCACTGGGTTGTACAACCATCATTACTTTCTACTTTAAAGCAGTTTAATCCTACCCAGAATGAAACCATACCCATTAATAGTCAACTCCCCATTCCACTTGAACCCCACCCCTACCTCCATCACTAAGCAACCACCAATCTGCCTTTCTGTCTCTATGGATTTGCCTACTCTAGGCATTTCATATAAGTGAAATCAGGCAATTTAGACTCTTTTGTAACTGTTGATTTCATTTACTGGGAGTTTTCAAGTTATCCCATATTTCAGAACATAAGTCTATTCTCGGTGGTGTGTGTGTGTGTGTGTGTGTGTGTGTGTGTGTGTGTTTGGGTGTGTGTGACATCTATATGAATTTGGCAAAGTTTATGCTATTATGGACCTGTGGAAGATAACATGGGGCATTGGGTATCAGTTCTTGTCTCCCACCTTCTTGGAGTCAGGATCATTCTGTGACTGCTGCAGAATTGGCCTGGAAGCTTCCATGGATTCTCCTGTTTCCTCCCATCTCCCATAGGTATGCTCAGACTACAGATGCATTCACTCCTTCATCCAGCTTTTCGATGGATTCTGGAGATTCGAACTCAGGATGTTAGACTGGCAAGTCAAGTGTTTTACCCACTGAGCTATCTCATAGTCCCTGCTGTGATTATTAATAGCAGAAGTTTCAACTTTTTCAATGCTGGCTGTTTTGAGCCTTCCTCTTGTAATCTATCCCCTCCCCGGGATTTTAATGCTTAGTGTGTCCATTGGTTAAATTTACAACTCAATTTTCTGCTGTGCTATAAAAGAAAAGCCTAATGCTTTGTTAAAACATTAGAATAATTAAATCACAAAGCCATGCATGGGTATAGTCCTATTTCAAATGGCTTTAGCTTTTGTGTTAACTCCCCTGTCCACCTGTGTTTTAGTAAACAGTAGTAGGGTGAGAACCTAATTCTATTTATTCCCCAGAGCCAATTGTCCTAGTGCGTTTGCTTCTACTGCCTTCTGTAATTTATTAAGTTCTTAAATGTGTCTGGGTCCGTTCAGAGACTTCTGTTACAGTACTTTGTTATCAGCGATCCGCACAGGGCCAAGCTTTGAATTGTAACAGCTGTGAACTAGGAAAGCAGGGCTCTGCTGAGAAAATTCCCTCCCTTCTTCCTTCCCAGCCTTTGAGTCCCCTCGACCATTCCTTTTACCTGATCTTGGGGTTCGCTTGCCTTCTCTCCCTCTTTGCTTTTTTGAAAGCACCTTTACCTTAGCACCAAGGAGCTGATAGTAACTTCACTATGTGCTTTAACATTGTATGCTCATTGGAGAGTTGATTTCATTTCGTCTTCCAGTAAACCTGTGTCTCATTTTGCCAAACCTCATTTTCCCTGTTTTATTATGTTCTTAGATTTTTTTTTCATTTCTGCA
Source organism: Mesocricetus auratus (assembly GCF_017639785.1). Classification (NCBI taxonomy): domain Eukaryota; kingdom Metazoa; phylum Chordata; class Mammalia; order Rodentia; family Cricetidae; genus Mesocricetus; species Mesocricetus auratus. The sequence goes on along the minus strand of NW_024429267.1, from coordinate 40,391,608 downwards.
CCATGGTATAGGGTGACGCTGATGTCTTTGATTGCTCCTGATGTTTTTAGTGCTATTGTAAGTGGATTTTTAAAACTAATTATTTTTGGTCTTATAGAAAGTCCCCTCTACCCTATAATGGTTCACTTTTCTGAAATTTGTTTTCTGAAAGATATTTTCGGGCTACTTCCTTGCCGGTTCTGTGTCTCTAATCATACTGTCTGAAGTGATGACTATTCCTTACTTCCTTTCTAATGGTTCCATCTCTCATTTCTGTTTTCATTTCAGATTGCTTTGGCCTGATCTTCCCAAAGAGGGAAAGACATCAGTTAGAGAGAAGAAGCTCATTTTCTCCCTGATTTTAATGAAACTGCCTTTTGTTGTCTCTCCAATTATAGTGGTATATGTTCACAAAAGAAAACTGAGGGAACTCTGTATATATTTCTTGAATAAATAGTAAAGAAGAGCAGATTATGTATGTTTTAAGGTAAACACATTGCTTTCTTGTTGACCAATGCAAGTGAGTACACGTATTTATCATCGTGGAACTATTACTTCAAGTTTAGCCCATTAGATTCGATCATTTCAGGCAATGCATTTGACCCACTGCACTTGTGCTTAGAAGCACATATACATACTCATATGTAAACATATATACTAACTAGGAAATGAACTGGATGAAAATTTATATTCTTTGATGTAGTCAACAGTTATTATAGTAAGGAGTTATCTGTTTCTTAACTGTTTGAAAAATCCCACCCATGCAGCTAGTCAGTCTTGGGCTGGTTTTCTGATATATAGTTTGGTAGGTCTTGTTTCATTCATAAATAACCTCTTCAGGTTTTCATTTTTCCTGTGTCACACTTTGACATTTTTCATTAATCTAGAAAGCTGCTGAACGGGTTGAGGTTTTCCCATTATTAGCACAGGCTATGCAGAGACGTCTTTAAACCTCAGAGGAGAAATACTGTTTCTAGTTTCCTCCCCTTTCTTGCCAGCTATTCCTTTCATCTCACGTTTACAGTAATAATGTAAAGAACATTGCATTTAGATGGGTGTTACCACTCACCTCTGCTTGCCCATGCTCAGTTTCGTCATGCGAATCCACTGGGGTGTGGGGTTAAATGTTCCTTCCAGTGCTGCCTGTGTTAGTATCAGAGTCCGTGCATCTCTTGAATGTCTGTGTTGCCCCATACTTGACAGTGGGTTGGTTGAGTATAAATGTTGGGCACACTATTCTTCTACAAGCCCAGGAGACACTGACTGGACTCTGCCCTTCTCATCTTTGTGCTGCATCCATGATGTGAAGGTGGTCCTTCTCTCCTTGCTTATGTTCTCTTCCCACCACAAGCCAAAACAAAACATGAAAACTAAAATGATGATAATAATAAAGGACAAAAATACCAAATCAGAGCAAATGCGCTCTCTCTCTCTCTCTCTCTCTCTCTCTCTCTCTCTCTCTCTCTCTTCTCTGTCTCTCTGTCTCTCTCTATCTCTCTCTCTCTGTCTTTCTCTCTCTCTGGAGCTCATTGATTTGGTTAGATCAGGGGCAGGCCAGCAATCGCTGGCATCCTCCTGTCTCTACCACCCAAGCACCAATTACAGATGTGCATACCCAGCTTTTAACATGGGCCCCATGGCTCTGCACTCAGGTTCTTAGGCTCCTATAACAAGTACTCTGACTACTGAGCCATCTTCCCAGCCCTTCCTTTTACTTTTCCCTCTTACCTACTTAGTGATTTTTAACTCCTTAAAATAAAACAAACTCAATGTATTAGATTTTGTTTCTTTGTTCCCACCCCACCTCGTGTGTGTGTGTGTGTGTGTGTGTGTGTGTGTGTGTGTGTGTGTGTGTGAGTGAGAAAAGCAGAAAGAGAGACGCTGGTATATGTGATTATGCAATTCGATGAAGAAACACATTCTTGTTGTGTAAAATAGAAAGCAGGTCCTGTACAGGAGGGTGATTTCTTCATCCTCAGCACACCTGGGTTTGGGTCTGGAGAAGTCTGTTGTAGATACTTCCCTGTAAATCTTAAGATGTTTAACACTGTCCCTAACGTCTATCAACTAGATGCCACTAACATTTCTGCCCTCACATGAGAGCCAAAACCTCTCCAGGCATCCATTGTCAAGTGCTTCCAGGATGAGGTGGCCTGGGGGTGGAGAAGTTGTACCCACGCCATCCCTTTTTGAAACCCAACAATGGGAGCAAGGTCTGAGGAAGCCTTTTATATATACAGCAGAGATACAGCCACCAAATCTTTCCCCTGCTTTAGCTTATATTTTGAGCCATGAAAAGTAAGAAAGAAAATACAGAAAGGAGGGGAGGAGGAGGAAGAGAAAACTATGGAAGCGGTTGAGTACCTCCCTCTGTTTTAGGGTTCCACTCCTGTGGCCTTATATTTGGCAAAATCCCTCAAGGTTTTGGTGTGTGTCAAGTTGTAGTCTTTGGAATAGCTTTTGAGTTTTTATTTCTAGTTTTTACTGATGTTTTAGTGGGGATCTAGGAGATACAGTGTCGGGCATTACAGAATAGTCGCTATTTCCTATCATTCTCCTCTGTTGTGAATTTTCTCACCCTGTGTACTCTGTCTTTAAACGACAATTGCTGTTTCTTTGGAGAACTGTTTTTTAATGTTGCTGTTTGTTGTGATTCCCCAAGCCTCAGGCTGTGACTCAGAAAATACCCAATAAAGTGGTTTATTGTGGGCTGCCCTGCGGAAGGGCCTCTCTGTAGCCTTAAGTTCACATGGTCAGCACTTCTGGTTGCCAAGGCATGTCAGGACCATGCTCTTAGCATGCATGAAAGATGAGCAGAGCCACATGGTTCTCATATGCATTAATCCATTCCAGAACCTACCTGGAAATCCTCTGTAAATGCAAAATGTGAAATAGATTCTGTTGGGTGTCACTGTGGGAGGACCCTTTGGCTGCAAGGATCACTCTGTCCAAACTCTTCTGAGAGACTTGGGAAAACACCAAACTGGTTCCTTTCCAGGCCTGTGGATGTTTATGAACAGGGCCCTAACATAGCTGTGGTTGTACCACCTTTTACTTCTGTTTTACTCCCGAAGAGAGATATTCTAACCAACCCACCAAAGCAGACATCTCCAATACCTCTTCAGCTTCATTCTTTAGAAAACAGAAGCAGACAGGTATCGCCCCCATGCAGCGCAGGCGTTGGGGCCCAGCCTAGGGAAGCAGGTGTGTGGGGCTTCCTTTGGCCCTTTCACCCCATGCCAGGGCTTGTCTGGCATTCTCTTCTTTCATGTTGCAGTGGGTCTACTTGTAGGAATAGGAGCTTTTTCTTTGTTAAACTAGTAATGGATTAAAGGAATTCAATGAAAAGATCATTTTTAATGGAAAAAAAAGCTTCTCGTTGCCTTTTCCATCCAATCCTGTTCCCTAACCCTTCTTATGTGCCTCAGCTTTTACACTGTGTACACATAATTGGCATCAGTTTAAGCAGTGGTAGCTCTTGATTTCCATTGAGGATGGCTGAGGAGGACTTAATCCTCTTATTTTGTCCCCTTCATCTATTATTTACCCCTGTATCTATTATTTTTATTTTTTCCATAATTTATCTATAATATTTTGAGTTTTCCATATGAATGTATATGTAATGCAGAATGTATATTCTTTTTGTCAATTATATATAAATATATATTTATAGATGTACTTAAGTAACTTTGTGATTAAATCCATGATCGTGTTTAGATTACCATATTCGTGCAATTGTTTTTCATTACTGAGCCATGTAGAATTATATGGTTATTTGCCTTTATATATGTGTACGCTTCCATAAAAATTGGGGTGATCATTTCCTCCTTTTTAAAAATTCATTTAATTTTCTACCTATGATAATGATTTATTTTTTTATGAACTCAACCACATCTGTTCAGAGGTTACCAACATTATCTTCCAAGTGCCCGGATGGTTCAGAAAGTCCACCCCTCCCCAGATGACCCGCCCCTGCCCCACCCACCCATGTTACCCTTCTGCTTAGATATCCTCACTTCCTGTCTCGCTGTATATTATAATGTGGGTTAGGATTTGGAGGGGGGTTCACTGTCATACCCTCCTTCCCTTTTCTCCTGCATCCACAGCTTCATTTTTGTTGGCCTGTTTCTCTTTTAGCTTGAGTGCATCCTTTAGAGATGTTTTATTCGTAAGTGTGCTTGGAAGGTACAGTCTGTATGTTCACCTGTCTGAAGAGACCATTACTCTGCTCTTGTACTTCAAATGTCTCGGAATGGATTCTCAGCGGAAATCGTGTTCCTCTGAAGATTAAGGCACTGGTGTGGCCTCATCCACTTGTCAGAGTGCTGTTGGGAAGTCCAGCAATCATCTGCTTTTCCTGATTCTGTCTTCAGTTGGGCTTGACTTCCTGCCTTGGAAGTTTTTAGTTCTCTTTTTTAATCTATGACAATCTACCTGGGTGCTGTGTGGGTATTTTTGTCTGGTATTGAATGGCTTTTAATGTGATAAAATTTGTTGTGGTACTTTTGGGGAAACTTTTGATCCATTTTTATCAGTTCTTTCTTTTATTTCTTAAAGAGGTATGAAAATACTTATGTAGACTAATTTTAAAAATCTCTGATTAATTATTTGTTATTAATATTATTGTTATTAATTTTGAGATGGGATCTCATATGACCCAGGCTTTGAACTTGCCATATGGCCAGCTGAGAATTGCTGTGAACTCCTGATGTCTTGCCTGTATCTCAGAGGGTACAGGCATGCACCACCTCACACAGCCCTGCTGTGACTTGCAGGCTGCGTGCCCATCTTCAGCTCCACCTATAACCACTGGGCTGCTATGTTTTGAACTGGCTATTGTCTCTCTTTTCGTAGAACTCTGTTCTTTTCCATGAGTGTAGTATCTCCCTGCCTTTCAGGGGACAGTTATCTTAATTGTAGTTATTTCCTTCAGTTATCTGTCGGGTTGGTTTTCAACCCAGTCTCCTTCGCACTTTCAGAGTTGCCAAGATGGCAGGCTTACACACACATATCCTGACAGGCTGCTGATTGCTGCACGAGGCACTGTGCTGCAGGGGATCAAAGGGATATGTGGGGCACTGGAGCCCACTGATGATGGATGCCACTGCCGCTGCTGGGTGGTGTGGCGGCAAGGTGACCCATGGCCCATTCACTGGGTCAGTAAGAGGATCTAGAGATCTCTCCTCAGACGTCTCTGACTTCTCTGGTTTCTCCAGTCACCTCACATTTTGTGTGTGGTACTGCAGTGGCGGAACACCCCAAGTCCCTCAGAAACACAGAGCGTTGTGGCCATTCCTCAAAGGTGGTGTCTACCCTGCTCTTCATGTGCTCAGTCTCCTACTCCTTCTGGAAGAATTTAAACCTTTCCAACTCTATGTTGGCAATTTAGTGAGGGTCTAGCAACAAGAAGTGTGTTTGGATCAGAGATTTGGATATGAATGACGCTAATGGCCAATTTTCACCTTCTTCAAGACCGAGACTCACACAGTGAGGCAGAGAAGGGGATCCTTCCCTAACTATACAAAAAGGATGAGAGCTGTCAAGCGTGGGAAAAGGTGTCTTTTCTGCTATTGTGACAGTCAGGGATCATTTACTAAAGACAGAGACAGACTATGAACTCAAAGCCAAAGTCACCCTGAAGACAGAATAACATATGCCCCTGAGAAAGGTCCCCTTTCCTTGGGAGTCCATGTCTTTCATTTTTAGAGCCACTGGAGCCCCCCAAGTTGCCTGTCAGTGCAACCCTGCAGGAGTCATGCCAGTTCAAGTTCATGTTCATTCACTAATCCTCATCCTCCTCACTCTATAGACAAGGTTCCCAGCTCCAGGGACGTGGCTGTGAAAAACAATGAGCATGAACTTTGGGAGACTAGGAAAGGAATCTATTGCCTGAGAACCTACAGTGCACCAAGCATAGCATTAGGCATGTCGCCCAAGTCCATCCTTCACTGTAGGTTTTAATCCTAGGAAGATGGAGGCAGTGAGCCATCCTTGAGAATGTCTAGGGAAATATACTTTAAGAAAATGAGAAATTGTAGTTTCTGAATATACTGTTTGCAAATGGGTTGAACGGAGGAATCAGGAAATGAAGACCAATAAATCAGCGGTTTCCTGTGGCATCCAGAAGTCTCCATCCAAGTCCGGTGCTTGTCTGCCCCAGCTCCCCAAACACTCAATGATGTGTCATGGGTTCAGGGAGTGTTGTTGCCGGAAGGGACCCAAGAGGGTCTAGCTCAGTGCCTCCCCCTACCCATCCTGCTGCAGAGGCGCTTCTGTGCTGAACAGACTCTCTCACACCATTAGTGTCAAACCTTCGTCAATATTTAAACATTCATTATTCAGAACTTCATTTTTCTCTCCACTCTCCTCTCTCTCTCTCTCTCTTAACCAGAGAAAGAAAAGCAGGGTTAGCAACTGTATTCTGTATTCCTGGATTTCTGCGGGAAAGAAATGAGCCACTTCAAAGCTGAGCTGATTTACTGGATAAATATATATTTAGGCATTTGGGGACTTTAAATGTATATGATTTACCAGAGAAATAGGGGGCATCTCTTGGAATCCGCTATGCAGAGAAATATTGACACAATTTCAACTGTATGTTTATATCTCTGATAAATCACCCTGCCTCCTTCAGACCTTCATGCTCCACTGGACACAAAATACGTACCTCCCCGTCTGGGGAGGGCAAGGGGCAGCGGGCTTAGAAGTCTAGCCAGGTCTACCAAGAGGCTCTCAGGGGGGAGTTACCTATGTGGCACCAAGCCTGGCTCATGCAGCTGTGTGAGACTGCGGGCTCCTGAGTGTGTGTCTATATAAACAGTTTCTGAATACCGTGAGAGACAGGTGCTGTGAGCTGGGAGGTGTGGAGAGACTGGAGATTGAAAACTCATGCAGCAACCTGGGCAGGTGGATCCCGGGGGAACTGATAGTCAAGCCATCTTGTGCTTTACTGACTAGACAAGATCTCAAGTTGCAGTAGCCACAGGGACCCTGGACAGAGACTCTGCCAAAGCAGCTGTCATGACTCTGGGCAGCAAGTGCTTTCTGATGGGGGTTGTGAATATGGGAGCAGATGCGGGCCCCAGTCCCTGTGGCTGGCTTGCTGGTTTGACAGTGAGTCACCTGGGGCCTCTGTGGAATATCTCTTGGGCTGGGCCTCTGACTGTAGGGCTTGAGTAGGATGACTTTTGATCAGAAGGAAGGAGGGCAGCTAATAGGTCACTGAGCAGAGCTGAAAGATGTAGTTTTCCTATGACATCCCAGCTTGAGAGACAGTCTCAGTGCTCAGCAGTGACTCCCATTGGAGTGATTTCCCTCTGGCTATACCCCATTCCTGCTGCTGGCCAACCCCCAACCCCATTCATTCCCAGAGCCAGCTCTAGACCCCAAGTTTCCACTCCGTGATCTGAGTTCATTCTTCTCAACCCATTAGGGTTTAGAGTCACATGGTTATGTCCCGGGTGCAGGTGGGGGAGTCCTGTAACCCACCTGGAGCAGGAACAGGTTGTTCCAAACAATTTCTCTGCCTTCTGTGTTTTTCTCTTCCCAGAGAGGCTGTGGCAACCTGCCATCATCCCTGCTCCGGGCTCCAGGGTGTCTTTTGTCCACAGGGCTTTGTCTGCTGTCCCTTTCCCTTAAGAGGAACTGGCTTTCACCTGCAGAGCTGGGATTTCACTGCCTGATGCCAATGAAAGGGGAGCCAGGCTTGTACAGGAAGAGAAGAAACTGCTCCTTATTCTAAGCCAGTATTTACAATAATTACATACGATGGTAAATGGAATTGGGAAAAGTGAATTACCTTTAATCAGGGGGTCCTTTATTCTTAAAGTACACCCCAGGGAGTACATCCTTGGATAATTAGAGGAGGAAGCTGAAAGCCGGTGTGCTGAGTGCTTAGTCCTGGAACTCTAGTAGGACCCTGCCACCATAGATATCCTTCCATAATGGATAGCCATCAGTCATCCCAAAGCCTCTGAACCTATGCAGGGGCCAGGCCACCAGCCTATGGGGGGCTCTGTGGATAAGTCACCAGGAGTCTGCTTGGCCACCAAGAGGAGAACTCTGGCAGCAGAGGAAGTTTGCTCATGTGACTTACTGAAGTATCTAGTCTCAGAGGAAAAGAGTGTATCCATGTACACAACTCCTCTGTGTACTAAAAGTGTATTTATATCTCTATCATAATTCTCTATACCCCTTCCATCTATCTTTCCATCCATTCAATGATTCCATAGACATCTACCAAGTACTTCCTGATGGTCATTTGGCTTGAAGCTAAAGACTGAAGACATAGCTGGGAAGCTACTCCTGACACCCGAGGAGAACATCCTTGGGTGAAGAAGGCAGTGCAGGTCATGGTGAAGCTGATGGTGAAGCTGATGGAGCACTCTCTTAGGAGGCCTGGAACATCCCATTTATACTGTAGCCAATGGGTAGTGAATGACATCAGGGAGAGCAGGCCAATGCCACCAAGTTCCTGAGAAGAGCTGGAGAAGGACACAGAGAGTCACTGTAACATTACAGGCTCAGAAACAGTCTCGGGGCATTTGTCTATCATTCAACACCAGCTGAGGTTGACATAGGGATACTTGATCCAGGAAATAGAAGAACAGGTACGCACTCGTCCAAAATGGTCAGGGTCAGGTCTTGCTGGCCTGTGTGGCTATTTTTGCAGTTTTGCACTATCTTCAGTAGTTTGTGGTTTTTCTACAGTGTGCAGGTTACTATGCCCTGTGATGGAGTTGGATGAGTATCCTCAGCTTCTATAGCTCAGGTGCTGCCGTCTCCTACATTAGGTTTGGTCATAATACATGTAGAAGGTTCCCCTGACTCAGCTCATACTGCAGTTGATATCCTAGTCTCTCTCTTCCTTGGAATTGCTGCTTAGAATTGGGGTAGGTTCCCTAATCTCTCTAGTCACTTGAGTTCTGTGCTTACTTAGGAAACCTATAGAATGTCATCATGCATCCAGATTGAGATACGCAACTGTGAAGCCAGAGGTAGGACGTAAGGGATGCAGGCTTATGTAGGGGCCTTTGGGGGTGTGAATGAGCAGTCATCACATGGCCATTAAGGTAGCTTTCTGTTTCCCTGACTGATCTATGAGACAGATGAATCCAGGACAACTGGGAAGGAACCGAGCTGAGGGAATGGTATCTAGACCACAGACAAGATGATGTAATCAGACCTTTTAAAGATGGGGAGGAGTAAGGAGTGGAGGCATCCTGTCATGGGATGTAGCCACCCTCAGGCCAGGCTCAGCAATAAGAAAATTAGCACATGCAGTGGGGCTAGAGCAAAGAGCCCAGACCTCGAAGCAACACAGAGTTTTTCAGCATGGTGAATTGCTTTGAGACTCAATCTCCTTATTCCAAATGCACAGGGAAATGAGATGTCTACTAGTTTCTAATTTCCACCAGGCAGGAGGGATGCTGGGATGAGACTGTGGCCTCTGGGGAGGATTTGATGCAATTCTCCATGGTCTTGGCCTCAAAACTTGGGAAAGGTTCCAACGAGCAAGGAGTTGTTCCTCGAGGACAGGTGTTTTGTGGAGAAGAAAAGGGAGGTCACTCTCATTAAGTATGTAAGGGATAAGATGACTGCTTTTGCATGAATTTGGCTTTTAAAGGCCATTGTTATTTTCTAGGATAAAATGTTGGAAGAGATTTAGAAGTCATGTAGACCCAGACTATTTACTAATGGGGAAACTGAGGTTCAGACAATGTAGACAATCAGTCCTCATCCATTCCTTCACCATCTAGGTTTTTCGGTTTAGTTAGGTGTTCTGCAAACTTTGTAGAAAAGGAGTGGTTGAGCAAGTCAGAATGCAGTTTCGTGTCTGTGGTATACTTAGATTAACAGTACCGTTATTGAAGAAGCCATGGGCTACACACTTAAAATATGGATTTCATACTTCCTCTGAGTGTGTGTGTGTGTGTGTGTGTGTGTGTGTGTGTGTGCGCGTTTAGGTGTGAATGAGTGTGTTCCTGTGTGTACACACACATTTGTAGAGGCCAGAGGTGAACACCCGGCGTCTTCTTCAGTTATCCTTCCCTTTATGTTTTGAGACAAGGCTTCTCATTGAACTTTGATCTCACTCATTCAGCCAGCTGACCAGCAATCTGCAGAGTCCTCCTGTCCCCACATCTCCAGTGTTTGGATAACAGACATGTTTGGCTGTCCCCAGATTTTATGCAGGCTCCGGGGGTCCAAACTCAGGCCCTCATACTTGTAGAACAAGCACTTTACTGTCTGAACTACCTCCCTAGCTCCCAGTCTCAGGAATTCTGAAGTTAGGGTTAGAATAAAACTTGCCTGTTCTCTAGTCAGGCTTCACTCACTTTTAGGTCATAGCTTTTGTTTGGTTTTGTCCCCTCCCACAGTCCTGCTCCTTTTATGATCTTGGCTGAAATAAGGCGTGAGGGCTGAGTTAATTATTTGCAACTTTAGCAACTAGTCCACTTTGGGTGTATAGCCTGGCCACTCCATGGTGATGAGGAGTCCTGAGGCAGGAACTGAAAGGGTTCAGATAATAATATTATTGCCCTAGCAGGTCACTCACTTCTCTGCCCAGCCCCAAAGATATGCAAAGAGGAGTTCTTTCTAGACCATGAGGCATGCTATATTCGAAAGGCATTCTTCTGAGTAGCGTGACGAGGAGAAATCCGCCTGAATCCTCATGATAACAATTTTACATCTATAATTCCTTCCTCTTCCTACAGCATTGGAATTTGATGGGGATTAGCAGTGGCCAGCTGCAGAATGCCCAGAGCCCCTTAGGATAGGCTCAGCTGAGACTTTACTTAATGAATACCTTCAGAGGGGATTTTCTTTTGTGACCAAAAAAAAAATCACTGCTGGTTAGGGATGATTCCACTGCTTGAGGCTTGAGTTCGCTTCCTGGGGCTCCTGGCAACCAAGAAAGGAAGGATGCAGTCACTCCATAGAGTGTAGTGCTTGGTATGGTTCGTATGGCCAGTGGGAAAATGAGCTGTGGTACTGGGTTTCCTGGCCTTCACTGAAGCTAATTCCTCAGATGGGGCTCCTCAGATGCAAATATTCTCTGTGACTCTTATAAAGCTCCTCATGGTGTTACCCTTCCCTGCTAGCCCTGAGCAGGCTATCCTCTATGAAGAGCGAGACGAGGGTCCAGACTGTCAAGTTCTGCAGGCAGGAAGCCAAAGACTTGAAGCATCAGATTTGAGATGCTGAGAGAGGTTTTCAGATAAAATCCAGGATGTCTGCTTACACCGACATTTCAGAGTGTCCATCCCTGTTTCTTGTTACCCCTACAGAAGAGCAGAGGCTGGGTGGTTGTAATGAGTAGAAGTGTACTTACTGGCTTGTAGATCTAGGAGCTGGGATATCTTGGATAGAGGCACTTGCTGCATCTGGCCAGGACCTTCTCCTGTGTTAAGTGACTTAGGGGGAGGGAGGGAGGAGAGATGGAGGCAGTGAGAGGGGTGTGTGTGTCAATTGATCCTTTAAAAAAGAATCCAACTCCCACAATAACACCATAAATCTGTCCTGAGGACAGAGTACTTCATGGCCTCATCACCTCCCTCCTGTGAAGATCCTCTAGGCACTTGCACTAGGGATTAAGTTCCCAATACAGTACACAGGATTTGGGAGTGCAGTTAAACCATGTAAGTGCCCAATGGATTTCTCACAAGGAATAAATCTTCAGTGCCTGTCCTATGCAATATTTGGAGCACACATTATAAAAAGGCTCTCTGTGGTTTGTCTGAAATTCCTATTGTGCTAGATGTCTTGTAGCTTTGCTTGGTATAACCCACATCCCTGATGAGCAGGGCTTCCCATCTGCAGTGGTGGGGGAGGGTCTTGCTCAGTGGACTGGGTTTACTGAGTTTGCAAGGCATACTTCCCTGGGGTACAATTCATTGGCACTGAAGTAGGCAAAATTCCCTGTTGCTCTCTGGTTCACCCAAACAGAAGGCAAGTGTTTCCTCCCTATGATGGAGATAAGCCTTCTGACCCATCCCCAGAAGTTTCTTCTTTAATGGTTTGGATAACTTCCTACAGCAAGCAAATCTTAGACTTCCACATTACATTTGCAAGAGCTCACTGTTCGAGTGCAGGATTTTTATCCTCTTGCTTATGTCCTATATTTATACCAAAAGGAGTAGAGGGTATTTGAGGCCCTAATTAGAGTTTGATTATTTTCTCCCTTGTCTTTTGAAAGTTGTTGTGGGAACTCATTCTATCTTCAGCCTTGAGGTACCAGCATTGGGGCATGATCTTGTCTGCTATGTGACAACTGATTAGCTGCATTTACTGGAGCTTGTAGGGTCAGAGACCCAGCAGCAGAGAGGTGGCAGAGTTGGTGATCTTGACTGTTGGGCAGAATAGCTGGACAAAGGCAGTGGGATCAGTGGCAGTGTCTGCTTTACTCTGTATCTGTGAATTTGTCTTTTCATGGCACCCCTTAGCAAATTCAGGATCACAACCTAGGGCTGCTACCCCAAGGCTATAGGCAGAATGAGATCCCACAACAGAAAGTTACTAATTAAGAGTAAGCTGAGGCTAGAATGGGGCTCTCCATAATGCCAGTGGCCTCTCTTAGAGTGAGACGTCCCCTCCAGGATGCATGGTGCCTTCTGAGGCTGAGGTTTCACTAACTTTGGCTCTCCTTCTCACCTAGGCTTTTGCATACCCTCTCCTGATTTGCCCTCCTATAGAGGCCCTTCCAAACCACCCTGTCTGTGGAGGCACCTGTCTTCATGTCTGGTTTGTGGATGGCCTATGCACTTCTTGTTCCAACTACCCCTTGCTTCCACCATAGAAAGTCCTGTTACATCATTCATACTGCACAGGTATTCTCTGCATGGCTTCTTTGGATGGGAGTCTTTTGTATCCAAAGAACTTTATCTTCCTCTGGCTAGAACGTGTCTTCATGCTAGCTAGACTATCATGCCTTCGACCACTCAAAAGTCCTTTCTTGAGTTAGTTCTTGGGGATGAGAAAGCAGGAAGAGGCTTCTGTACCATTCCCTGGTACTAGATGTAAGCAGTCAGTGTGGCAGAAGCTCCAGGTCAGGCAGTGCTGACTTCCAGTGATTCCCATCCCACCCCCGCTCATGGTGTCTTCTGAGTTCCTCACTCGTCTGCCGCTTAACTATCAAGTCTGGGCTCATGACAGCAAATAGGATAGTAACTAATTGACGGGTAGAGTTTGTATAATGCATGTCCAAGCAGTGAATTCATCAAGAAATTGATTCTAATTAAAATGGAATTTGGCTCACTTTCAAATGACTAGAGGGGATGAGTAGAGAGGGAAGCAGGAAGGAGGGAGGGATGGAGAGGGAGGAGATATATATATATATATATATATATATATATATATGTAGAGAGAGAGAGAGAGAGAGAGAGAGAGAGAGAGAGAGAGAGAGAGAGAGAGAGCGAGAGCTACTCATCAAGGTTTACTGTAGCTCCCTGGGATGTCAAGGGGCAGGAATTTCTGTATATGTCACAGCAGGATGGTTTGTGGGGAGTCTGTTGTTACCATTGTCACTGTAACAAACATCTCCTGAATGGTGTGCAAGTGTGACCAAGCTGTGCTTTCCTGGAGATGACCAGCCTTCCTTGCATCCACCAAGTGACCAGTCTCCATGGATAATGACAGTATCTAGCCTCAACACACAGAGCTGTCTCAGCATGAACTGTGGGGTTAGCAGGATTCAGTGTGCAGCAGAGCAGAGGTTAAGAACATAGCTTCAGGGCTACTGAGATTGTCAGCTGGCAAAGTGCTTGTACCAGGATCTGAATTCAATCCATATAGTCTACCCTCCAAAATTCCTTCATACATAGGCGAGCCTGTAGTGCATTTTATTTAATTAATGATTGCTGTAGAAGGATTCTGCCCACTATGGACAGTGCTGTCCTCTGGGCAGGTGGTCCAGGCATATATAAGAAAACAAACTGAGCAGGTCAGGAGGAGTAAACCAGCAGACAACATTTCTCCATGGCCTCTGCTTCAGTCCCTACCTTTAGGTTTCTGCCTGGAGTTGCTACACAGATTTCCATTCATGATGGGCTACAACTGTAAGCCGAAATAAACCATTTCTTTTCCAAGTTGCTTTTGGTCACGGTGTCTTATCGCAGCAATAGAAACTAAACTAAAAATGTATTTACTCTTCTATTTCTGTGAAGAGACACTATGACTGAAGGAACTTATAAGGAAAAAGCATTTAATTGGCAGCTTGCTTATGGTTTCAGGGGATGAGTCCATGACCAGCGTGACAGCAGGTAGGGCAGTCAGGCATAACCAAGGAAACACGTAAAAGAAAGCATTTCATTTGAGGCTCATGATTCTAGAGTCTAGAGTTCATGATCATCAGGTTGGGGAACATGGCAGCAGACAGGCAGATACGGCACTGGAGCAGTAACCTAGAGTTTATATCTGATCAGCAAGCACAGGGCAGTGAGTGGTGGGGGCAGTAAATGGGAATGGTATGGACTTTTGAAATTTCACAGCCAGTTCCCACAAGGCCACACCTCCTAATCATCCCTAAGCAGTTCTATCAACTATAGAACAGCCATTCAAATATGTGAGCCAATGGTGGGGGGGCATTCTCATTCAAATCACCATAGCTGATGAATGACACCATAGGTTTTCCTCTGGCCGAAATGCATGTGCACACACCTGTCTGTGCACATGTACATGCAGGTGCACATGCATGCACTCACACATTCATGTACATACAAATACACATAGAAATGCACACGTGCACACGCGCGCGCGCGCACACACACACACACACACACACACACACACACACACACACACACACACGGAGCTTTCATGTTGTATAGAACCAAGGTTTCAGTCCCAGATCTGCTTCTGTATCAGTCCTGATTAGTATGGGGCACTTTTCCTCATTCCCCCACCCCTAAGTCTTTGGAAATTTAGGTAATTGTGCTTGTTTCCTAGGGTTGTTGAAAAGATCAAACAAGATAATGTAGGCAAAGGTCTTCTGCACAATGCCTAGCCCTTCACGAATGTTTGATAAATGGTACTGATTATTACCAGAAAACATATTAATTAGGTCTGTAATGTCTGAACACATTTGGCTGTTTTTAAAGTGATGCCATTTAAGCTAAATTAAGTCCCTGCTTAATTCGACTATATTCTTAGCTCATGCTTTACAATATAGAAATGGGTTTTCCTTAAATGTATTTTTTCTCCCCCACTTTGACCTTTGTGCTTTTAATATTTTGAGGCATTAAACAAGCTAAGTGGTTGTTAAGGGCATGCCTGAGCACCGCAGAGGAATTCAATGCTTCTAAAGCACAGTGGTTATGAAAGACGGCTTCACAGAAGGCCCAGAGAGCCTTCGGGAGGTCCTAAGGACACTTGGAGACAGTCCTTGATGATGCCACTGTGCTCATGTTTTTGTGGATGGTGCAAGACGCTCCAGTGGGAAGGCTTGCTGCTGGATAGCTAGGATCCAATCTCCAGTGGTACCAAAGTGTCCTGGCAGTCATCGTGTCCTCTGCCTCCTGCCACTCAGATAAAATAAAATACAAGGCACTCTCATGTAAGAATTTCCTTGGTGAACGGGTCAAAGTTGGTGATTTTATGATATCCTTACCCTGGAGCTTTTACTTTTCTGTATGATGAAATGCTGGTTGCTGATAAAGGGCCGCAGCTGCATATTGGAGTGTCCCGACTGTCTCAAGCAGAGCACTTGAGTTGCAAATGAATCGGTCTCTCTGTTTCTCTCTCTGTCAGTGTGCACACGTGCGTGCGTGCGTGCGTGTGTGTGTGTGTGTGTGTGTGTGTGTGTGTTTGCCCATACCTGCACATGTATATGTGAAGGCCAGAAGAAGATGTCAGGTATCTAGTTAGCTCTATCATTCTCTAACTTATTCCTTTGAAACAGGGTCTCCCACTGAACCCGGAGCTATGGTGGTGGAAGCAAGCCCTAGTGAACCCCTTGTCTCTGCCCCTAAGCTCTGGGATTATAGACAGCCATGTGGCCAAAGCTGCCTTTTTCATGGATCCTGGGGGGTCTGAAATCAGGTCTTCCTGCTCCTACAAGAGCTCTTATCTACTGGAGCTATTTCCCACCCCTGAAAAACTATTTTTACTCGAAGGAACAATAAAACACAAACTATCCTAATTTGCAGATCTTTTCTTAGAAATAAAAGAAAGGGCTCCTCATTATGAGAGCCGCCGATGATTGAATTTGAGATTTACAATAAAAGTTTGTGTTTCAGTAAACCTAACAAGTACCTGTTACTTAATGGATCATTCTGACAAATGCAATTTTGTTTTTGTGACAGGGTCTTATGTAGCCCATACTGGCCTTGAATTCTCTATATGATCAAACATGACCTTGAATTTCTGATCTTCTTGGTCTCCCAAGTGCTGGGGTTAGAGGTTTGATTCACTGTACCCAGTTTATGCAGCGCTGAGAATCAAACCTGCTACCTGGCGTGGGCCAGGCATGGGCTAGCACTTTACCAACTGAGCCACACCTCCAGCCCTAGAGTTTTATGATTTCATGTATCAGCATTCAGAAGAGCTGCATAACTCATTTGTAAAATGATCTAGAACTGAATTATGCAGAAAAATTCCATCAAAGTTCAAAATGAATGGATGGTGTTAAAAATGTAAAAATGCTAATATTTCATCGCTTAAGTGTAAGATCCCATATTTCACCATAGCTCACCAAATTTTGTGACATCACTGCACATCTGTGAGGTAACTCTTATTCATTTAATTCAGTCAAGGTAACCTATCATCAGGTTGACTGCTGAAGCAATGGAGACCCAGCTTCCTTTAGCTGACACAGCCATAGCATGCTACATGCTATTTTGAAGACAAAAGTATGCTCGTTAAAACTTTTTTTGTGTTACTATGTGACAAATCAATTATTAGCATCCTCAAAAAATTTCAAGTGTCAAAGCAGTCCTGAAACCAAAAGGAGTTTGAGGACTACTGGCCTATTCCTCAAACAACAGGCCACCATTCGGTCTAAACTATGGGTCTGCTGGCATTTCATTGCCATTATATATCACAGTATTGTAGGTACTTTGTCCTTAGCTGGCCATATGTGCTCCTTAAAGATGGCTTCTCAGTTTAGTTTGTGTCCTTGCAGGTGGGCCATCCTTGACAAATATTTAATGAGTGAGATGTTAGATTGTTTTTCTTTCTGTAAAGATTGAGGTCTTCTGGCTTGCAAGGTTACCTAAAATACCAGGTTAAGACCCTAGGCTCTGATAGCAAAGATGTGTAGTTTCTGTCCAGGTCTGCCTCTTGGTATTGATCTAATGCACTGGTAGCTCTCTATTCTAAGGTAATAATAATCTGGGTGAGGAGTGTTGATTTCCTGACACCAGACTAGACATCCTAAATCTGAAACATCAGGGAGGACCCAACAATCTGTGACTTTGCAAGCTCCCCAGAAGATTCTTGAGTCCCCAAAGTTCAAGGACTTCCAAGTATCTTTTATTTTCCTCAGTCATGGAGACTGTCTGATGACTTCATGGGCTGCTTATAGGCCATACGAGGCCACTCTTCAGTGCTTAGCAAAGAGTCCTAAACATTTAGGAAGTAGTGTGCCCCTTATTTTAAAGGAGGAAAATTAGGCTAGGCTGTGTCTGCTTGTCTTACCCAACTCTCTCCTTGCCCGTAGACATAACCCTACCCTGCAGGCATAACCCTAGCCAACAGGCATACCTGTAGCTCACGTTCTGTGGCTTTAAGCTCAGGACAGTGACTGTGACTGCGTCAGAGGGAGTAGACACTCACACAAAGAGGTAGAAGGACAGTGTGAGCCAGCTTCCCAAGGCTCCTCCTTTCTTCTCCCCTCCCTTGTGAAAGTCTGCTGACCTTCTAAAGCCTCACTGAACCCACCCTAGTGTGGAGCAGTTCACAACAGACCAGTGAACCCCCCCCCCACAAAAGAGGCCTTGATGGGATTAGAATAGGAAAAAGAGGAGTGACAGTTTTGAGAAGGGTCAAAAGAGGAGGAATGCCAAGCAAATTAGAGCAAGTGACCTTTGCAGATGGCAGCTGGGGAGACAGAAGGTGAGATTCTGTCATTCCAAATCAAGACTTTGACAAAGAGACTGAATCAGCACCTTGGCAGACAGGTGCTTGAGCTTCCTGGTGTCACACTTACAGGCCTGGCTTATCAGCGGACTCATTCCTGTGACCCTATTCAAGGTCCACCGGCATCGGCAAGTCTTTTTGCTAATTGGAAAAGCATCAAACTGCACAGCCAGCAAGAGCCATTGAGGATTCAGAGCCTTTGTAGGGCTGGCTGACCCATTAAGTGCTTCTTCCAGCACTAAGCACCCAGAGCTCAGGGGCCGGATACATGTCTCCAGTGCCATCATTCATTCATTCACTCATTTATTCACTTACCTTTTCATCTCCCTTAACAAACATTTATTTTTGGAAATACGTTGATGTTCAAAACTGGAAGGTTGGAGGTTGGGAAATCGCTTAACCAGTAAATTGCCTGTCGCACAAGCATAAGGGCCTGAGTTTGAGGCTCAGTATGCAAGTGAAAATGCTGTGCATGGAAGCACATCTGTAATCCTAGGTCTGAAGAGGTAGAAGAGTATCCCTGAGGCTTACTGGCCAGGAAATCTAGTGGAATCTGTGAGCTCTAGGTTCAGAGAGAGACTCTGCCTCAGGAGACAAGGTAGAGAGGGGTCGAGGAGGATGATGTTCATCTCTGGTTTCCACACGTATGCATGACTCCTCCCCCGCAAACACACATAACAAGAGGATATATATTGCTTGATCTGGAGTAATCATGAGGGTGTCTTCCCTCACAGTTCTGGAGGCATTGCTGACTGTTAGCTAGGAAGTCAACTAGGGCTATGTTAGAACACCTATACCTGTCCTTTCCTTCTGCATCATGGTGGTTGGATCTCAAGAGACAGAAATTGAAAGCAGACAGTTTCTAAAGGTCTTGGTCCAGTAAGCAACATAATATAGAGGTTATTATATAAAATCATCACAACACTCTCAGTGTCTAAATGCTAGGGAAGATCTAGACTCCATTTCTATATCAGAGGAACCTCAGGTACTTGGGGAGCCATGATTTGGAACCCCGATACCCTAAATTATGCTCATCAAGGTGTGAGTGTCTGTCTGTCCATCAGATTGTCCTGAGCACAGACTTTGACTCAAGTTGTACTTGAGAACAGAGATGACTAAGCCAACCTTCCTGCCCATGAGGAAATCACGGTTCATGAACTAACTTCTGTCTTTGAATTTTGTGTTCTGGGAGCTCTTTCAGCTTGTTTATTTGAAAAAGGGCAAAGTCCGGCTTGTCTCATGGTCCATGATATGTCTTTCCTCAGAGATTCCAGAATAACTCCAGGACAAGGACCCTGAGGAATCTCACCCTGAAAGTAAAGCCTGCCTCCATCCTACCTTTTACTTTAGTCAGTCAGTGCATTCCCTTTGGAGTTTAAGTTCATGGGCAGTAGGTTTCCATTGCTTATGTCTGCTTTGGTAGGAATCATTGTCAGGTAGTAAGTTAGAAGAGAGAATAAAGAGGTAAATGCAAGGCATCATGGCTGGATGGTGGAGAGCTTCCCATATGTGCTTTCGTTTTACTTACTAATATGAGAGCCTGACCTTGTAATTCAGTGTGACTCATTTGTGAGAGTACTGAAAATATCAAGACTGTTTATATACATGTTATTCCATAAGCAAAGTTACCTAACTCTATCTCCAGGTGTCACAGGCATAATGAATGAAGGACACTCTTTTAAGTTAAAATAAATTTATATTTATTAAAACCATATTGCATTTTCAATATTTTCATCTCTGTGAATATGTTTACAATGTATGTAGTTCTTACATGTGTGGCAAAAGGACAATTTCACATGTTGTTTTTCAAGTCTACCATATTAAAGACAGTGTCTCTTGCTATTGGTGCTATGTACATGCACCAGGCTGTTGTGGAATAATCCTCTTACACTTCAAAGATTTGTCACTCAAATTGGTTTAGTAAAATGTTGTTGGCTAGTAGCCAGGCAGGACGTATAGGCAGGGAGACCAAACTAAGGATGATGGGAGGGAGAAGGGTGGAGTCAGAAGTCACTAGCTAGACATGGAGAGAGCAAGATGAGCATGCTGTTCTGAGAAAAGATGCCACCACATGGCAGAACATAAATAAGGAATATAGGTTAACATAAAAACGTAAGAGCTAGTTGATAATAAGCCTGAGCTATTGGTCGAGCATTTGTAAGTAATATTAAGCCTCTGTGTGGCAATTTGGGAAGCAGCTGCTGAGTATTTGGGACCGAGCAGCTCTGAGACAGGAAACTTCCACTTATACCAGGCTAGCTGGCCTGTGACTTCTGAGGTTCTGTGTCTGTCTCCCATTTCGTGGTAGAGGTACAGAGATCACAGACATGCACACTACTGGATCTGTCCTCACGTCGATTCTCAGAATCTGAATTCAGGTCCTCACACTTGTGTGTTCAACACTTCACCCACTGAGTCACCTCTACTACCCACATTTTTCATGTTCTGATGGAACAATTCAGATGCCTATCCTTCCACCCTAGCTAAAAATCTATCTACCCTTGATTGTCCAGGACTCTGTAATTTTAATTTTGAGAATCGCTGAAAGGAAGGGAAGCAAGAAATCCAACAAACTCTACTGGCAAGGGCAGTTCAGTCCAACTTACCCTGAGTTGGGGTCCTAACCACCTTCCAAAGTTGGTTGTTTTTTGTTCTTGTTTGCTTTTTTAAAAAAATACTCAGTGACACAAAGGACCCAGAGATGCTATTTCCTAATGATAAATTTCCCATCCTTCTTCCTATGATTCTCTTAACGACTTAGTGCCTGGGAGGCTTCCTACCTGAATTTAGGAATGGCTTGAACGAGCTGTCTTCCTTCCAAATCGTTTCCGATCATAGCTTCAAGATTGATTAGTGCCTCTTCTCCTATTTCTCCCCACCTCAAGGCATCTTTGAGAGCAGCATGCTGAAAAGATGACAACAGGAGGGACCTACGGAATTCATAAATGGCTTTGACTGTGTGGGCTTTGATGAGGCAATATGGAAAATGATTGCATTAAGCATTGCTATTTATTTACTTGACTTTGTACAGGACAATCAATTTCCCCACGTTCTGGGCCTCCTGTCAGGAAGTTAAACGGCAGAGAAGGCAGCCTGGATGCATCACCTCATTGCTCTAAGAGATGCTGTCACTTCTCAAATCGCTTCTGAATGTTTATAATAAGACCATCTTTCACTCCCATCCATAGAGAGAGAGGAAATTCTCTCTGGTGGAGGACAGAACACCAGGAAAAGTGAAGTCTGACCAGGAAGGGATGACTGGTTTTTGTCTTTAATCATATGGATATGCTGTTTCTGTAGGTTATGTACTGATGGTTTCATATGGGCCAGCCTCAGGGTTGAGCATCTGTCATTTGCCAAGTCAGTGTTAATTTGTCTCAGGGAGGCAAGAATTGGTTCTATTTAGGTATCTGGAAGGAAAACTCCACGCCCTTGTAGAGAGAGCCGAACAATAGTCAGACCCAGTCAATCATAATGTTGTTCTGTGAAGGTCAGAGTAGGAAGTGGGACACTGAGTGAGTGTACTCGGACAGTCTCTGCTTTCCTGGTGTGTGGGGGGTGAGCAATTTTATGAATGCTTCAGAATTGGTCATTGTAATGGATGTCTTTTTCAAGATGGCCTCAGAGTTGAGCTATGCTCTAGAAACCCCTGGAGCAGAGTAAAAGGCAAGTCAGAGGAACAGAAACCAGGAGTGGCATGCGCTTGTTTCTGATTAAAGGGAGGAGAGTGAAAACAATATGGCATTTGCTCACTAGGTTTGAATTTGAGTGTAGGCTTTTCCAGTTCTAGGTCATAGCAAAGAATTGCCAGAGATTATATTTCAGCCTCATAAAAATATAATGGTGGGGTGGTGGCCTACTTCATGTGTCAATGTTGAAAGATACAGTATCAGATACTTGGTAAAACACTCTTTTAGATGTTTCCATGAAAGTATATTTTATGTGAGATTAACGTGTAAAGCAGTACACATTGACTGAAGCAAATGACCTTCCATAATGTGGGTGGGACTTAATCAATTGAAAGTATTAATTTTACAAAAGAAAATGACTGGGCTGTGGAGAAGACTCCGTGATAAACTGATCACCATGTGAGCATGAGGATTTGGCTTCCATATCTACCCACAAAATAACTGGTCATGGTGGTACATAGGGAAGGCAAAGACAGATGTCTGGGGTTACTGCAGCCAGCTTTGCTGAACTGGCAAATTAAGGCCAGTGAAAGATGCCCTGTGTCAAAAGGCAAAGTTAAAAAAAACCAGCATCTTGAGGAATGTCATGTGAGGTTGTCCTCTGGCCTCAATATACATGTTTAACCACATGTATATGCACTGGTACACACACACACACACACACACACACACACACACACGCACATGCACACGCACACGCACACGCACACGCACATGACTGATTCCTCACAAAGACAAAGGGATTCTGCCAACAGTGACTTTCCTTAGCTTCAGCTCTTTCTAAGTCTTTGTCATGCATGTCCCCCTCTCAGCCTTTGAAACAGCCATCGACCATAGTGTATGTGGTGGTGGTGGGAGGGGTGGAGTGAGAAGAGGGAGAAGGGGGGGCGTTATGTTTTTCTAAAACTCCACTTTGAACAATTCAGTCCTATAAAATAATCTTAGACTCACCCTACTCATCATTCAAGACACAGGGCTTCACCGCTGCCTATGACCAGATACATGATTCCTTGAGCTCAACGAAGCAAATCTCAGGGCTGGGCCCCAGGTCCCTGAACAAGGTGCCGCATGCAATTTGTTCCTAGTCAGTGACCATTTCTTTTCTTGTTTGAGCCCTAATCCTGGGGCTTAATTCTGGATCCGTGGTGGAGGAATGGGGCCTGACATGGAATTGAAGCAGAACGAGCTGGTGGAACAGAAGATGAGACGCGGCCTCCCAGGGAGCTGGACAGCCAGGCAGAGAGAGGAGAAATTGAGAGAGTCTGATACATGCCAGGAAGGGGTGCTGCATGCTGAGTCCCTCGCTTCACTGTGCCTCCTTGGGCCTCGAAAGACATTGCACCCCAGTGGGTGAGGGAGGGCAGCTGCCTCAAGTGCAGGCACAGCCCCTTCATTGTTGGGTGGCCCGGCTCACCCGCAGACAGCTCAGAGAGACCTCTTGGTGTGAGCTTGCATGGCTGTTAGCTCAGAAGAGTTTCACAGATTTATTATGAGATTTACATCATATACATATTTATCGTCCTTTTTTCCAGACACAACACAATTTTCACCAACACTGCATATTCATTTCTCATAAACTCAAATTTATCGCAGGTCTCGCTTTTCCTTTCTGCATGGGCTTCATCCCATCCGTGTGTTTCCCCTCGGTGCAGGCGCTTCTTCCAAAGGCTGGTCTTTGTCTTCATGCTTCCCTCTCCCCTGAACCTCCTTTTGCCTTCCCTTCAGTTTTAGTAAGTTAAAATGTTAGTCTGGAATTAGCAGATGTCTCCCGTCAAAACTTTGAGAAGTTAAATAAAATCCAGAAGTGGGCAACAGAGCACACACACTTCGGCTGGTATTTTGGTGTGTTTGCTTTCCCTTGTAGATTTTTTATCTAGTTGATAATTTGGATGTAACATTCTCTTCTGAGCATGTTGATATGAAAAACAGAATCCAGGACCTTCTTTTTAATGGCTGCCCATTTGGCTGTCTACCTTTGGGTATTATTATACCATTTGCTGAACAATTTCTCTAACGTTGGACATTTGGTTTGTATCTGCACAACACTTCAAAGAACATATTGAACCTAAATCTCAGCCCGCCTTTGAGTTATATATTTGGGGATCCTCTCAACCACAATGCTGGCGTACATGTACAAGTGCTCTCCAGTGGCTCACTCCTTTCCTCGAGTTTACATGCTTGTTTCCGGCTGTAACCTCTTGGAGTTGGTCCCATCACTCTCGTTTTTTTTTTTTTCTGATGAGAGCACTGAGGTGCAGATTAGTGACTTGTCCACTAAAGTCACCCTGTGATTGATGAGTCTATCTTGAGTAGAGCCATTCTGTTCCCAGCATAGCCATCCACTCTGCAGGCAGAAGGCCAGGGTACTTTCCATAGCTTCTCATATAGACTGTCAAGTGGCTTTAGAAAAGTAATCCCGGTAATTCCCTGTTCTGAGCAAGCCACAGTGTGTCCTTGTTTGTCTTCAGGGATGTTAGATGACTAGTGTCGTGTATGTAAAGGTCCAACACAAGCCTGCCATACCCATAGAGTATGTTTGCCCTCACATTGTGTAGATAGACATCTACTGTTCAGATGGTTGTCCTGGGGTCTGTGTATGAGCCTCCTCTGCCCAGAAGGGTGACTGGTACAGGGATCTAATGCAGACAGGTCAAGGAATGGCCTGAATTCCATCCTGCACCTAGGGAGGCCGTTTCCTTCTCTCTCCATTTAGACTCCTTTCTGAAACCCAGAGTACAAGAGAGTAGGTAACGTCATGGTGTTTCTCTGGGTCTCTTCCATTCTGGGGTTTCCCTCCCCAGCTCTGGCAGTTCACCAATCATACAACTTACCCCCCAGAAAGTATCCCAGGCTGCAAGTTGTTAAGTGATTATTGGGCCAATCAGTTCAAACATCAGAGGAGCATTGAGTTCCTCTCAGAAGATTCAAAGGGCTAGCTCCCTCTATTGGGCATGAAGAAGGTAGGGCTCCCTCTGTAGCAGGGGACCTTGTCAAGCTCCTTAGTGGGTTTTTGAAATCTGGGAGAACCCATTACAGGCAGAGGAGATGAAATGCCCTCTTTTTCACTCCCAAAGCTACGTTTAGCAGCCCCCTTCCCCCGACCAAAGAACCAGAGCTAGCATGAAGGTGAACTCAGGACCGCTGACTTTCATCCAAGGCACTTCAGATCACAGAGAGCCCTGCCCACTCCCAGGCTCCCCCTGGAGCAGCATCAAAGCCAGCACTGGGTGAAAGAAGTTGAATTTGTCTTTCTTTTTCTATTCTGGTCTCATTAGATTTCCAATAGACTTCATGCTTTCTAATGCATTTTCCACACAAAGATGCTTGAGGTTTCTTGGAGCCCTCACAGACACAGATGAGACAGAGGCACAGTGGATGCAAGGCAGGAGGCTGGGCTCTGCAAGTAGGAATAATTGCTAGCAGGGAGCCTTGGGTATGGAGGAGGTGAGGTAAGGTACAAGCCCCAAGAGCTGCTGCTCTGGGAGAAGCCACCTGGAAAAGTGTCTGATATTCAGAGACACCTGCCTCTTCCCAGACCTGCTCTGTGCCCACCTGCACAGACTGAGGGAGTGGAGGGATTGGAAGTCCCCTCTAGGATGCTCAGTGATCCCTGATAAAGCAGAACCTGTGCTCAGGCCCTCACACCTTCTTTCGGCCACATCAGGAGTCTCCGGATACCAGGGGTAAAAGAGGCCCGGGTAGAGGCCTAGGGCAGAGGGCAGGTGCAGTGCAGGCTCCTAGACAGGTGCAAAGATGAGCTCCAGGTGCCATGTGCTGCTCAGGGTAACTCTGTAGAGTGTCTGTGCCAGCGGAAGAGTCTGCATGAGGACTGTTTATAGGAAAGGGACTAAAGGAAGGAGAACAGAAGTGGGCGATCAGAAGAAAGCTGGAGGAGGCTGTATGGGAGGTAGAGGATTACCCGGAGCCTCCAGCATCCAGCACTGAGGCCCCACAGCAAGGCTATCTCCTTCATTCGTTTTCCTCTCTATCTCCCTGCTCTATTCTCTTCTCCTTTGAGGAGTTCCAGTTGTACCTCAACAATTAATGCCGGTCATCAAGCCCCTAGGTCCCCGATGACTTAACTCCTAGTTCCACATGCTCCTTAGAACCCAGACATTATGTCTGTGTCACTGACTTGGTCTGTGTCCTTCTCCTTTCATGTACCCCTCTCCCTTTGTTTCTTGGTCTGTCCTAGTGTGTGTATGTGTGTGTGTGTGTGTGTGTGAGAGAGAGAGAGAGAGCGATAGAACAGATGTGTGTGCGTGTGTTTGTGTGTGTGTGAGAAAGAACAGATGTGTGTGTATGTGAGTGAGAGAGAACAGATGTGTATGAGTGTGAGAGAGAGAGAGAACAGATGTGTATGTGTGATAGAAAAGATGTGTGTGCATGTGTTTGTGTGTGTGTGTGAGAGAAAGAACAGATGTGTGTGTATGTGAGTGAGAGAGAACAGATGTGTGTGTGAGTGTGAGAGAGAGAGAGAACAGATGTGTGTGATAGAACAGATGTGTGTGCGTGTGTTTGTGTGTGTGTGTGAGAAAGAACAGATGTGTGTGTGAGAGAGAGAACAGATGTGTGTATGAGTGAGTGTGTGTGTGTGTGTGTGTGTGTGTGTGTGTGTGTGTGTGTGGTGTGTGAGCGTCTGAGTGGAACCCGGAAGGTGATATCAAGGCTGTTCTTCCATCATCATTCCCCAACTGTATATTGTTTTGAAACAGGGAGCTCTCTGGTTTTGCTAGACCCCCAGAAATCAACCCCCAGAAATCTACCTGTCTCTGCCACCCCAGTGCTGGGATTATAGCTGCACGTCCTATGTCCACCTTATTCTTAGCATGAGTTATAGGAGTCTAACTCAGCTCTTCACTCTTGCGCCGTAAGCACTTTACCAACGTAGTAACCTCCCCAGTGCCCCTGCCCTCTGCTCTTAATTTAATCCCCCATCTTGTCTGTTCTCCTCTTTCCCACTCTGGAGAAGACTAACTCCTTCCTGTGTAGCCTCCTTGCCCCTCAAAGGACCAGGCCATCTTGGAGCCTGGCTCCCCTATCCATCTATTCAGAGCCATCTATCCTGTTACCTTTCCAGGACTTTGGAAACCCTTCCTCACAGGTTCTATGAGTGTGGTAACCACACTGCACAGTGTCACAGTCTTACTCCCTGGCATGTGTGAACTGTGCCATGCTTGTAGATGTCTACACATATACCATATGTAGCACAGGTACATGTGCCCCTTCACAGGACACCCCAGAAAATGGAGTCCCCACCTGCTCAGGCCATGGTGGGAGTCCTTTGTCTTTTAGGTGAGCGGCTTCCATTTAACTCCCTTTTTTTAGTGAGTTTATTTTTCTCTCTCAACTGGAAAATCACATTTGATCAGCTGTAGAGAGTAATCACATGCCGAAATATTGGATTTTGCCCACAATGTACCCCCTCCAAAGCTAGTGGTTTTCTGGAGTGAGACCAGACCTATAGGGTGGGTAGGGGAATGGGCCAAATGAAAAATGTTAGCTGGACACACAGATAGGGAGACAGAAAGATCAACCTGGAAAAACCCAGGTAGTGCTGAGCAGGGGAACCCTGCGCTTCTGGAGAGGGGCATTCTGTCTGCCACTCAGTCTTCTGGGTGGGGCTGGTGCATTCTGTCCACATCAGCAGTCTTTCTCAGTACTCTGCTCATAACATCAGTTGATGAACGCGGCAGGAAGTAGATGAAACACCCTCCTCTCAATACTGATGTCTAGCTCCTCTATTAACTGGCCATGCTGTGACTGGGCATGGTGGCCTTCCTGGAAGACACTGGATTCTGTTCATCTTTCCCATCTTTTCTTCAGTCTCTCTGCTGTCACTGAGTGTCTTCATGCCCTCAAGAGGAGGGTCCGGCCCCACTGAGAGCTCTGTTGTTAACCTATTTTTATTTCTTTTACCACCATTGCAGATCTTGGAGAATATCTTGGGCTCCTACTTCTTTGGGGGTATTAATGCTATCTGGAAGACATCCCTTGGTCTTTGCCCATATTAGCCTCTTGAGGTAGGCATCAATCAGTCTACCTCCCTGAAAGTTTCTCCATCTTTTCTACCCATCTCGCCAACCTGGGTGAAGCCATAGACTCTAAAACATTTCATTTGGAGCTGCTCACAGTATCAGAAGCTAAGCATGTCTTTTCAGCCTTTACTGTCACTGCCTCATCCTGCCCACCTGCCTCTGGAACCTGGGGCCCTTCCAACAGCATCCCAAACTCCACAGAGCTCAGGGTCCTAGTCGGTGCATTCGTTTTTCAGGGACAGGCTCTGTTCAGACTGATGCAGGATTCCTGGTGCATAGCCTCTGCAGGACTCCCCAGATTTTGCATAGTTCATTGTGCTATTCACCTTCCAGTAGTTTAGTGGAGAGGCATTGGTCCATCAGGCTGGTTCCCTCATGCCCAGTGACTTCTTTTCTAATTCTATTCTAGGATAAGGAACCAAGAAACTTAGGTCCAGCTTCTCTAGCAGGTTTGCATCACAGAGAGGAAAAATATCATTACTGAAGGAGTCACCTCTGAGTGGAACACAATCATTTACTGCTCCATGGCTGCTAAGCTGACATTTAGAATTCAGGTGTCACTAAGAGTGCCTGAGTACCA
This sequence comes from Mesocricetus auratus, assembly GCF_017639785.1. NCBI lineage: Eukaryota > Metazoa > Chordata > Mammalia > Rodentia > Cricetidae > Mesocricetus > Mesocricetus auratus. The sequence continues at coordinate 40,363,247 of NW_024429267.1, read as the reverse complement.
CATTCCCTAGGATATTGCGACATGGGGTCAATTTTCTCCTGCAGGACTGCTCCCTGGCAGCTCACACTATTACAAGCAGGTCTTCCAATTAGCCATTCCCTGAGAAGTGAACTCCACCTGCTTGAAACAACTCAAGAAACACAGAGTGGAGATAGCAGGAGGGAGAGGAAGGCCAGGGTAGTGGTGACAATGACAGGGAAGAAGAGAATGAAGCAGGCAGCATCTTACTCCTGCTGAGACTTAGGGGGTGTCCAGTGTCAGGGATGCAGGACTTCATCTGCTTTAGGTAGGACAGATAGTACTTACTGATGGGTTTGATGAGGGTGGTGACAGTATAGTAATAAAATAGCATCTGGGCTCTTAAGTGACTAGAAGAGCGAGACCAGTGTGTCACACTCTGAAATATGGAGATACAGACTGTGCACATGCCTGTGATCTTGATCATGTCTCTGTGGCATTACTGTGCCCATGAAAGAGATGGGAAGAGATGGGAGTCTATCTGGCCACTAATTCTCAGATGTAGTGGCCTATCTATCAGATGTAGTGATCTATCTAGGCTCATAGATGGCATTGTGTATTGGTCTTAGGCAAGCCATTGGGATGGGGGGAGTACCAGAGTGCTCTTCACACCTTCTCACAAACCTTCTGTGGTGATTTGGGTCACATATAAGAAATAAAAACTCTTTAAAGTGTTTTTATAAACCCACACAGCCATATCCACTATTTTGTTTTAGAATATTTCAGCATCCCAAAAAGAAGCCCACATACATTTACCTGCCACTCATCGTTTTCAGCACCCTTAATTCCTGACAGCCATAATCTATTGTACATCTCTGTGGATTTGCCCACTCTGAACATTTGGCATCAATGCAGCTATATGTGCATGGCCTTTTGTGACTGGCTTTGTTCACTTAACACATTTTAAAGTTATCCAGGTGGTACCCTGTGACTACAGCTACCTCATTCCTCTCTACAACTGAATAATATCCCAGGATATACAGATCCTACATCTTATCTGTTTATCAGAGGATGAACATGTATTTCTATTTTTGATTACTACAAATAATGCTGATATTGACACTTGTGTGCAAGTTTTTGTGAGGATATAACTTTTCTGTTTTCTTGAGTATATATCTGGGAATGGAATTTCTGGGTCACACTCTAAGTCTATTCTTAGCTATCAGAACTGATATACTCCTTTTCAATGTCACTGAATCCCTACCAACTATGTCCTCAGTGCTTTATTGTCTGTCTTTCTTATTAGAGCTATCCTTCCGAATGCAAAGTAGTATCTCATTGAGGCCTTGATTTGCATTTCCTTAATGTTGTTGACTGTCTTTTCATGTGTTTATTGGGGCCGCTGGAATATCTTGAGAGATTTTTTTTTCTGTACTTTTGCCCATTTTTAAATTGAGCTATTTGTCTTTTTATTGTTGGGTTGTAAGAGTTCTTTACATACCCTGGTTGGTACAGTCTTATCAGATATATAATTTACAAATATTTCTCCCCATTCTGTGGTTTGTCTTTTCACTTTCTTGATAGTGTCCTTTGAAGCATGAAAGTTTTTGATTTCGATGAAATCCAATTTACCTATTATTTCTTTTTGTTGCCATGCTTTGGTGTCGTAGCTGAGAAACTCATTACCCTGTCCAAGGACATGAAGATTTATGCCTATGTTTTTCTTCAAAGAATTTTGCAGTTTTAGCTTTTTAAATTTGGGTCTTTCATCCATTCTCAACCAATCTTTATAGTGCACTCTCAAATGGTAATTAATTCAATTAAAAACAGAAGAAGACCTCAAGATTTGGGCAACAGCAAACCCTTCTTTGGGTCACTAGTTGTGAAGGCTCCAAGTGAGGGCCCTTGTTGCCGTTCTTTTGGGTTCCTGGCCTTGCCAGAGTGAGGGGTCCCTCAGAACCAAGAAAAAAGACTTTTGGAAGAAGTGTTTCTGTAGAATGGCGATCAATGGGAGCTACCTGCGGGCAGAGGAGTGTGCCTCTTTTCCAGTCTGGAATTTTTGGGGGATGAGTAGATCACCCTTGAATGCCATCCCCCTCAAGAACCAAGGAGACCACTTTTCCAGCCTTCCTTTGCTGATATGACACAGTTTTGCCATAACTTGTGGCTTTGGCATGATCCTCAACAATTCAGGAGGATTGCTAGCAGAACTGTAAGGCAACCCCGGCTCCGAGTGTTCATTTCCTTCAACTGGATCCCATGAGAGGACCAGCTTCATCTGCAGTCTTTTGGGGGTGACTAGGTCCGGGAAACCATAGCATTATATGAAGAGCCACAGAACATGAGGCTGATCCAGGAACCCAGAGAAGGGACAGATCACTTGTAAGACATGTGGATGCTTCATAGGAATAAAATGGCTCTTAAAGAAGACAAGGTTTGAATATGCTGAGTGAATGAAAGAATTTGTGTGGCTTCTTTCCAGCCTTCACAAAGGGAAGCTACAGCCCTAAGGTAAGATTTGGAGGTGGACCTGAGTATGAGGAGTCCTATACTCTGGGCTTTGGGGGTTTGGAAATGTAAAGGAGTTTGACGCCTCCTTCTGTTCCAACATCATTCCCTTGGAGATGCTGGAGGTCTTAATGCTTTTATTTGAAAATAGTCGAAAAGCTCATAGCTCTAAATGTCATCTATATGTTAATGACGACACAATTTGCTTCTCCAACCCAGCCCAGAGTCATATATTCACCTGTAAACCTGACAGCCCTCCACCAGCCCCCCCCCCATGGCTGATAGGCATCTCACACACAGTGTGGGCCACACAGAACTCTGGGCCTTTTCTTCCATATCCCTACTCTTAATTAATCTATACTTTTCACCATCACAGTGCATGGCACTACCACAGGTCCAGTTTGGAACTTAGGCAAAGTTAGGTTAGCTTTGATTAAACTCTTCAATAGCTTGTTCACCCTGCTTATAGTCCAACTACAAATTCTAGGGGTCCATCTCCAGAGCAATAACCAGTCTGCACCTTATTGCATCTCTTGCTTCTGTCCTTGTCTCCGCCAAGGTCCACTACTCACAGGCATCAGATGCTGGCCTTAGAGAACCAATGAATCAGCCACTGACCTTTAATGCTGTCCTCTTTCATGATCAAACCAAATTCCTCTTCCATAGTCTGCTTTCTGGTGGATTCTTCCCATGCCCAGTCCCCTAACACACTGATACCCCAGCCTCCAGGCTGTTCTGGAACCTCACATAACCACGCCCACCTCAGGACCATTGCACTTGTCACAGTTTCCACCAGACATGTCCTTTGTTTGTTTGTTTATTGTGTGTGTGTGTGTGTGTGTGTGTGTACGTACATGTATGGGTACTCCATGCATGGAAGCCAGAGGAGGACATTGGATGCCCCCGCTCTATCACTTTCTGTCTTATTTCTTTGAGACAATGTCCCTTATTGAATCTGGAGTTAGACTGGGGGTTAGCAAGGCCCAGCAATCCTCTTGCCTCCCTCTCCTACAGTGCTGGGTTTGTAGGCTCAGGAGACCAGGCCTAGTATTCTAGGTAGGTTCTAGGGATTTGAACTCCAGTTCTCATACTTAGTCATCAAGCTCTCTCCCTCATTGATCAGCACCTCAGTCCTAGGAAGATCCTTTGTGTGACCGCTTCTGACTTTCCCTGACCTTGGAGTCTAAAGGACTCGCCCCTTGGTCATCTTTTTTACCTCAATTGGTCCCGTTTTCTTTCTTTTAAAAATGCTTTATTGCATTTACTTTATTTTTTACATGTGTGTAGGCATGGGGTCATGCATGTATATGAAGGCCAGAGAACACATAAGTGGGAGTGGATTCTATCCTTCCACCATATGGGTCACATGGATCCAACTTAGGTTATCGGCTAGGTGATTGGCACCTTCACCCACTGAGCCATCTCCAACCCTGCTTTATATTACTTCCAATGGAGCAAACCACTATGCGAAACTTTCTTGCATGCTTACTGAGTCATTGGCTATCTTCTTTCTCCCAAGCCTTCACAGCAAAGGAAACTCCGGTGAGGGGGCTAATCCTTTGTCTCCCATCGTTTGGTTTTGTATGGTATCCTCGATAATTTTCATCCAGTAGTAGTTCAAATAACTCCTAAGTATAGTCATAATGGGAAATTTAAAACATGCACAAAAGTAGAAAACCTACTTCCCTCCCATCATTCAACCTTAACAATTATTAACCCAAGGCCAGTCCATTTCTAACTTGCCCTTATGTAGAAGCAAATCCAATATATCATTCTATCAGTAAATATTTCAGTGTGTATCTCTAAAAGATAAGAGCTTTTGAGAGAAAACCACCACAAGGCCATTATCATATCTAAGAAAATTTACAACCATCCCTGGCTGCCATCAGATATGTGGGGAGCCTTCAGAATTCCCTAAGTGTCTCATTTTTCGTTTTCATCTGGTGCCTAAAGAGGTCCTTAAATTGAAATTGGCTTGTTGTACCTTTTGAATATCTTTTAATCCATATTTTCTCTGAGTCTATTGAATTTTCTTAAATCCGTCCCTTGAGGAAACCAGGCTGTCTGCCCCACAAAGCATGTCTTGGTCTGTGTTGCCAAGCTGCAATATTGTCTATTGTGCCCATTGAGCCTCCCCATCTCTTGTAAAGAGGAAGTTTGAGGCTCCATGGGATGCAGGCTGTTTCTTTGGAAACAATACTTCATCTTCATTTTCTTGCGTGGAGCCACAGCACAGTCTGTCTGTCTGTCCGTCCGTCCATCTGTGATGCTGAGGACATGATTCTTATGGCCCAGAATCCAAGATTCCATCAGTGTTTACAAAGTGTGAACATTTCACTGCTGCCATTCCTTCTTTATATAGTAACTGGAGTGTCTTCGTCTTTTAACTTATTCATGTATTTGCTGTGTATGTACATAATTGCATGTGTATGCATATGCACATGAATGTGTGGATGTCATAGATCAACATCAGTTATCTTTTTATCTCTATTTTTGGAGACAAAGTCTCATTGATCTCATAACTTTCCAGTTTGTTTAGACTAACTGGTCAGCAAAACCTGGGGATCACCCCCCCATCTTTACTTCTGCAAGTCAGATCTTGTTGCTTGCATTAGAAGATACTTTGTCCATCGAGACATCTCCCCAGTCATTAACTGGAATATTTTTAAAGAAGAAATTTGCCTTCATGGAGGGGTCATGTACAAAGGAAAAGCAGATACATGCTTGATTATTTCCCATGATCACTTTTCAAAATAATGAGTTGGTCCCTCCATCCTCTAGATCAGTGAGGACACTTCTTTGAAGAGTCACCGTGACTGCACAGATTGAAGCGTACACTATGAACTTCAATGAGTAGGGGGCTTGTTGAGTGAATAGAGAAGTGAGCACATGCGACTTGAGAACTTTCCACAGATTGCTAGTCTTTTCAGTCTCCAGATTTTTATATGCAAAACCCGTGCATGATTTTGTTTTAGGGTTAATTCTATTCCTTAAATATTTCCTTAGTACTCTGGGGTTTTATTGAGTAAATAGAACCTAGTCCCTGCTGTTAGGAATACTTTTACCCATCTGCTACTGAAGACAACAGTTGCAATTAGATCTTGACTTATTTCTTTACTGAAAGCACCCGATCTATTTCTCTCCTGGGTAGACACTGGTCACCAGTCCAGAGTTACCCTGCTAACCTACTTGCCCTGTAATCCTCTGCTGTGGCCTTGTTTCTTATGATTTTTTGTGTATGTGTATACATGAGTGCTTGTGTGTGTGTGTGTGTGTGTGTGTGTGTGTGTGTTTGTCTGAGTGTTGGTGTGGCATGCACATGTCATATATGTAGGGGTCAGAGGTAGACAATGGATGTCTTCGTTGGCCAGGTTCTATTTCATTTTCTGAGACAAGGTCTCTCACTCAAGCCAGAGCTCACTCATTTGATTTGATTAGATGGGCTGGCCAAGAAGTCCCAGGGATGTTTCTGTCTTGGCCTCTTTCCCAGTGCTGGGTTACAGATGTATGCCTAGGTCTTGTCTTTTATGTGGTGCTAGGGATCCAAACTCATGTCCTCAAGCTTGGGTGGCAAGCATTTTACCAACTGAACCATTGCATTGTTCAAGTCCTGGTTTTTAGAGTTTTTCTTTTTCTTTTTCTTTTTCTTTTTTCTTTTTTTTTTTTTTTTTCATAGAGTCTCATACCATAACCGAGACTGGTTGGAACTTACTGTGCGTCCAGACTGGTCTTCAAGTTCATGTATCTGCCCCAGCATCTTCCCAAGTACTGGGCCTGTAAATGTGAGCCACTCTGCTAGGCCTATGCTGTGCTCATGTGAGGTTCAGTTTCTTCACTGGAAAGGAAAGAGATGGCACTAATTCATATCAGGTCCTTTCCAAACTTTACAAGTTGGAGTGCTGTGTCTCCTTCCTTCCTACTACGTGTTACCTATAAAGGCCACATGAGCAACATTAAAAGGGTCAAGCAAGGCAGATGCAAGGTATACACAATGAGGGTGAAATGGTACTCCCAAGATAACCCACTATGTACATTCTAGACAGCTACTGAAAAGGAGCCATGGTGAAAATACTTGCAATTCTCAATGGGTTTTCTGTAGCATATTTCTGGGATATAGGGGAAACTTCAGTGGTCCGTTAGATTAGAAAAGGTTTTTAGGGGTATCTAATAGCTTCTGAAACAGTGAAGTCTAGCAACTGGGCACAGGAAGTTGTTTGGAAGTCTGGGCTCACAGCTACACCACCCTCCATAGATCCAGGGATTCCCCTTGGGACTGTAACACCTGTAGTCACCTCTGCCTCCTACCTGCCACCACTGCTCCCCTTGGTGGCTGGGGCCACTTTGCCAGTGCCCTGGCAGCACCAACGTCTGGGAATTCAGACAACTAGACTGCCAGAATCTTCTGGCATTTTCCTTTTGTCTGCCAGGGTTAGATTGCCTGGGAATCGATAACAGCACTCGGAGCTTCCTGATGAGCAGGCTTGCCACTGAGCTGTTGTCTGTGCTCTGCCCTCTAGTTTCATAGCCCTGATTTCCCCATTTCTGTCAGCATGTGGCTCCAGTCCCTGGGGAGAAAATCCGTTTATCTGATGCTTGCAGGAACCTGATGAGGCTCTGAGAGGAGGGAGCGACTTTCTCCCCCACCATAGCATCTCTACTTCCAGTGGCTGGAGTCAAGGGAGTCTGTGCTGTCTTTGGAACAGGGACTTGACTAACAATGGACTGTGGTGGCTTACAGGACATCCACTCCTCTTCTCAGACCTGAGGTTGGAAGACAGATGCAGCTAGCAGGAAGCTACTGTCTGTCTCCTTTTCCATCAACTCCCTAGCCTCACAGCCAGCTATTAATTCTGGCTAAATGTGAATGGTGGGTAGGCCACACTAAAGGGAGGAGTATGGGGGGAGGGACTGGAGGGAGGGGAATGGACAGAGAGGAATGGAGGGAGGGATGGAGGGAGGGGCGTGGAGGGAGGGGAATGGACAGAGGGGAATGGAGGGAGGGGGTAGAGAGAGGGGTGTGGAGGGAGGGGCATGAGGGAGGGGCATGAGGGAGGGTTATGGTCTGTACCTGCAGGCCCTCACATGGTGGGGAACCCTTACATTGTTCTTCTTGGAACCTGTGAGGGTTGTAGCCCTCTCTCCTGTTTGAGGCAGCTGGGAATGGCTAAGCCATCAGTCATGTAAATGGTTGGAAATCATCCTGAGAGGCAGCCCCTGTTCTGGAAGGGAGACTGTGGGTCAAGTGGTTATACATGAGTAGAAAAAAAAAAAAACAACCCAAGACTCTTGCCTCATCCTCCACACAAATATTCATGCAGAAAGGATCAGAGCAAAGCAGAAATAGGAAAGCACAAAGTGTCTATGAGGACCACTGAGGTGACTCAGCAGGTATAGAACCTGCAGTGCAAGCCTGACAACAGGAGTTTGATTCCTCGGTCGCACATAAAGGTGGAAGGGGACGGCAAGTCCACCAAACTGTCCTCTGACCAACACACACACACACACCAATAATAATAATAATTAACTATTTACTTATTTATATTCTGTGTGTGTGTGTGTGTGTGTGTGTGTGTGTGTATACATGCATCATTTGTATGCAGGAGCCCGAAAAGGACACAAGAGGGTGTGAGATCCCCTGGAACTGGATACGCAGGTGCTTGTGAGCCAACATGTGGGTGCTGCGTATTGAAACTGGGTCATCTACAAGAGGAGTAAATGCTCTTAACTGCTGAGCTATTTCTCCAGCCCCAACAACAATAACAATAATAAAACATGTAAAATTTCTATTGAAAAAAATGTAACTTTGGAAATATGAATCCAAAAGTGCAGCACATCAAGAAAGCTTGATGAAAGCACATCAAGAAAGCTTGATGAATTAGATTCCATAAAATGGAAATTTGGGGTTTCCAGAAAACACCATTAAGAAAATCAGAAGACAGTGCCCAGACATGATAGAATCTATTTGCACAGACTATGTCTAATAAGGAACTGGTGGTTAAAATAGATGAAGACACTTAAAGTGCAAGAACAAGAAGTCAAATAACTCAACTTAAAATGAGCAAAATAGACTTTCTGCAATGAGAGATGATTAATATAAGTCATGGAAAAGTGTTCAACCTCATTAGTCTGCAGGAAAATGCAAATCAAAACTCTAACAACACACTACTTCACTAGAATGCACAGAATTTAGAAATTCCAGAAATCCAAAGTCTTGCACAATCCTGGAGTGAAAGTAAGACTGTACAGCCACTTTGGGAAAGTTTCGATAGTCTCTTAAATTAAACACAAATTTACTGCATGACCCATCAATTCTACCCCTTCTTGCTACTCAGGAGATTGAAACACTTGTCCAATAAATGATTTGCATACAAATGTTCACAGCAGGATTTGTACAGCTGTTCACCAAGTAATGAATGGATAAGGGGATTGTGGTATATCCATTCAATGGAATATCATGCAACAGTAAAAAGAAACTATGGTGTGGAAAAACTTTAAGTGTATGAAATGTGAGAGAAACGGCAGTAAAAAGCAATACAATTAATTTATAAACTATCCAGAAAAGGTAAATCTTTGGAAACAGAAAGTAGTTCAGGCTTGCCTGAAATGGGAGGTGGGGGATCATGTTTCAGATGAGCACACATGGTCTAAAATGATATTACAGTGGTTGTACAACTCCCAACATTATTAAAACCCACCACACTACACATTGACATTAAATTCCATGATATGTTAATTACACCTCCACAAAACTGTTGAAGAAAGATGGGAGTTAGAGAAAAGGGGAGGACATCCCAGAATCACTTGGAGCAAGTCTCAGCCTCCTGGAAACATTGATGGCCCCTCTCCAAGGTGCAGCTCCAGAGCTGAGTGCTGGGGACCTGCCACCCTGTCTCTACAGGAGAGGCAGCTCCCAAGTTCACCTGTCAGTCTCAGCTGTGGCTCAGAGCATCCTACCCAGGCTTCTGGCTCTGTCACTCACATAGCAGAGGTGCCCCCTAGAAGCTCCCTCCAGTCACTTGGAGCCCACTAGTGTTGACAGTCATGGCCCCTGCTCTCTCTGCTCTCATGTCAGCCCTCCTCCATTGTTCAAGAAGCTGGTTCCTATGACGGCTGTTCCTGCTTTCCAATATATATATATATATATATATATATATATATATATATATATATATATACACACACACACACACACCACTGGGCCATGGGAGGATGGAGCTGGTTAAGAAATAGCTTCAGAGTGAGAGAAAGTGCAGGTGTAGGAGAAAAAGCTGACAGGTAGATTAAGTGTGATAACAGGAAAATATGAAGGAGGGGAGACAGGGACAGCCATAATGACACATTCTTGGGACCCTGCAAGAGGGACCATAGCAGACTGTGGAGGCCCATCTGAGGGCTACACCCAATGGCTACAGGAAGAGGTTTGGGAGCAGTGCAGGCCTTTCACATCTGACTTGGTGGATCTTGAGACTAGAGACGCGGCTGCATTCACCCAAAGGCTGACCCTTGCCATCTGTGTGGTCATTTGCTTCTGAGTATTGACCAGTCCCTCAGAATTCTGAGGGCAAATTTAGAGGCCTTTTATGTGGTAGGCTCTACAGAAAGCACACTGTGGTGACAATTCCTTTAATCCTTACAAAGTCTTTGAAGTAGGCACTATTATTGTCTCTCCATTTTGCACACACTGCAACTGAGGCCCAGGGGGTAAAGTCAAATATCTGAGGTCCGAAAAGCAATTATCTCAGAGCCTGGATTGAAGCCCAAGCTCTCACTGTTTCCAGATTTCTTCTGAGAGTTCATTTGAATGGCTTAGTGTGAGGAGGTTGGAGTCTTCTAGACAAGCTCAGCCATTATGCCCCATTAGGGGAGGAAGAAGGAAAACGTGAGAGACACTGCTATGCTCCCAGAGTTCCAAGCTGCTTGTCTTCTAGAAGGATAGAACCAGGATGGCCCTGACATCCCTGGCCCGTGTGGCAAGAAGGACCAGTCACACACCTAATCCTATGTCTGTGATGCAAAGTAGTAGACAGTGGGGGCCAGCAGCCAGGTCCAGCTCTAGGGTCCCCTTGTCCTGAGCCCTGCCAAGCTAATACCTGCTTCTACCACAAGCATATAGGGCGGGACTTTTGAAAGGGTTCCCTTAAGACCAGTGGGGTGATGGACATGTGGACAGAGGAAGGTTTTACCTGCACCACCCATGTGAGAGAGGCAGAGCAAGGTGGGAACTGGTGTGGGCTATCCCCCAGGAAAAGTTGACCACACGGACAAAGAGCTTGCAGTAATAAGAGCTGGGCCGAAAAGGTCCAGTGAAGGAGAAATTTACCTATTTAGTGTGGCTTCAAAGGTAGTGCACGCCCAAAATCCCAGAACTTGGGAGACAGAGGCATGGGGATTGCTGACAGTTCAAGACCAGTCAGGTCCACATGACTAGCTAAGGGCCAGCCAGAGCTGTATAGAGTGACATTAAGTCAACTGGTAGAGCCCTGAATCTGCAGAACCATTGTGCCTTCTGGACCCTAGCCTCCACTTGAATGGCATCCATGCGTGTAATCAAAAGAAGACCCCTGCCTCCATCAAAATGGGACCTGGAACCCCATCATTATAAAACCCATGTCTCCATCTAAAAGAACCATGTTTCTAGTCAATGAAAAACCCATATCGTTGCCCACAGGACCATGTTTTCATGGAATCGGGGTTGCATGTAGTCTTTTACATGTCTCTGCTGACACCAGATCCCTGAGAGTCTCTGTTCAACAGCCCCACAGGAGAGGAGAGCTCAGTCAGTGCTCTGCCTCCTAGAGCCCAGATGATCTTTTCCATGTGACCCTGGAGAGCCGGGCCAGGGACCCAGAAGCACAGACCTGAGCTCCCTTAGGGAGGGCCATGCTTCTTCCCTCTTCCCTCAGCTTGATTATTATTCCAAAGGCCTCATTATGGAAATCACAAAATAATGGTTCTGCAATTTGTGCATGTGTGGATATGTGTACGCTAATTACCGTTTCTGTGTGCCTGCTCTGACACACCGCAGTGGAACCTGGAGATGTGGCCCACTCGTCATTGCGACCTTGCCTCTTGTCCTATTGCCTGCCACCCCAGATATGCCCTTTCTCCAGGTTGTGGGAGCAGTCCATGGCGCCTGACTAGAAATAGCTCTTCCAAGTTCACTTTCATACATAGGACACTAAAGGGGTGCAGAGGTGGCCCCTAGATGGAAGAGTCAGCACAGCACAGCATCTCCGAAGCAAGGACAGTGTTGTAACAGAGATGCTGTCCACTGGGAGTGGTTTTGGGTGAGATGATGAGTGGTGGGCTCATGTCACGCCCTGTCCCGTGGGTGTCCTCAAAGTGGCACCTTCATCTGCAATGCTTGGACACTTCTCCGGATCCAGGGAATTCCTTGTAAAGTTGGGAAGAGGGGGTTGAAAGGGAGGAGTTCATGCGGGGGGGGGCAGTGTGACTGGGGGTGGCAGCAAAGTCAGCTGGAGGTGTGATGTGAGCAGGGTGAGTCTTGTGCTCAGAGAGAGCCTTCAGGAGGAGGCAGAGGGACCTCAAGCCAGGAGTCAGAAGAGGAGGGGAGGTCCAGGAGAAGGTGGAGGAGACAGGAAGATAAAAGAAGAAGTTCCCCTTGTCCTGATCAAAACCAAACTCCTGCAGCTCACTAGGTTAATCAGAGTTGTATGATAGAGGACATGCTTCCTGGGGCATTTGTATGAAAGGAAGTGCTTCCTGGGGCAAGCTAAATTGGCTTGACTATCAATCAAGTCACTTTTGGGAATAGGTGGGGTGGGCAGAGGAGGCAGGGGATGCAGGGTCTCCTGTCTAGAAAGTCTCAGGAGAGTGTGGTTCTGAGCATGAGGAGAATCAGGATGTGAGAAGGCTCCAGAGAACAGGCCTCTGGTGGCAGAAGATTCAGCGTCTTTAGGATTTAAACACCGGTGCCAGGGTGAAGGTCATGGTTAGAAGTGCCAAGGACTCTTTCCCTAAGTGTAAGTCAGGCATGGGTGTTTAATCCTCTCTGTACATTGGTTTCCACAGCTGTCATAGGGCATTGGGATACCAACGGCCTCAAAGGCTGGTAGGAGCCTAACACACAGCAGTGTGGCTGGCCCTGAGCTCAGTCCTCATCCTGAGTCCTGGCCCCTGCTAGTACTTTGCCATCTCACTATCAGAGGTCAATGTTGTTGTCTTTAAAATTGAGTGTTGTGATTTCTACACAGTATCTGCCATACCATCTCTGTGTGTTTGGTACCCAGTTCAGTATCTTTCGTTTCAAATCTCCATCCATTTCCACCTGGAGACCAAGGGGTGGAACCTGTGAAAGAGGGGAGGGAGAGATGGGGTTCCTTATACTCTCCTCCTATACTCACAAGAACAATGGAGTCTTCAACATTTTGCAATCCTGCTGCTTCCAAACTCTCAGAAAGTGAGGTATAAGTCTGGGGAAAAATTTAAAGATCTATTTTAGAAGAAAACCTGTTTGTTAACATTTCTGGGGGTGGGGAAGAGAGCAAAAGGGATTTTTGTAAGAATATTCCAGGTTATTTAGGGCTGAATTGGATTTTTGTGTAAGAATTAAAATGCTTGCGAAAGTTCTAGTGCCTGGGATCAAACCAAGAGAGTTAAAAAATGCTAGCAGTGGGGCCAGAGAGATGTCCGAGAGATGACTCAGCAGTTAAGAGCACGGGCTTCTCTTCAGAGGACTTGGGCTCTATTCCCACATGGTGATGACTCACAACTGCCTTTAAGTCCAGTTCCAGAGGATCCAATGCCCTCTTCTGGCTTCCATAGGCACCTGGCACACACACACTGGGAAGTACAGATTGCATGCAGGCTACACAATCACACACATAAGATAAAAATAACTAATTAAAAATACCCTAGGCAATGCAATGTTGCTTACCATTGAGCTTCATCCTCAGCCCCATTTGTAAAACGTAAAGATCAGAGAGCCAGAACCCAGGCTAGGCTACTAGGTAGTCTAAGGTTGGCCACTAGCTTTCAATGGTCAGTAGCCAAAAGTCACTGCCAGTGACAGTCATGGCCACCTCTAGTACTGAAAAGTCAATGGCACATAGAAACCTGGTGCTCTGATCTTTCCAGCTACCTCACTCCACCCCAGTGTCTTATAGGAACTTTTTCATTTGTGGACTCTAATCCAGGCCTTTTAGCCTGGCATTCTGGGAAATGTAGTTCTCGGCTTTCAGACGGAGAAGGGGCTTAAGGCAATAATGGGGAGTAACTTTCCAACAGATAATTTAGGTGAAGGTGTGAATCTTCTCAGACTCTCAAGGCAGTGGCCGTGTATGTAGAGTCAAGGCGGCACCAGGAGGCAGGAGACACAGAAGGATGGAGGAGGATGACGGTTTAACAACATGCGGGTAGCTCAGAGTCACACAGCTCCTGGAGCAAGACAGAGGAAGCAGAGGAGGTTTGTGCCTGCTTCTTCGTGAGGCAGATGGAACAGCAGCAGGAGTAGGGAGATCCTAGCAGAAGGCCCAGGCTGGAGAGGATCGAGCAATGTGGGCTCTCCTTAGCATGGGTGATTGGCAGAGGAGGAGGGACTCAGGCTTAAAGAAAGTCCTTCTTTACCTCAAAAGACCCCTGTAGAGAATGGAAAGGATGAGGAAGCCAGGAGCAATGCAGAATCGTGTGGCTTCAGTAGGGACATTGTGGGGTCAGACATCAGAACCAATGATAAAAGGATAATCCAACAGTTAACAAGGACCCAAGACCCTAACAGGAACCCAAATTGGGTGGGACCTTGAGCACAGCAATGTGCAAAGTTGACTTAGGTAAAGCCCTTACTCAAGAAGTTCAGTGAAAACCACTAAAATGGTGATGATGGTGATAATGGTGGTGATGGAGATGATGGCGATGATGATGACGATGATGATGATGATAACGATGGTGGTAGTGGTGATGTTGGAACTCTAGTGTGGATCATACAAATCACCTGAATTACCACGGTCCATCTTCAGCAGTCATATGAAGTTGGTTGGCACTACTATCATTTGAAATTTATAGGTGGAGAGCTTGAGGGCTTCCAAAGGTTAAGGACATACTAAAAGACATTTCTCATTCCCTCCATCTCCACACCCTACATGGCTCTGAAGGAATGTTGTGTAAGATGTTCTTGTCAGCTGGAAGATGGTGGATATATTCATGGAAAGGCTGTGGTTGGGGGGAAGCTTTAGTGAGTAGGATATATTTCAGGGTTATGGTGGTAGTGAAGGTGCTCTAGATAGTGGTCTGTGCATGAAAAAATTATCTTAGATCTTAAGAGTCATATAGCAGGGAAAATAAAAAGCAAAACAAAGAAACATGTCAGCTCTTAAAATGCTGTATATACCCAGTTGTTTTTTCATTCTACAGGAGTCTGCAAACACTGCTTGGGGATTGACAGGCAAAGGTGCACATGGTATTCTCAGTGGGTTGATGGGGGGAAGGGGAGCTGTCAGGTAAGCAGGCAGTGATACCCATACCTAGGGCAGGGTATTCTGTGGTTAAGGCACGCAGATGCCTGTGGCTGGCATGGAGCAGAATGGGTTTCAAGGAAGAGGGCCCTGAGCAGTTTCAGCTCCTTGGATAACTTGATGTGTGGGCAGAGGAAGCAGAAAGCCTTGTCCAGGCATGTTCCTAGGGACTCAACTCCCCACCCCCTTTCTGTGAACTTTTGTCAGTTCTGGAGAAGCAAGCAGAGTGAGGAGCTGCATAAGCAAATGGGACCTCTTCCCCATGTCAAGGGACAGTGAAAATTCAGGGCTCTGGGCTCACCGTTGGGAGGATCAGTAAAGGCCATGTTGTGGGATCTCTCTGGCAAGAATAGGAAGCTAAGCTACAGCTGGGAAAGCTAGAGAACTAATGAATAGATGGGTATCTGACCAAGGCTGGGTAGAAAGTGGGGGGACTGGACTATAGCCCAGAAGGATGTGATGATAGTTGGATTGGGAGAAAAGAAGTTTAGAGAGGCTGCAGGCTTTGGGGCAGGGATTGTGAGCCATCCAGAGACAGAGGAGAGCCTGATGTGGTGCTGAATGCCCACAGTCCCAGCATGCAGGAGGTAGTACCAGGAGAGGCAGGAGTTCAAGGTTGTGCTTGACTACATAGGGAGTTAGAGGCCAGTCTGGATGACTTGAAACTCTGTTGAAAAATAAGGAAAAGAAAGGGGAGGAGAAGAAAAGAAAAAAAACCTGACAAGATAAGGAGATTGAAACCATCAGGACAGGAACACTAGGCAATAGGGCAGAGAGTCAGTCTCATCAGGAGGAGCACCTTCCCTTGGCTGGGGAGGACAGGTGGAGACAGTAGTGCTCCCACATGCTGCTCTCATACACCTTCAACTAGGGAATTAATTAGGTGTGTAGTAAACAAGAGTTAGTGTCAAGTTAATTAAAAGCCTACACATTAAAAACAGTAATAATACAAGGAGATGAATTCCTTGAATGCTGTGCCTCTCCTACTCCGTCCACTGGTGCACAGAGAGCCCATGGCGGATCTGTCCTGGGCGGATCTTCCTTTTCCCAGAGCAGGTGCCCAGGCAGCACCGTGACCGTGCTTGTGGTGGCAGCATTCTAGACAAGCTGCCCTCACTACTGGCTATATTTCCTCCACTGCCTGATCTTCTTTTTTTAGGAAGGGTTTTTCTTTCAGCTCAGAGATATGCCAAGAAAATGAAATAAATGTAAAGAGAAAGAGAGCAACCAAAGTGTCTTTAATTTGAATGGCTTTTTCCCATGTGAAAAAGCAGCCATTCATTGCAAAATATTTATCTTCATTATGCTCGGCCTCATTATTGATGGAGAAGCCCTGCAGACTAATGGGAAAATATCTCTGGGAGGCCTGACTTCAGATGACAAGCTGAATCTCCACATTGCCTCTATTGGGCAGGGTTGAGCCTACCCTTGGCTTCCTGGGTGCCTGAGTTCACCTAACCTGGAGAGGACAGTAGTCACATCTCAATTAGTCACAGTGGCAGGAGCTGCATTAGCTGTCCTCTGCAGCGTTAACTGCAGGATAGGTGACTGACAGAAAGCAAGCATATGTTCAAGGAGCATTAGATCTATGAGTCTAGGCTAAGCACTCACCCCACCTTAGAAACAAGGTTAGCCCAGGGAGGACAAATCACACTAGACGCTGCAGTGCCCACCTGTGGTTCTTCCCCTTTCTTGAGAGGTGTTACAGAACATAATTGAGAATGTGCATTCTTGCTATTTACAGGAAAACCTTGGGAAAAGGTCTCAGCATCTTTATGATGATGGATGTTTAGAGGGGTCTGCACAGGCAGCCTTGGGAGCTGTAATTAACACCAGCATCATGCTTTGTACTAGCTTACAGGATGCAGCAAACTGGGAAGCTATCCTTGCCCTCCTTCGCCCCATTTCCCAGACAAACCCAAGGTTCAGACTGGCTGCATCACAGTCTCCCTGATTGCAAGGGCTTAGGAAGAGCCTCACCAACACACCAGGGCTTCAGGTCTCAGGGTGAATCCAGAGGCCTCACTGTTGTCTCCTGTGACACTCTGAGGCTTCCTGCTCTCACATGGTCTGCCTTCATCTGCACAGACACAGGCAGGCTTGGTCCTGGTTCCTCTGTGCTCTTGCCTGGAGGAGTGAGTTGCCGAACATCAGGAGGTATCGAGAACAGCACCGACATTGAGGAATTCCTGGAGGGAGGCTGAGTTCATCTTTGTGAGCTCGTTACTGGTCTTGGAACTTTATAACCACACCTCATAAATTGGGACAGTGTGACATTTGTCTGTGCACTGAGGAGATGCCAGGGGTGATTTAGAACTCCCGTGTGTGAATTTCCAGTCTGTGTCAACACGTGGAAAGCTACTACTAGGAGGGTGCCTTTATGAGCCGCCTGCTTCCTCCTCATTGAGATCACCCACATTCAGGCCCTGGGTTGACTGCTCTGAGATGCAGAGATGCCGGGGCAGGAGGCTGGGCTGCTTGCTCGCTGGGCCTGCCTGTGATGGAATCTGCCAGCCTAGGCAAAGATAGCATCAGGAAGGTCGGATGTGGGTGGCTTCTCTACGATCCAGTGTGTCAGCATTGTCAGGTGAGGCTGGGCACTCACATAGATGGCGGCCTCCAGCATCCCGCCCATCCTCCCCGCCTCTGTCTTCCCAGGTGACTGGTGTCTCGTGCTATGCGTCCATCTCAGTGTATTATTAACACCTCCCTCTGTCTCAAACCACTTCCCTTCCCCCAGGGAGTGCTGTGGGTTGGAAATGATGGTCTTTAATCATTTCTTAAGTGACCAGCCCTGAAATCATTTCTTAGAGCCATACACACAAATTAAATCATAAATCCACAGTGGGGCCTGCGAAGGTCTGAAGTGGAGGCCTGATTGAGAGCAGAGAGCAGAGAGCAGTTCTCTCCAGGAAGAGGCATCTCCTGAGCGGAGGGAAGGCCAGCCTTGGAGAAGATGGAGTTCCTTGGTCTTCTCAGCATAAGGGAGGTGATACCTGCAGGTTAGGCCCCTTGCATTTGGCTGGTTCTGCTCTGGACTAAGGAGGTGCAGAGACTGCAGGAGCTGAGGCAGAGGCCCCATCTCAGGGCTAGGAAGGCTGGGAAGCCCCAGCCAGGCCTGAGCCTCCATTACTTCTACAGCCAAACAGCCCCACAGGGTCTTTGAATGACACCCATATAGCAGGAAGCAGGAGAGCAGGAAGGGTTATGCCGCACAGCCCAGGGAGCTGGTGTGAGTGCCAGACAGCCAGACGCTAGCATGGGGGTGTCTGGCACACCTGGGTCTTGCTTGTCTCCAGGCTCTGTCCAGCAGACTTCCTGTTCAAGACTTTTCAGCCTATTTGGGACAGCAGGTGTCAGTCCATGCGACAACACCAGAATCTTTACTAGGTCAATAATGGGTCATCATAGAGAGAGAGCACTAGTCAGCTAACAGACATCTGTGGGCCATTTTACCACATTGCCCATGGTGTTTCCTCTGCCTGGAATACATTTCCTTATTTTATTTGCCAAGTAAATTACTGTTCATGCTTCGCAACACACACTACCTATCACCTCCTCCAGGAAGCCTTCCTCTCCCAGTTAATTGCCTGTTCCCCCTCACCTCCATATATGCTACTGTGAGCTATCATAGGATTTTCATCAGCTTTTAGTTGGTTCTACTAGAACCTAAAGGACCCAAGTTGGCCTTGAGCTCACCACCCTCCTGTCTCTGCCTCCTGAGTCTGGGAGCAGGGTGGGAGTGGGCAGTGCTTTTGTTATTTCACAAACTTCATTGAGGCTCAAAGCTGGGTGGGAAAGGGATGTGTCAAAACCCTTTGTCTCCTTGAGAAATTCCATGGAAAGTCAAAGTGTTGGTATTGCAATTATGGCCCGATTCCCAAACGGTGAGAGCCTGCTCACATACGTGCTTGATGAACCGATGCATTTCAAGCCCCCACTGATGAATTCACGAGCTGAATAGCTGTCATTATGAAATAATTGACATGTCTTGGTGAGTCGCCTTTGTTCCCCTGATGAAATTCTGGGTTCGTATTGAAAATGGAGATACAGCCCTGTTACACAGGAGCAATATTGTTTCATGGCCCTTTATCCTGGTCATTAACAAATGAGCATTGTATGTAACAATGGGAGGAGGGGGACTCAGTCATGGCACTTCACAGAGTTATGACGATCATTAGCCTGGCTGTGGTGACATCTGTGTTCAAAGGCACAGAGCTTACTTGGCCTTCTCTGTTCTGTACCCTCACAAGGGGAGACAGCAGGGTGGCTACTTCTATAGCTGCTCACTCATCCTGAAGTAATCTGGGAAGCAGGCATAAGCCGAAAGACATAGTTCACCTGGGGACCTGGACTGAAGAGTCAGAGAGTGTTAACTGTAGGTGTCATGTTACACCAGTAGCTGATGTCTCCTTTTCTTGAAGCTTCAGCTGGTACTCATTTGAGGTGGGCACAACTGCTTCTGTGAACACTCCGGCCCCCTCTTTGGCTGTGCAGGCATCCACTGGAAGACACCGCTTCCTTCTTTATGTGTACTTCTTGTACTTCCTTCTTCCTTCACCCCAGAAACCACTGGAAAGATGAATTTCCATTCCAGAGCAGGCCCCTGCAGATTTCCTGATGACCACATCCATACATCATGATTTCATGCCTGGTCAGGAATCCAGGTCAGCTGGCCTCAGAGGGGAACAGGAACAACATATGACATAGGCCATGGGGCTCTGTGTGTGTGTGTGTGTGTGTGTGTGTGTGTGTGTGTGTGTGTGTGTGTGTGTGTGTGTGTGATTTTTCCTCCTGGAGGCAGAGAAAGTACGGCAGGATGCCCTTGATGATCAGAAAGAGATGAATCTGTGCCCAAGCCTCTCATGTGGACTCAGATGCACGTGAACATGGGCATTTTCCAGTCTTTATTCACATGTACATGTATAAAGAAAGCCCACAGCCTCCACAGACAACATTCCACAGAAAAAACTGGAAAGACCGTGAGTTTGCGGGCCAAGCAGGGCTGGTGCTGGCTTTGAATTTCCATTCTCTGATGAATAATCTTGTCAACTCACTAGATTGAGAGTCACCTGCAAGACCAACCTCTGGACATGCCTGTGGGGGTATCTCTACCAAGGTTTGACTGAGGTGGCAAGACAGACCCTGGATGTGGGTGGTCCATCCCAAAGGCTAGGTGACCAGACAAGAGAGAGGAGGGGGAGCAAGCAGAGCACCAGCCTCTACCACTCCCCTCCCCATCCCCTAACTGAGGGTACAGGTGATCAAACACCTCACACTTCCACCATGCTGGACTTCGTGCCACAGACTGAGAGCCCAAAGAAGATCATCCTCCTTAGGCTGCTTCTTGTCAGGTATTTGGTCATAACAACTAGAAAAGTAACCAACATAGCCCTATCAGAGATTAGCTGGGAACACTGGCCAACTTTAACCCTGCTGAGTCTTAGTGTCACTGCTTGCAAAATGGGACTGCTGGTCTCTTCCTTATGCAGCCTGGCTGGAAAGAAGATGTTTGCTAGTTATATTTGCTTATGAGAAGAAGAAATAATGCAAGACTATTGTGATTTTAGGAATATTGATGGCCAAAGATGTAGCTTCGCAACAACATACTTACCTAATATAGGCAAGGCACAGGGTAGATTTCTAGCAATAAATTACATAACCCTAGGTTAGGACATCCTATGGGTGTGGTCTCCAGAAAACACAACACACACACACACACACACACACATCTAACAATGAGGGTGCATATGACTTGGATAATGTACCTGAGCCTAAGTTTCCTGTTTGGAAAAATTACAGCCAGTGAATCTTAGGGCTGCTGTGGGGTCATGGGGCCATTCAGAGCAAGTAACCTGGCCATGGTGAAAACTGGTCATTGCTCATTGTTACTATTGTTGCTATTGTGTGATATGGGGTCTCTGCAGTCTAGGCTGGCCTCCAAAGCCCTGTGCAGCTGAGGACAACTTTAAACTACCGGTCTTGCTGCCTCCATCGCCCAAGTGTGGGGGTTGCAGGTGTGCACCACCATGTCTGTCTTGTTGTTATTTCATGTGCCTGTATGTGTATGTGGTATTTATAGCTGTTAGTGTGAGTACACACGTGGAGGTGTGGATCCCGAGCTGCGGATGTGGGGTGTCTTTCCTTGATCATTCTCTCCACTTTTATTTCCTCCCTCTCTTCCTCTCCTCGCCGTGTGTGTGTGTGTGTGTGTGTGTGTGTGTGTGTGTGTGTGTGGTGTGACTGTGGCCGTACATGCACCACAATGTACATGTGCAGGTCATTGGACAACCTTAGATGTTGGTCCTCACCTACCATCCTCTTTAAGGCAGGGTCTCTTGTTTCTCACTGCTGTGCACCTCAAGCTTCCAGGGATTCTCTCTCTTCTCTCTTCTGTACACCTTGCTCTAGCAGCAGAGGTAAGTGACATGGACTATGATGTCTGACTTTTATGTGGATTCTTGGAATTCAAACACAAGTCCTCATGCTGTGTAGAAAGCACTTAACCCATCGAGCAGTCTTCCCAGGCTACCATCTTTAATATTTCAGGTTCTCCACTAAACCCAAAGCTCATTGATTCAGCTAGGCTGACCAGTTACAGAGCTTTGGGATACCTACCTCTGCCTGCCCCCTGCCTCCCCAGCACTGGGGTTTCAAGCATGCTCTACCATGCCTGGCTACGTATGTGACTTCTAAGGTTCTGAACTTAGACCCTCATGTAGGCACCTTACCAACAGAACCCTCTCCCCAGCCTTGATGCTACAATGAATACAACAACTTACTAACATCAAGGCAGTTTATAGTTGATCTTGGTAGGTGGTGACTGGCTTGGAACAGATCTTGTACTCAAGTATCCCACCCTGCTCCATGCCTGTAGAAGATGCCAGTTTTTCATATTCATAAGAGGCCTTTGGTAACCTGGCTCCAAATCTATCCAAGGAAAACAGGCTCCTTCCTCAACAGCAGAGGGACCAGTTTCAAGTCCACCCTTCTAACTGGACGTCAGCCACTCTTTAGCCCCGGTCCTGTGACCCCTGTTTGCTTCAGGTAGGTCCTTTCTGAATTCATAGATGCTCAGGGCCTTCTCTCCACCCCCCACTGCTGCAGGGCCTGTACTCAGTCTGTCCCTCTGCTCCTTCTCAGCCTCTCTGTTCAGGCCTTGGGGAGCTGAATGGCTCTTGCTTCCCTAAGTGCATACTCAGATCTAAGCTTGCAAGTGCACCCTTACCACCTCTGACCTTTGCTCTAGGCTCCTCCCTTAATAAACGAATAACTGGTGTCCCTGAAGGCAATAACATGTCAATCCAGGAGGCTGCAGACAGGAAGAGTGTGGTCTCATTAGAAACTACCTCTGAGTACCTGGGGACGGATGGTCAGTCTGAGAGCATAGCTACCCAGCCTTTCCCATCTTCCTCAACCTACTCAGGCTGTCATGGGTTGAGATGCCCATCGTTCCTGTTACAGCCCCAGGACCAAGCTAAGATTTTGCCTCATAGTGCTGCTCAGAATGGGGTGCCTTCCCCATGCAATACCTGCAAGTCTCATTTCATTTGCTCACAGATGCCTTTGGGGTTAGCAAGGTCTAGAGTAAAATTCACAGCTCAGGTCAACGGCACTGGCCAAATCTCCTGCCTTCAACCTTTGTACAAAGCTCAGGCAAACGTGGGTTGTTTTCGGCAGTTGAAATTGGATGCTATTTTACTTGGGTACAAATAACCTCATTATCCCAGCACCTTTCATGGCTCTTGGGTCATTCCACTTTCTCAGGAGTAACTTTGAGACCTCCAGTAACTCCTGTGTTGCAGGATCCAAGACCCTCTCAAACAGACACCCTCCTGAGGTGTTTGACGATGAGCCAGCTTGACTTGACTTCAATGCCTGCCTACTCTTACCTGCTTGTCCCGCCAAGCTCTTCTCTTCTGGCCTTCTGCTAAGTGGGTCCACAGCCATGTCTGTTCTGCCACACAAGGGAAGTCCACGCTACACAGGCAGGCAGGTCTCTTGTCTTATCTGTCCAGACAACTTTGGTGATTCAACATGAGTATCTCAGCCCCAAAGCTTCTGCTCCACCATTACCACAAAGTAAAAGCCATTTATTTGTTCTGCCCGTCCCCCTTGAATGCTGCATAATATCGCTGGCAGATTTATGTGCTTGTGGCTTGGTGACCTGGGGGAAAGCTGCAGACTCTGTGGTGCCCGTTTTTACTCCTGGGTTTCTGTGAAGGTCACAGCGAAATTATTTTATCAAGTACACCGCAGAAGGTGGGAATCTTAATCTTGCATTTCACTTATGCAGCACTCGACCTTCTCTGGAGATACGGCTCCTCTTAGCACACTCACTTCTCCATTATTCCTCTTTCACCAATGCACACCGAGAGCATAATTAGGCGCCTGGCTTCCCACTTGGCAAGGAGACTGTGTGGTGGGGATGACCTCCACGGGGGAGAGAGGGAAGCGGTGGAGGAAGTGGAGTGGAGGCAAGGGTGAGCCCTGGGACTGTGTTAGACCCATCCCAATGACAGGGCCCCGTGGGCAGGTAGAGCAGGCCTGAACACCGCCATGTTCTGATGTTCCCCGGACTACCCACCTCAGGCCAACCCACCTGTCTTCTTTTCACCATTCCAGGTCTGAGATGTGGCAGATGTCTTTAAGGTATAGTGACTGCCTCAGCTCTGTATTAAAGATCCAGAGCTTGGACAGCATGGTGGTGTGTGCCTTTAATCCTAACAACTCTGTGAGTTCAAGGCCAGCCTAGTTTACATAGTGAGAACCTGCCTCAAAAACAAACAAACAAATAAATAAATAAAAAGAAAAGAGAAGATCCAGAGTTCTATAGTACATTGGTCAGGAATGAGTGCAATGATTGATTAGTGATGTCTGCCGCAGCAGTCAGGGGCAGTGGCACTGTCCTGCTTGTTGGCTCACCTGATTTTGTCTCAGAGAGCTTTTCTCACACTGTCTGCCCGTGAACTGTGAGCTCACCAAAATCTCAGAGGAAATGGAGGGCCCACCACAACCTTCCTAAAAGAAAGTCTATTTGCCTCATCAGATTGGGAGGGAAAATGAGATTTATATCATACACCCAAACTTAGTTGTTTTTTCTCTTTTCTCTTCTCTTTCTTTCCTTGTTTCTTTTCTTTTGGTATATGTTACCATACACATCTCTGGTGTGCATACCTGTGTACTTGTGTGTGTGTGCATATGTGCATGCCTCAGTGGGTGTGTGTCTGTGTATCTGTGTGTCTGTGTCCGCATGTGTATTCTGGTTTTGTTTGTGAGTTTACTCTGAGAAACAAGACAAGGCTAGGAAAGGTGGTGTCATCCCTGGGAAGACTCACCCAGGCTGACCTGCTGGTGCCTGAGGCCTGGGCAGGAGCAAGCAGTCGTGTCCAACCCTTAGAGACCGAGTGAGCACCTACCTTTATTTATCTCAAGACCTTGTTTAAAGTTATTTGAATCCACCAAGGTGTTTGTTGGGGGAAATACTTAAAAACAAGGCTTTTCTCTGAGGGTAAACACTGCAGTTTGAAAACATAGGAAGCTGCCTGATGGCCCACATATGTCCCACTTGTCCACAGCGGGCACAGAGCCACCAGACTGATGGCATTTTTAGAACATTGACAGCTGGGCTCTGCTGGGGAGGGGCCCCGGGGTACACAGGACTGAAGAGGGGATGGCCAGAGATTCCCTTGCCATTGCTGATACAGTGGGTGCCTAGGACAGCTTTCAGGGGTCCCTGTGAGGACAGACAACCTTGGGCTCATTAGGGTGCCTGAACTGATCTGGTCCTCATCTTCCTCTGCTTTGAATACTAGGGACCCAGTGAAGCAGCTCACTGGTGGCTGAAAGGGAAGCAGGGAGAGGATGCTACCTCCTTGAAAGAGGCAGCTATCTATAGAGCATCAGTTCCTCCATGCCCCAGCATGGACCATCCTCTTCATCCCCTTCATTCATTTTGTGCTTGCCTGCCTGACTGTGGCTTCACCTTCTCAAGGACTCACCACTCGTGTGTGTGTGTGTGTGTGTGTGTGTGTGTGTGTGTGTGTTCTCTTATGTGTGCAGGTTCACATGTGCCAAGGTGTGCCTTCACCTTCCACCTTGTCTTAACAACGAAGTCCCTTGTTTGTCACACAATACCATGTCCATCTTGGCATGGGTTCTAGGACCTGACCTCTGGTCCTCATGCTTTCATGGCAAGTGCTTTTTATCTACGGAGCCACGTGCCCAGCCATCAAAAGGGTCTTGATCCTGCGCTGAAACACATGCTTGAGAGTTAACCTTCTGAGGGTTAAACTTCACCAGGCATCTTGCACACCAGGTTTTCTGTGCACAGCAGCTTCTTAGCCAGTGTTAAGGTGATGATGACATATAGGAAGAGGTCTCAGATATTCACCAAATAAATGGCACTGATTTGGCAGACTTTGACGGTAGCCAAAGAGGTAGAGTTGAGGACATGGAGATGAGGGGCCCATGGGAGACCTAAGTTAAGTGAGGGTTTGTTACATGAATGTTTCTGAACCAGCTAGGCCCTGCCACAAATGATCACACAGATGCTATATTAATTAGGGAACTGTTGGTCACTAGCTATGGCTTCTTATTGGCTAGCTCTGTCTAAATTATTAACCCATTTCTAATAATCTAAGTATTTCCACATGGTCTTTTGTTACTGGAGAAAGGGTCCAATGTTACTCCTCTCATGTCCTACATGGTGACTGTTCCTAAATATCTCTGCAGAGAAGAGAGAAATTTTCTGTTTGTCCCTGCATATATCATGCTGCTGCCCAGCTATTTCACTTCCTGCCTGTCTGTACAGACCTCTATAGTTAGCTAGTGGCAGTTTCTGCCCAGCTACGTCACTTCCTGGGATCACATGATGACGCATTTCTGCCTACACTTCCTAGAATCATCCTTGTCTCCTAGTCCTACCTATTATCCTGCCTGGCCAATCAGTGTTTTATTCATGAACCAATAAAAGAAGCATGTACATAGGAGAACATTCCCCATCGAGGGTTTTCTGTGAAACCTTTAGGTCACTCATATCCCACTGCCCTCTCACACCCTGCTTCTCCCTCACACCCTGCTTCTCCCTCACACCCTGCTTCTCCCTCATACCCTGCTTCCCACATAGTATTCTGTGTTACAGTTCAGATGCAAAAGAATCCTGATAACCAGAGCACAAGGAGAGCTACAAGTCACAACGCACAACAAACTTCACACAAGAGATTTATTGGGAGGGAGAAAACCCAGGAGGGTGACTGCCTCTGCTCAGGCGAGAAACAACGGGGCTTACATAGAGTTTCTTGGGAAGTGGGTGGAATTTTTCAGGGTAGAACTTTCCAGGGTGAAGACCGGTAGGATTTCATGTCCAGAGATTGGGATTTTTACTCTATAGGGTAGGGACAAGGTCCAGCAGTTTAAGTATTCTGTGGGTGGAGCCTGGCAGTTAGAGGTCCTCGGAGGACGGGCACTTACACACCCCACTTTCAATCTGCCTTATCCTTCTGACACTGCCCCTGACCAGAGTGGCTCTCTAACATTCTGAGTTTACTGCATAAAATGGAAAAATATAAATCAGAAAACATGAGAAATACCACCCTCATCTCACTACTGTATATTTTAAAAGTTATAAAATCATTATTACTAGTACTGAAGAATACTGCCTGTTCCTATTATATGTGGGATTTTTTTCCAGTCACTAATAGATAACCAATATTAGTACAGGTCAGTAAGCTTACTAATAGAAAGTAACTTAAATTATGATGTTCCCATTTATGGTTTTTAGGTTGTCCCTTTTACATGTTATAAACTGTCATGAAAACCCCATAGTTCTGCTTTGAATCACATGTGATTATCTCTGTAGGATGAATTCTGTAGAAAGAGGATCATAAACAATCTTTAGACTATTTGCCTCTCTTGGTTTTGCCTTTCCACTGATGAGCCCTTAAAGGCCCTGGGAGTGAGCAAGCCACCTCGCTCATTAGCCTGGCTAGTGACTTGCCAGAACCCTGCTCTGTCTCTTGCTACTTTCTGCCAGCATTTTCAAGGTTGCAGAAGAGTGCAGGACCAGGCTCTGTGTCTGCCCAGCATTTGCCTGGTAGCTCCTCCTGTGTTGACTGTTACTGTCTCCTGCCCCATGCATGGGTACTTGTATCCTGTGTGCAGACTCCAGGATGTCTCCATGGGAACAGAGTGGTATGCTTATACAGCTTCTCTGAGACATGATCTGGGCACATGAAGGGCCTGCCACACCTTCCACCTTTAGCTTCCATCCAGAGGCAGATTGGGGCAATGGATAATTTCAGTGAAACCCTACTCACTGGCTACCCTGAGAAAGGTCTCAACTCCACTCTGTCACAGTCTTCAGCCATTCCTAGCTCAGCCCTTTAAGATCCTTGTTCTTTCCTTTCCCAACTGTATCTGTGTTCCTGGGTGCTCTCTCATCTCCCTCCAGCCCCACCCCTCTTGGCCTGTGCTGGGATAAAGAGGATAAAGTCAATCTGTCCCTTGAGAGGTTGTAAGGTAGGTCTGCTGGTTGCAAATGTTGCATATACAAGGACAGAGTTCTTTCCCCTGTGATATCCTAGAATCCTGAAGGTCCCCCTACCACTCCAAGGATGTGTGAGCCTGTAAGACTGACCTTTCTAGTTCTGTCTGCTGGGTAGGGGACAAGTCTCGGATGAACACATGGTCATACACAAGAGGATCCGGTTCAGTCTCCAATGAGTCCTGCCCTAACTTCTCTGTCTGGGTCCTTTCCTACATTGACCTCTGTCCCTGTCAAGAATCACAGGGAGCCTATTACTAGTAATGTTCCATAGATGATAAATGATCCCCCCAAACAGCTCCTGGTCTCATGCACTGATGTCTCCCAGTGCCCTGCCCATCTCCAAGTCTGTCACAAGTGGTCAGTAAGTGTCTCCAATAACCAGTTGGTGAGAGCACTCATCCCGGCTGCTTGCAGAGAGAAACTTGCTGCCATTTCTTAAGGCAACACTATGTTGTAGGAAGTTTTTAAACATCACACAAATCTCTACACTAGCTTGAGAGGGGGATGATTCTGTGCCCTTTGTTGCAGATAGAGTTCCCAGGGTTTGGAGGTGGGAAGTGGCCTGCTTATGCTCACACTCCAGCAACCAGCAGCTTTTCAGACCCTCATACTACCGCAGCATGGGATGCAGGACATACGTGTCCCCTGAGGTGGTTGGTCTGGATAGGGTCCAAGACCCCTTGTGTCTGCAATTCCAGGTGCTGATGATTCACGCCTTGGTCAACTCTGCTCTACTGCACATTGTATAAAGTGGGCTGCTTGAGCAACAGACATTTATTTCTCAGTGTTCCGGAAGCTTGGCTGTCCGAGATCAAGTTGCCTGCGTGCAGCATCTGGTGAGGGCCCACTTCCTGCTTTGCAGATGACACTGAGAACAGAGAAAACAGGCTACCTCCCCTCTCTTCTTGTATGGGCACCTGGAGGCTCTGTCCACCAGGATCTAATTACCCCCAGAGTCTCCAGCTCTAAATGCCTGTTGATTTTAGGGGACACAAATATGCAGTCTGCTGCATTAGCATGGACCATTAGAAAGTACCCTTCTTACCTTGGCCCAGGGTTTCAGGAGAACCTTGTACTGGCTTCTAAGATATTTAATGTGCTTGGCTACCCGCTGAGGAACCCAAGAGCCTGTCCCTCCATCTTGGGCCCTTGTTCTTCTGTTATTACCTTTTGGCTCTATCTTGTGATTTCTCCACTGCATTGAGGCAAAGCTTTCCACCCCCGCCCCTTATCAAACCCACCTCTTCAGCATCTTCTATGCTAATGAGTTCCTGACTTGCTACCACTGCTGCTGTGTTAGTAGCTTAATGGCACTGTGACTTACAGTCTGTGTCAAGATGCCTGCAGAACGCATCAATTTCAGCAAGTGTCATCATGAGTGACACGGGCGTATGACACAACTAAGTGTCCCAACTACACAGGCCATTACACTTGGCACTGGGCCCAGGGAGGAAAGACCGGAAGACCTGTTTGACTTCACATGCCCTGGGTGATGTATAAGTGAATGCCCCCTGGCCCATTTCCTCGACAGCCCCCATAACTATTCTGTGGTCCTGGGCACTTCTACAGGTGCTTCCAGCTTCCCCAGGCAAGTGGGGCCCCTCTTTATGAATCCTGGTGCTGTCTCCCCTCTGCCCCACCCTTTCCTCTCTCCATCTGCTTTCACCTGTCCTCTGAAGGCCTGTGCAGGTGCTGACTGCTCTGGGAAACCTCCTTGACTCCCATTCACTTTCCACTTCCTCTACCTCTGCTACAGAGCCTTTTCCAGCTCACAGACCACTTTATCTTGCCTTATCCAGCTCTCCTTGGGATCAGAGCCTGCATCCATACACAGTATCTTCTGCACAAAAAAACCCTTGAAATGTAGTGAATATATGTTCTTTGAATACCAAAGTGTGTATGTATCAAGAATACTGATAAAATATCCAGAGTAATAATTTCTAACAATACAGACTCTTATTTTTCGTTTTAGTTAGTATGATGTATATATATATATATATATACACATATATATATATTAATTGAAGTTTGTACTCTTTATATAGCTCCAGTATTCACTTCTAAAATATTTTCTAAGATACAATGTTAATGACTATGTTATATTCCACTATATGAATGTTCTGTATTTACTTAATACTTTCTTATTAGACTTTTAAGTGCCTCTCTCCCTCCGTTTTTCCCTCCCTTTCTCCCTTCCTCCACTCATCCCTCCCTCCCTTCCTTCCTTTTCTTTCCTCTTTCCTTCTTTCCTCCCTATCTCCATTACTTTTTTCTGCCTCATAATTAACCCTGTGACAAGCGTTCACGAACAAGTCTTTTCCCATATTTTCCTACCTTACCTTTGGGAGTATTAACCTTTGAATAAATACTTTGAATATTTTGAGGTCTTCATCAAGTAACTCTCTAGAAAATTTGTAAGAATTTCTACTGTATAATTCTGCCCTCATCTTCTTCCCTCTAATATAGGATCATTTGTTGCAGTTGTTATTGTCACAGCTTTGATCTTTGGGGTATTATTCCAGTAGACATTAAGTGAACATCCATTTTAACCAGTCATATGTGTGTAAGACTTGTGCTGTGTACAGGAGAGAGGAAAACACAAAAATGAGAAGACCTAGAGTCAGACTTCAGAGAACATTCAAACTACTGCAGTAGATGGATGGATGGATGGATGGATGGATAGATAGATGGATGGGTAGATGGATGGATGAATGAGTGGATGGGTAGGTAGAGTAATTGATAGATGGGTAGGGGAATTGATGGGTGGATGGATTGGATGGATATATGGATGGATGGATAGATGGATAAGTGGGTGGATGGATGGGTAGAAGGATTGATGTATGGGTAAGTGGATTGATGTATGTATGTATATGTGAGTGGAGTGACTGATGGATAAATGGGTGGGTAGGTGGTGGGTGGATGGACAGTTAGAGTTAACATTCATGCTGTAAGACCCCTGGCATCTCTAGCCACAAGAGTCCTGTGCATGGTCCCTCAACACCACACCTAGCTTGCAGTTCTGAGCAGCTGCGAAGAGACACATCCTCAGAGTAGGAGCAAGCTGTGGAGGTAATGGGGGTGGGATGGGTCGATGCTCTGTGAACCTTTCTCTTCCTGAGCAGGAATGCGCTCGGCCCCTTCACGTCAGCCCATGAGGCGGGCAGACCTCCCTGAACCAGCTGCTCAGTTACACCTGCCTTGAGAAAGAAGCCCTGGATCTTAAGCAGGGGATGAATATTCATTGGCATGAACCTTTGCAAACTCATTTGGGGAAAAAAATTAGATCAAGAGAAGTAATCAGATTATTAAAAAGAGAGTGCAAGGACAGAAGGCAGTGGTGGAGAGAAAAACCACATTTAAAATGCAAAGAGAGAGTCTCTTCCTGCAGAGCAGTGCTGACCTCCTGGACTATGCATGAAGAATAGTTAAGCTCTCCTCCATTTCTGCTGCATAAAAATGTTTCCTGAGTCCTCCATTGAGAAGGGAGGCAATGGAGGCAGGGGGCACCCTCCACCTTTGAAAAATTATCAAATAATATTTTGAGGTTTCCGTCTTATCTTGCTTAGATATCAGGAAAAATTGCGAGAGCTAAAGAGGCTCTGGTGAGTGGTGAGTGACAGGTTAAAGGGCTCCAATAAAGATTAGATGGTCCACTATCTCCTGAGGAAATTGCATAAAAGTGGTTATTCCCTCTTGCTTCTATTAATTTCCTCTTCCTGGCTGCTTGGAGAAGCTTCATAACCTGATGCTGCAGACGGGGACGAGAGGCGCTTTCCATTATCTCAATCACTGCACTGTTTATGAGACACTTAATCTGTTTCTTTATAAAGTAATAGTACTGTAGGTGATGGATTCCGTGTCACTGGAAGGCTTCGTGCAGGGACGGGAGGGGAGGGGCGTTCTCAAGAGCATTGTAAGCAGCAGGCAATTTGTTACAGCTTTGAGGCTCTGCGACGTTGGTGGGGGGGCATTCCAAGGTGACCTTCTGCTAGAGATGACAAGTGCCAGCCTCCTCGTGTTGCTCAAAGGGAGAGGGAAATGTGTGTATTGCTTGGAGAATGGGATGTATGTATTGGTTTAAGGATAGAGCACTCAGGTCTCATGCTCTCCCTTGGCCAAAGCCAGGAATAGGGAGAGAGGATGCAAAATGTATACCTACCCCCACTTCTGCTCTGCTAGCTTAACCTTTGTCTGAACCTGATCACTTACAAAATAAGGAAGTAACCTCCCTACTTTTAAAGAAATAAGACAATTGTGGTCCGTCCCTGCTGTATCAGAAACAGTCCTATGTGATGGCATCTTGCTATCTTTCAGGAACACACAAGGAAGAGTCAGTGGCTCTTGACTTCTCATCCACCCTTAGAAGGGTGATCAAATGCTCCTTGCCCAGGTCTTCTTTGCCCTCCCCCATTTTTCTACCCCTTTCTTCTTGTTTTGTCATCATCTTCCCTTCTGAATCTTTTGCTGTTGTTGTTGGAGACAGTCTCCTGTGCCCAAGGCTGTCCCTGAACTAGCTATACAGCTGAGGATGGTTGTGGACCTCTTATCCTCCAGCCCCCATATCCCAAATGTTGGGATTGCAGGCATGCACCACCCTGTATGGTTCACTCAGGACTGGGTATCACACCAATAGCTTTAAGCATGCTAGGCAAGTACCTTAGCAACAGAGTCTCATCCCTCATTCTCTCTTTCTGAATCTTGCCTCCTAGGAAGATGCCTCATGTGGTAGGCTGGATTCCCAAAATGTGTGTGTGTGTGTGTGTGTGTGTGTGTGTGTGTGTGTGTGTGTGTGTGTGTGTGTGTCCTGGATGACTGGTCCCTGGTATACAAACAAGCATAGATCTGCTTTAGAAGCAGTGTTCTATTGTCAGCTTCATCACATCAGAAAGGATGCCCCTAAAGTCCACGACACCATTTCATTACAACTCTATTCCTTTAATTTGGCTCCTGGCTTCCAACAGGTACTCAGCAAACAGTGGCTAAGTGGCAATGCTCTTCATCATAGAGAAGATTGGATCATGATTCTCTGTAGGAAGAAAACTAGATTTAAACATCAAGGCAAATAGCTGTTATCTACCTCAAAAGTGTTCACACATGGCTAACAGTATTTCACTGTTACTCTTTTTATAAGTCAGTCACTTCTCTTCCTTTCTCTTTCCTCTTTTTCACACACACGTGTGTGTGAGTGCGAACACATGTTCCTGCGGGGGACACATGCATGCTATGGTGCTCAAGTGAAAGTCACAGGGTAGGAGGGTAACCTGGTAAGTTGGAGCTCAGCTATTACTTTGTCTGAAGCAGAGTTCCTTTCTGTTTTTCCTCTGTGAGATCCTGGGAATGTTCCTCTGTCTACCTCTCATTCTGTTATAGGAGCACTGGGATTGTGTTCTGGGATCAAACTCAGGTCCTCACATTTGCACAGTGAGCATTTGCCTACTACTGAGCTATGTTTACCTGGCCAGGAAGGCCCTTAACATTCATTTCTTTGGACTATATGTCTATATAGTCTTTGCCAGAATCGACTCATGTGCTCCACATATCACTTCTAATTAAAGCTGCCTTTTCTCAAGGGAAGTCCACTTTTCTTATTTTTTCTTAGTAGAAAACAATGATGTCGACATCTCTTTCTGATTAGTGGCATTGGATACAAGATGAGTTTAAAAGGGTTTGCGTACTAGCTTGCCACTTTAATTGCTATTTAAAGCATAAACTATATGAGAAAACGTTGTGCCAGCAGGATTACAAGTTACAATTCCAAAGTTCAGTGCATGGACATACAAAGGCTGTCTTTACAAGGTTTAGAGACTGACTGTTCACAGGTTTCATTAAACTATTAACACCTGAAATGTGACTATTTTGAAATTATAGGTAAAATGTATCTTTATTGATATAATGATTCATTAATCACCTAGACATACATAGTCTAGGCAGGAACATAGTTTTTCAATTTGTTGACTTTAATAAGACTTTAATGCCTTCATTGAGGCTCCAAATGTCTATTTAGACTTTGAATTGTAAAGTTATCTCAAAGAAAACTTTAATTTCAATGGGTTTGTATAAACTGGGTTGAGAGGAGCTATCCTGGTGCCAGCTCTGTTACACATTTGAGTTTATTAAATGCTACTGGCCTGTGAGTTGTGAGCAGTATAGATTTTATATAGATGAGCAAATAGAGCCCCTAAGGAATGCTATAACTCATAAATGTTCACCTTGGTAAGGTCAGCAAATCTAGAAGGCAGAGCTAAGATACTGCAGCCATGGCCCAGTTCTCAAGTCCTTAGGAACTATAGAGTCAGGTCTTTCTAAGACCTCTTTCCTCCAACTGTCTGAACCTCTCTCTATAGTCCATCTTGTGGGGTTCTGGGGAGATATCATAGTAAGAAAAGTGCTTGCCATATTAGCACAAGGGCCTGAGTTCACATCCCTATAACTCTCATAATAAAAAGCAGGATACAGTGGCACATGTCTGTAAGCTCAGTGATGGGGACAGAGGTAGAGACAGGAGGATCCCTGGAACTTGTAGGCTGGCCAGCTTGGCAGACTTGGTGAGTTCCGTATTCAGCAAGAGACCTATGTCAAAAAATAAGGTGGACACTCATTGAGGAATATACCTAATTTTTGTTCCCTTATCCCCACAGGTACATGTGTGCACATTAATGTACAAATATTGCACTTGTACCTGCATACTCACCACACACACATGCACACACACACACACACACACAGAGAGAGAGAGAGAGAGACAGAGAGACAGAGAGACAGAGAGAGAGGTACATACACCTCATACACACAAATAAATAATTCATCTTGTACCCTCTCCCCTCTAGTTGCTCTCTTTGGGGCATCCTTCTAATACAGAGACCCAGTCACGCAGGGCAGAGGCCCATATTCCTTCATCAGAAATCTCAGAGAAAGGCATTTCCAAATCCCCCTTCCACTTGTGGATATCAGGATGACTGTTTATGCTGTTAACTTATTAAATGTAACGCAAGGTGGCTTTTAAGTGCTGAGAAGAAAGTGAAAACACTTTGTTCTTCTTGGACCAGTACATTAAGAAAATTACAGTGTGGCAGGGACTGAATATGAATGCATGAGTAGTCACCAGCTCCCCTCCCCTTTCCAGGAAGGCATCCTGCTGCACAGAAGCAGCCGAGACTGGGCAGGGTAGGAACACTACAGACTCCATGTAAAGGGGGTCACACTTATCCAGGAGAGGAGAAAGAGAGAAAGGGGCAAGGTAGAGGAGAGTGGCTGAGAAAGGCGATTAATGAGCCAGATTTAGGCTGTCCCAAGTACGGTAGTTGATGCTTTTTGCTTGGGGTTTCATTGATTGGTTCTTTGTTTGAATTTTCAAACTTAGTCTTTTTCTTGCTACAGAGATTTCCTTTTGCATGTGTTAACATGGGTCAGTGAGTGGCCTATTTCTGACATGGGTTACAACGGCAGTTATTGTTTGCCCTTCAGTTGTGAGACAGCAGTGTATTCCAGTGTGTTCCAAGGAATGTGAGTCCTAGGGGATGCACTGCAGAGGAGGCCTTCCTGGGGAAAAACAGAAAGGAAAAGAAGAAAGGAAGCCTAGCATTCAAGACCACACTTTTTGAAGTTCTGAGACATTCTGCAGTAAACAATTAACTTTATTCTGTATTTTTCAGTCCATGTTTTCTGTAAGTAATGGGCACTGAAAACTCAAATATCTTGTATTTCTATGGAATCCAATTGGTTTCTGCCATTCAAGAATATTCCATTTCACAGAGGTTTCCTCCAAACTGCAATGAGCTCCCATCCAGTGCACATCCAGCATAACTTGAGACTGTCTGCTCACTTCAAGTGAGCAGCTGATGGAGGAATCCCCACATAGGAGACTAGTCTTTCTTCTTGTCTTGGCAGGAAAGTGGTTAGTGTTTTGGAACTAGCTTACATGAGTACCATCACCATCATTTCTCCCGCTGAGTGATCCTGTGAATGTTTTTAACCTCTCCATGTCCCAATTTCCTCATTAGCAAAATGAAGATAATAATAGCCACCCCATAGAGTAATGTACGTAAAACACTTAACAAGGCAAGCTAACAGATGGTGGCTACTGCTATTATTAAAGAATCCTCTGTACTTTTCAGGAGAGAACAATATATTTGAGAAGATGAGCTTCATGTAAGTGGAACCTTTACAGCAGCTCTGTTCAAATGACAATCACATAGCATTATAATAGTGTCCTGGCTACTTTTATGTCAACTTGACACAAACTAGAGTCATCAGAGAGGAGGGAGTCTCAATCAAGAAAATATCTCCATAAGATGGGGCTGTAAGCAAGCCTGTGGGATGTTTTCTTAGTTAGTGATTGATAGGGGAAAGCCCAGCCCATTGTAGATGATGCTATCCCTGGGCTGGCGGTCCTGGGTTCCAAAAGAAAGCAGACTGAACAAGTCATGGAGAGCAAGCCAGTAAGTGGCACCCCTCCATGGCTTCTACATCAGCTCTTGTCTCAGGTTCCTGCTCTGTGTGAGTTCCTGTCCTCACTGTTTTTGATGAGGAACTGTTA
The DNA here is from genome assembly GCF_017639785.1 of Mesocricetus auratus. Taxonomy (NCBI): domain Eukaryota; kingdom Metazoa; phylum Chordata; class Mammalia; order Rodentia; family Cricetidae; genus Mesocricetus; species Mesocricetus auratus. The sequence goes on along the minus strand of NW_024429267.1, from coordinate 40,327,228 downwards.
TATAGAACTGTGAGTGAAAGGAACCCTTTCCTCCCAAGTTCTTTTGGTCATGGTGTTTCATCACAGCAATAGTAGCCCTAACTAAGTCAAATAGTGTGGCCATGGTGGATCCAAAACTCCTAGAAGGCAACTTGTGACTGCTGCAACCAGGTCTCAGAAGATGCTCAGTGAATATTTGTTGAATGGATTAGTGAAGTTGCAGGAAGTCCAAACAAGTTGCCTGAGCAGTAAGTTACTCAATCTCAAGCAAGATTTAATGAAAGCTGGCTTTAGGGATACAAGGAGAATCAGGGAATGAAGTGGTATAGACAGTCCTTGGAGAAATAGGGACAATGGGTTTATAATTTTGGGGAATCAGCAAGGGTAAAAACCACATGTCCCGGATCTCAGTAGATAAGACATAGTCACAGTTTGTGGGGGCAGTATGGAGACAAGCATTGCATGACATGACTCTTTTTTTATTATTTATTTTTAAGTTTAAATTTAGATTAGAAACAAGGTTGCTTCACAAGTCCGTTTCCCTCCCCTCCTCCCGTGCCCTCCCCCCCGAATCCCCCAATATCCCCTCATTTCCCCAGGGAGGGTGAGGCCCTCTATGGGGGTGTCCATAGTCTGTCATTTCATCCAGGGCAGGGCCTAGACCCTCCCCCCAAGAGTTCAGGGTGAGAGTGCATCTCACATTGTTGGGTGGGAGTCCAAAGTTCATGTGTATACTCGGGATGAATACTGATCTACTGCCCAAGGCTCAATAGATTACCTAGGCCTCCTTACTGACACCCCCATTCAGGGGGTCTTGATCAGTCCCATGCTGGATTCCCAGGCATCAGCCTGGGATTCAAGAGTTAACCCTTGTCAGGTCAGCTGTTTCTGGGGGTTAAACCAGCCCAGTCTTAATCCCTTTGGTCATCAGTCCTCCCTTTCTGTTACTGGCTTTCTTGCATTCAGCTCAGTGCTTAGCCATGGGAGTCTGCCTCTGCTTCCATCAGCCGCTGAATGAATGTTCTGTTTCCCAGACTCTCTGGCCATGGGATTGTAGGCTGGCACTCCCCAGATCTATGTCTAAAATCCATATATGAGAGAGTACATGCCATGTTTCCCTTTTTGTGACTGTGTTACCTCACTCAGGATGGTTTCTTCTAGTGTCATCTATTTGGCATGGCATGACTCTTAACAGCATGACTCTCAAAGAAACTAGAAGAGGTACCCATAAATGAGGACGGTCCAAGTAATCACTAAACTATGTCATTTGTCCCCAACCTTTCCTATTGTTGCATTATGAAAGGTGACTGCAAGGACATGATACAAGCTATCTGCAAAGCCCTCTCTTTTACTTGCCCTGTTCTAGAAAGCACATAAGAATGCAATTAAGGTAGAATGATGCTGTTAAGGCAGTGACTTTGAAATCACTTTAATTTTTTCTTTAGAGAATTGCTTGTAAATTCTAGTCCTTTAGCCGTAATTCATAGCAAATGCTAATGAACACATACATCTCAGTGCCCCTTGTGTTTGTTGCAATATGACATTTAAGAATCAAAAGTCTGGTCATTGTCAATGAAGACCTCTTTTTATCTGAGACTATGAGGCTACATTCCTTTGTCAAGTGCTCAGAGAGGCCCTGGCTGTCAAGACAGGAGGAAGGACTAGACATTTGTGTACCAGACACCCAGTTACACTTTAGACTCACCTTACTAGTGAAATCTGTTGACATACCTGAGAGATGAAATCGCTGAGAAGTGCCACAATCAAGATGTTTGAAGAACTGAAATATTAAGCAGGGGTTCCTCCATCTGAGATGCTCACTCTGTGAATCTTGGTGTGAGGAGGTAACTCAGCATCCTTTTGTTCCAGATGGCAAAACCTTCATTTTTGTTTTCAGGGGAGGGTGTCTGGTTGCCATTCTTCCATTAACTCATACATGATCTTTGTGTTGTAGCCTGTCCTGCGGGGACCTTCAAGGCCAGCCAGGAAGCTGACGGCTGCTCCCACTGCCCCTCCAACAGCCGCTCCCCTTCAGAGGCGTCTCCCATCTGCACCTGCCGGACTGGCTATTACCGAGCAGACTTTGATCCCCCAGAAGTGGCTTGCACTAGTAAGTGTCTCGTAATGGCTATGGGTTGGGGAGTCTGATTACAAATGGTGGACCTGGAGCTGGGAAGAGAGCAGGTCAACCTCCAAGGAAATGCTAGGTGGGTGCTGGCCGTGGTGCTGAAACGGGCTCTCTCTCTCTCTCTCTCTCTCTCTCTCTCTCTCTCTCTCTCTCTCTCTCTCTCTCTCTCTCTCTCTCTTCCTCAACAGCTCACCTTTGATTAAGATTGAATTCGTTCACGCTCATCTTTCCAGATGTGAGTGTCTTCCTCTAGGATGACCTCTTCCCACAAAAATTTAAAACATTTCTTTGGGCGCAAAATCAAGATCTACTCGTATATTGAAATAGCTTTGAAATTCTTACAGTTGCCTCCTCCAAGATGCCCCTCACTCCTGGTCCCTACAGTTGAAAAAACCACTCCAGTGTGTCTTCTCAGTGTCTACTTTGCTGAAAGTTCTCGTAGTTTTATTAATTGTCCATTTACTTTGTAATTGCCTTAGCTATCAATGGAAAGTCCTTAAGTATCAGGTCTAAATATTCATCCTCTTTGTGCCTTGTAGTGTCCAACATCTGAGCTTCAGCCAAATAACAAGACCAGAAGCCTGACAAGAGTGTCCATCTCAGTGTACTAAATTTTAGAAACTTGGGGTTAATGTGTCAGCTACATCCACTATCCCATTATCTCAGGTGGAAAGAAAAAGCAGCCATTTTCTAAAAGCAGGGGAACAGCTGCACTCGCCAGGCAGGGAGGGGATAATTTCCCTCTGGTCTTCTCTCCCAAAAGCTTGGGAGGCAAGGAACATGGTCTCCCTGGGCAGTACTTTATACAACTTTCCCTTCTCTAAGTGTTAAAGTCCCAAAGCAGGGATGATCTCGCTTCTCAGTATTCCCATTGCATTCTGGGATCAATACTGCAAGTTAGCCTGTAATCAGGCTAGAACTTTCTTCTCCACTAGGTGCTTTGATGTGGCTCACTATGAGCAGATACCTCCCCTTACACCCCTTAGACCGGTTCCCTCTCATCCCAGTGAAGAGGCCCACAGAGGTATATTTCATACACACTTTTAGTTTGATGGACAGAAAAAAAACTGAACTGGACTGGGTAGAAGAATTTCTCAGTCCTGGCCTTGTAGCATATGTAACCTTTGCTGGATGCAGAGCAGAAATGAAAGTGTCTTCTAGATCAAGGTCCTGAGCTCAATCGATGCTTATAGATTTGAGGTGAGGAAAAGCTTGTTGTCTTGTAAACTGATTTTCCCTGCCTTCTTTCTCAGGTGGGTGGAGATGAACAGAAATGATTCCTCTTTTGCTGTCCTGAGTCCCCATCTTTCTGTAGTGTCATCTCCTTCTCTGATGTTTCTAAGAGTTCCCTATCCCCACCCCAGATGGCAGTCTTCCATGGACCCCAAAAGCAATATTTAGCATACTTCTTTAGATTCCACTAAGGATGCCTGGTCACTCCATTACCTGGGTGGCCAGACCAATCACCAGTCTACACAATAGCCAAGGCATTCACCCAGCCTCTGTCAGCTTCTCCCCTGGAAGCACAGCCATGTGCTCCTGCTCATAGCTCTTGCCTCTGGCCATGCTTCCACTACACATCAACTCACCTATATGGGCCCTTAACTTCTCACTTCAGGAGATAAACTATCCACCCACTAACCTCGTGATAAACGGGCATTTGGAAGAAGTCCGGACCATGACCAGGGGCTCAGTGTATAGATGTGTTTCTGTCTTCTCTTACTTATTTACCAAGGCTTATCTTTAAGCCCCAGTTCCTGATGGGCATGAGTCTATTGGATTGGTTATTATGAAAAATATGAACATTTCAATGCCACCAGTTTGACCATGGAAGCTTCTCACTGCATCCAAGACCATCTTTAAGCTAGACCACACAGGCTTTTCCCTCCTGCCTCTGGTCCAGCCAGCTCTGCAATATTCACCAGTGTGGTTCCTCTATAGCCTCCCCTTCTTATTTAGATGGGGAGGAAGCATGCCACCCTGGCTATTGTACCTTTGCATATCCCCCTTTTCTTGTGTCTCCAGACATAGAGGCAAGGCTCATACTAGGAACTGATAAATCAGAGCACACATGACTATGGCAGGCAGGGCCAAGAACAGCTCCTGGACATGTTGCCCATCATCCTGGAGGGGCAAGCATTTGGTGAGGAGACTCAGGGGACAGGACATGGGTACAACACAATGCTAGGCAAAACATGTATAAATAAAGCTACAGTTTCCCTGAGCCTCATTATATATTTGATTTATTGTGTGCCAGGGAAGTACTGTATGAAAAAGTCAATTTGTTGGCTTTTATATTCTCATTAGGGTTTCCTTTAAAAGCATTCTAATTGGAGGTGCCATCTGTTCTCTTAAAAAGGCACAGCACATCACCACAGTAAATAATTTTTCAGATACAAGGAGAATATCTAGAGCTGCTAAAGAGAGGCACAGCACTGTACTGTGGCCTTAGGGCTCCTAGCTAGCCTGGCAGGTGTTGTGAGACAAGTGTGCAGCAGCCTGAGTCTGGCTAGTGGAGGCTTGGGGCTGGGAGAGCTGGTTCACCTGGGAAAAATTGAGGCTTCATCTATCCTAGCAGGAAGCAACTAGAACCCACCCAGACACTAAAGATAAAGAAGATCTGTCTTTATAAATGTATGGGGACAGGGAGCACCTGCCATGCCCTGGTGCTGTGATCCAGAGGACAGAGAAGACAGGAGAGTCCAAGAGCCGGCCAAGGGCTCCAGTATCGAAGGAACTCAAGTCTAGCTCATGACCATTGGACCATTGTCTTCAAGTGAGATTACATCAGCAGTCCACTCCTTCCTTTCAAACATTTTACAAATAGATTTATAAAAAATCATAAATGTAAAATATGTTCCTTGCAAGGTTACAACACCTACACTGCACTAAGGATTATAATTATATTTTCAATACTAAGGACTGAACCTATGGCCTCCTTCTTGCTAGACAAACACACTATCTCTGAGTAAGGTTTTTATCCCTGCTCTCTGATCTGCTTTTTTAAAAAAAAACTTGGGTCTCATTAAGCTGCCAAAGAAAGCCTGTGGTAATGCTCCTGCCTCAGCCTTCTTAGCAGCCAAGATTACAGGCCAGCATCATTGGACTTGGTAATACACACACACACACACACACACACACACACACACACACACACACACGCACATTAAGCTTTTGGGGTATCACATATATACTATATTTTTGTAGTATTAAAATGTTTATGTAGGGCTTGGACGAGAGCTCAGTTGGTAAACCATTGATGACCTGAATCCAATCCTAGAACTAAACTAGAATAAAACTGATTGTAGTTCTGCCCGCTCACAGTCCCAGTACTGGGATGCAGAGGGGAGGGAAGGGGGGAGGGGCCAGGGCTCAATGGCTAGTCAGCCTAACATACTTTGTGAGTTTTTGCCTCCCCCCTGTATTCACATGAACATGTGCACATAAAATTTTCATTTGTCCCATCTAAAAATTGACAGTGGGAAATTCTGTAGCCTTGTCTGGGTATTTCTGTATTTTCTTTTTAATCTACTAGAAGAGATAGAAATTCCTTTGATGTCTGAGAGGTCCTGGCCTTGCCTGCGTAGCCTGCCTTTGAGCCTCATCAATGAAGTCAGGAGGGGTGCACCCCAAGGCAGGATTAACGGGGCAGTGTGGACTCTAGTGACCTCAGGGACACAGGCAGAGTGGGCTGTTCATTTCTGCAGAGTCTGGATTCATATGACTGCTGCTGGCCTGCAGACATTTAATTCCCCCCTCCCTCCCTCCCTCCCTCCCTCCTCCCTCCCCTCTCCCTCCCTCCTCTTCTTCCCAGGGCTACGCAGTTCTAACTCTGCATTAGAGTGCCTGGCTGAAGGCCCGTTGTCCAACCCTGGCCCAGTGCTTTACCATACTCTCCCAAGTGACTTCATCCTCCCAACTTAACATGGGGTTCCCAGCTCATCATAAAGAGTACCACAAAGGAGTTGAATACATGAGTGCAAGGGCACCCTGGAGTTGCCATACCCCAGAGGTACATAAAGCTGCCCAGAAGCTCTTTGAACCCAGTGTTTGAGGGAGGGATTTTATGGAACTGTATTATATATCCCTGATTGTTTATTTCTTCATCCCCTCTCTCTTCAAGACTGGGAACTTAGACAGCCCTACCCTCCTAATCCTGCCTCAGTGACCAGTCCCCCATCCTGAAATTTCTTGCATTTAGTTGTCTGACTTCTGTGGAGATGCTAAGGATTTCAAGGCCTGTATGGGAGGAAAGAGGTAGAAAACAAAGAGTAAACACATCTTCACAGCATCCCAGGTTCCTCCAGCTGCCCACCTGGTGCACTGCCTAGAGACCCCAGAACCCTGTGAGTCCCGGAGTGGCAAAGATGCCCTGATCTTGAGAAAGTCCTGAAGAAGCACACAGACTCAGCGTTTGCACACAGTGGCTGGAAGGTGGGCCTGGTACGCGTTGGCATCTTGGCTTCCTTGCCTTCTCTGTGACCTTGTCCTCATTGTCTCCCTTTCCTCCACCCACTTTCGTTCTCACACTCTCGTGCTGTTGTATGCCTTTCAGAGTTGTTACGAGGATTAAGCAAAATCGCATTATAGCATCTTTGGCCCGGTGCCTGGTTCATAGTAAACTCTCAGTTGATGTTAGAACTTGCTTTGGTTATATCCCTGGAAAGTGTGAAGTGTGTAGAAGACACTGAGGCTTCCAGCAGAAGACGATGTATAGATCTGGGAGTAAAAGTGATGTGTTTGGAGTCGGGGGTGTCATTCCTTAGCAGAACCTATTGGCTGCCCACAAACCACACAGTCACCCAAGGTCTGAAGATCCCTGGAGAAAACAAGTGAGCAGTTGACCCTCCTGTGCTGCAGGGGAGGGGAAGGGGCATAGGTGAGGCACTGGAGAGCCTGCCCATCTATGTCCTCTGGGGCTATTGGAGCCAGAAACCCAAAAGTTTGGGAGCAATGGCCCACAAAACTGGACTTTAGTTCTTTTCTAAATTTGGGAATCTCATGTTACCTAGACAGTCTTTGAACTCCCTATGTAGCTAAGGATGCCCTTGAATTCCTGGACCTATTGCTACTGTTCCCAATTGCTGAGAGTACAGGTGTGTGCCACCTCCCCTGGCTCAGCCTTCAGTTCTGAGGGATCGAGACTCACTGCCTCCTCCAAATGACAGGGCAAGGTCAGATTTTAAGGGCACATGGCAGGGGCAGCCAAAGGAGCAGGTAGGAAGACAGGCAGAAGTGCATAGCCAAGTGAGACCAAGCATCCAGTTGCATGACTTAATTTTAAAAAATTTCTAGTTTACTGGGGGACGAAATGGGAAGGAGGAATTTATGAAGCAAACGAAAATAGATAATTATGCCTTATAAAATTGCTGTCTGTGAAAAACCATGCAGAAGGACTGGTGTGAAAATAATTACCTTGTTACATTTCTGACCGCAAAACCCCTTTTTTTTCTGTCACCACATGGGAGAAATTTTGATGGATCACGGAGGCAAGCTGGAGCTTGTCCTGTTTCTTTTATTCCTTCTTCAAATGCATTGAGGTGTCCCTTGGCAGCTTTGGATGGAGAAATAGAATGAACGAGGGGCTCCAAGGTGACTCAGAAGAGAAGGCACAATGGCAGCCAACCCTTTAACTCTCCCTGGAGGCTGTCCCTGATCTACCTTCTGACCACAGAGAGGAGGGGAAGCTGAGTGGCAGGAGTTGGGGCTATGAGCATGGGGCGAGTGCTATGACCTAGAATAATCTCTGCCCATACTCCTTTTTGGGAGTATGTGATTATGTATGTGTGTGCTTGTGGATGGATGTGCATGAAAGAATACATGTATATACTTATGCATGAGTGCACCCATGTGAATGTATATGTGTGTGCATGAAAAGTATACCTGTGTGTATTTGTCTGTGTGTGAGTTTGATTGTGTGAGTGTGCCCATGTGAATGCATGAGTGTCCATGAGAGCCCTGTGTGTGTATGCAGATATGTGCTCTTGCCTGTGTGTATGCCTACATGTAAGTCTGGATGCGTGTGGATGTGACTGTGTGAGTGTGCAGGGAGGGCGGTGCTGTGAGCACATGTGCCGATGTGAGAGTGTAATGTGTTTGGGGGACATGTGAGTGTGTGACTGCGCCTGTGTGGATGTGTGTGTAAGTGGGTATGTGAAAGAGGAATTGCATGAGACCATTTGTGTGAGTCACACAGTTGACTGGTGTGAGAGTGTATGAGTGTACCTGTGTGTAGGTGGGAGCATCAGTGTGTGAGTGGGAATGAATGAGTGTGTGACTGAGTCTGTGTGCTGGGCTGGTCCCAGGAAGGATCTCACTGGTTGTCAGAATAAGCAGACCTGCTCTGGCATGTCTTTGCATGCAGTTCTTACGCAGATGGTCAGAGCAGGGTGCACACCCTTGATGTACAGAGTGATCTGGGGCAGAGAACAGAATAGAAAGTCAGGAGAGCCGAGAGCTTAAATGAAGACTCAGAGGGTGGGTGATGGGTCTCACTCCTCAGACCCCCACCCCACTGAGGCCGCCTGTAGGGAAGGACTCTTGGAGCAGCTAAGGCAGGAAAGGCCGCTGTGGCAGCCGACTCTTCACCTAGGACAGGAAGCCAGCATTATCTATTGGGAAATGCTTGCTTGTTGGATGCTGTATGTTGGAGAATCTTTTAGATACTTTTTAAAAGTAAATCTTTTCTTAATCATTTGTTAATCTATGGTTGGCAGCATACTAAGAGGAAACTTTTCTCAAAATTAGCTATAAAGCAAGAGGGAAACTTGATGCCACACTGGTTCATGCATCTATGTTGCACATTCAAAAACAATTTGGTTTTCAATTTAATAATTTTTGTGTGTATGTATTCAGATGTGTGTGTGTGTGTGCATGTTCACATGGAGGCCAGAGGTCAACATTAGTATCTTTCACCTTAGTTTTTGAATCAGGGAGAACCTGGAGCTCATCAATTCTATCACACTGTCTGTCTGGGGATGCTCTAGTCTCCATTTCTTAGTGCTGGTGGTATAGGTGTGCACCACCATGCCTGATTTTACATGCACGCTAGGAATTGAACTCAGCTGCTTTTTCTTGCCAAGCAAACTCTTTACCTCCTGAGCCGTCTCTCTCGCCACCATTTGTGTTTTTTTGAGAGGGAGATATTCTGCATTCTGTTTTTCTCCTGAGGAAGATCCAAGCAAAGGTCACACACCAACTAAGGCCAGGGCAAGATGTTTCGTGCATCCTGCAGGGGTCTGGGCCCGCACCCTGTGCCTGCCGAGGAGATGGTTTGTACATGTGGATGCAGAGAGGAAGGAGAGTGCCTGCAAGCTATTTATACCTGTCACTCCTTTTTCGAGAAGGGTCAGCACTGCCTGTGTAAACGTGCTTTTACACTTCTGTAATCTGAAATTTCTTTTCACAGTTGTTTGACCCAAGTGGGTCTAACTCTTATGAGGCCTTGTCTAGCTTGAACTTTTAAGCTAATAGCCAAGCACACTCGGTGACTACATCTCAGTGTTTTGTACTTCCCTGCCCGTATTCACTCTTTCTTTGAGACTCAGGTACTGATTCAGATGTGAAGTTCCGGAGATAGGAAGGGATTGGTGTAAAATTATCTTTTTAATTTCCTCTTTTCCATGTTTTAAAAATCAGCCTGAAGCAGTCCTTTTTATGCTTTGTGTGTCCTTTCTTGACATGAATGCTCCTCTGTAGTCTTGGACAGTGGCCCTGGTCCCTGGAAGGATGGATAGATGAGGGATGAATGCTGGGAGTTAATGGAAGTTGAAGCCAAAGGTTCTCCCATCTCTGCTTCACTTCCCCTCAGAGCAGGGAGACAGTCATTCAAGAGTGTGTCTCTGCATCTGTGCTTGCCAGTCTCTGCATTCCCAGAGAGGAGAATGCTAGCTTCTCACACGGGTTATTCTATATTGGTTGCACAGCACATTCTTGTTTTACACTGAACTAGAAACTCTTGATACACAAATCCCATTTTCTTCTACTCTGAATCTGACACAGTGCCCACCCCAGTTTACTGGTAAGAGGCCTGCTGTTGCAGTGATGTAGACCATAGTTGACTCTATCTCCCTTGTTGAGTAGGTCATCTGACTTCTCCATACTTTTGTTACTTTTCAAAGAATAATGAGAATTTTCTTTATCATGCCCACTATAAAAATGCAGGCCAAATTCTCCCTTAGTGTTGGACATATACCAAGTGCTCAGTCAACTCTCTTTGTTTTGTTTTTGATTAAAAACAAGGCGTCTTGGATTATGGAACACAAAACAAGAACAATAAGTGAATGGAAGGTACCAGGCATTCTAGATCAAATAATTCAACAGTCCTTCTACTGAAGGCTGATGTCATCTTGTCCTTCTGAATATGCTTGAATAACCATCTTGATCCCCAGCTCCTTAAGTGGGTCCCAGCTGACTTACTGGCTCCGCATCCAGGTTTCTCAACACAAGATTTCTATACTTACAGATAAGTGGATTTCTCACCTCTCGTCAAAGAAATGACTATTTGTAGCTGATGGAGACCATTACAGAAATTAAGAACTAGTCAAAATGCAGACAGCATCCAACTGTTAGTGCTCAACACCAGTTCTTACAGAGACAATACATACAGCCCCTCCATCTAAGACACAGGGAACATTGCAAAAGAAGGGTCAGAGAGATTTTAAGAGTCAGTGGATGACAACACCTGATGTGAAAGAGTATCTTCTATGTACTACGGGAAAGCTCTTTCCATGGGATCTCAACAATATGGTCCCCTAACAAAACAGACATAATGGCAAACACCAAACCAAAGTTTAGGAGTGAGGTGTGAGACAGAGCTACTGCTAAGCCTCAGGCTAATGTCTACTGCTGGGAAGTTTTCTCGGTCACTATGCCAGTCGGACTGGTATTGACTCATTGTACCTCCATGCCAGAGACCCAAGTTAAGGATCTACCCTTAACTGCATTAGACTGGTTGTGTCTGTGTCTCAGCCTCAAGCTTTCATCAGCACTCTTCTCAGAGTCTGTCCTGACGTAAATTTGCAGTCTTACCATTCTCTGTAATCAATGTACCCCCCCACTCCATCATTCCCTTGTGAGTGGGCCCAGGTCCATCCTAATGGTGTGTTAATATAAACAATAATCCTGCCATACAAATGCACAGGCATACCTTGGGGAACACATGTGCACCTCATGGAAGAATTGCTGAATTATAGGTACTTAGCAACTCAGTGGATACTCCTAGAATGCTTTCCCAAAGGACTTGACCAATTTATACACATTTAGTATGCATCCCATTTCCCCATGTGGCCCAGGATGTTAGTGAGACTTTTAATCTGTGCCAACATAACTGACCTCCTACTTGTTTTGAATGGTATTTCCCTACATATGTAAGAGTGGATATTGTTTAATATGTTTGTTGGCTGGTTTGTTCTGTCTTCAGGGACTTGTCTGTGAAGAACCCTTGCCTTTCCTAATTTTAGCTGACTTTCAGAAACCCATTAATTACCTGTGGCATCCTGCCCTATAGTCTCCCCCTTATCTGTGCCTCTACTGTGGGTAATTTTCTTTCATATCTAACTATTTTAATTTTTGAACTCAAATCTGACCATCTATTTCTTTCTGACATCAGGGTCTTGTGCGCTGACTTCTGTCTGAGTCTTATGCATGCCATTATCAGGAGAGTATAAAAATGCGTTCTTGCAATTTCACTCTCTGGAAAAGTGTTTGTGTTTAACTAGTTCATGTATCTGGAATTTATCTTTATGTGGAATGCAATATTGACATTTCTGTTCATAGTATTAAAATACAGCATGCTATCTGCTCTACGTGAACTGTACACATCTTAGTGAGGTAATTCTTTCATTATTGACTAAACACCTGCACCCAGTTTTCTGTATTCTTTGCCTTTGATGGTCTGGTCTGTTCTTTGATGATAGCCTTATGACATATCTCAATAGCTGATGATCCAAGCCTCTGGATAATATTAATTTCTCAAAATCATCTTGTCATTTACTAAAAACCCATTTCTTTGAAGACAGTCCTTAGAGCTAGCTGGGAACATTTCATTAAGCAATCCTATTTAATGGGGATTGGATGGCATTGGGTATATGGATTACTTTGGAGGTTGCTGTCTTTTTTATGATGTTGAGGCTTGTCATCTGAGGACATGGCAGCCAAGTTTTCTTTTATGCACTTCAGTAAGGCTTTACAGTTGTCTTCTTACAAGTGTTACAAAGGCTTTGTGAGATTTGATCACTAGGTATTTTATTGGTTTTGTGACTTACTGTGAATAGATACTTTCTCCCATTATCTTTTAAAACAGGCTATCACGAGTAGTAGATGATTCAGTAACCAGAAAAGTAGTGAGCCTCCCTCCACTGGTAGAATCCAACAAAGGGTGACTACTAGGATGAGGGGCATTGCCACTTGGGACATACTGACATCCAAGATTATTTTCCATCCTAAGAACTAGTGTGTGTAGGAAATGTCAGGATCAGGACTTAACCTTGAGTGACCTGTGGCTCCCTGAGAGGACTCTCTACTCTTCAGCTTCTTTTTTATTGTTATTGTGCCCTGACATTAAATTGTCTTTGAAGACTGGTATTCCCTGTGAACCAGTAGAGAGGCAGCCCATGCATCTCTTAGAACTCCATGGGATAGTCTAGAAGAGTCTTCTGTGCCTCATCCATGGCTATTTATCCCTAGCCCCTTTCCAGCTATTATAGTATCACAGTCATTTAACAAAAGATGAAAAACAACTAGAAAAGCATCTGCTGTCACTGGGTGAGGCTCTTGGTAATTTCTGATGAACTGTGATGAATGGGATTCTTCCCTGGGTACCACATTCTCTGAGGATGGCAAGAAAAGTTCCTCCCCTGAGGTCTAATTTCTACCTGCTACAAATTGTTCTTATTTATACAGCAGAGACTTATCCAGTCTGGTCAACATGGTTATTTGGCTATGCCTCCCCCACTCTATGTGTTTGTGTGTGGGGGGTGCATATGTATGCATGATTTTGTGTGCATGTGGAGGCCAGAGGTCAAATATGTTGGATGTCTTCTTTTTGGGAAACAGTCTCACTAAACAGGAATCATTCTTAGTTGCCTAGGACAACTGGATGCTGAGTTGTAAGGATGCTTAGGTATCTTCCTGTCTGATTTCCCAGCACTGGCATTACAGATGGGTTCTGCCACACTTGATGTTTTAGTGGGTACTGAAGATCCAAACCCAGGTCCTCATACATTGCAACAAGCACTTAACCAATTGAAACATATCTTTCATTACCTCTGGCTACTTTCTTTTAAAAAATGCTATGGAAGTTGAGGATATAACTCAGTTAGTAGAATACTTATCTAGCACGTACAGAGTCCTGGGTTTGATTCCTGGCATTGCACAAAACAGGCTGTTGTGGTTCAAGCCTGTCATCTCAGGCTTGGGAGGTGGTAATTGGAGGATCAGAAGTTCAGATCATCATCATCCATGTAGTGAGTCTCAGATCAGCCTGGACTATATAAGATCTTGTCTCAAAAAATAGACTACACTAGACTATACTAGACTAGACTAGAATATATACTTTGATTAGTCTATACTCTCCCATCATTGGTGTCCTGTTCCTGAGAGTTCACAGTATACTGGGTACTAGGAGGGCCCTGATGGTGTCTGCACACTTGAAAAGTGATTCTAGAGGACCCAAGGTACCTTTCCACAATTGGTTATCTTTGTCCCTGTCATGTCTTGGTGCATAGATGTTGAGTCTTGAGAGTCACAGTATCATTGTCCTTGACCTGGCTTTCTGACAAGACCTTGGTCTTCATATTTGCACCTGCACAGTGACAATCGCTAAGTTCTGGATGGCACCAGCTTGTTTTAAAGCAGTTGAGTAATTCCAGGTGGTATAGGCCCCAAGTGCATCAGTTAGGAATGACAGGCCAGAAGGAGGAGCTTCATAGAGACCCTGCACAAGTAAGATCTAACTTCCTGTAGTACCAGAAATGAAGGGTTTCACAATGTCCTTTGACAGTTCAAGAAGACTCAGACACAGAAAACACCTTGGAACATGCCTTGGCAAAGCATGGTTTAGGATATTGTGAGCAAAACAGAAAACCATAGGGAAAATGTCCTCTGACATGAATTGGACCTGGAATGCCATAACCATAGCCTGCCTCAGTTTTAAAGGCATCCAGGGTAGGACTTCTGAAGGTCATGTCTTTAAAAGGACCTGATATATACCTTCCTTTGGTTTTGAGTGTCTTCAAGGACTCTCTGGGTGCTTTGCCATCGGTGTTTCCCCTCTCTTTGGCCTCATCTGAGCTTTCTCTGCTTCCCTTGAATGAACATTGACCTGAGACTGGCCATGAGTACACTCGTAGGATGTCTGTTAGCCCAAGGCTGCAGTTCCTCATCAGTCCAGAAACCTTGTCTCTCAGCTCCAGTACAACTTGAGAGAGGAACTCTCTCTTTCCCCAGGAAATGGAACCCATCTCTCTGTCTCAGACAATTAGTTCCATTAAAGAAGGGAAACAAGAAGTTCTTTATACAAACACTGGCATGTGGTGAGATACATTTCACCAGGCTATTTGATGCCCCTGAAACCCTCACAGCAGGGTCCCTTCTTGTTTCAACTAATCATTTCTTTCCTATTACTAACTATTATGATTAATAGAATCGCCTTGTATGAACCCAGTATGTCAGAGACCCTAATGAATGTGTGTAGATTTGCTGACATAGCCCTGGGACCACAATGGTTCTCTTGTCCCTAAAGCGAAGGGGCTGAGATGATTGTGAATAGGAGCTTCCTACAAACCTGTGAGCTCCCTATATCCCCTAGGTGCTATTGTGGTCTGCCTGTGCCTTGAACGACCAGGACTGCAGGCAAGTGTAAGCGCCAGCTCCTCTCAACCAACCCATAAGTAGATCCCAGTGATTTGATTACTCATATTTATGCCAAGGATAATAGTCCCTACCTTCCTGGATGTCAGGAAGATCAGTTTCACTAAGTTATGCAAAAATGCCAAATATAGTGTGTTATATATAGTGTTTATTAAGAGACAATTCTGAGTTCAATACTGAACTCTGCTGGATGTTGACCAACATCACCTCTTTGTTCTTTTAACCAGTCTCAATAGAAATCTGCTCTAGGGAACAAACAATATTAGTTTTCTACCAAATCAGAGGCAGGCCAAGGAGGAACCTGTGGACGAAGAGTTCTTTTGGTCACCAACATCTACTCACTGGAAGGAAAGAGGTGCAAGGTGAACACATCCATGTAGCAGACCCACGTTGACTTGACACATCTTTGATCACAGACAATCCATTTTGTCTCTCTGAACCTCAGGTTTTTTCATCATGAAAATTGCAATAGTAAAGACTCAGTTGGGAAGTAACATGTTGATAATGTCTATAGAAAGAATATTTAAGAAAACATTTGAGGCTCTTCCTTTGTTGTCCTTTATCCTAACCTAAGCCACTGTGGTCCCTCATATGGATGGCTACTGCGGCCTCCTGGCTTGTCTGTCTGCTTCTGCTTTTATAGGCTTTTAGCTTGCTTTCACAACTGCTGGAGTAGCACTTAGAAAGTCTGACTGTGGGACTAGAGAGATGGTTCAGGGAGTAACAGCACCTGTTATGTCGGCATGAGGAACTAAGTTCAGATTCCAGCACCCATGTTAAAAAAGCCAGGATATCTGCACATACCTGTAATCCCAGCACTTGGGAGGAGAGAGGCAGAGGAATTAATAATGTTTACTGGCAATCAACTTACTTCAAAGTTCAATGAGATACCTGATATTCAAACAAAAAAGTGGAAAGTATTCCATCAGACACCAGGCTTACACACACACACACACACACACACACACACACACACACACACACACACACGGTGTGTCCTTCCTCAGAGCCTTCCCTAGAGTAAAACATTACAGAGAATAAAATTCCTGCAAGCTGTACACAGAACTTACAGAATCTGTTAATCTACCTCTACTAGTAACTTACTCTTTCCATTCTTTCTCTCATCTTCCCCATCCAGTAATTTTCTTATAGCTGCACCCTCCCCTTCCTGATTTTCTTTAGCCAGTCAATCAAATTTGCTCCTCAGGATTATTATAGGCACTGGCTCTACCCTGGGGAACATCCCCTCTACAGTCTAATTATTGGCTCCTGACTCACCCCAGTGTAGTGTCTGTCCATAAAACCTCATGTAGGAAAAGGCTCATGTGACCACCAAGCACACTGACTCCCTTCATTCTGTTATTTATTACTAGAGCCTTGCCACCAATTACATCACACATTTATCTACCCTTTGAAAGGATAGATACCATCTAGCTACCGTTTATCTGACTCCTCCACCAGAATATAAACTCCAGGAGAGCAAGAGTTCTGCCTATGTTGTTGCATTTAAAGTAATCATTACAACATAATGAATAAAATGGATAGCTGTCATTACAGAAACTGTGTTTGGTAGATTGTCAGCCCAATACAAGCTAGAGTCATCTGGGAAGAGGGAAAGCCTTTATCAGACTGGCCTGTCGGCAAATGTGTGGGACACTTTCTTGATTAATGATTGGTGTTAGAGGGCCCAGCCTACTGTGGGTGGTCCTGGGGTATATAAAAATGGTAACTGAATATGAAGAGCAAACCATGAGCAGTGCTCCTCCACAGTCTCTGCTTCAGTTCCTGTCTCCAAGTTCCAGTCCTCCTTGAGCTCCTCCTTGGCTTCTGTTATACCCTGCTTTATAAGCCAAATGAACCCCTTTGTCTCTGAGTTGCCTTTGGTCATGGTCTCTATCACAGCAATAGAAAGCAAAGCAGGAAAGAGGCTGCTGTAACTGGCAGATGCCATTCTAATCCTTCACTTACTGAAGTCCTATGTAATTTTTCTGAGCAAGTATAATCTTTTGGTTTTACTTGCAAATGTAACCTGAAGAAGCCAAACCTCCTATTGCTCATGAGTTGATCCAGTGCTTCATTTGAAGCTGACTCCTAAGGGCATGAAATTGTCCCTGGGAGGCTTGTGCTCACAGGACTGTTAGGGCCCTATATGTTATTCCTAGGTTTCAATGCCCTCTCCTCCTTACCCTAGAGTAACAGCCAGCATACTGAGGATATGACTCTCAAAAGATGGCCAGCATTGGGAAAGGATAAGCTCTACTCATTCTCTGAGACAGACTTGTAGTACAACTCCATCTCTGGAAGGTCATCCAAAGCTCCTCTACATTGACAGGCCACTACACTCTATGCTCATCACCCGATTGCAGACATCCTTGGTCTGTTTTACCTCAGTGATCCTGAGACCAAGTTTCCATCACTGGCATCCTATAATGACTCCCCTTTCTGTCTGTCCACCATGTATTCAATGCCTTATTCTCAACTTCCCAATATGGCTTCAACAGTCCCTTTCACGCTATTACAAAAACTGATAACCTTTGCTGCCAATGACCCCTGTTATCAGGGTGCCTGATGCAGACTCATTAGAAGTAAGAGGGCTCAAGTCCTTCTCCAAGGTCCTGAAAACAACACATTGCAGCTCATCAGACTCTCCCGTAAGCCAGTGTTGCTCCCTGTCCGACCTCTTCTTGGGCTTCTCTGCCTGGTGTGACGATCATGATGACAATGAGTCAGAGTCATCTTTGTGAGGGGGTGGGGGATAGAAGGAGCGCTGAACTCAGTTGGGAAGTTGCTCTCAAATGTTGCTCTCAAATAATCAGTTACCAAAGAAGAAAAGGCAAGGAAATGTGAGGTGTGTTCATGTTTATTTGATTGCTGTCATACATCTCTGGCAGTTGTGGTCATGTCCTCTGCCAGGTTATGTCACCTTCTAGCTAGGCTTGCTTTTATCCCCGTGTGCTGTATGCAGAGCAAGGCATCACAATAAAACTGATTAAATTTTCTGCATACTATGTGCCCATAGAAAACCTCTACATCCTGTATTTCTCCATCTGCCTCTGCCCCCTGGATCTTATCTGTTTCTCTATAGACTCTCAAGGACTTTTCCACCTTCTCTAGGAAGCCTTCCAATCTCTCAGTTACAGCTCCTTTAATTAGCTCTGCCACTGTGAGCAATGAGGAAAGAGATACTCTGACAGATCCTCATTTTGGAGAACTAATGTTGGGTCTACACTGAGCACACCATCCAATGTGTTCCTGGGCACTTACACCTCACTCTCTCCCATCATTCTTACTCTAATGTCATTTTTTCGCCATCCTCTGTGCCTCCAAACCTTCAGCCTATATTTAAGCATGTGGCCATTTTATTCTGACTCTTTTCAGTCATGAGAACATTATGGCTTGGATTTTCTTGGTTGAAAATAGTTAAGGGTCTTGAGCATTAAATATCCTCTTGACTCATTCCCAAACCCTACCTCAACCCTTTCTTCTAAAGAGAACAAAGGAGAGGACATAACTTCCTGCAGGAATAAAGAGGGGACATCTTTGCCTGCATGTCAAGGAAGACTATGCATACCCACCTTTCATGAGACCAAAAAACACAGGTACAAGTATTTGCAGAGGTCACAAGTTCAGAAGGTGTCAAGATTTAGACCTTTCTGGGTATACAGACCCATGTTTAAGAGTAGTCCTTCTTGGTTATACTTTCTGGAGTTAAGTAACATGGAATATACAGAATTAGACAGAAGCAATCCCCAAAATGATTTTCCCAAGAGTAGATCCAAGCTTGAAGATGAACCTCTACATAATATCTGAAAATATGGATATAACTTGTCATTTGCAATACTTTTCATCCCACTTCCTTTACTTTTAACTATATGGATTCACAATTCCCAGATGTGGGGTTTTGTACCCGAGTTCCCCAATATCAATCCATATCTTCCTAACTTTTACAGTGCTCAGCAGAATCCTGGAAGTAGTTTCTGTGCCCATAGAGAGAATGGTTGTACAAAAGAGTCTTAGATGAGTGGATAAGGTTTTCTGATAACCCAATAATGACAATGATGACAAATGTAGCCACTAACATAATTAGTTCTTCCATGTATCAACCACTGTGCCACAGTCTCATTTTGTTAGATGAGGAAATCAAGGTTTACACGTTCCTTTTCTTTTTTTTTGTTTTTTCAAGACAGGGTTTCTCTGTATTGCTTTGGAGGCTGCCCTGGAACTCGCTCTGTAGACCAGGATGGCCTCGAACTCACAGAGATCCGCCTGCCTCTGCCTCCCGAGTGCTGGGATTAAAGGCGTGCGCCACGAACTCCCGGCTTACAAGTTCCTTTTCTTATAGCTGTCCAAGTTGATTGGTATAAATATTCAGAAGGTTCATGTTTGGCTTAAGATGACTGTGAGCCCACTCACTGTTTGAACAGTCATGCACTGAGCACATGTTCACTGTTTTTTTTTTTGTTGTTTTTTTTTGTTTTTTGCAGAAAAACATGATTGTTTTAGCAGATTCTCTCAGGAGGCATGCACAGGGTTCTAACCTAATGCAGGGAGGACAATGCCAGGTTGCCTGTGGGATCTCTATGACAGCATCATCTCATTGCTGGCATCCTTAGGAATGCCTGTAGGGAGATGTCTAAGGATGCAGACCTGGCGGCAGCCATGCAGGTTAGCAGGATCTGGCTTTTCTGTTCCTTAGATGGGCCTGGAACTCATTTTGAAGTTCTGAGACCAAGAGGTTGGCTTTATTAAGATTCCTGATAAAGGGACTGGCTTTCAGAGCTTACCTTTTGTCAACAGAGGTTGATGACTTAAGTGAACTCTTATTTCCAGCTTGATGCCTATGAATAAACTCCCTTGCTTCCTGCCACCCACCTTGTCTTAACATTCTTCAATAAAGTCATCTGACCAAAATCACATTAAGAAAAAGGGAGATCCTGTCTCAAGATTACAACACTTGGCCTGGTCCCATGGCTCTAGAGGGATCCAGTTTAACTTCTTGAGGTCCCCATGACACCCATGTTCCATGTGACTGAGCCAACTCCTTGGGCACATACTTCAAGACATTGGAGACCCATCTTCATAACTCTGGACCTCCTCATCCAAGCAGAAAAAAAATCATACTTCAACACTTTTTCCATTTTTTCAAAGGACTAAATTTCCCTAGCCGTTTAAACAGAATATGTTCATCAGTAGTAACCGTGGCAACAGATCAAGCAGGCTTCAAGCCTGTCTGTATGTAATTAAGAAAAACGAGGGAGCAGCCATGAGAGCAGGAAGCTAAGACAAGGAGACTGTGTTGCTGAGCCTGACCGGGCCGTTGATGGGGACTTTTGCTGATGGGGGGTAGCAGATTTTCTCCCTATCTTTTGACCTCCTTCTCTGTTCCCCTTTACAACATTTGGGTCTCCTTCCTGGCAATACTGCTGGAAGCTTACATTCTGAATGAATAGTCCTGGAAATGCATAGGTCCCCAACCCAGGAGAAACACCTAACTGGTTAGAAAGTGGTCCTAGCACCTTCCTCTAGTGAAATTCATGCATGGGTCTGAATCTGCTCTGATTTCTTCATCCATGCATGAGAGCCTGGACAGCCTGTCTTCAGAAATGTGCTTGTCTCATTAAGATGCAGAAGCCCAGACACCTGGGATCATTCTTCCTTTGCCCAAGCCCTGAAATACTAGCTTGCCTGGCCCAGAGCAGACCTCCTGGGAATAAGGGACAGAGCTCAACATCGTCCTGGGGATCTGAGCCCC
This sequence comes from Mesocricetus auratus, assembly GCF_017639785.1. NCBI lineage: Eukaryota > Metazoa > Chordata > Mammalia > Rodentia > Cricetidae > Mesocricetus > Mesocricetus auratus. Next base: position 40,306,499 of record NW_024429267.1, on the reverse strand, counting down.
AGGGCTGTTTTATCTTACAACACGTATTCTTATCTGAAACCATCCCATTTATCCCCAGGTTTACTTCTATTGTGTCAGATTTCTGTCTCCAGAGCGAAGTACTAGTTCCATCATAAGAAAAGTCTACCTGCTTTGTTTCTTACTTCTCTCTGCCTCCTAAATGGCTGGAAAAGTCCAGAGACTTTTTGTTATAGTAGTGAAAGGATGAATGAGTAAACGAATAATGAATAATTATGGCTGGGACTTGATCCATCTCCATAAGAATGCACTAGAACTCAATCTGTGAAATAAACAAGACATACCCCACTAGTGTGCTCCATTCTCAGGTGTCTGGTAAAAGTTAATTAGAAGAAAATGATGAGGTTTGTTCCTTCCTGGACTCAACAACCATGCCCTCCGCCTGCTCTCTTCATACCTTGTGGGGGTGGCCCCTGTGAAAAGCACACATGTATCAGAATGGAACAGTCATAATTCACGTAAAAATTGTTCCTAATAAATGTGGGGGAAAGTCCCTTCTTGAGGACATCCTTTCTGGGCTGCTCGGAACAATGAGAAGTAGCATCCACTAAGGTGGGTCTATTGAGCTGTCTTAGATTGCCGATGGGAGAGGACTATCAGACCCAGCTCTTCATTTCCTTCTTTATCTCATCAAAGCCTCTGCTACTTATGGCTACTTCAACAGTTCTTGACTGCTATTGAGGTCAAGGTCTACCTGAGATACTTTCATCTGCCCAAAGAAAACTATCCCATCTCACTGGAGGGATGGGCATATGAGACCTTCAGTCATGCACATAGAAAGGAAAAAGGAAAACCAGGTAAGAAGATAGTGCATGATTACGGGGTACTGGCAAAAGGCAGGAAAAGTGCTATGTGGTCTTCGCTGTTTCAGACAAGCCAGGTACCTCCTGATCAGGAGGCCACAGTATGGTGAAGATGGCACAGAGACACCTTCACTACACAATAGTACAATCTGGGCTAATTGTCTAAAAAACGTATCTATGGGAGATCAGGAAGGGCCTGCATGACTGACAGACATTGGGGACAGTTCCTCAAAGAATAGACCCTGGTTCTCTAAGGTTGCACTGGAGTTCATGAAGTAGGTTGGAAGAGAAAGAAATATAGGGAGAACAAAGAACATTGGGTATAATCTTGGGAGGGCAAATAACATAGGGCACACAGGAAATCGTAGGAACATTCCAAAAGGCTGCATTGTGAGAGGCAAGGGTAACTAGTCTAAGGAGATGGGATCCTCAGAAGCAGACCCTAGGAAAGTGACTTATGTCACAGAAAACAGTGACAATTCTGGGTAACTGGAAGGCACAGTGTTTTGAACAGAGGAACACGATGGCCCTGTGTGCATTTTAGATTTTATACTCTGGTAGAAGAGAGTGGATAAGAGGGGTATGCAGAAGAAATACAAGAGAATTGAGAGGCTCTTCAGTAGGGCAGGTGAATTGATGAGGCCTGGGATATTCTGAAGTTGTTGGGAGATGGAAAAAAAGGAGATAAGGATGTGGCCCTGATAGGTCCACCAACAGGGCCCGTGTGTTGGAGGATGCAGATATGACTCCTAGGGCCTGGTGAGTGACTAATCAGGGTGTCAGGGAACACAGGGACTGAGTTGCATTGTAGTTATGGTCCGAGTTGTAGTCCTTGAATTTGTCAAACAAAGGAGAAAAGGACCACAGTCATAGGAGTAGGGAAGTAGCTGGAGCAGATGACTGTGCACAGAGAAAGAGGGCACAGTTACTCTGGAAAAGCTTAGCTAGAGCAATGTGCAGTGATGCCTGGGTAGTGCTGGCTTGCAAAAGTGAAAGCTTCTGCAAGTTGACACTTGGAACCTGGAATGAGAGGACAGGATGAGGTTGAAGTTTAAACAAAAGAGAGCACTAGAGGGAAAGGGTCTGAAAAGTGCAAGGGCTAGACCATTACTCTCCTGATCAAGCCTCAGACTTTTTACCCAAGGCTGCTTTCTGAAAGATTTCCTTGGAACCTCATGGGATGCTCTGATGGAACATCTTTTTGAGAGATTTACTCCACATCTAACACAGAGCACCCATTCAGAGGATGTATTTATCGAATGCAGGAGAGGCTTGTGGCTGAGGCAAGTCTGTCTGCTATAAATGTGGGGCAAGCAATAGTGGCATTGATCAATGGGAACCTGTGGGCTGAGTCTCTCTGGCCTGAAGCAAACAAAGATGTTCAACACATGCATGGACCAAAAAGGGCTTTCACAGACTGCACAGTACAGCAAGACTGTCCTGGCTCAGTAAGGTACATCTGAGACAGGACCTGCTGCTCTCAGCATACTAGCTCGCCACTGGCTTGAAGAGAATGGATATGTATCCCTGGAGAGATGGGTGGAGAATTCCTGAATACTATTTTCAAGACTTCAGTAAAAAAGCTTCATGAATTCAGCCCTGTCACAAGTGTGCATGAATGCCATGCTTTAGCTCAGGCCTAATGGGCTTTATATAGTACAGTACTGATTTTCTTTCATGTTTTAATAGAATCTGGTTTAATATTTGCTTTCTGCACTAGCTGCTTGCTGTTGACTGATTCAACACAGAATCCTTCCCTGGTGCCCTCCGACCTTGTTGTTATTCCCTCATTTTGTGTGTTGGCAATTGATTCCTGTCTCCAGCATGAACCACTTTACACATGTCTTCGTTCAGCTGGTGATGGTCACGTGTGTGGTTTCTGAATGCATTACTACCGGGAACGGCTGCTCCAGTCGACCTGCTGTTCAGAAGGGGGGGGGGTTCTGGGCAGGATTCATTTCCATCCGTTGAACATTGACAATATGCAAGGCTCAGGCTTGAAAACTTCAGGCTATGATCAATCCTGTTTGGTAGGAAGGAGGTTTCCAACATAATCTGAAAATGTTGACATTGTGGCCATTAATTTAGCAACATTTTGCTTTCCTGCAGGGCACAAGTTTTGCAGAGTTATGTAGCAAGGCATTTCCAGTTTTTGAATCATGAACAGCCATGAGCATACTAGTGTGACTGCTTGGTTTGGGGGAAGCAGGCACTAAGAGCAGGTCTCTGCTTAGGAATGTGAGCTTTAGAGATAAGCGGGTCTGGACATTCACTTTGACTTTGGTTCCTGTGATCGATAGCTAGGTTCTTTTGTTAGCTTCAGTCTCCCTAAACATTCAAGATGATTGCTGCATCTTCCTGGTAGGATTCCTTGGAGGGAGGGGCAGCTAAATAAGTCATGCATATAAAGTAGCTAGCTGGCTGCTCCAAAACACACGCTTATGCTTTCTTGTGTCACTGGGTCAAAGATGGTGGCTATACAACTCCCCGCCCCCAGTGCTGCCTCTTGTCTGCAGTTATCAATCTGGTGCAGGGTGACTACTCATCCCTCTAGCTCCTCTGACAGCCTGTTCTATAGAAACACAGCCCTGAACCATGCACATGCACAAGAGTAATGTGATGTATGGAATCTTGTGTAGGATTCCAGGATCTGCAGGGGCTTAGGGAGGGGCTGCTCATATATCATTGAGCTAAATTCCAAAGAAGAGAAGGTAATAAATCCAGTAACTGTCTTAGATAAATATATATTAACGATAAATGTTCATGAAGGAGGGGGCTTGGTCCTAAAAATAAAAATACTTGAACTCACATCTCTAAAGTTTTCTTTCCTTTGGCACACCTGATGAAAAGAAAGCAAATCAGAGTAGGAATAATGGGAAGGGGACAGGTTGTCATCTTTGTCTACCTTATTTTACCTCTCTGATGGATTTGAGCATGAAGCTTTGGGGTTGAGGAATAGAGAGCATACGATGAGGTTGAGGCTAGGCAGGCATCAAAAGCAGCCTAGAGAGTTGCTGAGCAAGGAGCTGTCTTCTCAACCTCACTGGACCTTTCTTTGTCTCCCTGCAGGTGTCCCATCAGGTCCCCGAAATGTCATCTCCATAGTCAATGAGACATCTATCATTCTGGAGTGGCACCCTCCAAGAGAGACCGGTGGGCGGGATGATGTGACCTACAACATCATCTGTAAGAAGTGCCGAGCAGACCGCCGGAGCTGCTCCCGCTGTGATGACAATGTGGAGTTTGTACCCAGGCAGCTGGGCCTGACTGAGTGTCGTGTCTCCATCAGTAGCCTATGGGCCCACACCCCCTACACCTTTGATATCCAGGCCATCAATGGAGTCTCTAGCAAGAGTCCCTTCCCCCCACAACATGTCTCCGTCAACATCACCACAAACCAGGCCGGTGAGTCTGGAGGTTTTTATGTATATGTTTGTCTGTGTGGCTGGCTTCTCCTCACCATTTCTACATAGGGTCATAGCCAAAGTCGTGCCCATCCCGCCAACCTGCCTTCAGGCCTCCTTATAGGAGTTAAGGTGTTAGATGACCAATGTTTATGACTGTGGATGAAACTGATGCTATCTTTCAACCTCAAGAATGAACTGGAAACTAGGGAATTTTCTTGTGTCCAGCATCAAAACAAATGTGTGTATCTAAGATGGAGCAGTGCCTGGTACTCTACATCCAGCCAGGCCTTAATACGTGCTACTGGATAAATGGATGGAAGGATGATGGTTATATAGATGAGTGTATGGATTCATGGATGGAAAGAGAATGGATGCATGAGTGACTGCGTGGGTGAGTCAGATGCATGTGCAGATAGAAAGATGGGTGGGTCAGTAGATAAAGGAATGGAAGGTGGGAGCATTTCAAATCTTTGAGAGAGAACTGAAACATCAATGGTGCTTTCATAGAAAACCCAATGAAACAAACTTCATTTTCAATTAGACTCTTGTTTCTCCAGAGTGCAGCCTTCCTAGATGCCTGCTACAGAGTCCTAGGATAGACAATAATGGAAGGTGCCTAAGACTCTGAGTAGCTCTGCAGCATACACAGATCAGAACACATATTTTTGTCTCCGTGTTTATTCCTTACTCTTCTCATATTTCCCCAGTATTGCTTTTTACAGCTCTTAGAGAAATCCATTTCATTTTAAATCTGTTTAACCAGTCCATTCATGCACTAACTCGTTTATTTACTCATTCATTATTAAGAGATGGTTATTTAGCACCCACTCTATACCATGCTGTGGATTGGATGCCATAAGAGATACAGTGATACTTAGATACGATTGTTAATCCCATGAAACTCATTAATGGAAGAATTTACAAGACACTGACCTAAATCACAGAGTTGTAAGGTGCTGTGTTCTAGGAATAGTGTGCTATACACTGCCAGTAAATAATAATAATAAATAATAATAAGTGTTTAAAGAGAGAGAAATGTGTCCCCCTGTTTGAGGGAGCAGGACTCAGAGGACAAGTAAATATCACATCTATAGGTGACAGGGGTCACTAACAGTGGTCTATGATCTTATTTGTAATTACAGATTTTTAATAAAATGGTCTATAGAGATAACTTGTTAACAGAATAGCAGAAACTGAGCATCTTTCTTTGCTTTCTTTCCTGTTCTGTATCCCTCTTTTTGACCTCCTGTTTTCTACTCCATCCTTTCCTACTCTTACGCATCCCATCCTCAAACTTGTTCCACCCCCTTTAGTATCAGGCATTTCTGATGGCAGATGATTCTTGGGTTAATGCTGTCAGAACTGAGAAGGAAAAAAAAGTGTTATGGGAAAGCATAGCTGTCCAGATGGCTGTGCTGGTGTGTGTGTGTGTGTGTGTGTGTGTGTGTGTGTGTGTGTGTGTGTGTGGTGTTCATGTGGTGTGTTTGTGTGCATGTACATGGTCACGTGTTTTTAATGCATAGGTGTATGGTGAGAAAATAAGAGTGGAATTGGAGAAGCTTCCAGCTGGTGACCACAGCCTGATGCCATGGAGACAAAGGTTGTGATAGTTTGTCTTATCCAAGGAAATGGAATGGCATTTTCTGCATTATGTTGAGCATGTAACATGGGCAGTCTTTGTTAGCAAGTATTTCCCTTGGAGAGTTAAGGCAGGAAACTGGCTGAAATATTTTTGTGTCCCAGCTTCTGGGAATAACAATCCTGCCAGGCTGTCATGTTACTCTGGGCTTGGCTGTCTTTTCTCTCTCTCTAAGCATGTGTGAATAAACCTGCCATTTACATCAGTTTGCTTTTATTTCTTCTCCTCTCTTCCCTTACTCTGCTATTCCCGAACCTGCCCATCTGCTTGTCTTGCCATCTGCACCTTCCCAGGCTTCAATGGAGCAGGGGGACTAGGGCTCCTAAAAAGGGCTCTGCATTACCAACATTCAAAATATTTGTTTTATCCTCACTCAGTTGTGCCTGTGCAAATGCATTTCTCATGCCCTTTATTCTCCATCGAATCCTTTATTCCTAACCTTCCCCCATCTTATACTTCATTATAACCTTCAGATACAGAACTATTCTTTGATAATTCTGAAACTTTGAAACCACAAACTTCATAATTGGCAAGAGAATGGTGCAATAGTTTCATGGTAGTATGGGGTTCCTATAAAGTAAATATCCAGTTGGCTAGTAGCTCCTAGTCTGTGTGCTGTGTAACTTTAAGGGAGAGTGTCTATTTGGTGACTCTCTATATGAATGTAAGTAATCTCAGCCAATAGCATTGTCTTTTTAAAGGTAGGAATGACCAAATGAACACTTGACTCCATGCCTTTGCAAGAACAGTTTAGAAATGGGAACAGAAGCTATGACTTTTACCATAGTTAGGAGACCAAATAGTAGGCATTTTGAAAACTCAGTGTCAGGAATGAAGTGGGTGGACCTGTGTATAACTTTCAGGTATGACAAGTCTAACCTACTTGGGACACCATTGAGCTCACCCACTGTTTGAAATGGGCACATTAGCCTTTCCCCACTGCCTCCCTGCCCCCGCCCACCCCCAGATTTACAGTGTGATCCTTATAAGTTTCTGTGGCCACCACTGTCCTAAAAGTAGATAGCAGGCCAAAAAAATCTGACCAATAGAAGTCCTGAAACCAATCATTAGTCAACCTGGAAGTATTACTTGAGCCAGGGACTACTTGAGCTGTGGACTGTTTGGGCACTATTGGGTGGGTCCTCATGGAGAAACAGTAAAGCTTACCATGGATACCTCATGTGTGTATTTCTTTTACATTCAAAAAGCATTATGGAATATGTAGCTTCATTTAATATTCACAACTACCCAATAATTACCCACCTTTCTGATTTGGAGGCTTTCAGGGATTTGGAGAATCTAAGATGGAAGAGTGTGTATATAGTTACCATGATCTCACACCTAGGTTTCAGCCTTCCTATGTTCCATACATTTAATAGTTCATAACAGTAGAGCTTTCTGGTTCCCAAGGGATGGAATTCTGCAATCCTCTTATATGCCATTGGACATGGGGCCCATTGTTCTTCACTCATAATTGACTGTAACTTGGGACCACCTGTGATTCAAAGTCCCTGTCTAATGTCACACTCCTAATCATGATATTCCAGGACCTTGGTTCCCTTGACTAATCTCATGAGAGGACCATCACCCAGGATCCAGTCAGAGCCATAGATGTTGTGTTACTTGTGAGCACCTCCAGTGTGTCCACCCCAGAAAGCTCTTTGCAGAGAGGTTTGGAGTGTTTTTGAAGATTCTCACCATCTAACCACCAGAAAATAATGTTCTCAAATTTCAGACTCAGGTCGGTGATCATCTTATCCTCAAACCTATCAAAAATTACATTACAGGCTGGGGCAGGGGGGGGATATAACCTATAAACTCTCTCTAAGCTATTGTCACATAGCTAGACTACTTTAGCTGTCAAAAAATGTCCATCATCTTTGGTCAGGGTTTGTCATGAATTATGCAAGCTCAGATTTTCCTGAGGGTTGGAGGTATGTATCCTCACACTGAATACAGTTGCTATGGGTTTAAAACAGGCTGGGGCAGGCAAAACTTTCCCTGGTACTGTGGCCAAACCATCTGTAGTGAGGCTATCACCAGGAACTCCCACAGTCACTCTCTGGCACCTGGCTTCAATTTATTCTGATGGTTGGATCATCCAACCATCAGGGAGAATTAGGTGAATGACCAACTTCATTTTTTATCTACTGGCTAGCCCCAGAGCATCAGAATCAGGGAAGGCAGCTCTGAAGATCTTCGGAATGGAGAGACGAATCACACCAAGGCCTGATTTGAGATTATCCAAGCCAAAGAGAACAAACTCAGAGGCCAAAAGGCCAGATAATAATGGTGGGAACCAGCTGGGCTAGGTGAAAGGCAGTGGGGACAGGTGGGACCTGCAGAGAGCCGCAGGACATACATGCAGCCACCACCCTGTTCCAACAAGTATTGCTATGCCCAGCATTGCCTTACTTTATAAGCCAGAAATATGTTGACAACTGGTTAGAAAATTTTAAGCACTTGAGAGCCAAGCAAATCCAATTCTGGATTTGGCCTGTTGGCTGTGGCTGCTAGCCTCTCATTCCAAGGGCAAATCTGATTTACCCAAGCCTTAACATGAGCTGCTGTGTTGTTGAGCCTCATTTTGCCTGGGGCAGGCATCTTCCTCACCTCCTGGACTCACACAGAGAGTCCTGGGTTGCATTCCCTTTCTGCTCTACACATGATTCTCAAAAATGCATTTAATTGTCAACATACCTCATTTCTCACCTGTGAAATTAAAACCATGATAACCTGTTTCCTGGTACCATAGTGACAAGCAAATGCGACAAAAGATAGAAAAATCACTCTACATCCTGGTATGGGCTGGGAGATTAGCATCATCTCTGGGAATATGTCCTGAGCAAATTGCTAGACTTTCCTTCCTCAGATATTTTCCTCTTAGGCTCCTGAGTCTTGTTTAGGATTGTTCCTATGTATATCCATCTGCCTGTGTTGTGTTGATTGGAATAGGCATCAGAAAAGAAGGGGACCAAGTCTGCATCAATGAGATAATGATGAGGGTAGGACTCAGTGGTGTCCAATACCTGGCTCAGGGAGGTCCTCCTCTCTCAGAGGCACTGGCAGCCTTTTTTTCTAACCACATGTGGAGTAGCACCACTGCCTCTCTTTCTTGGATGATTCTATCAGCTGGATTTACGGGTGACATTTCTATTACATACAGTTCATGTATGGCCTGCTGGGCCCTGCATGTGCAATTCTATCCATCATGTCCACAACACAGACACAATCTATTACTTAGTGTTGTCTAAAATAACTATGCTGTTTCTGTTAATAGTCATAAGCTCCTACAGTTTGTCCATTTCAAAGGCATTTTTGAAGTTCTTAGGCAATTAAAGTCACTCAGAAGCACTGCTTTTCCTACAAAAGAATTACCTAGAACATCAATGCCTCTGAATCCATCACCTAATTTGCATTATTCCTTGGTTAAATATAGTATTTGCATGCATAAAGAATAATCTTTGAATATGAAAAGGAATTTACGATATTGCAATATATCGAGCTCTTTGGAGGAAAGATATTATGTAAATCTCAAAATTAAATATTAAAACAATATTACACGCCGCCTGTAAAAATGTAGCACGTTAAGATCCCATATGCTGGAGTCAGTTCATTTTTAAAGGCTGGTCTCATTGGAAAAGAGTGGGTGAGAATTGCTCTAGAGCGGGGAAAAGATGGAGTCAGGGCCTTAAAAAGACTGGGATGACTTTAAACAAAACCTTGAAAGAAGTAAATAAAGAAAAATTATTTAAAAAAAACTTAAGGAAATGAAATTTTCACTGTTCTTAATTCAATTTCATAGTTCATTTCATTGCTGTTTTCTCATTGCTAACTACAGGCAGGTTCAGATTGTTTCTTAAGTCCTGTCATTAAGAAGAAATTTGCAGGTGGCCTTAGAAAGGCCTTGACTTCGGACAGGCCATTGGCAGGCACTGGTGTGTTGTCATTGGGACTGAGGTCAGCATTGGGCTCCAGTGATGCCCCGGGTAGTGGGTGTCAGCCGTCTGCAGCTTTGGAGTTTTATTATCCTCTGCATGGAGAGCTCTGAGGAAAGCTTGGCTTTATCATCTGCCATCAGCTTCCTTGGGAGAGAGGTACAGACTCCCAGGTGCAGGGAATCTTTCAGATATGTGCTGGAGAGCTTTATTCCCACAGACAGCAGTTAAGACATGTGCTTGCCTGCAGTGGGGCAATTAGAATGTGTCTTGGACGTCTACAGGTGACATCTTAAGATGTCTTCAGATCAGCCAGATGACCAGGCATCTTCCTCCACTGTGGCTCTAAAACGACTTAGAGAGTTGATGCTTAGGATGATGCTGAGGGCCATGATCCACTCAGAAACACAAAAAGAGATTCAGCTGCCCTTCCAAGGGGAATGGTTGACCTATGTGAACACTTGAACTTGGAGACTCCAATCACTTAAATGCAATCTTTGTGTGTGACAGCTTGGCAGGTGCTGGCTCAAGTCTTACACATTCTCCTTTATTTACTTTCTTAGCAAATATGCATTGACACCCTCTGTCAATCATACATTGTCCAGACACCTCAGTTATAGCAGAGAAGAAAACAGGCTTCATGGAACTTATATTAGTTCACAGCCCCCACTGAGACTAGCCTGAGAGGTCCACAATAGCCATAAATGGACTGGTGATTCTGCTGAAACTTAAGGGTCTGAGCCCCACTCCTTGCTTGAGATTTAGTATATAAACACATGCAAATTCCAGAGAGCACTTCAGTTTCTGGTGTCAGTTTCTCTCCAGTGACTGTGTTCGATTAATAGTTTACTGTTGGAAAACTAGACTGACTCGATCTTCATGTGGTTAGGCTACACCAAGATTGGGTTGCGGGATTCTTTATTTCTGATACTGAGTTATAGCTAGTGATGCTGAGATCTGGGAATGGCTCTCCCTGCATCGCTGCTAAAATGACTAGAGTGTCACCAGGAAACTGGGGACTTCTTTGTTTATCGTACTCCACCTTGGATCAAGTGCTATGAGTCTGTGGCTTGTGAGATGACAATGGGGCTGCTGACAGTCAGATGGTAGGGGGTTCCTAATCTGTAAAGTCCACATGAAATTGTTAGACTCCACAGCTGCAGAAGAAACCTAAGTTAGATCATGCAATAACTATAATTGGCACTGTGGGCTTGGAAAAGAAGGGTGGAGAGGGGTCCTGATGGCTGTCCACTTAACTTCTGTCTTACTTTTCTATTGCTGTGAGGAGATACCATGACCAAGGCGACTTATACAAGAGTTTATTGTGGGCTTAGAGTTCCAGAAGGCTGGAGTCCATGACCATCATGGCAGGGAACATGACAGCAGGCAGCAGGCAGGCGTGGCACTAGAGCAGTACTGGGAGCTTGCATCCTGATCTACAAACATGAGGCAGAGAGACCTAACTTGGAATGGTGTGGGCTTTTGAAACCTCAAAGCCCATCCCTAGTGACACACCTCCTCCAACTAGGCCACACCTCCTCATCCTTCTCAACAGTTTCACCAACAATGGACCAAAGATTCAAATATAGGAGCCGGTGGGGGACAGTCACATTCAAATCATCGCAACACTCCAATGTCAAGCCACCTTCCAGAAGAGTGCCCCCTGAAACCATCATATTGATTCACATTCAAATCATTGAAACCATCATATTGATTCACATTCAAATCATTGCAACACTCCAATGTCAAGCCTCCTCCACGAGCCACCTTCCAGAAGAGTGCCCCCTGAAACCATCATATTGACTCCTGAGGTCTGTGTCCAACCAGGTGCTTAAACCATAGAAATGCTTAAACATTCTACAAATGTTAATAAATAAATTAATAATGAACGTCTCGGTCTTCTGAGATCAATTTCCAGCATCAACAAATGATTGAGCTTCAGCTTTCTCAGTGGTTTCTCCATCAGGCATTTCGTTCTGGGGCTAGATTGGAATTAAGCCCATAACCACTCCAAGTACTCATGAGGCATGGGACTTCTTAAGTACCGTGTCCCCTGAAAGTGGCCCTGCAGGAGCCACTCTACTGTGACCTGGCCTGCCTTCCTTGCTTCCCCCACTGGCGGGAGCCACCGGCAGGCAGGCACAGTGGTGTCTGGCTGGGATGGCAACCCAGTGCTGTTGTCTGTCCACCTGCATCCCAGCTCCCTGCCTGTCATTTTCACAGCACCATCCATGTTAAACAGGCAGGAGCATGAGGGGTTTTTGAATGCAGCAATTAACAAAACAGTAATCAAGCTAAGTGTTTAATTTCAGAAAATTAACATCTTCTCAGAGCGGATGTGAAAGATGGGGGAAAAGGCACAGCAAATGTTCTGGGTAAATAAAGGCACTGCTGGACCACAAATATTTTGTAGGGGGAGGAGACTGACCCTGCCAGCACTCCAGGGCATGGAATCAGTGTCTGCTTAACTGTAGGATGGTAGCTATAGCATTGAACCCTAAGATTTTAAAGCGTGCATTTCCTTCTTTCTCTTTTTGTTCTGCTTTCTCTTCTTCCAGGACATGAGGACAGAACAAGGGCCCAGCTATGCTTCCTGTGATGTGTCTGCCCCATAGAAAAACACTAGTGTGGCTTTATCTTTCCTTAAACAATGCTAGCCACATGGATGACATAATGAGTCCTTGGATGGGCGATAAGGGGTGTGTGTGCGTGTGTGTGTGTGTGTGTGTGTGTGTGTGTGTGTGTGTGTGTGAGAGAGAGAGAGAGAAGGGGAGGGGAGGCGGGGAGAGAGGGAGGAGCACATGTACCCACACATGCATGTTTCTCCTGGTGGGTCCTGAAGGAAAAGGACTGGATCTCATTCCTCCAGGCAACCCCTGTATCTCTGCACTGTGTCTTCTGCTACTGCCTCCTGGGTGGTTTAAGATTGTGTCCACAGATACTGCCTCACAAGCCAATGGCTCTGTCCTTTGCAGGGTGGGATTTGTGTAAAGGGAGACATGCTTGTAAAGGAACAGGTGTGCAGGAAGCTATGTGGAGATGGGACAGTAAAGTTCTCTTGGTGTCTGTCTCCTCATGTGGTAGGTAGGGATGAGTGCTGAGACTAAAGATGGGGACAGCAAGGAAAGGGTCTCTGTGGAGAACGCTGTGAGGTCTGAGGCTTTGTGATGAGATGTCTCAGTTAATATGGCAAGGGGAGCTCTCATTGGTTACAGCGAGCCCAGCATCGCCTAAAGAAGCTGAAGAAGCCCTGGAATCTGTGTACTCACAGGACTGCAGGTACTTGAGAGGGGAATGTAATCTGACTTGATGAGCAGCTTTCCTCGAGGGGTCCTGCAGGCAGCTGACATTGAGAACAAAGAAAGCAAAGCAGGAGACTGAGACAATGGCTGGAAACCACCCAGGAGATATCCCAGGGGCTTGCAGAAGCCTTTGGGAATAGCATCTAGAAGATCGCTTCAGTCCTACATGGAGCAAATCGTGGAGGATTTGAGTGCCTATTCAAAGTGTTGTTTATGCGGTTGGATATCCAGGCTTCAATTTTCTCTGAAGTGGGAGATAAGTTTGCTTGCCTAGAGCAAAGGGGACAGAGTTGAGGGGAGTGGGATAAATCCGATGAACAGTTACAGAGGATGGGAGATGGAGTTACCAGAGAACTCTGGGTTCCTGGAACATGTTGAGAGCTCATTTGAAGCTGATGATCACATGGTTACAGAGGCACCCCCAGTCCCCTCATGCCTTCTTCCCCCTTTGTGTTGCTTTTCCAGCAATGTGCCTTCTCGAGATCAGACCCGACAGGGGGACTATGGATCTATAACTGGTTGAGTTTTGACAGTTGTATGGTGTGAAAGGAGAAAGACACCATGCCCGAGGGATGAGTACCTTGAATTGCATTACTGGAAAGACAGAACTTAAGTGGGATAATGAGCGATATGAACCAGAGGAGGCTGACTTCGTGGGAGGAAATGGGACTGACAAGGGCAGATGAAGCTGGGAGGAGTTACAGTAGATCATCAAAGATGTTGCTGAGGTGTATAATTTTGAAAATGGAGTAACTGGGCGAGGTAAATTCCGAGTGCACACCATGGACTGAGCAGACATGGGAGAGGCGTGGAGTTAAGGGAATGAAAAGTGAGTTACTCGAGGGGGCATTGAAACCATTCTCTGGAGAGCAAGGCTCATGTGCAGGGGAGGAAACAGCCAGGAATGGGGAAGCGACCGTGGCAAGGGAGAAGTTACGTGGCTGTCTCACAGCCTGGCTAGTGGTGGCTCAGACATGTGGCGCTTCCGCAGAGGATGCAGGAGATGCTGGGAAGTACTGTGAGAGAGGTGGTGAGAGGCCGGAAGGACACATCCCGCTTCCTGCCTCTGAGGGAGGGCAGGCATAAAATCACAACGTGCCAATGCTGAAGGGAGCTGTGTGGCTGAGGAGCCTCTGAGGAGTGCTTTTCCTTCACACAGGCATAGGAGAATGCTGTCAGAGGAGCTAGTGGGAGCTGGAGACTTCCCTGGTTTCTGAGCAGCCATTTTGGAAGGTCCAATGGGAATGTGCTCCTTGGAGGGACTGTAAACCCAGGTTTGAGGGGGTTGGTAGAACTAAGGAGGAACTTTTAGTGTGCCTTGCAGGAGGGCAACCAGCTGTGAGTGAACCACTCTGGTGAGGAGAGACTCTGGGCCATCAGACAAAAAGACTTGGAACTCCAGGCCTGTGGGAGGACAGTACAGTGGCGTCACCCTCAGAATGGTGGCAGAGGGGTTCCAGCCACCGTGGGGGTTCTGCTGAATGTGTCAGGGTGAGAGTTTGGGAGAAAGTAACTAGGACATGCAACCCACTATAACGTGTCTTTTGTTGCTCCAGAGCCTGCCAGGCCCACCCGGGTGGTGGTGGTGAAACTTTCTGTAAACAGTTATCAGACCAAAGGAGCCAACACTCATCTTACAGCAGGAAAGGCAGATAGGCCCACATGAGCTGAACAGAGCAAGTCAACTGACCTATAGTCCTGAGGTCCTCACTTACCAGTGATCCTGGATACCTGCAGAGGACAGCCTCTCCTGCCGAGTAACTCCCCACCCCCACCCCAACACACACAACTCCACAGGGCCCCACAGCTCAAATTCGATGTCATTTTCTACAGCAAATTCTCATTTTCAGAGGCACCTTTCTGGTCCCCTTGATAGGGAGAAGCTGTGGGGAAATTCCAAGCTGGGCCACCAGAAGCAGCATTGCATGGCAGGGTTATTGACCTCTGCCTTCAAGAGCACACACTTAGATGGAAGGGGTTGCAGGGAGCCCCTTGTCTCTCTGAGACGTAGGGGTTTCTGACAACAGTCAGTGATAGGAGCTAACAGCCTCTCACCCTGGTACAAGGCATCCTCAAGGGACTGTGGAATTGCTGAGCTCCTGAGTGTAGGGACAGCGCAGAGGGCCAGCTAGCATCAGTCCTGGAAAAGAGGCCAGGCTATTTCTGGCTCTGCATTAACTTGCTGGGGACTTAAGGAAGTCACTTTCCCTCTCTTGCCTTCAGCACTCTAATCTGTAAATTCGAAGAGTTGACAGAAAATTGAATGACCGGGATGTCCTCTCAGAGCTTAACATTTCGGATTTCCAGATTTGTAGATAAGTACTTTCCAAACCTAAGCACGCATCAGTCTCATGTGAAGGTCTAGGAGGGTCCTGAAGCCCAGATTACTGGGCCCACCTCTTCCAGGTCCTGGCTCAGCCAGGGATGGAAATCAAACATTGGCATTATTACCAGGACTCTGGTGATGCTGACTGGGACCACTTTCTGAGAAACTCACACAGTTGCATAGATGGTCTCAATGAAGATATCTCCCACATACATGAGACACAACAGTAGAAATGTGGTTTCTGCATTAAACCCATATTGTAGAAAAGATGCCATCCACAGATCCCAGGTGTGTGTTGTAGGCATGCTCCCTCCCTCCCTCCCCTCCCCTCCCCCTTCTCTCTCTCTCTCTCTCTCTCTCTCTCTCTCACACACACACACACATACACACACACACACACACACACACACACACACACACACACACACACATGCACACACACCTCTACCTTTGACTTGGAACCAAACCCTAGGGAAGGGAGAGCCTATGGCTCTTCCTGTGGCATGAAGATTACTCAACTTAGCCCTCACTTTCTTTCATGGAGTTCTATGCTCTCACTCAGCTAGCATCCACAAAATATAAGTAAAGCTGCATACCCAGGGCGCCCTCTGACCCCAGGTAGTTCCAGGTTAGAGGGGAAATGAAAGGAAGTGCCAGGGTTAACTCCCAGAATAAAACATGAAACCAATGTTCACAATAGGAAAAAACAATGAGAGAAATAATTAATTCTGCTTTTGTATTCATATCCAGGCTCCAAACTAATTGCTTATTTGTTTAATCTACTTTGACCAGAAGTGTTACTGCACCAAAAGTATTTAATGAGTCAGGCTTCCTAATATAAAATTCAAGTGTATTTGTGCAACAGGATGAGTTTTCATCAACAGAGGGAGAACCAGGTCTCAAGGCATAGCCATCTTAGCTGAGTTTCTTTCTAGAATAGAAATGCCACCAGAAACTCAAGTCATCAGGGTGCAAATCTTGCCACCAGTACCAGTGGGCCTGGACCCTCTAGCTGACATTTCTATACAGGTTTGGACTTTTTTCTTTTTCCCTGTTGATGTGTTTGCTATGAGGGAAAAGATAGCCAGCCACTCCCAATGGGCCCTCCTAATTCTGTCATTCACACCTTTCTAGGGACTTCCACAATTTACTCCAAGGCTTCAGGGGAACTTTCAGAGGTTTCCAGCGGCTAGCTAGGTGTCTTACTGAGATGAATGATTCAGCATCCTGGACTTCATTGTCTATACCAGTCCTGTCCCTACTTCCTTGGCACTCCCATTGTTCCCTGTCTCCCTTCCCAGGACTCACAGCTCTGCTTCCCTTCTCCCACCCTCATAGAAATGCTAATATCTACATTTGGTAGAACTAGGCCATTTTCCACCCCTGCCCATTTCCTCTGAGAACTTTGGAGGGGATCCCCAACCATTGTTAGGCATCTAAAATATGGTTAATGATACTGGTTAAATGTGAAGTGGCAAAAAACGGTACCTCTTGGCCCAAAGGCCTTACTCCAATGCCTACCACACCTATAAATGTTAAGCAGACAGAGGAGCCAGGGTAACATGGGTAATGTCAAGCTTCAGGAAGGCAGGTCGAACAGTTGGAAGTAAGGAGGTCCATGGGATTTGAGTTCTAGGACAGCAGGGTGAGACATATGGAGAGTAACATTGTCTGTGAAAAGGCTGTGTTAGGGCCTCAGAGACACTCGGACCATGCCACTGGGTGAAAAGCGTATGACTCCCTGCCTCCCCAGAGGCACAGGCTGTCTTACTCTCAGGAACTAGGCACTTGTTTCTTCCTAAATTACTTCCTGGAAAAAACAGGCTGACTCCAGGTTTCACGTTTCACAGGGAAGTCATTCCTCTTCTGGAATGTGTCTCTCCTGCCTCTGGCCAGGTTTGGTTTGCCTTCCCTGTCTCCAAGCCCGTTCTTGCCTAGGGCCTCCACCCTGACTTGGCTGACGTGTGTATTTATTGCCTCAAAGGTATTTATAAAATAAATACCCGAGGCCACCTCTGGATTGGATTGTGCTTCTCACATTTATCTTGGGGAGCTATGGCCAGGAATTGATTTGCATGTGTGAGCAGCTCTAGTCCCAGAAGAGGAGTTGCAGGTGGATGCCAAATACGCAGCCTGACACAAGTGGTAGACCACACATGGCACAGCCTCAGAACGTTTGGAAAATTCATAATGTGAGGATTAACATTCCTGTTATATGGCTGAAAACTACAAACTTCAAAGACATTAAGGCCTCTGGTTAGCTCAAGATCACAGAGGAAGCAGAGGCCAAGCTAGAATAGGAACCTGTCTCTCAGTAGCATTGTAGCGCTCTAGATACAGCCCTCCCTTCCTTCTAATTCCTGCTGTACTGGGCTGGGGCCCTGGGTTTCTTATTCCTTATCCCACCTTTCTTCACAGCTGTAGTCTATTGTGAAGAAGGCAAGCTGAATCTAAGGACAATTGGGCCGGGAAATGCTATTCTAGACAGAGTACAGGAGGCTGGTATTTCCATATGCTCCAGCAATCCAATCCTAGGTTTACCCTCTGGAGAAATGCTAGCATATGCCACACAGAAACTGGTATGTGAATGCTCTCAGAAGCATTATCTGCACGCTAATATGTGTACAGGTGCATATGTGGTATGTAGGTACTTGTGGAGGCCGGAAGACAACCTCAGGTGTTGTTCCTCAGGATTTTTCCACCTTGTTGAGTCAGAGTTTCTTGCTGGCCTGGAGCTTTTCAGATAGACCAGGTTGACCATCTAGCAAGTCCTAGGTATTTACCTGTCTCTGCTCTCCCAGCACTGGGGTTGCAAATGTACACCAGAACACTTGGAATTTTGCTGGGGAGGTGGTTCTGGGACTTAAACCCAGTTTCTAATGTTTATAAGCCAAACACTTTATCTACAGAGTCATTTTACCTATACCTGAACTATTCCTTTTTATGATCTTTAAAACACTTTCATATATGTATAGGATATATTATGATCATGTTCACTCTCCATTACTTCCTTTTTTTCCACTCTCCTGTTAACTTCCTTTTCCTTCTTCCCAATGAATCCCTTTCATACCCCCATGTTGTGTGTGTGTGTACATGTGTGTGTGTGAGGGTCTCCTGTATATTCTGTATCTGTGGCCATTCCACATCCAAATGACAACGTTCCATACCATTGTTCTCCCCCTTTAGCTCTAACCACTTTTCTGGCCCTCCTCTATGTTTCTCTGGGCCTTGGAAGGTGGTAGTATGGTCCCATTTAGAGCTGAGCCTCCAAAGGTCATTTTTTTCAGTATTTTTACCAGTTGTGAGTCTCTGAATTAGCTGTTGTCCTATACGAAAAGAATCTTGCATGACCTAGGCTGAGATCAGGAGCAGTCTAGGGTATAAACTTAGAAGTAAATGTGGCTACACAAAACATCAGTAGTTCATTCTCCCAGTGATCTGTGGCCTCCCCACACATAGGCTTTTGACCTACTTTACAATGACAGACATGTGTTCCCATCTTAGAGTGACCCTCAAATTCAGCTGGAAAATGTTTGGTTGCCCCCAAAATATTCTTGCTGCTATTGTACCAGTGTATGCATCTTGCCTGTCTAGTCAGAACTACAGCACAAAGGGTCCACAGCTGGGAAAGACAATCAGTGACCTTTCTCTCCTTGCAGCATGCATAACCTGCACAAGACCTCTGGCACCATGAACTCTAGCCATCAGGAAGGATGCTGATAGCTCAGTGCCAGCATTATCTTAACAGCCCCACGGTGGAAACAGCTCAAAAAGGAATGCTTAAGTTAAAAGAGTTTAGCAGGTCTTGAGTTTACATAGTTCAGGCTGAGACAGCAGTACCCCTTGGGGAAATAGCCATGGTGAGGACCACCTCCTATGAAACAGTCAAGGAAAACGATGCTACCATGCCCACCATGGATTATTGTGAGGCTAGGAGCCTGTTCTTATAGTCCTCTAAGAAAACCCAGATATGAACTCCTTCAGACTTAACAGACCATTCTCCCTTCAGGAGACTCTGAAACCTTTCTCTTAAACTGAGTCAGTCAGAGGAAACTCAACAACGTACTGAACTGGGAGAGATGGCCTGGAAACTGATCATCCCTGGTTGGAATCGCAGCCATACAAGCAACACTATTTTCTTCTTAGAAAAGACTGGATGACCTTCGGAAAGTCCAAATGTCCTATTTTCGTAACTTCTTCAAACATTATACTTCAACAGAACACCTTAATTTTGAGTGGATTTGCAGTTTGCTGTGAATTTTCCTTAAAATTACATGTAAATATTTTTAATGTCTTAAAAGTGCATTAACATAGTAAACTTGTATCATTTGTTAGATCCCAAAGTGGATTATGGATAAACCTCTTGAAGGAATTATTTTGACCCAAAAATCAATTAAGAGATTATGAAGTAATTTCTAATAAGCAAAGATAATGCATCAGAACTTAGTAATTATCATAGAAGAAAAGCACAATTACTTATTCTTATATTTTGGAATTGAAATGACTGTCTGTTGGGGAAAATATCCCTATTGAATAAAGGAAACAAAATGAGTAAGAAGCAAACCTCGAGTGTGGTTGAATCTGTTGATAAATTAGAGGGTCAAAGCACAAACCATCCAGGTGGACTATCAAGGCTTCCACACATCTGGCCTCTAGGATCCATATGTGGACTGATGAACTTTTGAAATAGATTTATGGCATCATTTCAGACGATATGGAGTCATAAGCCTCACTGCCCACTTTGGAGCCTCTTGTAAAAATGGAAGCCTGGTCATTGCTATGCTTGATACCCATATCTAGTATTGTTGGCAATGACCAGTGACTAATTTGCCTTATGGCCATCTTATCTGCAATTTATCTACATCTCACTGGTCAGAACAGGCAAGAACATCCTGTGTAGTTGCTATATTGTATAACATGTCCTTTCTTGGATCTGTCTGATATTAAAGTAACTGGGGGGTAAGATCTCCCAAAGTCCCATCCCACATAGAAGGATACTCTCAGCCTAGACACATGGGGCAAGTGTAGGCCCTGCTCCAAATGATAAGATAGACTTTGAAGATCCCCCATGGAAGGCCTCACCCTCACTGGGGAGCTGAAAGGGAATGGGATAGGGGAGGGAAAAGGGGAGGGATAGGGAACTTGGATTGACATGTAAAACAAGCTTGTTTCTAATTTAAATGAAAAAAAAATCTCCCAAAGTCTTCAGTGGCAAAAACAGAGTCAAAGGATTTCTCTTGATTGACCCACCCTTGCTTCTTCTCCATCTCCGAGCTACTATACAACTGCTTTTACATTCTTTTCTGATTCTATCATCCTTAAAAGCACTCTGGGTGTAGATGGTAGTCTCTCCTGGTGGATACTGATCCCTGGTAAGTTTTTGAATTGTGGACAGAAGAGAATTTCTTTGCTTCCTTCTCTCTTTATGATCCTGTTGAGCTATCCTCTGTACCTTTCGATCCTGTAGGGCTAGCCTCTGTATTTTTTCTAAGAGGGACTGCAGGACAGTTTGTTTCTGTTTAGATTCTTCTGAGCACCTCCTTTTAAGGCCAAACATCTTTACTGAGACTTCAGTATTTTCTTCCAAATAGCACCAAACTAACTCTTTCTTCTTTATCTTTTCTTTTAAAAATGCTCTTTTTTTTGAAAATTTGAATAATCTTGTAAACTCTTCATTTTCATTATTTCTGTCTCTTGGTAGAATGTTTAATTTGCTCAAAAGCTTTGTGTGTCCTTGCAAAACAGATTCTTTCCAATATTCAGTAAAACCATTCATTCCTCTGAGGATTATGTAGAAAAGACTGCCCTGAACTGACTGTTGAAATCAATGCTTGGGGGTGGGAGGGTCACAGGGGTTGTCTGCTGGAATTAATCTTCTCATCTGCCTTAGTTTTTCTCGAAGTTGGTGTTTGGATGAATGAATAGCTGAGCTTATTTTTATTTCCTACTTGCCTGATGGTTTCATAGCTCATAAAAGATCAGATTTAGTGATGATGTTAGGTAAACCAAGTCCATAGTGTAGGAAATGCTGATGGCAGAGCCTGGCTATAAGCTGCCCCTAACGTCAATGTAGGGAGATAAAGAAATTCTCTGTTGCTTCCTCCCATGTGCTAACAACTAAAGTTCTAGAGTTCCTTGTATGGGATACACAGTTTTCCAAGGACTGTGACCATCAAGTCGTCACTATGAATCTTAAAGAAATGTTGACAGTGATGACCACAATCTCCTTCTCCTGGATCTATGGGTTGCTAGGTGACTGATGGGGTGGCACATGCCATCTATAGAAACAAGGGCATTCATGATGATTTGAGATGCTGGTTGTTTCTCTCTGCCATGTCCTGTGGTTGTCTTTACAGTCTGACTCCCCACTGAACTCCAAGAACCTCCAGAATTAGGTTAAGATATCTTTTCTTTGACCCCAGTGATCAGAGCAGGCATGCCATAGTGTTTAACAAATATATGGAGTTTTGAATGAAGGTTTTCTGAAGATTAGAGACATAGAGAAGAATCAAGCCTAGGTTAACCTCAGACTATTGGGGTTAATCTTTCAAAAATTCAGTACACAGGATTATACAAAGTAATGAGTTTTATCATTACATATTTGTGCATGTACCTAAGATTCTTTGATAACATTTATTCCCTAGTTATCCCTCTCATTTCTTCTTTCCTTTTTACAATGGTCCTGTTCTTCTCCCACAGTTCTCCACTTCCGTTTGCTTGCACACCACTGGTCTCAGCATTACACATGAGATTCTCTCTGTGAATCTTGTCTTTCCAAATCTGACCTGGTTTTCTTAGCATGATGACTGCCAATTCAATCTATTGTCCTGTAAATGATATGATTCTGTTCTTTGTGGATGAACAGTGTTCCCCTGGGCATTAATGTGTGCTTGTGTGTGTGTGTGTGTGTGTGTGTGTGTGTGTGTGTGTGTGTGTGTGCGTGCGTGCATGCACATTATCTATTGACTTTGACTCCTTCAGATATATACTCAGGAGTGGTAATCTGGATTGTATAGTTTTTTGTTTTAGTTTCTTGAGGAATTAACAAAGTAACTGTGCTATTGTACATTCCTACCAACAGTATGTAAGCCTTCTCCCACTGTAGCTGTGTGGGTTTATTTCTGGTTATTTCTTCTATCTCATTGTTTTACAGGCCAATTTTTGTGCCCATTCCATGCTGTTTTATTACTATGGCTCTGTAGTATATGAAATGGAGTGTTTCCATGCTCCCAGCATTTCTTGCTCAGGATGGCTTTGGCTATCTGGTTTCTTTTTTACTTCCTTGTGAACTTTAAGGTTTGGCTTCCCCGCCCCCAGTTCTATGAAGAATATTGCTGGAGTTTTGGTAAGGATTATACTGAATCTATGAAAAACTTTCAACAATGTGTCTGTTTTCCATTACAAATCAATTCTGCTGACTCATGGGTACTTGGGGGTCTTTCCATCCTCTGATGTCTTCTAGTTCTTTCTTCAGAGTTTCAGAGTTTTCATTACCAAAGTCTCCTGGGTTAGGTTTATTTCTAGATTTTTATTGAGGCTATTATTAATCCAATTGTTTTCCTGATTTCTTTTTCAGGGGATTCATTACTGGTATTTAGAGAATCTACTGATTTTTCTATGTTGATTTTATATTCTGTCTCTCTACTAAATTTTTAAATAAAATTTATAATCTTTTTGTGGAGTCTTTCAGATATTTCGACTTCCTTTCCAGTTTCTCCCCTGATTTCTTCAATGGCTTACTCTTACTGGTGTTTCAAAAGTATGTTTTTCCATCTCTGTGTATTTATAAAAAACCTGTAGTTTCTCCTGCCAGTTATTTCTATTTTTTTCCCATTGAGAACTGGTAAGT
This sequence comes from Mesocricetus auratus, assembly GCF_017639785.1. Classification (NCBI taxonomy): domain Eukaryota; kingdom Metazoa; phylum Chordata; class Mammalia; order Rodentia; family Cricetidae; genus Mesocricetus; species Mesocricetus auratus. Next base: position 40,283,217 of record NW_024429267.1, on the reverse strand, counting down.
TCCAAACAAATATTTCAGTATTTTTGTGCTTGTTGTTATACCTTGCTGTGTGTCTTTAAAATAACCCCTTTGGGGGGAAGTTCCACAAGCTCCCTCGAAGAGAGTGTTTTTTGTCTTTTGGGCATAGTATCCTGTAGATGTATGCTGATTCCATTTGGTCCGCAGTGTGGTTAATCTCTCATGTTTGTTGATGTTTTGCTTTGGGTAACCAAGATAATGATGAGAATAGAATACGAAAGTCACTTGCTGTGTCAGCCAGCCTTTTTGTCACTGCAAAAATGTCTTGGGAAGATCACTTAAAGGAGGAAATGCTTCTTCCTATTTATTCTTTAACAGGCTTCAGTCCACTTTTGATTTGCTTCCCTGCTGTGAGGCTGTGGTGAAGCAGGACACCATGGCAACAGGAAGGCATGGTAGAACAAAGCTGTTCACCTCATGATGACCAGGAAGCAGAGAGACAGGAAGGGGCCACAGATAATATATTCCCTTCAAAGATACATCCTAGTGATCCTCTCTGACCAGGCCTGCCTTCTGGCTTCCATCACATGCCAATAATGCCATCAGGTTATGGCTCCACTAGTGGGTTAATCTGTTGATTAGGTCAGAGCCTTGCTGGTTTACTGACATCTCAGTAGCATCACCAGCTAGGGACAAAGCATTAAATGTATGAGCCTTCAAGGGAAATTTAATGGACAAATAACAACACCCATTGTTATTATATTGATTCCTATTTTTATCTTTATGAAAATAGCACCTTTATTGTGAATTAAAACATACTGATATCAATATGTATATATTTATACCATAATATCTTCCCAGTGTAATGTTTTTTTTATCAATATATATGACATTTATCTCTTTTAGTTTTTAGTTGAGGTCTGTTTTGTTAGATGTAGGAATAGCCACATTCTATTTGCTAGGAATATAACATTTTATCCTTTTACTTTCAGTTTGTGCATTTCTTTAGCAATGTGGTGAGTTTCTTGCAGGGGGCAAGTAGTTGGGTCTTATTTTATCATCTAATAGGTCATTCTTCTTTGTCTTTTAACTGGAGAATTATAACCATTTGCATTCAGAAGTACTATTTAAAAGGATGTTCTACCAACTCCTATTTGCTTATCTGGTCTTATTCTTTCCCATGCTCTCAGGGCTGTGCTTATCTTCTTTTACTATGAAGTAGATTTCTAAATATCTTCTGTAATGCTGACTTAGTGTCATGAATTGCTTTAGCTCATATTTATATTGAGGGTCTTTATTTTTCTTTCTGTTCTGAATGCTAAAAAAGATGAAATATTAAAAAGAGGAGGAACAATGAATATGAGAAGGAAATCAAATAAAAATTTTAAATGGAAAACAACATAGGGAAAATGAGAAAAAGTAAATAATCTGTGAAAAACTTTTAAAGGGAGAGGAGTAGAGGGAGAAGTGGAAAAGAATTAAGATTTTTCCCTTTTTTCAGATGGACCTTGAACTCACTAAGTAGGGAAAGATGGTCAAGATGGCCTTGAACTCTTGGTCTTTCTATTGTAATTTTTTAAAAAGCAGCTGTAGAGAGAAAGACACTATGCAACAGAGTTCAAGTGGAGGGGATTTTATTAGGGGAAAAGGATAGTAAAAAGGGGAAAGTGGAGGGGGGAGACCAGCCTCTGGAGACAGGAGCAGTGGAGGAGAGGAAAGAGAGGCAGAGAGAAAGGGGGCACAGACAGAGAGGGAGAGAGAAAGAGAGAAGGAGGGATGGGAGGTGGGCAGGGCCCTTTTAAAGGAGAGCATAGTGAATATACACAGGTGGTGCTCTTAATGGCAGCAGCTGAGGGTTTATCCTGTCAGAACTCCAGAGGCAGGCCAGTACAGATGCTTGAATACTAACACTTTCTGCCTCTTCCTCCTGAGTCAGAATTACAGAGTTGTACCATCATATCCAGTTTTACGTGGTGCTGGAGACTGAACCTATATGTATTCTCATGGTAAGAGAGCATTCTGCCAACTGAGATACTGATGTAGCCCAATAATTAAGTATTTAAAAGGGGGTGAAAAAAAGATGAACATGCAAATTTCAATCTAAGCAGGCATGACAAACAAGATTCTGTATGTTTCCTTCTGCCATGTGGAGGCAGAAAGGGACATTCTGTGCAGGCTTTGGAGAAAGCATAGACTCTGCGTTGTCTGTCTTTCTCTGCTTCCATTTTGTTCACCCACCAACTGGGTATGGATTGTAGACAGAACCGCTGTAATTCCTGGCCACAGGGGAGGCACCATCTGTGAATCAGCCAGATCTACTCAGGTTTCATATTCCATGTGTATTCGGATGGCTGCCCTGTTGCAGACCCAGGACTCTGTGTATGTTTGAACGACAGGGAAACGGTATGGAGTTGCAACCATTAAGTCTGAAGCAGGGATAGCAGGGAATACTGTCCTACTCTGGTTTCCATCGCTTTGATAAAACCCTGACCAAAACCAACTTGGGAAGAAAAGAGTTCATTTCAGCTTGCACTTCCAGGTAACAGTTCATCACAGAGAGAAATCAGAGCAGGCACTCAAGGCAGGAACCTGGAGCCAGGAACTGAAGCAAAGACACGGGGGAATGCTGCTTACTGGCTTGCTCTCCATGGCTTCTTAGTTGCTCATTTGCATAATTCAGGACCACCAGTGCAGGAGTGGTACTACTCACAGTAGACTGGGCTCTCCTATACCAATCATTTATAAGTAACATACCCCACAGACATGCTTACGGGCCAACCCAATAGAATCCATCAGTTGAGCTTTTCCTGGGTCACCTTATTTTGTGTCAAGTTGGCATAACCTAAGCAGCACAGATCTGGTGGCCCTCTCCTCAGGTCTAGAGTTCTGAAGCTTAGCTCCTGGAGACAGTTACTCAAAGGCACAGACTCCCATACAAATTGCTGGTCTAAGTTGGCCTGAACCTTTGTTCCCTTTTGTTTGTCTTACCTGATGTAACCTTCCACTTCATGAAACTCTTACTGTTTTCATCATTATTATTGTTGTTATTTAATTTTATTATTTAATTTGAAGGTTTCACTGCACCTTCCTGGCTGATCTGAAACTCACTATGCAGGCCCACACTGGCCTAGAACTTGCAGCAATCCTCCTGCTTCAGTCTCTTGAGGCTTGAGATTTCAAGTGTGAGTCATCACACCCGACTCTTAGCACTTTTGGCTCAGTCTTTAAGGTCGACAGATCGGCTCTCTGGCCGACACTTGGTCATGGCTTTGTTCCCAGACACAGGACAATGAAGGAACCTTTGATTCTCCCGGCAGTGAACCCAGACAAGACCTGATCAAGATGACTTTCCAACAACTACATTTTGTGAAACTAAGAAAGCTCCCCGTGTGCCTGTCTTCTGTGCAGACAAGACCTGATCAAGATGACTTTCCAACAACTACATTTTGTGAAACTAAGAAAGCTCCCCGTGAGCATGTCTTCTGTGCAGGTTGATCCCCCTGCCTGCTCAGCCAGACCCTGCATGGTTCCTAGGCCTGTGCCTCTGTGTTTCCTCCTCTCCCTTTCACCACGCCCCCTGCACACAGCTCCTGAGCTCAGTGCAGGATGCTCTTTTCTCACTCTCTGTTGTGCCTTCCAAAGTCTTTTGAAGTCCACTTACAGAAAAATCCTAGTGCTCTTTTGTCACCACCAACCTCAAAAAGCAGCTGCTCTTCTGCATTTCCCCAGAGAAGGTGGCCATCACTGTCTGCTTCCAATCTGCCACCTTGCAGTCCTCCATTTTTTTTAAAATTTGTCGCCTCAGTGTTTTGAAACAGTCTCATATAGCGTAGACTGGTCTTGAACTCACTATGTAGCCAAGGATGGCCTTGAGCTTTTGATCCTTTCATCTCTACCTTCCAAAAACTGGCATTATAGGTGTGTATGATCATACTTATTTTTCTGTGGTGCTAGAGATTGACCCCAGAGTTTGTTGCATGCTCAGGGAATACTCTACCAGCTGATCTACATTCGAAGCTCTTGAGTCTTACAGTATTAATAGATGATGTTTCGTCTCTAAAGAGAGAGGGGTCCTAAAAGCCTGTGTGGCACATCTGAAACTGACACTGTGTAGACAGACTGTGCTTCCACATGGCCTGCAAGGGGAGTCTGAATGGCAAATTGTGGTAGGAAAGCACCATTATCAGCAGCCCTTCAGTCGTCTCCATCTTGGGACACACTGGGACCCACTGAAGCATGGAGCAACTCTGAGAGACTGCGCCACTTTCTGAACTACCTCTACTTCCTCATGTAATTCTACAAAGGCTTACAGGATCTTGAGCAAGGTGAATGTGTGCCATCCAAATGGTGAACCACAGAGGCTGTGGCTAAATCATGGGTTCAGTTCCGGTTTCACTCTACCTAACTTAGCAGTAAGATTTAACATACTTGGTACCCTGAGTACGTTCCTTCTGCTTGGTTTCCAGGGCAATCACACTCCTCAGGCTTTCCTTCGACTCCATTGGACTTACTTTCACAGGGCCCTTTGCTGGTTTCTCCTCATTTCCTACATCTTTAAAACATTCACTCCACTAGTTGTCTTTATGATCTGTCACTTCCATTCCTTTCTGATTTATTGAAATACTGAAAGCACCAACTTTATATACATATCTCCCTTCCCAGTGTCTACATGGGTCATCTCAGACACCTGAAAAGCAGTAAGTTCAAAGTGGAACACCACCTGGTCTGTCCTCCCAGATGCCTTCTATTGATGTTGCCTCTCATCTCAGTTGATGGCAGCTGTGCCCTTTGGTTGTTCCAAACAGAAACCTTGCAGTCATTTCTAATTTTTCTCCTATATCCTACATCTACGGAGGCATCCCCAATGCTAGTATTCCCCAATGCTAGTATTCCCCTACATCCCCATGACATTGTCACTGAGTTGGAAATACAATAGGTCAAAATTATATTGCGCATGAGTTTCCAGGAGAGACAGATCTCTGATCACCCTAGATAGGCTACCCGTGACAGACTAAAGATGTAACCCCACTCAAGTCTAGTTCGATGTATCAGTGACTTAATTTGGGATTACCAAGGGGACGTGGTGACGCAAAGGCAGCTGCATCACCGAAAAGCCTACCCAGCACGAGTGACAACTGATGAAAGTCCCTGAAGCTCCCTGAACGTTTTGTAGGCAGCTCCACCAGAGAGAGTCTCATCTCTCCAGAAATTGTTATTACTTGTATAAACTTGGGAAATGGACTTGTGAATTTTGTAATTTTCTGAGCTTCCTGGGGCTTCTATATTTTATGAGCTTTCTGCATCTTATGAGGTTCCCTCTTCTCTCCAGGAAGGAATGGTTTCCTGGGAGGTTGTTGCTACATCACAGCACTCATTGCACCTAACACCAAATTTAGGCCAACCTAACTGTAATGTGCTCAAAACAGTAGCCTACAGTTGGGAAGAATTACCTAATGTAGAGCCCAGTTTATAGTAATATATCAAACATTTCATATAGCTTAGCAAATTGATTAAACATCTCTGACCCAAACCAAACATCACACACACACACACACACACACACACACACACACACACACACACACACGTGATGTGATAACTGTGGATGATGGACTGGTCACTGTGTGTATACGTGGATGTGGCTCATTACTGCAGCCCAGCATTAAGAGAGTATTGTAGCCGATATCTCTAGGATGGGAAAGGTTCAAAATCAGAAATAGCTTCTGCTGAATAAGAATCACTTTTTCAACATGGTAGAGTGGAAGAAGCAAAGCATCATTAAGTTGGAGGCTGCTTCTATACAAGTTCTGGCCACATAGGTTTCCATGCTTTTGTCTGGCCCATACCTTCTGTTTGCAGCACAGAAGGTGACACTGTTACCACACAAGTCAAATTGTCATTGTTTTGTTGTCATCATTCCTCTCACTCCCCTGCTCAACTTGGAACAGAAGCCAAAGGCCTTTCCTCTTGGCTGTGATGCCAGGCACTTTACTCTAGCTGTTTCATCTCCAATGCTGTCCCCATTGCCCTCTAGCTTACACTCTTACAGGGAGCCCTTTGCTGAGCACAGGCCAGCCACATCATTCCTATCTTGGCGTTCCACCTCTTCCTTCCCTACTTCATTTTCCCACTTTACTTATTGTCTTTTCTGTATCTTGTTGTTTGTTTAGTATGTCTGGACTAGACTCTGAATCCCTCCAGTAGAGAGTAGGTTATATAAGGGCAAGAAACCTTACTTTGTCATGAATGTATGTCTAGAACCTAAAAAAGTGTATACCTGGCAGATGCAATTAAACAGTAGCTGTTTAATTAATTAACAAAGCTGGGCTATAATACCAAGGGAGGAGAGAAAAATGCATTAGACTGTTCAGATGACGATAAAAAGTTCTTTCAACTTGTTAGATAAGTAGATCAAATTTAACACCATGAAAAAACCATAAAAAACAAAAAGGGATTATAAATCTCCACAGCAGAAATCCCAATCTACAAACATGGTGAGAGAGAGCATACCTCAGGGAAATCTAGAGATTATTATATGTGACTCTAACTTCAGGATTGAACAACAAAGACATGCTTTTGCCCCAAAGGCTGATAGTCAAATTAATAGAATGTACAAAATGTGGTAGATATTAGGTTTAAACTGAACTTGTAGTTCAGACAATGGAAGAGAATTGGCCTGATGCCTCTTTCTCATGTCTACAGAGACTTAAGGTAACATGGTAAGAGCTACTGCAGGTAGCAGCATGTCTTGCTATGGCAGAAATGTTTGTAGCAGCTGACCATTCTTTATAGCAGGGAAAACTGAAGTACAATATCACTTGTTTCTTTAGATATTTGACAAGCTATTATGTGCAACAAGGAATTATCTAGACTGTTTTAGTTTAGAGAGGTGAAACCAAAGAAAAGAAGACAGATTTGACATATGGATAAGGAAGATACAGAAGTAGTGAGAGAGTTACAGAAGCACAAAGCAGGATGTCCCACATATAGCAGGAACTTGGCAGCAAGAATTTGGTAGGGACAATTTAGGGGGAGCCATCAGACCACAATGATCATCCCATTCCAGTGAAAGAGGGAAGGAAGGAAGGAAGGAAGGAAGGAAGGAAGGAAGGAAGGAAGGAAGGAAGGAAGGAAGGAGCAAGGAAATACTGGGTAGGAGGAATTTGGCACACCTGTCCTATTACCATGAAGCCTTGGAAAGTTCATTGTGGAATCTTTAATTAGGAGTACCTATTAGGGGAACCCATATTTTGCAGAGATGGGCCAGCTACTCAGTGATTAGCTCACAGCATCGGAGGACCTTAGTTACATCTCAAGGAGTAGGAGCTCAGAGAGGTGCATTGTCATGGCCAATACATGATAACTAGTAGGCTTTGTGCAAACTGACCTCCAAAGTCCCAGAGGACACTCTGATGCTAAGATGTCATGGCAGCAAACTTCTCACTCTGTATGTTTCACACATCTGGGAGCATCTTAAAATGATGCTCTGCTTCCCCTTCCCTGGCACAGACTGACTTTAGTCGGTGCTAGAATCTGATGAGCTGTGGGCAAGTCCATGCCTTCCCCCTTGCGTGATCTGCTAGCTGAGCTCTGTAATTCCAGGTCTTGGAGGGAATCTATTAACTTAAATTGAGGATAGTAAATGTCACTCAGCCATGGTCCCCAGAGAAACCCTTGTAAAGTGGAGTTCAAGTGAGGAAATGACCTTCATCACTACAGAAGTGGCGGGACTAAACAAAACAACCCCTGAACAGAGCACAGACTGAGCCTCATCCATTACCCTCCTCTCCCCTTAGGAAGACAGCCCTCATCTATTATTTCCAGACTGTTTTCATTTCACTTACACTGTGTGAAAAATGTTGAATTGGGACATAAATATTATTTCCTAACAGAAATTTAATAATCATCTTTGCTGATCTTGGAATTATTATCCTGTTTCCAAACATTTGCTTTGTGTATCATTTCTTCATTTGCGTTTGTGAGTTCTTCATTGCAGATGTTCTCATTTGGAGAGCTCTGACAGGGCCTATGTTGCAGCTCTGTGTTCCTGTCTTCATGAGGGATGCTACCTCCTTTCTTTTTGAAGTACATTAAAATCTCACACGCAGTACGGAAAGAAATATTTGCTGGAACGTGCCTTTCTATTGTACAATTACTTTGCACTAAGCAGGTCTCTTGTTGTTCTCTCTTACCCCAGGTTCTCTGCCCTTCAGAGCTCAGCCCATCACTGCATCACTGAGGGTCCTTCAGCACCTTGTACTTCAAAGGCCTTCTTGTTCCTATCTCCTCCTCCTATTTTACCAGCCCTCTCTTATATGGGGCTGATTTTAGAGTATGTGTGTTAACACATATGCCGCAGTATGCATATGAAGGTCAAAGGACAAGTTCATGGAGTTAGTCCTCCCATTCCACCTTTATGCTAATGTTGGGAATTGACCTCAAGTTGTCAGACTTTCACAGCAAGCACCTTTACCCACAAAACCATATTGCTAGCCCTTGTAATATAAGTTTTGTTTTCTTCTGTGCCATAAATATACTACATCCACTCCAGCCCTGCTCACATGTGCTTTCCTCTGCTAAATTATCTTCTCTCTCCTCTGTTGTTTCAACTCCATTCAGCCCACAAAACCCACAGAGGGTTCTGAAGATTCATCCCTCAAACCAATCACCTCTTTCTATTCATCTTCCAAAGATAACACTTCTCCTATATTGAGTATCGCTTTGGCTACCCTGTCTCTTCTTCTCTCCACAGCCCCCTCCACTGTCCCCATCATGCACCAGGTCAGTGCCACCATGAGGAGCATCACTTTGTCATGGCCTCAGCCGGAGCAGCCCAATGGAATCATCCTGGACTATGAGATCCGGTACTACGAGAAGGTGAGCCAGCTCTGACCCCAGGCTTCTAAGGCCAAGCCAGCATTGTTCCATGGGTGTGGCCAGTGGAGAGCACAGGGAGACAGGCCAGAGGAAGCCTGTAGGAGGAAGAATTGGGTGTCCAAAGCCAGGTCTGCCTTGGGAGAGAGCCTTTAAATTCATCATTCAGCAGTCTGGACAGCTCACTGGACTGGACCACCAAACCACTCCCCTTCCTACAGTCATGTATTTACTGTCCCAAGGAGGATGTGATAAAACCACCTGCTGCTCAGAACCTTCAGAGGATTTTGGAGTCTTGTAAATGAGTTGTTTTCCAAATTGTTGGTCCTGTGCCTCCAACTCAAGCTTATTTATTTATAAATTGTGTGCAAGTGCCATGGCACTAATGTGGAGACTAAAGAACATGAAATTGGACATTAGAAGGGTGAGATAAAAATGATTTGAAATAGAAATTTATGTGTTGCATTCTCTCGCTGCTTTTCAGCAGCTGCTGCTGAGGGCTACCCAGGGCATGTATTGCCAAGAAAAAGCAAACAGTACCCTGTAGGGTTGGTCTCTGGCCTGTTCATCATCCATGGAAGCAGGACATTCTCCATCATGGTGAACTGCAGCATTTTCAAAAACCCTCGGAAAATACAGCACTTCCTGAACCAACCCAACACACTGTTTAGAAAAACACCAGATGCATTTGTTTATTTGTTGAAGAGTTTGATCTCGATACTATTTGGTAGGTCCTATTCTAGGATATGTTAGTGAACAAAAGATTTCTGCCATCAGGAGTCTTGCTTCCCAAGAGAGGGAGACAGACTAAACAATGAACATACAAAATATGGAAATGATTAGCATGTTAAAAATAGTAGCATAAAAATATAGAGGATCTAGAAAGATCCTGGGAGGTAAGGGTATTTTGTGAACAAGCCTAATATCCTGAATTTGATATCTAGAATCCAAATGAAGGTTGAAAGAGAGAACAAACTCCTGAAAGTTGCCCTCTGACCTCTACACACATGCAGTGGCACATATACACCCCTACATCACATACACACAGATATGTACACACACACACACACACACACACACACACACACACACACACCCTTTTAAATATTAAAAGGGGGGAAAAACCAGAACAAATAAATGACTTAGTAAAGGCCAGGCAGGGGTAAGTCCCAGACTTAAATAAAATGGTCATAGCTTCTTGGAGAAGATGAGACCTCTTTCAGTATCTGAAGAAAGTAAAGGTATGAAGAAGCAGGTATCTCAGCAAGGAGAGAATGGTAGACTCTGAAATGCAGTTGCAGCTGTGACTCCAAGAGCAGGAAGCAGATGAGAATACCTGGAATGATATGAGCAGTAGAAACTAGTAAACATGAGAGAGCTTATCACAAGGGGAAGCCAACATGTTAAGCTGTGACGAATCAAGCTTCACTACTGAGGAGAGCAGGGAGCCACTGCAGGCTTAAGAGCAGAGGAGGGACAGGATGTGACTTATACTCTGAGCATCGTTCAAGCTGTAAATAGGCCTGCTAGATCCATAATCCTCTGTCAGGAAGATGGATATTTGAAATGCAGCATCAACCACGAGCTGTTGAAATTAGCTGGCTTCTAGACATACAGGATGCACTGCAGTTAGAGCTAGCAGGATTTCCAAGTTGGATAGGGGTGTGGATGAGCTTAGAGAAACCTTTTAGAATGATGTAGGCAACATCAACTGAGAAGATCTCCATAAGTAGTGGATATTGGCATGAAGGAAGAGCAGAAGTTCAGCTTTGTGGGTGAAATGCCTCTAAAAAAGCATTTAGAGGCATAGAATAGGAAACTGGATACCTCAGGTAGAAGATAACTCTTAATTTGGAATTATAAGAGGGGATAGATTGAAGACACCCATGTGTGAGTTGTTGGGATGTACATGGTATTAACATCCTTTGTCTAGGTGAGGTCATCTGCTGAGTAGTTAAACAGAGAGAGAATCAGGGATGAAGATCCCCACAGCCCTGCAGAGAGGCAAGATGAATGGCAAAAGAGCACCACATTAGAAGCAAAGGCCTGATTTCCAGCACCCTGACAAGCTGCTGTGGTCCTGTGACTTAACCATTGCAGGGCACAGCTTGTGCATTTGTGAAATGGCAGCAGTTTTACATCCCTAAAAATGGAGGTGCAGAGCAGTCTAGATCACGGGTCTTGTCTGTGGGGAGGTATGCCCCTCAACATTATGAAAACAACTGCCTGTGATGCTAATGAGATAACGCTGGGTTCTGTTTAGAGACCACTGGCCTTCATAGACAGTTGGCTCAGAACAGTCAATGAATTGGGGGTAATTTTAACCCATTTGTCTTAGTTATGGTAATGATTGCTGAATCATGAAATATCGTGATCCAAAGCAAGTTGGGGGAGGGAAGGATTGACTTGGCTTACACTTCCACGTCACAGTCAGTTTCTGAGGGAAGTCAACACAGGAACTCAAGCAAGGCTGGAACCTGAAGGCAGGAGCTGATGCAGAGGTCATGGAGGAGGGCTGCTTACTGACTTCCTCCCATGGCTTGCTCTGCCTACTTTCTTAGAGAACACAAGACCACCATCCACAACGGGCTGGGTTCTCTCCCATTAATCACTAATTAAGAAAATGCTCTATAACGGATCTTATGAGGCGTTTTCTTAGTTGAGTTTCCCTTCTTTTGGATGACTCTACCTTGTGTCAAGTTGACATAAAACTAGCCAGGATACCATTATACCCAATTTACTTCATAGTTAGGGATCTATTTGTACAAAAAAAAAAATGGGTAGGGGGAGATAATAAGGTTAAAATCGATCTGCCAAGCTGTTTGGACCCTGGTTTCATCTTGTACCAAAGTTGACCTAGAAGTCCCACTAGGTTACACTTATCAGTTTATTGTGCAGTCTACTGGGTCATTGACCAGGGTCTACTCAACACCTTTTACTGTACATGTGATGTTGCAGCCCTGTCAAAAATATACTTCATCTGAGAAGAAGAATTTTCCTAAGATGTACCCATTTGCTGCCTGGGCTTACTTAATAAGACTGACACTTCCTTTCATATTTTAGTATGTTCAGTATTGTTATAACTGCTTTGGACAAAGAAGTATACATAAACAGAATAAAAATAAGCAAAAATACTCCCATAGGTCAATCATATAGCAAGGATGTGAGACCTGATCTTTAACCCTGCAACAGGTGGCAGTGTTGGCAAGGGCCTGAGTGTTTTGGTGCCAACTGCTCTGCCTTTACCTTACCTGCTTTGGACAAGGCAGACACTTCAGTGGGCAGCTGTGATGAGGTCAAGTGTTGCACATAACCTGGGACCACAGCCATGTGGCTCATTTCATGCCTCTGTGCCTTGGCATCCTATTGTCCAGCTCGGTCTAGCCCAGCCTCTGCCACTGTCTGCATTTCCATTCAAACCTCCTCCCTTGCAGCACTGTAATTAACTTCAGCTTCTTAGCCTATGAAGGACATTAGTCTCCCCTTTTAGGCCATCCCTTTGCTTCTCATTGATTCATGCTAATTATTAACACACACATGCACATAGCACTCAATTCCTGAGGCAGTTTGCACACCTCAGTGGAGCATGTTATTGTCCTTCCCCCAGAGGGTGGGATGCTTTTCTTGGGAATGGAGGATTCTTTGCCTAGTCATTGACCACCCTTGAGCATGTGAGAGTAGACCTCTCCTTTGCTTACAAAGGGCTCCAATGCAAAATCCATTACATTGCCTTGACCGTTTCCAGTATGACTAAAGAAAAAGACATTAGCCTGTGAAGGCTTTTTGAAATAATAACCAAAATGGTAATTCATCATATATTGAGTACCTATTATGTTCCAAATACACACAGATATATTAGTTCTGATCCTTGAAAGAAATACACTCACAAGCCACTTATAATCAGTTATAGATGATAGAACTAAATCGCATAAAGGCTAAATGACAGCCATGACCATACAGGTCACATATAGGGAGTCACACAACCAAATTACAGACATTTTTATTATATTTCAGTGCTGAAATTCTCTGGGATTATATGAAATCATCATCTATGCTCAGGATTTCTGTATCAGAGTGACTCCTGAAATAAGATACTGGATTTAATATTAAACACAAAGATGTCTAAGCAAAATGGATGATCGTCATGTCTGGTTCACCAACACAAATAGAATACAGCCCAGAAGATGTCTTGGATCCAGCCCCCCCCCAAAAAAAATTCCCTATCCTCTATCATGAGCCACCTCCTCTCACTATGGATGTCCTATTTCCTTCATCTGAACCACAAGTCATAATATCAGGAAGGCAGCCACAAGCAGGATAGCAGGATGTGGGTGTGGCTGTGTGCAATAGCACTTTATTTATAAGGCAAGTGGCTGGCACATCGATGGCAGTCTTGCAAACTCTACCAGCTCCCCCTATGGGTCTCCTGCCCAACAAGACTCTGTTTGTCCTGGGAACACATTTCAACTTCAGTTTTGTGAATAGAACCAGTGGGGCTCTGCCTTCCCCCAGCGGTTCATTAATAGAGAGCTCAGATCAAAGAACTAAGGACACTCCCTGTGCCTCTCCCATGTTCATCTCCTTCCCCATCTCAATATATTCCCATTCATCATTCTCTCTTGTTTACTGTCTTGTAGCACTTTTCACTCCTGTTGTCAGTGCATGTAGGCAAACCATGGGGGGGGGCATCTACGTCTGCCCTCAGCTGTCTTTATGATTAAGTGTTTAGATCTCTCCAGCACTTCATAACAACTGTCTAAGCTAGGGCCAGTTGGTTTAGGTTGGGGAGGATTTCTACTCCTCATATTTCAAGATCTCACACAAATGCTTCTAGACCTAAGCAATACCTCATGCTCAGCTGATGGTAAGTGGTCCGTTTGCTCATTCCCTTAGCACTGAGCTGTGTCGAGCCCAGGCAGTGAGGAGCTGGGATGCTGGGGGTGGGGTGCAGAGATAATGGAGACATAACCACTGCCCTCCATAACTGTGTCCTCCGTCTTCACATACTTATAATCAAACCAGTCATAAGCAACCTTGCTCATCGCTCTCACTCATTTGTCTGGAATTGATTAATGACTTGGCAAAGAACAAGAACTGATGCCCATTTTAATCACTGAACCGCTTCAAGAGTGTGTGGACTGGAAAGTGATTATGGGTTAACATTTGGTCCTCACCATCCAAATGCCAATATATCAAAAACTCTCCCCCCAGTAAGCACTACCCAATCACAGCTTCACTCATTTCAAGCGGTGCGTGATTCCATCTGATTCCAGCGAAAGCAGAGGAGTCAGGCAGCTGCCTGCATTTTGTAGCAATGGTGTTTTCTTCTTATTCACAACTTGATGAGGTGGTGCTCATAGTTTCTGATCTCTTGTCTTCAGTGTGTCAAAACAGTAATTAGCAAGTTCTAGATGGCATCCCTTCTACAGTGAACAGCCTTCCATCTGCTCAGTTCCTCACGGGTGGAGAGGACCCCAGGGGAATCCTCTCCAGCCCTTGCTGTTCAAGTAGATGCAAAGGCCAGTGAGGGGTTCCTTTCCAGTCAACTTTCCTCAGGACTCAGTGGATAACCCCTTCATTAGGGCCTCTGCATAACTTTCAAGTATCAATTGAAGCTAACCTTGAACCATGGACTCCTTAAGCCAAACCTTTTCATTACGACTCCTATGCCACCTACACTCCAGATATACAAATTCTTCATGTCTTAGTTAAGGTTTCTATTGCTGTGATGAAATACCATGACCAAAAAGCCAGCTGGGGAAGAAAGGGTTTATTTGGCTTACACTTCCATATTCCTCATCAAAGGAAGTCAAGGCAAGATCTCAAACAAGGCAGGAACCTGGAAGCAGTAAGTGATGTAGAGGATGTGTAGCAGAGCTGCTTACTGTCTTGTTCTTCATGGCTTGCTCAGCCTGCTTTCTTATAAACTTAGGACCATCTGCCTAGAGGTGGCCCACCCACAATGGACTGGACTCTCTCCATCAATTACCAATTAAGAAAATACTCTATAGACTTGCCTTCAACTCCGATCTTACGTAGGCTTTTTCTTAATTGAGTCTACCTCCTCTCAGATGACGTTAGCTTATGTCAAGTTGACACAAAACCATGCAGTACACTTTGCATCCTCCTCAGTTTTTTGGGGCCTTCTTTTAGTCTGTTTTATTCTGTTCTTGATCTCCAGTTACCAATGCAATGCGGTTGATTTCTTTCATCTGTATGATGGTACCTATGGTACTCTTTCCTGGGTCCCTCTGAATAGCTCTCTCCCCCAAATCTGGACTTGGTTACTTTTGATACATCCCCCACAGCCCCTTTCCCATAGCCAGTTTCCCTCTGCCACATTACACAATCTACACTGCTGTGATCTGTGTGTCTTCCACAAAGTGTTGTCTCCCAGAAGACACCAGCCACACTTTGGATCCACGGCCCATACACACCCACATATACAATAACCCGATTGACTCACCGGATGAGAGAATCCAGTGGGGGGGCTTTGCTGTTACAAAGCACAGTTGTACATATTTTAGGAAAATGGGTATTTCTTCTTTTATACTAGCTCACTTCCGCATGTTTTCATGTTTCCCCCCTGGGATTTGGCTGAGCATGTGGGTTGTAGAATCTCTGTGTGCACTTTCCTCTCATTTGTCTCCTTGCTTCTTTAACCATTATGCCTGGGACTGTTAATGGTTCCCAGATCTGAATAGGAGGTTGGTTTGATTTTAGTGACCCAGCCTCTTCATTTCCAATGAAGTCATCATGCTCCAAGATTCACCGTGCATACAGAGGAAGAGCCAGACTCTATGGTTTTGTTCTTGTACACTTAGTGGTAGCCCAGAATCCTTGCAAAGAAACGATATGCTCACATGGAAATAGAGACAAGGCTGATGTATAGGGTGCTAAGAGTGAGCTCTAAACAGCAGGGACAGTAATACGGAGCCTGTGTGCTGGAGAAGTGAAATAGGACTCCCTAGGGAGGAGGTGCTAGGTGATGTGAACTTAAATAACCTGGAGAGAGCAGGATTATTTCAGAGTCCGCAAATAGTCTTGAACAGTATGCTGGTGGCTTGGGTGTGGTTCCCAGAGGAATAGTAAGACCACAGCCTTAAGGGAACATGAGAGATTAGAACCAAGTTCATCATGAAGTGCATGGTTGTCTAAGTCTAGAAGTTTCCTTTCCATCTGATGACAGTTAAAGCAGGGTCCCATTAAGACAAAAACGTTGACACTGGACAAATGTCACATGTGTGGGAAGCATCAGAAGGGATGGGAGACTACAAATGTCCAGTCGCCACTCTGTTGTTAACTACAATCAGCAGCAAGAAGATGAAGCGATGCTTTAAAGGTACTCATGGTGAGAAGAGCCAGAATGTGAAACAATGCACACAAGTCTGTGCACACCATAGTGGAAAACAGTGCACACAAGTCTGTGCACACCAGAGTGTGAAACAGTGCACACAAGTCTGTGCACACCAGAGTGTGAAACAGTGCACACAAGTCTGTGTACACCAGAGTGTGAAACAGTGCACACAAGTCTGTGCACACCAGAGTGTGAAACAATGCACACAAGTCTGTGCACACCAGAGTGCGAAACAGTGCACACAAGTCTGTGCACACCAGAGTGTGAAACAGTGCACACAAGTCTGTGCACACCAGAGTGTGAAACAATGCACACAAGTCTGTGCACACCAGAGTGTGAAACAGTGCACACAAGTCTGTGCACACCAGAGTGGAAAACAATGCACACAAGTCTGTGCACACCAGAGATGTAGAATGGACAGGTGAGACCATAGAGAACAGGGATCAGGTATTAGAGAGGCAGCAGGAAGACAGGTGGATTCCTGGCATTGATGGAAAGGATGAGGACCCAGGGAGAAGGGACATGCTGTCTCAGGTACTGATTGATGGTGGCGAGTTGGAGCATGGATACCCAGATAAGGCCGAAAGAAGGCAGAAGCAGGAGTGAGAGACAGTCTAGAATGACCTCAGCCACTTCAGCAGAATGGAGACAAAGCCCTTTACTGAACACTTGGAGGAACCTCAGGAGTCATCTAGAACAGTAGCTGTATAGCACAGCAGACCTCCAGCAGGGAGAAAATTGCTACACCTCAGCAGAAGCAAATGGAGGCAGGCAGATGGCATGTGGAGGCCGCAAAGCTTGGTGTTATTGAGGTCAGAGATGTGACAGAATCTGCAGAGCTGACGGGAGCTGTTGTTTTCTATGTGAACCTGAGGGAGGACTGGAATTGTGCAGAAAATCTCTATGCACTCCCAGCCAGGCAGTGGGAGCTCAACTCTTTCCTCGGATTCCTTTCTTCCATGTGTTGCCACCCCATGGCCAAAGCTGACCCTTCATTCCCTTGACCCTAAGCAGGCTGTCCTTGTTCAGAGAAAGACAGTTTTTGCCAAAGGTGTATGGGACTGAGTGCCCTCACAGAGCTGCCTGGTGACCCCTTTCCCTTCTCTTGTCTCTCCTTTAGGAGCACAATGAGTTCAACTCTTCCATGGCCAGGAGCCAGACCAACACTGCCCGTATTGATGGGCTACGGCCCGGCATGGTGTATGTGGTCCAAGTGCGCGCCCGAACCGTGGCTGGCTACGGCAAGTTCAGTGGCAAGATGTGCTTCCAGACCCTGACAGATGGTAAGGCGGGTGGGGGTGGCGATTGTTGGGAGTGAAAATGACACAGACACGTGGCAGGCAATGGTGGAAAAAAAAACAGTTCATAGAAACTTCCATGCTACCTAGTTCCACCAGACTAATGGTATTCCTTTAGTAGGGCTTGCCTCCCAGTAGGGCCATGCGGACTGTTTTGGTACATGCCAACACTCTGAGGTCTGGTCTCTGTCTCTCTCAGCATCTGACTGGAAGCCTTGGAAGGGTACCCCATGTGGCTCTATACCCTATGTGTTTCTGCATCTTCCCAATAGTGAGATCCCATATGTCTCACAGGTGTCTTCTTGTCACCTTAAGAAGGTCCAGGGGCCTGTACTGCCTCGCCCTCACCTCTGTTTGGGCCATGTGTCCAGGACCTCAGAATATTACAGTCATGTCACCTATGACCTGCTCAGGTATTTCAGAGAGAGAGAAAGAGAGAACACAGAGGAGCTGTTTTCAGTCCATCCTCCTGAACAACTGTTCTCACTGTGACAAAATACCTGACAGAAATATTGGAAGGAAAGAAGAGTTCATCTTGGCTCACAGTTTGGGGGCGTACGGTGGGAAGTCATGGCAGCAGGAACCTAAGGCTAGCTGCACACATTGTTTCCACAGTCAGGTAACAGGAAGAGATGGATTATCCAATGCAGGACCCCAGCCCATGGCCTGGTGTCACTTATATTTAGGGTGCATCTTCCAATCTCAATCAACCCAGGCTAGAAACTTCCTCATAGATATTCCCAGACATTTGTCTCCTAGTACATTCTAGACCCTTCCAGGTTGCCAGTTATGTGAACCATTGTGCACACACCCCTAAATGCTTTTCTTTGGGAACGTATTTGTTCCCCAATACTCTGAGAACACCTCCATCCTTAGTTCAGTGGACCACCTCCATCCTTAGTTCAGTGGATCTCCATCCTTAGTTCAGTGGACCTCCTCCATCCTTAGTTCAGTGGATCTCCTCCATCCTTAGTTCAGTGGACCTCCATCCTTAGGTCAGTGGATCTCCATCCTTAGGTCAGTGGATCTCCATCCTTAGGTCAGTGGACCTCCTCCATCCTTAGGTCAGTGGATCACCTCCATCCTTAGTTCAGTGGATCTCCATCCTTAGTTCAGTGGATCACCATCCTTAGTTCAGTGGATCACCTCCATCCTTAGTTCAGTGGATCTCCATCCTTAGTTCAGTGGACCTCCATCCTTAGTTCAGTGGATCTCCATCCTTAGTTCAGTGGATCTCCATCCTTAGATCAGTGGATCTCCATCCTTAGATCAGTGGATCTCCATCCTTAGTTCAGTGGATCTCCATCCTTAGTTCAGTGGATCTCCATCCTTAGATCAGTGGATCTCCATCCTTAGTTCAGTGGATCTCCATCCTTAGTTCAGTGGATCTCCATCCTTAGTTCAGTGGATCTCCATCCTTAGTTCAGTGGATCTGATTCCGCTGCAGGCTTGACTTTGGGCACAGCCACAGCTGTCTCATTTCCCACCTCTTTCCCTTAGCTAGCCACCTACTAGAGTTTGTGCATTGCTGTATCTTTCTGTGTACCTGCCTGTCTATATTGACTCATTCATGAGCCGTTTTCATATAATGTCAGTCTACTCTACAAACCACCAATTGAAAGCCCTTCATGTTTCCTTTGCTAGTTAACATATGTTTGAAATGTCTTTTTTCCACAAAGCAGTCTATTTTAGACTGGCACTCTTAGGCTGGGTGCTCGGTAAGACTTGAGGTTTTATCTTGACACACATATTTGAAAGCAGTTTCTACATTAATTAGAAGTATTTAAAAATCAAACTATCTTATCTAAAAATTTCTTGCGAAAAAAAGTGTGGCAGCCAGGGCGTGGTGTTCTGGTATGAGGAGAGAGATTAAGGAGAGCAACAGTTACCCCAGATGGTGCCCCCACTTTGAAGCAGCACAGCTGGATGCTTTGCATGAGCTGTCGGCCGCTCTGAGACTAGACTGTGTAGCCTGTTGAGTTTATGCCAGGTGAATTTTCTCTCATGTTTCCAGGCTGGTGAGATGGGGTAGAAAGGTGAGCCCATTCATTGAGATTAATAACACTGCTGGGATGGGAGGAACGCAGACCATCTGCTTCTCGCTTAAGGACTCTGCTCCCCCATTTTGCACCTCACTTACCATCTAGATTTATAGGCACTTTGGCATCAGGAGGTACACAGGATTAAAAGCCCCAAACTCCAAGTGCTCTGAGCACTGGTCTCTTGGCAATTCTGCTAGACAAATCAAGAAGTAACAAATTTCCCCCAAGAAGGCTATTCGTTTTACATTTGGCAGTTAAGTTTTGCAGACCCAAGAGAGGAAAGATGTAAGAGAGTTCTGGTAAGTGGCCAAATTTGAGAGAATTTATCTTAATGGCGGGGGCTTGTTTATTGGTGATGACGCTCACTGAAGCTGCAGGCATGTCTGCAGCAGAGAGGGAGTTTGAAGATTGATCAGTGGGATGGCCATTGAAGTAAGAAGACCCATGGGACCCTTCTAAATCAGTGTCTAGAATGGGCAGTGACTGCCACATGGTGCCCTGGCCACTCTTAACTACTGTGAGCTCACCTTTGACTTAGTTTTTTTCTGTTTTTTTCATTATTATTACTGTCATTTTCATCATCATCATCATTACCTTTGGGTTTCATAGTGTTCTGTGAAGATTTGATTTATGAAGACTTTGTCACAGATTCATCATTGTAGTTCCCTGCATTTTATTTCCTGCCAACTTTCTTTTCTAAATACATATTTTAAAAAATACTCCCAAGTGGTGCTGAAGAGATGGTTCAGTTGTTAAGAATGTGTACTGCTCTTCCCAAGTTCAGTTCCCAGCATTCACTTCAGGAGTGAACTTAATGTCACCTGTAACTCCAGCTCCAGGGTATTCGATACCCTCTCTGATTTTCATGGGCCCCTGCACTCATTGCACAAAACCATACTTTGATACACACAGATACTCATATTACAAATTCACAAACAAAACTCTCAGCTGAGGAAACGAAAATTCTACCTTTGGTCTTTTCAGTAACTTCCTATAGTTTGTTTATCAAATGAAATGTTTTAAGAGCCAACAGCAGTCTGAGTGGATAGCTCAAGTGTAATGTGCTTGCCATCTAAAAATGGGGACACAAGTTCCATATCACAAAGCTGGGCAGGGTGGCACACATTTGTAATCCCAGTGCTGGGGAGGTAGAAATGGGTGGATCTTTAAGGCTAGGTGGCCAGGCAGTTTAGCTGAATTGACAAGTCCTAGGTTTTAGTGAGAGATCTTATCTCAAAAGACAAAGTGAATGTTATCAATAAAGTGTTTGTTGTCCAAAAGTGAGGACCTGAGTTTAGATCCCTAGCACCTACATAAAAAGCCAGGTAGAACAATTTGTCTCTGTAATCCCATGCCTGGGGAGACAGAGGGATCTTGGGGCTTGATGGCCTGCCAGTCTATCTGAATCATTAATCTTCAAGTTCTGTGATGACTGTGTCTTTAAAAAAAATGGTGCATCATTGCAGAGTATATGTCATGTTGACCTCTGATCTCCAAACACCTACACAGCATGTGTGTGTATACACATACGCACACACACACACACCAAACTAAGGAGGATGGCTCCTGAGAAATGATATCGAAGTTGTCTTCTAGTCTTAACACCATGTATATGCACATGCGTACACACAAAGAACCAACAGCCTTGTCTCTAGAAGTTACTGTTTTGCCTAGAGAGATGAAATGGGCAAATACTGGAGAGCATAAGACCCTGCTAAGTTATTAGTGAAGCATGCAGACACCCTGATCTTCACCAGTAGATTTAAGGAGGGGCTCTGAAATTGTGGTGTTCAACAACTGTGCTCACAGAGGTCCTGATATGGTTTTATGGGGACCGACCCTTATTGTACTGAGGTTTGCCATTGAGGTTGCCAGATAAAATACAGGGAGATCAGTTTAATTTGAATTCCAGATCAATAACATGTAAGGACAAATATCTGCCATGCAATACTTGGTGCTCATTTATACTAAAATACCATTCATTATCTATTTGAAGTGCAGGTTGTGCTTTTGTTTGCTGTATCTGACAACCCTAATCATAATAAAATATAAACAATTTGACCTCCCCTATGCCTGGATCTAAAGCTAAGATAATGGCTTCTTAGCATCATCCATTGACAATGGCCACTACCACAGTAAGGCTAATAAGCTGACTTGGGCAGCTTGTGTAGATTCAAGAAAGGAGAAGTAGAAGTTGGGTATATCTGTGATGTAGGTCAGATACTCTGGACCAGTTACATGCTTTGACCTTTTATCAACTGGCAAGAGACCCAAGAATCATAAAGGTAAAATAATTTCCCCCAAGACCACAAAAAATACTCAGGAAACACCAGGGTTTGAGCCATCTCTGCCCATTTCTATGACCCCAAGGTGTTCCACTCTACCCATAATGCAGCATTGTTTTAGCGCTTGGCAGAAACATGAATCCTTTTTTTGTGGAGTGGGAGCTCAGACTGCTGGGCAATTTCTCTGGCATCTCTTTATCCTCCACAACTCCCGTTGCAGCCCTGGCTGACTACAAATAAACTGTAAAATCTGATCAATGAATCTGTTGACAAGTTGCATTTCAATAGCTTAGGCTGTTTCAGCAACAGCTTTCAATTCCCCTCCATTGGTCTTACTCTTAGCATGACCAAAAGGACTTGGAGAAACCTTTGGAGCCAGGCAGGGTAGGCTGGGAGTCAACTTCTCTGAGGAGACAGTTGTCATCAATCCTGAGTTACCAGAGTTGTTCCTGCTGTTTTGTTTCTATTGCTGAAGCATTAGAAATCGGGGCCCACATGTATCAATATATCTGGTGTTTCTGGTGTCATACAACTAGGCCAGATATGTGCATACCCTTATATCTGGTGTTTCTGGTATCACACATCCAGACCAGATATGTGCATGGAGAAGATTCTAATTCCTTTCTTTCTCATCTAGATGATTACAAGTCAGAGCTGAGAGAGCAGCTACCCCTGATTGCCGGTTCTGCAGCCGCCGGGGTTGTATTTGTTGTGTCTCTGGTGGCCATCTCCATCGTCTGCAGCAGGTAGGTCCTTCACTAGACCCTCCCTGTACCCAAGAAGCCCCTCTCTAGGTACCCTTCTCCCATGTTGGCCCTTCCCCAGTTAGACAGCCTGGGTAAGTTCTGCCTAGAAATCTCAAGATGATTTTTTTTGTGTGTGCCTCAGATAAAAACCTGCTATGGGAACTGGGCAAGACTATAAGTAAACAGCATCCATCCTCCAACCTCATTTTAGCCAAGACTTTTAGCTCCTCATGCACAAGGACTTTTCAGAGTGACAGTTACAAAATTGCATTTGACCCACTAGAGCATCCCAGCTGTGCAAGAGCAGTCTTCTGGTTAGAGAGCTCAGGCCCTGGGCAGCAGGCAAGAGGCACATGGGCAGAAGAGGGGTTAAGGAGGAGATGGTGTGAGCTGAGCTCTGCCAAGCTCTGGCCTGAAGGCCTTGTGAATTTTTAATGCTGTTTGCAGCTGCCTTGGGTGGTTATCCCAGATATTGCCTGCAAAGTTCTGTAGTCGGCTCCCACCACGCAGTTCTGCAGTTCACTGGTACTGATGGGAGCCCTCATCACCACTGCCCTCTTGGCAGATGCCCGTAGCATTTCCTGGTGCCCTCAAATCCTTGGCTTGAAAGCTGAAGCCTCTGCCCAAGGGAATGTATGTTGGTCAACCAGAATGTAAGTCAAGGCAAAAACAAAATCTTCCAGTGAGGAGTTCCCAGTTCCAAATTGCAGCAGACACCCAGGCTGAGTTCTATGTCTGGGCATGAGGCCTGGGTGTGACCCTGCTAAGAAAGTCCCTCTTCTCTATCTGCAGGAAACGAGCTTACAGCAAAGAGGCTGTGTACAGTGATAAACTCCAGCATTACAGCACGGGCCGAGGTGAGTAGAGAGCGCACACCCACAGACTGACCAGTGAATCAAGCCTGTTGGTGTGTACAGTGGTCCTTAGAGTCAGTCTAGTGATGATCAGGTACAACAGCAAATGTCTGACAGGCCCTCAGTGCCTAAGTGGCCCCTCTCTGCAAGTCCCTTGAGACCGCAGGCCATCCACCTCATGCCCTTTCTGGGCAGTCACTGGACTCCTGGTGGGAGATTGCTTTCTGCCCTGATAAGCCATATTCGAGCCAGGGGAAGACAGGGTTTAGCAAGTCAATGAGTCCTGAAATCACACTCAGTAGGGAAAGATGGAGGGTTCTCTATTAACATCTTCTACCTTATCTTATCCAGTTGAGTGGCTGGGGAATGTGTTAACCAAATTCACAGATAAGCCATAAAACATGAATGCAGGGAATTAAAAAGATAACAGAGCCCAGGAGGTTGAAGTGCTGGGGTAGCTCCCAAACATTTATTTTCTTTTAAACAGTACCTTCAAAAGTTTTTCTCATTCATTACCTTCCCCCTGATTTTCTCTCTTTAACTTAGATTTCTTTCTCCAACATATACATAATTCTATATCAAAATTGATGCTCCTTCCCCTGAGTGATTTCAGAATTGCAGTCTAAACCAGTCCCCAGGAGGATAGGTGGGCTACCTCCTTGCTTTCAGAAGCAAGACCTTAGAGCCTTACATAAGACACTGTTTCTAAAGGACTCCTTTCGAATTCTATAGAGACGGAGGGCAAACTGCCCCAGCACACTGGGCTCTCCCCTGTAAGCAGATCACACTCCAGTCCTCCTCTTATGTCCTAAACCTCTTTTGTCCTGAGCACTCGGCAGTGAGAAGATCCCATAGGCACCTATAACCTGGAGTCCCGCTTTGTGTTCACTGGTTCTTTTGTAAGTAAAAATGGCTCCCAAGAATAAAATTCTTACAGACCAGATGGCTTTCCTTCTCCAAGGTCACCTGAGACAAGAAAGAATGCAGTGTTCACAGCTGCAACCATGCTATGAAGGAGCACATGTTCTAATGTGGGGGGTAGGAGCCTGGGCTGCTCAGAAGGCATTCCCTAGAAACGGCTTTTCAACCAAGACACTGCTGAGGTTTTGTATAAAGTCAAGCCTTTCATAACCAGGGTGTGTACAGGGTAGGCATCGCAAGGAGAAGCCACCATAGCACATCAGGACTCCCCAGGCATCTCTTGAAGCCAGACTTTGGTATCTGACTCTAAGAAGACGGATAACACTCTGATGCCTCAGAATTGGTCCAAAGCCCTTTCTCTATTTCAGCATTCTAGCTCTGGCTTCTGGCCTCCTTGCCTGCTCTGAGGCAGCTCCTTCCTAGGATGAGCCACTACATGTCCATTTCAGGTCTGGTTCCTGACCTCTTTGGATAAAACATTTATAGATGGTCCTGTTGGCCTGAAAGCAGTCAGGACCACAAGAGTACATGATTGGGTTCAAAAGATGCAATCTCGTTTTGAAGTCTAGAGACGTCTAACAGTGCCCCAGGGTGACTCAGCCAAGAACTTTCTTTCTAAGGGTATGCTGTTCTTGTGGTGGGGCACAGAGAAACCCCAGACATCCAGAGTAGAGTGATGATGCTCTTTTGACAACTTGAACCTCACATTTGACCATTCTTCTCTTAAAGCATGCTTCTGGCAGACTACTTGGTGTATGAAGATGTGTTTCTAAAATGCTCATGGCTCCCTGTGTGGGAGAGTAGGGAACTCCATTACCTCGATAGCCACAATGGGAGGCATCTCTCGGTCCTAGCCTGTGTAGAAGAGCTACCCCTCACCCCAGTCTTCAGCCCTAGGGTCCTTGCTACCACCAGTGAGCATGGCTGGAGTCAGTCAGTGAGTTTCATCCATTGGGTGAATGTAGAGTTCTCGTGGGGAGGCTCAGTTTACTTCTTAGGATACCTTAGATGTATAAGCCATTTCTAAATACCCTTCTCTTCTGTGCACAACTATTCTCTTTTAATCAGCCCCTGACACCTGCCTCCCCTCCCCCACACACCTGCCCCTTCCCACGAGACTGGGTTCTCTAAACCCACACCCTTGTGCACTGAGTTGCAGTTTTTTGTACTTTTCTCCTATGAACAGCTGTCTCTTTGGTTGAAGTCTTTGCTATTGGAGAGTCATGATCGAAGGACCATGCAGCTAGAGGAAGGCCCAGCACACGAAGAGCAGAGGGGAAAGCTAAAGATCTGGTGAAGAAAGAGCCTGACTGGGAAGGAGGGGCAGACAGATGGAGGTGGGAGGGAGGGCCATAGAAGGTGCCATCTGTGCCTGCACTGGGAACTTTAATCTAGTAGCTTGCCTTGACTTCCATAGTCTCCACAGCCATTTAAGGAGACTGGTGGTAATCCTGGAAGGGCAGTGACTTTCCTGAGTGACAAAGCTTGAGGGTTGAAGAGGTGGATTGCACAATCCCTCTGAGTCTGGCTGCATACCTCACGGTCTCCCCATATTGCAGAGGCTCAATGTGCCCAGTCTTGGGTGCAGATCTATGTCTATTCCCAGATGCCCTGCTGTAGGTGGAGCTTTTATGTGTCCTAGCAGCCACTCCCAAATAACCACAGAGATGCTTAATATTAATTATAAATGCCCAGGCAATAGCTAAGGTTTGGTACTAGCTAACTCTTACAACTTAAATTAACCCATTTATGTTAATCCACATTCTGCCACATGGCATTACCTTTCTCTCATCTTGCATCTCCTGTTTCCTTTCCATGTCTGGCTGGCAACTCCTGTAACTCTGCCCTTCTTCCCAGCATTCTCTCTGCCCTGAAAATCCTGCCTAGCTATTGGCCTATCAGCTTTTTATTAAACCAGTCAGATTGACATATATTCACACAGTATAAAGGGATCCAACACCCCCGTTGGTGATTTGTGAGTCCTCACCTCTGAGGTTCCAATGTGCCAGCTGTGTATTCAGATTCATAAACTATGTCTGGACCCCCCATATGAGCACCCACCGTGGAGTGGAGTGTGGACAGCTTTGGAAGCTCTGAGGGCCTCCTGGTCTGGGAGTGGAAGAACATCTGTGTTCAGCTCTGTTCACCATTGCCTGGGAACCCCAACTCACCCGGCTCCTCCAGTGGGGGCTCTGAAGGACCTGGTAGTTCTTGTCTTCCAGACTATCCCTTTTAAAGTAATGCAGAGATTGAAATAGACACAAAAATAAACATTTGCAACAGTCTCATCTTCCCTAACATGTAAAGGCATGGCAGATTTGGGTACTGGAAAACATGATTCAGTAACTGACTCATGTTTCACCCCTGACCCTAGAACAGTGGTTTCCAACCTTCTTAATGCTGTACCCCTTTAATTCATTTCCTCATGTTGTGGTTATCCACGCCCAACCATAAAATTATTTTTGTTGCTACTTCATAACTGTTGAGTTTTGCTACTGTTATGAATCATAAGGTAAATACCTGATATGCAGGATATTTGATATGCAACCCTGTGGAGGTCTTAACTCACAGGTTGAGAACTGCTGCCTTAGAACTTGGTGAACAGAGATATAAAGGGGAGTTTGAAGTGGTGGAAAGACACTTCCTGGAGGGTGGGACAGAAAGAGAATATACTGGATATGGTGTGAGTTAGTCTGAAAAGGGCTTCATGTTCAAGGATGAAAAGGGACATGGGCTTCTCATGCTCAGGAATGGGTAGACAGTGGTTTCTTGGTCCAGTTCTCATAAATTGTTGGCTAATTACAGATGACCTGGAGAGGATAATCCAGATAGGGTAGGGAGGATTAAGAACCTAACTTTGCACTCAGGAGGAAGAGGCAGGCGGATTTCTGTGAGTTCGAGGCCGGGCTGGACTGACAGCCTCCAAAACAATACAGAGAAACCCTGTCTCGTAAAACCAAAAAAAAAAAAAAAGAACCTAACTTTAGGAAGTCCAAAGGTTCCTGGAGAACTCTGGAGAACTGCTGGTCCCTAGTCCCCAAAGAAAGCTTAGACATGAACCTTGGACATGCTGGTTCTGCTATTAGTATAGGAATCAGCAGCAGCAGCAATGGGACAGATTAACTCAATGGCCAAGAGGGAGGTCAGGCAAGCAAAAGGCAGGCGAGATCATTTTTCTTCTTCTTCTTCTTCTTTTTTTTTTTTTTTTTTTGGTTTTTCGAGACAGGGTTTCTCTGTGGCTTTGGAGGCTGTCCTGGAACTCGCTCTGTAGACCAGGCTGGCCTCGAACTCACAGAGATCCGCCTGCCTCTGCCTCCCGAGTGCTGGGATTAAAGGCGTGCGCCACCAACGCCCGGCTGAGATCATTTTTCTTCTTCCACGCCCTTTTTATCTGCACTGATACCAAAAGGTACCACTGACAATCGGAGTGGGACTTCCCATATCAATCAGATAAATCAGCACACATTTCCAGGTGAAGTTCCCTCATTGGGTGACTCTGACATGTGGCAAATAGACATTAAAACTAGCCACAACACTTGAGATTGGAAAACACCATAAAATTCAGAAAAAGCAAAGGAGCAGAGGGAGGACAAAGTTTTGAGTCCAGGCCCAGACAAATGCCCCAAGACACTGTGAAACACATGTGTCTGAGAATATGAGCTTGAGTCTGTCATCATTAGGAATAGACAAGAGGTAATTAAGAAAAAAATTACGGGACCTTGTCTCTTTTAATTAGGACATATATTTAGTAAATTCAAGAATCATGGGTAGCGCTTATGGTATAATGGAAAGCATTGCTAAGTAGATACAGACTTTGTCTTCATATGGAGAGAAAGTGAGTCAGTGACTGTCACTCAGGAGGAAGGTCCCTGGCGTTATTCTAGTTCTTGTCCAATTCAATCCATGTTTGCTTGATTGCTTTTTTAACTTCGCAAGTCAGAAGCAAGCGTGGGGATGCTGATCGAGTTTGTAGGTAACAGTTGGGAAGCAGAACTAACACCATAAAAGACAGAATCAAAATTCAGAGCTACCCAACAGCTTTGAATGCTAATTTGAAATCTGCAAGACAAAATGTTAGCAGGATAAATCTGGAACCTAGTGTTTAGGTTAAAACAAAACTGAAGCAGCACAAATAGGGAATGATCCCACTTACTATTTATTTATGTGGAAAAAAAAAGCCTAACTGATCACGTGCTTACTCTCAGCAGCACTCCTGAGAACAATACTAATAACACCCATTTTGAGCACTTGCTGTATTAAATGTTTGCATCTACTCTTTGCACTGTTAAGAACATACTCAGACTCATGGACTCTGTCCTAAAGACCTGGTTTCAAGGAGGACACATTCTTCAAAGTACCTGTTCAGAGGAGAGCAGCCTGCCTGTGTTGGGTGTGGCAAGTGTCTGACTCAGTGGTAGTGTGTTGCCAGATTCACAGGGTCTGTCCATCAGAGAGGTTCCTCTACAATGGGGCTAGGGCTGGAGAACTTTTAGTAATGGATGCTATTAAAAAGATACCTGCCTTAGGTGAGAGATGGGATGAAGTCACACCTAAAAGCATGTCTGAGTTACAGCATTCCAGATGGTTGATGCATTCTGGACTTCAAAGACAGCACTCTGAGGCCTGATATGCAGGACAGGAGGACCCTGGAAATAAAAGACTGACTGGGGCATTAAGAGTAGATCATTAGGGCCCAGCAGTAGTGACACAGGCCTTTAATCCCAACACTTGGGAGGCTGAGGCAGGCTGATCTCTGTGGGTTCAAGGCCAGCCTGGTCTACAGAGCTAGTTCCAGGATAGCTAGGGCTGCTACACAGAGAAACCCTGTCTTGAAAAACAAAAGCAAACAAAGAAACAATTGTTAAGCAATTTTCCAGAGTGTTTGCTCTTGCCTCTTTTGTTGTCCTCCTTCCAGAGCTTCCAGAGCTTCCAGCGCTTTGGTTGCAGATGTTGCCATCTTATGCCTTAAGTAATTGCTGAGGCCACTTCACAGCCATTTCCCCAGCCTACTGTCCTTTCCTCTACAAAAGAAGCCCTGCTCTCAGAACCTCCACTGCTGATGAAACAGTCATCAGCTCTGCGTGCCCAGTGGTGTCAGTTGTGGCATCTATGTTCGGTAACTGGGGCCCCAGTGCTTGACTGTCAACATTGCTGCCTCTGCTTCAAGCTGGTCTCCCTCTTCCTCCACACTGGGCACCGAGCCTCTCTCTGAACATTCCAAACTTCTCCTTTGTTGTAACATGCGCTGCTGTCCTTCCACATGTACTCCATGGAGCTTCTAGGAGTCTGGCTTTGAAGAACTGCATCCACGGCCTTCTGCCCTCTCTGGTCTCTATAGTGTTTACAACCCATTACTAGGCTAGGTCTCTTGACTCAGCGCCGCCCAGCACTGTACCCTTTCATGCCCTATTTCATGTCTCAGTCACACGAAGAACCCTGAGACCTTTGCTTTCCTGTAGAAGCCACCTTTCTGGTTGGATGTCTAGCAGTGGTGAGGAAAAGGAGGGAGGCTTGACAGCCTGAGGCAGAGTATCAGAGAAGGTCCCTTAAGGACGACTGCACGTGTTTCTAAATAGCTCCCCTCATGCTCAAATACCTGAACAATACTGCATGAGTCACAGGGTGACAAAGCCTCTCTTGGATTCAGAATGAGTTACAAGAAGGCACACTAAGGCACATCCCCCTAAGACTCCATCAAAACATGCTGGGACACAAGAATATTAATGACTGGAAGCAACCCAACTCACTCATTCTCTCACATGACCCTGGGGGTTCTACGAACCCTCAGCCAGAGGCCAGCTGGCTTTTGCTGGAACCTCTGAATCCCTAGGATCAGTTGTCATGACTAGCCTGAAGACATCCTTGCTGCTAGTTCTCCATTCGGAACGCACACCAAGATTGCACAAGGCCAGTGGGTCTTCTCCCCTAGCTCTGAGTCCATGCATGTCAACTGCTTCTCACAACAGTGAGCTTTCTGTTTTTCCCTGCACCCTTGGCACTTGTAAATGTCTCCATAACCTTTCAAATTTCCCCATGAAGACTTCTAGCATCCCCAGAGATCATCTCAGCCACCTCCGTTGATCCTCCGGTGCAGGGTCTCTGACAGTAGAAAAGAATTTCTTCTGCTTCCAAAACTATTTGGTGCCATGTAAGAAGGTACCAGACAGTAGTGAAGCCATGCTCCCATGAACATGTTTGCAAATTAGATCTTTATTGGAGATTCATAAACTAGGAGATGGGAAAGCTAGGGGTATGCTTACTAACAAAGCACTAACAATCGAGACACTAGCAATCTGAAATTTAAGTTCACACATGCCCCTTTTATGCCAAAGATATGTAATCAATGATTTAAAAAAAAATGGAAACCCAAACATGGCTAACACTTTAACAGTATTTCTATTACTAACAGTCGTGCGAAGGGCATATCAATCGCTATAAAGTGCCGTGTATTATAGGGGTCTGTTGCCTCTGATCATCATCATCTCTTTTAACAGCATTTCCTCAGCATTCACAACCCGAGAACATCTTCCGCACCCAGTCTCCCAGTGTCTGTGTCGTATTCCGTTGCTGACTTGATTCCTTGTTCACTGTCTGGTGATTCATTGCACTAAATACCATTTTCCTGATAATTAAAAACTGCTCACTGGCAAGTGGGAGCAGGAACAGGCTGATGCGGGATTTATGCAGAAACACAAAGTGAGCCGAAAGACAAATGACCTGTTCCGCCTAGCAAAAGGCATTTATTTCTCCTCCTCTCTCCTGGGATTTGTGAAAGGCAGGCTAGAGCTTGGGAGCATGGTCTAGGGAGATCTGTCATCATCTGAGAAGGTGTTTGCAAGGGGGCCCATTGTATTCACATGTATAGCCAAATCCCTCTGTTAATTTGAAATACAAAGACCCCTGCCTGTAGCCTGAGGACCTGGGCCAGGGCCATCTTTTCCTCCTGCCTTACTGGGCTCTTAGGTGGCCTTGGCTAGAGGAAAGTCACTGAGTGAGCCATTTCTTAGACCTTGATTGAACTTTCCCAGTTTCCTTCTTCCATATAATAAAGCTTTTACTCAATGTCAAGGAAAACAGGGAGCGATTCTTACTGACGCATTAGACACAGGATTTAGGGCATTCATTTTGGTTGGACATTTCAAGAGATCATAGTCCTGGGCTTTAAGCAGCCTTTTTGGCTTCTGAGGAAATGCCTCAGTGACAGCCAAAGCCCTCAGACATAGCACAGCAACTATGTTACATGTATGTACAGGTGAGTGCAGATGCATGTACATATACATTCACACCTCCCAATTCCTCAGGATTCTCTTGGGGAGTTAAGTGCATGCATCATCACAGGATAGACATTTTCCCATCAAGTGCACTTTGTGACACATTACTGGCCTAAAGAATAGAGGCTCCATCAAGAGATGAGCTGTCTTCCTTCTGGGAATGGCTTTTTCCCCAAACTGGCTGGGGCCAATATCTATAAAGCTCATTAGCTCAGAATCCTTTCCCATTCATCCTCATATATGTCTTTACTTGCAAACCATTCATTACAGCCTATTCTAGATTGTTTAATTAGTTTCCATGGAAGAACTCCTTCAGGACAGCTTAGCATACATCTTTAAAAGCCCTTGATCTAAAATAACAAGGTAGTTATTTTGAAAGTAACTAATATAACCCTAAGTGACTTACATTCCCCCACTGCCCACCATGCCTCACTTCCTGTTCTGTCTCCCCTACACTTCCAAGAAAAAAAATTGTTGATAACGGTAATGAGTCTATTAGTCAGGGAGTCTTCCCATTACATGGGGCGCTGTGCTGGGCCTGCCACTTGTTGTAGCGTCTTTATTCTCACAGGCAGTCTGGAAGGGAAGTCTCATTTCCCCTATTGGTGGAGAAGTGGTTGTATGAGATAAGTCTGAACTCTCTGTGGTATGCAGGATTAATAAAGTACTTTGGGAGTCTAATGTCACCTGCGGATCTCAGCACCAGGGATGTTGAGAGTTAGGAGGGAAAGTTGCAGCTTCCTGATACTACCCTGGCTTCCCTTTTTACCCCTGTGTCCTCTTCTTTTAAATTTTGTTTTGTATTGCTTTGTCTGCCTCCTTCACCCTTCTGTGCATGCTGGCTGACCTCCACTGTCAACATCTGTGTCTCCTTGCCTGACTGCTTTCTCGGGTTATGGAGTCTACCTCTTTCCTGTGTTACCAGCCATTTATTGCCTACATTTTGACTATGGTGATCGCTCACAAAGGGTCCTTGAAGAGGTAATGCCAGTTATAATAACCTAAATACTCAGTGGCTTAAGGACACACCTTATATATGCTGCCTTTTGTTTCTTATTTGATTTCCTTTTTCCTTTCCTGCACTTCTTGGCATCCCCCAGATAAGCCATTTGCTTTCATAGCTTGGCCTTTAGCACATTTGTTCGGGGGGGGGGGGTGGACCCTGGAGATGCTGCCCTGGGCGTCTCACAAGCTCGAAGTCCGGCCGGTTGCGTTTGCTCTTTGCCTCCTCTGTAGAGCAGGTGGAGAATCAGTGATGCCTCCTCTCTGCTTTGCCCTGGGTCCTTCGCTACTGAAGAACTTTCTTGTTCATGCACATGTGCACACATGCTGCTTTCCCCCGGGAGTAAAATGTTTCGGGTGTGCAACAAGCCTCCTGCAGCCAACAGTCACTCTGAATGTGGCCCAAGACAAAGTCACAAACTAACTGGAATCATTGATTTGATTTTTTTGTGGCTGTTTTTTAAACTTGATTGCATGGTTTTCGAGCATGAAGTATGTTGATCAGGTTTCGTAGAGTTTTTCTTGTATGAATGGGTGTGCATGGGGGGTGGGGATTCAAGCCCCGTTCACGAGCATAGGTATGCACATTTGCTGGATGGATAGCAGTCAAGATCAGCCTTAGTTGTTCCTCACATGTTGTCCAAATTTTTTTTTTTATGTTAAGATCTCTCTTTGGAATCTTACTATTTTAGGCCATGATGGCTGCATAGCAAGCCTTGGGGAGACCTACCCAGCACTGGGGTTACAATCCAATGCTACCACATCCAGAATTTTATATGGATGTTAGCATCAAACTCAGGTCCTCATGCTTGCAGGATAAGCACTTTCCTGGCTGTGCTTATGTCCCTAACCTCTGAATCCCACAAATAGAAGCTTTCTAGAATGTGCTGCCTGCTTTCAAACAAGCAACCCAGAATACTAGTATTTGCTTAAGGACAAAGGAATCGATCTTTTAGGAAAATCTGTTCCTCATGTCAGGGCATTTGACTTCCTTTGTCTTAAAAAATCTCCCTTGTTCTTCAGTGAATCTTTCTTCCTTCTTTGGATTGTATCCTAGGATTTTTAATCCTTTCCTGAATAAGGAGGTAATCAAGACAGCCAGGGAGGTATCACACGCTTTTCTGATGTAAAATGGCAGAACTGGAGCATGGGTGGAAGGCTTAGAGACAGTGGGGAATAAGGTGTGGGTGAGCTGCAAAGGCAAGACTTTTGGAACCTGAAGCCTATCTTTGGCCCGGATCCCCACCACCGGTGGAGACCCAGCTGACCGGCCCCTGCTGGTCTGTCTCCTCCATGAGCACAGCACAGCAGGCAGCAGGAATGTGGCAGGAGACCATAACGCCCACCCATCTTTTGGAAGCCCCACCTTCCACCCATCCCAGCACTGTGAAGACAAGTTCTACACTCCACTTAATGACACATCAAACAAGGTGAAAAATTACATTTCAGACGAATCCATTTGTTTTTTGTGTTCCATTTGCTTTTTTAGTCTCCTGTCCTCTACTTTTTGAAAGTATTTTTTTCTGCAATGACAATTCTCTATTTTGTCCTCAAGCACACCTATCTATCTTGCCACTGTATACAACAGTGACAAGGTCTATATTCCTTTATGTATTTCTCATCTACCATTTTATTCATTTTTCATACTTCAGTGTGTCTGAAGGCATGAGGGGTTCAATTACAATTTTTCTTTCATTCTACCCCATTTTTTCCTATGTAGACGTTGCTCTTTGCTGCATTAGTATTTCTAAGCTTTCTTCTCACGTTTTCTTTTCTGGTATATGGTGTTGGCACTTCTGTCTTAAGGGTTTTCTAATAGCGATTTCTTCCTTTTTCAAAAAATCCATCCTCATCCCTCTTGTGGCCATGGACCACAGCCGTCAGTTATAACCTCAACAGTGGCCTCTACTCAGGAAAGTTGTCAAGTTGATAAATATTGATATCTACCCTACCATTTTACCACCACTTTTCTGCTAATGCATTTGGTTGGCATCAATCAGCGTCTTTGCCTTCTGTGAGTGCCTAGTGTGGGAGCTGGTCCCGATCTGTCACTTATAAGTAATCTGTTCCACATTTCATCAAGAGCATAGAAAGAGAAAAAACTATGGAGGAGAAGTAGAGGGCAGAGAACCAGAGTGGTCTAGGGAGAAGAGAATGGGGAGATCCAGGAAGCAGATATGGGGCAGTGGAAGTTTACTGCAATCTAGTTAAGAGATGGCCCCTCCTAGGAATGGCCTTGGTGCTGGGGACATCTGTAGTAGCAGTGACCGGTACCCTGTCCTGGATGTTAACCTGCTTATCTCACCCAATAAGGCTCCCCAGGGATGAAGATCTACATTGATCCCTTCACGTATGAGGACCCCAATGAAGCTGTCCGGGAGTTTGCCAAGGAGATTGATGTATCTTTTGTGAAAATTGAAGAAGTCATCGGAGCAGGTATGGCTCTTCCCTCCCCTCCCCTCTGTCTTCTTGTTGTCCAAACATTGTCTCCCTAGCATTATAGATGTCTGTCATTCTCTTTAGAAGATTAATCTGGACCACTAGAACTTGCAAGAACTTTGCCCAGAATCTTTGGGGACCTTAGTCACAGTGGCTAAGATGGCTTGGGAAAGCACAGAAATTGGCTCTAGTTTTCAAAGATTCAGAAATAGCTCTGGAAAGAGCCCAGGGAGTCCAGATGAAGAGAGACATAGTGTGCTTAGTCATGAGGATAGACATAAACCATAAATGAGTTAATATCCCACTTGCTGAAAATGGCACCTCAAAGACTTTGGGCCAAGACTTCTCCCCCACTTTGAGTTCTCCTTTTCCTATGCTCACACACTTGCATCTCCAGACCAGGCATCAGAAAATGATCCCAGTCTAGATTAGAATTAACTGCTGAGGTGCTCCCGAAAAGTCACACCAAAAGATAGATCTAGAAAACCCATCTTTTTTTTTTTTTTAACACATTGTACAGGCATTTTTTCTATAGACGCGGCATAATTAATGTAGGATAGGTGAGTTGTCTTAATGTGAGATAAAACATTCCAGACATCATTTCTTTGTAAGGAATCTCTTTACTTCTTTGATTTGGGTCTCCTTCATGACTTCATTTTCTTCTAGGGCATTCCTTGTCTTTGCTTCTTCGGTTCTTATTAGCCATTGCTCGGGTTGTCCTCTTCATTGCTCCTGGCACTGAAGTGCTTGATTCCTGTCACTGTAAAGCCATGAATGACACCACCCAACAACATTTTAACTCAACAAAGCACGTATAAGTGACATCCTTCAGACAGCCACTTCATATGTTGTCTCTAGAGGAAATGCCATCATTCTTTCACTCATTCCTTCTCTCAATGTACTCAAGAGTCAAAAACAAAACAAAAAACCCACGCATGGAGTTGGGAGTCACATTGGGAAGCATACCCCAGTAGGGCACCATCTCCTAAACACTGCATCCTTGTGCCTCCTCAGGCCTCACTGTGGAAGAACCTAGAACTCTCCCTGCACCGCTCACCACCACCCACCACCAACACTCAGGAGTTCCAGCTGGCCAACCAGAATCTTATCCACCAGGGTCTTTACATATTTCCTATTGACTGTCATTAAATATTTTACTGAACCATGACTTTCACTTCTGTGTTAATAATTTTCCCTTCCTCTTTAGACACTGACATATTTAAGGATCGTGCTTTGGAAGGTTGGGTGCCAGATAAATTGGATTGCTCTTACAGACTCTGATTTCTCCAGGAAACTTAAGAGTGTTGAGGAGGCGGGCCTGCTGTCTTGCTCTCTGTTTGCCCGTGTTATTAATTGTTGTTATGGCTCGCGGTAATGGTGCTAGTGATTTTAATGTTGTTCTTTATGTCATGTGCTTAGAGTGATGTGTTCTGGACTGCATTTCATCCCAGACAGCACACATCAACACCCCTTCCGCCTTTGTCAGGGGACGAGTAAAGAGCCTCCTCGTTTATGATCCTGCCAGGGAGCTACAATTTGGGGTGAGCTCACCAACTGCTGGATGCCCATAAAGGGACAATTGATGGCCCCACTCTATCCTTCAACTTCCATTGTGTGTAGCATTTGCCAGTGCTGCTGTGTTTGTGCATTCTGCTCAGAGAAGGTGTAGCGTTTTGGTGTGGCTTGCATGGTATTGAGAGGGATGTGTTTAACAAATTACATGATGCTCAGCAGAATGGCATTAAGAATTGGGACTGGTCCCTGCTGACTAGCCTTGGCCAAGGCCAATCTCCTTGTGATTCAGAGTCATCCCAGGGCTGATCCCTGTGGGTATTAACTCACTGTTCACAATCAGATGCAGTTTTAACACAAAATACTCTACCAACACATTCCCTTCCCCCATATCCTGCCTCACTGAGACTGGCTCCCCTTTTTTGGTAATCAAACAAAGAGCAAAAAGTAACAATTACACAATATAATTGACAATGTTTCTCTTAGTCACCCAGAAGAATTGGTGCAGAAAGAGAAAACTGGTTTGTAATATGGAAAAAAATAAAAAACAAAAACAAAAGCCACAAAGGAAAAATCAATAGACAACCAATCTTTCCTTCCTCCTCCCTTCTTCCCTCCCCTCCTCCCTTCTCTTGTCTCCTTCCATCAAAAAGCTTTCAATGGGCACTTTCTATACACTGAAGTGGATTTCTTAAGACTAAATGGCTCCTCTGCCCTAACGGCTTACAGACTTAGTGGGAAGTAAGGGAGTGGTCACAGCTTTTTCAGACCATAACAGTGCAGCCACAGAAGAGTCCCAGGGGTTGTGCTTAGTTCCATGGGATAGGGGTCCTAGGGGATCAGAAGGGCTCCTGTTTTCCTTGTTTTTCTTCTTGTGAGCAGATACTTGACAAGAAGCACTTAAGATTGAAAGGGTTTATTTTGGCATACAATTTAAAATGGGATACAGTACATCTTGGAGGGATGGCAGCAGGAGCCTGAAGCACCTGGTGAGATGCAAAAAGCAGTCTGGAAGCAAACCTCACTCCTCCAGCAAGGCTCCACCTCTTAAAAGTGCTACAGCCCTCCCCTTTTCAAAATGTATTTGTTTTATTTTGCTTATGAGTATTTTGTCTGAATGTGTGGGTACCTGGACATGCTTAGTGCCCACAGAAGTCAGAAGAGGGTATCAGATCCCCTGGAAATAGAGTTATGGATGACTATGAACTACCATGTGGGCGTTGGGACTCTCTCACCTGGGTTCTCTGTAAGAGCAACAAGTGCTCTGATAACCATTGAGCCATCCCTGCAGCCTCTTAAAGCAGCAGGCCTGCCAGGACCAAGTAAGTATTCAAGTGCATGAACCTATGGGGATAGCTTTCATTCAAATCACAACAACTCCACAAAAGAAATAACCCCCAAGGCTGAAAAACTAGGGAAAAAAAGTAAACTTTTGTGAAACATGTTAGAGCAGTGGTTCTCAACCTGTGGGTTTCTACCCCTTGGGGTTAGGAGTCACATAAGACTATCTGAAAACACAGATATTTACATTATAATTCATAACAATATCAAGATTACAGCTATGAAGCAGCAACAAGAATAATTTTATGGTCAGGGTCAACACAACATGAGAATCTGTATTAAAGGGACGCATTATTGGGAAGATCACTGCATTAGAGAGAGACAGTGACAGAAAAGGAATGCCAGGTGATTCAAGGAGGAAAATGAGCATGATGGTCCACTTCAGGCGTGCTGCAGTCAGTCTTCTCTAGCTCACCAGGGCAAACTTGTGTACCTCCTCCCAGCCCCTGTCCAGTACCATTGTGTTCACCACTGGCCACTGCAGGTATACTTACACCATGGGAATTGGTGAACACTGTTAGCCTCGAGCTCTTATTTCTTGGCTTCTGAGAGAGCTAGTAGTTGCACACTGTGGTAGTTTGAGTGCAATTGGCCCCCATAATCTCATGGGAGTGGCACAATTAGGAGGCATGGTTTTGTTATAGTGGGTATGGCCTTGTTGGAGGAAGTGCATCTGTGGGGGTGGGCTTTGAGGTTTCCTATGCTCAGGATACAGCCCAGTGAGTCAGTTGACTTCCTGTTGCCGGCAAGATGTAGCACTCTCAGCTCCAGCAACCACCTCTGCCTGCACACCACCAAGCTGCCAGTCATGATGATAATGGACTTAACCTCTGAAACTATAAACAATCCACCCCAATTAAATGCTTTCTTTCATTCACAACAGTGAAAACCCTAACTGAGACACACACACACACACACACACACATCTCTAGAGTATATAAGGGATGCTGCCCCATACATTTAGCAAGGTTATTTTAAAGAGGTTATGAGACCTTTGCCTACCACATATGGATACAGAGAAGTGAGTTGTGCTTGTTACAGGAGAGGTTAATTTTAGTGTTTAGAAAAACCTTCATTTATTAAGCCAGCAATTGTAGTAGGTCCTGGGAAATGTACTCAATGGTCAACAGTCTCTGCCATGGGAGATTGTTGTCTAGCACAGAATGTGCACAGTACCACGCTCCAAGAAAGGAAAGAGGTTGAGAGATGAGAGATGAAGGGGACACCATGGGGAGGACTTGAGGAGAAGAGACTTGAGTGACCACTGAGGATAATTCAGCTTAGATGGAATAAGAACAGAGGAGACAAAGCTGCTGGAAAGCATTTCTTGTGGGCTAGTTTGAAGAATCAAGATGGCCTAGAGCTGAAACAATTGTAGTACAGGTTTTCCCCAGGGGAAAACACGGGATCCGGAGCAGGATGAACAATAGGAGGGTGTTCAGAGAGTGGACCATGGTAACCGCTGTAGGTCTGATGGGAAGGAGATGATGAGAAAGAGTGGCTAAGCCTTCTGAAGCCTGGAGACCAGTTACCTGACTGTCTAGATGAAAGAAGAGGTTCTGAGAGAGCTGATTCTGGGATGAGGGGTGGGATGGGAGATGGCATTGATGCAAGGAGATACCCAAGTTGGAGTAGTATAGCAAATGGATTTACTGTGAAGTTTAGCAACTGGAGTTATGGGGCATTTGGCATGAAGGCTGGGCCCAGAAATGGGGACCATCAGGTTAAGTACTAAGAAGGCAGAGTGAGACTACCTGGAACCTAGAGTTGTATTGACTTCAAAAGTTGTTTAGGATGTTGAACAGAAGAATCAGTCAGGGCTGCTATATATGTTCTTACAGAAAGAAAAGCATTCCTGTGTTCAGTTTGCAACCTATGCAAACTATGCAGTAGCCTGAGCACATGGCTGTTAATCGCATGAAATTGTAGATAGGGATGTCATTAGAGTTGTTGTCCAGAGAAGGACAGGCTGACTGTGTTTTAGTGAATAAATGCCCATCTCTAGTAGCTATACATACAGTTCTTCCACCATGGATGATTATGTGTAAGAAGGCTGCTTGTGGGGGAGGACTGGGTAAGGGTAGAGATGCTATGTACAGGTGGATGTGTGCTCACTATGTGGGGCTGTTAGCTTTGAACGAATTTCTGCAGAGAAGGGTTCCTTGCTAACCTGACACTCTTGGCATCATTTAGAGTGAAGATGGACAACATTGAGGGTAGCAGGAAGGGTTCTAGAAGATGAGCCCAAGGAGATGTCTCCAGGAACTATAAAGTGTGTGGTACATTCTCAGCCTGTGCCGTGTGCCTGGCACTACCCTGTATTCTTCACAAGTGCTGTGCATTTAATCCTTGTAATAGCCTGTGAGTCAGAGTTGATGTTTATGTGTGTATGGGTTTTCTAGACCGGTGAGGAAATCAACATGCAGAGGATGGCTTGCTGCAGGCTGTGCTGCCCTTGAGTTAATGATGCAGCTACAATTGAAACCCAGATGCAGCTGATCCAGAGCTGGTAAATGAAACCCCTGCACTCGCTGCCACTTTCATTGCTGTGGAAAAGAGCAGCTAAATACACAGTCATTGCTTCTGATGGTAAACTCTGCCTAGCAGTTGGAGGACCCAGGCCTTTTTGCCGGGAATTACAATTCTGCCTTCCAATTCATTATCCATATGGTTCTATGGTTCTGCGGTCCCTGGAAAAAGCATATCCTTAGTAGAACACACTCCACACTCGTCTTGTTTCTGTTCTTATTCTAAGCATGTCCTAAGAAGGTCAATAAGGCCCCAAACATTTTTTAAAATTTATACTTACTTATGCTTAATTATGAAAATAAGATGATTATATATGCATATGTAATCCCATGCATGTATGCATATATTAACACAAGTGATACAGATGCATGCTGTTGTCTAATAACCAAAAAGAATTATGGACAAAGAGAGGTTCATTTTGCTCTCACTATCTTTTTACTTTCTGTAAACACTGTGACCATGAAGCCAGTCCATCCCATTCACTTACTATAGCAGCCTGGGTAATGGACATCAGAGGAGCTCTGCCAAGAAGATGAAAATGGCTGTGCTCAGTTAGTAATGTCTGTTCTCTGTGCCTGGCCAGGAGATGGTGATTTGCATGCCATAGTACTTATCACTCTTGTGGTTAGTCATAACCTACTTATCTTGCACAGGCTACTGTGTTGAAACTTGCTTGAAACCATTCTTTCAAACCTAGCTTAAATCTATTCTTTAAAATTCCATATAGAGGGTATGCCTGAATTAGTAACTAGAATTTCTGCTTTCCATTTTTCCCCCCAAGGCAGTTTGAGACTTCAAAATGATGCTAAAAAATGGGGGCACAATTATGGGTGTAGATTTCTGCTGCATACAGCCAATAGCTGCTGCGTGAGGTACCTGCTGGCAGGTTGGATGTTTCATTTCCAAAAATTGAAAATTCTTCCCTTCTGATTTAATATATAATAGTTGAGGTATTTAATGGTACCGTAACACTGTTTCTCTCTTCCTCATTTTGTCAAGGAAGGTAGGAAAGAGGTGCTGGCAAGGCTGCAGCTTGTAAGGAATAGTTTCCACAGCTGTCAGGGAGGATTGTCAGAGGAACCAACTAGAAGGCAGTCACTGACAGCCTTGAGGAAAATGCTTCTCGGAAAGAGCCAGGCTCCATAATCACTTGGAAATGAGCTAACATCCAGATTCCAGGGTTCGACCCACTATACCTCTGATCTAGTAGATCTGGTGGGACTCTGGGACTCTGTATTTCCTAACAAGTTCCAGATACTGATGCTAGATAAGACACACTGAGAGCCACTTTGTGCCCTTGGCCTCCAAACTTGCTGGATGCTGGACTGAGCCCTGAGCAAATAGTTGGGAGGCTATAGGAGAGGACGAAGGTCAGTTGCAGAGATGCATGTTGTTCAAAGTTTACCCAGACCAAAATTGGTCTGGCTGTACCTACTGTAGGTAAGAATCTTCACCAAATAACCAACTGCCAACACTCTCCAGCCAAACCAGTTTCTATTTGCACCTCAATGTGTTGAAATATTTTTTTAAGAAATGAAAAAAAAAGTGTGATCCTGATGTGGTGCATATACAACAGGGAAGTCCTCAGGATTTCAGATCTTCACACAACAAGGCACCATCAAGTTTTGTTCTAATGCAGGAAATGATCAGAAAACAGAAATAAGGATGAGTGCAATTTGTCGCTTGGTTTCCTCACTCGCTCGTTTATTTTTGTGACTGGGGTCTCACTGCATAGTCCAGTCTGTTCACAACTTGTGTTTCCCTGTCTTCTGCATTCCACGATATCCAGGTAAGGGCAGTTTCTGGAGTTAGTGCCTGTACTAAAGTTAGTATAGAAGCTAAAGAACGCACATGAGTAGCACTTTCTTAGATCAGAAATGACACAAGTCCTGGGTTTTCCTTGTCATTAATAATGCCAATATGACTACGAGCTCCCATCTACCTATGAGGCTGTAGAAATACTAAATGACCAGAGACCTCAGATTTAACCACGCTAGGCTTGACTGGTGATATTCTCCATGCCTGGGTTCTTGGCAAAGGACATTCTGCAGCCTTTAGAACCTGTTGTGGATCAGGCACCTGTAAGTCTTTCAAGGATTCAGAAACCTGTATCTCTTCCCCTTTGTTACCCATAATGTCCCTCAAACATCCTCTCTCCTCATTCCTGTTTCTTTCGTTTTCACTCACCACCCATGTGAATCCTTAACTGTTGACATTTGGAGACCCCTGTCTTGACTCCCAGGTAGGAAGGGAAGGCAGCATTCTGCTTCTTTCTGCTATCAGTGATGAGAACATTGAGTCCTACAGATAGATGTGAGGGCCAAGCCAAGGCCTATTGACCATCTTGCAGATTGGAGTAGACATGAAGCTCCCTCCCCTGCCTGCCCCATTACACTGAGGGGCCACTTAGTTATGGGGGGGTCTCTGAGGGAGGTCTTGATACTGAGTGACTTACTTTTCACTTGGTGCTTTGAAGCCTCCTGGCT
Organism: Mesocricetus auratus; assembly: GCF_017639785.1. NCBI lineage: Eukaryota > Metazoa > Chordata > Mammalia > Rodentia > Cricetidae > Mesocricetus > Mesocricetus auratus. Next base: position 40,240,302 of record NW_024429267.1, on the reverse strand, counting down.
CAGAAACTATTAGGTTTCTGTAGTTTTCCAGATCTCTCTCTCTCTCTCTCTCTCTCTCTCTCTCTCTCTCTCTCTCTCTCTCTCTCTCTCTCTCTCTCTCTCTCTCTCTCTCTGTCTCTGTCTCTCTCTCTCTCTCTCTCATTGTTGAGACAGGGTTTCTCTGTGTAACAGTCCTGGCTGTCCTGAACTTGCTTTGTAGACCAGGCTGGTCTCAATCTCCAAGAGATCTGCCTGCCTCTGTCTCCCATCTGCTGGGATTAAAGGTGTGTGCCACCACCACCCAGCTCAGAATCTCCTCTTTTTATGCCACTACGGAATAGATTTCTGAGCACTGAAGTCACCAGTGACACCCACTTCATCCTACCCAAAGAGAACCTCACCCTACCCAAGGAGAAGATGCTTTTATTTTTTTACTTTCAAAGAATGAGATGAGACCCCATAGAAGACATGATCTGAAGTTCTGTTCTTAGAATCACTGACTTGAAGACAGATTAGCCATAAAGATCAAATGGTGAAGTAATGATTGCTAATCAGAGAAGTAATCTCAGGTGTGTTCCTGTTCCTGGCCATGTGCTGTGTGAGGCAGCTAGCATGTAAACTCAACAGAGTCAAAATAAGTCCCAGACTTATTTGGGCTTTGGGCAGTCTGCTAATCTGTTTGCAAGATCCTGGGGGTTAAAGCACAGTTCTCAGGAGCGCCTGGCCAGCAAGGGATATGGACAGTATAATTATGCAGGGACACATGCTCAGAAAGGAATCCACTTCAGATTTATGCTCTTCTATCTCCATCTTGAAATCCTTCTTAATCTTTAAGATAAGAGTTCTATAACTTTATTTTCTGCTGGGAACTAGAATTATATAGCCAATTCTATAGGCAGCTTTTAAATACATAAATTCCCAGGCTGCACCCAGGTCAGTTACTCAGAATCTCCAGATGAAACCTACGTCTCTGCACTCTAATTGCAGGGACAGTTAACAGAACAGAGGTTTCTTGACTGGGGTGTTTATGTGTATGGTTGGGGGCACATCAGGTTTATCTGGTGCATTTTATCATCCTACACAGACTGATAAATATTCTGATTCTGCCTAACTCCCAAGCAAGAGTCCTGGATGAGTGGCATCCACTTATGGAATTATTCTGAGATGGGTGATAACACATGCCTGTAATACCAGCACTCAGGAGGTCAAGGCAGGAGGATTACTGCAAGTTTAAGGATGGTCTGGACTACAGACCATGTCTCAGAAAGGAAGACAGTGAGGGGAGAGAGGAAAGGAAGGAAGACAAGGAAGACACTCTGTTTCCATCCCCTTGCCTGGAGACCGACTTGCTAGGGTAGTCGCAGCATAGGACAGAGCTGCTTGAAGCTGCAAGCTAGGCAGGATGCTCTCTGAATTGTAACTTTTTCTCCAGTGGCAAATGGTAAGGAATGAAGTGGGTGTGGCCAGAGTCCTGACTCTGACTTTAAGCTGTCTGGTTTGGAAACAGGCTTTTAGTGTCTTCTTGCTAATTTGCCTTTCCTAGAATGAACATTTTATTTGCAGGAATGTCATGGTGATTGGACAGAATGAAGTACGCCATAGCAGCTGGCCAATAGATATTTGTGGGCCATCTCCACCCAGTAGAAATAGTAATATACCCCTCTCCCTAAACCCTCAAGTATATCTTTCTTCTAAAGAAAACTGGGACTCATTATGGCAACAAGAAGAAATATAGTATTATTCAATTAGCTTATTCATAGTTACTAAACATTAGGTTATCAGAAGGATGAATTCTACTATATATGCATGTTATATATGTATGCAAATATATGTAGACACATACACATATAGAAGCACATACATGTGGCAAGTCCCTGTTTAGTATTTGACTTTAAAATTTTGCATTTTAATTACTCAAGTTATGCTTATTATAGCAAATTAACATAAAATCAACTAAACTAAGTTTACTAATCTCTGCTTCCATGTCCTGTTTCCATCCTGTTCATATAACCATTTTTAAAAGCAATTTGATGTTAAAAATGCATTTGATATGTACGTTTCATAATTATCCTTTTATATACTGGCGTGCTTCCCACATGGGCACACACAGCAAATGATGTTCTGTAACTCGCTTCCCTTCTCTCTCTCTTCACTTAATATAATGTGAGCATCTTTCAAAGTCAACCGACATCATTCATCTTTTACTTTCAATATTTCTAGGCATTCCCTGAGCTGGGTATAGTGTTTTCCAACCATTCCTTGACACAGGCATCCAGTATTCATCTACTGCTGTGCAGACATTCTTATGTGTGGTAGAGGTGGGTGGGCACACATGTGCATGTGTTGGTGTGTACCCATGTACTGGTGTGTATGTTCGTTCACCTATGTGTATATATGTGGAGATCAGAGGTTGATGTTGGGTATCTTTCTTGGTTGCTGTCCCTTACATTTTGAAACAGGAACTCTGTGATCCTGGACCTCATCAGTTCAACAAGACTAGTTTGTAGTTGGATTCTATTTGTCCCGCCCATCAGTTCTCACAGCTGCTTATGTAACAACACTCTGAGGCTTAGTATTAAATATAATTGTTTGGCTACTGACTCAGACACATTACTGACTAGCTCTCTCTTATAAATTGACCATTTCTATTAATCTGTGTATTGTCACTAGGCTGTGGCTTATTGGTAATGCTGCAGCATGTTACTCCTTTGGTGGCTACATGGCTACTCCTTGACTCCCTGTATTTTTTTTCTGTATGTTTGTTTGGATATTCTGCCTAACCATTGACCAAATCAACTTTACTTATCAACCATTAAAAGCAGTACACATTTACAGCATACAGAAAGACATCTCTCATCACTAGTTGGTTAGTGAATTCTAGGGAATCCTCCTGTCTCCACTTCCACAGCATTCCAACAGGTATGTGCCACCATGGCAGGCTTTTTTTTATCTAAGTGCTGGTCATCTGAACTCAGATCCTTCTCTTGAGCCACAGGCACTTTCTCTACTGAGCAGTCCCGTGGGCCCCTATAAGCATCCCTTTACATACAACGTTAAACACCAATACCTAGGCTTCTTCTAGATGAAGCAGTGGCAAAATCCTAATAGTTATGGTCAGACTGTGGGCAAGGCAAAGGCCAAACAAATAACAATACATACGGCACACTGACTTTTATTGGCATGCCAGGCATGAACCAGGAACTCCAGTGGTGTGCAAGCTCTAAATGTGAGAGGGTTTCAGGCCGACCTCAAGCAATTCACCAATGCAGCATATGATTCAATGGCAAAGCCAAATGCTACAAATGATAGCTATGTGAGTATTAGGTCTGGAAGGAAATCTTCCTAATAGTGCTTAGCCAGCTTCTCCTCCAGCCCCATTTTTGTCATGTTCCTTAGAATTCAGGGCAGTTTTAGATAAAACTCTTTTTTTGCATAGCTTTCCTCAGTGTTTCCTGTCACAGAAAGCAGAGGGAGCTCCGGACGAAAGCCCAGAAACATGTTAACATGTCTTTTCAGTGTGGCTGGTAGTTTATCTGATTGTTCACAGTTTGCTATATCATTTTCTTTCAGAAGCTCAAAGTAAAAACGCAAGTTTGCCCAACAGAAGCCCCCATTTCTCCCGACAGACCTTTGACATGCCTTTCAGTGAAGCCCTTGCAAGGAGACACTTAACTACTTTCCAGAGAAGAAGCAGAAGTCACAAGACCAAGTGAAATCACCAAATAACTTTTGAAAGCACATTAAGCAGGATTCAACAGACTTTTTTTCTTTTAGACAGCTATGAAATGGTGTCATCAAAATTGTTTTTACTCTTAGTGATTTTACTGCAAAAAAAAAAAAGTTGAAATCCTATGGTGCTCTCATGAAGGTATTCAGCCTGTGCCTACTTGGAGAAATAGCTTACTGTTCAGCTGCCAGGCTTTCAGCTGCTGCACTCCCTGGGTCTGCCTCTGCTTACCTGCAGAGGCCTAGCTCCTCCAGGCAGCCCCCAGCCAGTGGCTGAGCCTGGTGGGGATATTAGAGGTGTCTATTTTGGGAACAGAAACTCATTATTTCCTGTTTGGCTGGCTGAGACTGTCAGGTCTGCTTGGGACCTGTATTGCTGTGATCTGGGGATGTCCGTGCCAAATCCTGCTTCCTTCCCTTTTGTCTTTCACAGATAAACCTGCTCATTTCCTAACTTTTCAGGGCCTGCTTTCCAGAGGCCACAATAGCCACCCATGTGTTCAATGTGTTTAATGTAGTACCCATATAGTCTCTGTCCCCCAGACATTTGCGTACCCGGCTCTGCTAAAAATGAACCACGATCCTGCCAAAGCAAAACAGACCATTTTTGTGGGACAAAACCCAAACTTGGATATTCTAAAATTTTACTCAAACCATTTCTAAGAACTGATGTAAGGGGTGTACTTTAACATTCCTTCCATGTTCCCTATGAACTGATTACAGCCTGGACATTCAGAGTTGCATAGAAAGAATCCAACCTCCATGTCTTCACTCTAATCACAATCCTACCTTGAGCACCATTGTTCTTGATAAGATGCCTTCCAGCCTTGTGGTTCCACAGATTGAGGATGAGGAGCCTAATTGCATGCTTGCTGTTTCAGGGGAGTTTGGAGAAGTGTACAAGGGCCGTTTGAAACTGCCGGGCAAGAGGGAAATCTATGTGGCCATCAAGACCCTGAAGGCTGGGTACTCAGAGAAACAGCGTCGGGATTTTCTGAGCGAGGCGAGCATCATGGGTCAGTTTGACCATCCCAACATCATTCGCCTGGAGGGTGTCGTCACCAAGAGTCGGCCTGTCATGATCATTACGGAGTTCATGGAGAATGGTGCTTTGGATTCTTTCCTCAGGGTAAGAGCCACTTCGGGGTGTGTGTGGTGCTAATACTGTCTCGTGCACAGCAAAGGTCCTGGAGAGAAGAGTTCTGTGAGGATGATCTGCCTTCAGGACTGGCTGGTCACATGTGGAGGTTTTAACCTTGCCAAGGTTAGCAGAGATTTGTTGTTGAAAGGAATGAATGACCTTGTACTCAGTAGCCAACTAAGGTAGCTAATATTCCCTCTCTCAGCAGTTATTAGCTATCTATAGTTCTTGGTATATGGGCAGCACTCCCCTACCATGAGAATCCCCCTCTTCCTCATTAGCATGTTCCTACACCCAGTCAGCAGCTGTGGTCAAAGGACCACCTGTTCATACTGAAGCATTGATTGGTTGAACGATCTGGGCACGCCTTCTCTGCAGACTGGGCCTGTGCGAGAAGAATGCAGCTCTGATGCCTTATAGCTATTCATCTAAGACCCAAATGATGTAGCACAGAAATATGACTTATGATATTCATGAACTTGTAACTGAGGCAAGGGTGTGGGGCTGAGCATCTACTTTCCTGCAGGATCATATGAAATTGTCTGAAGTCTCCTTTGTTTGTGTACTAAGATGGAGGTTAAATTTGATATCAGCCTTACCGTTCCTGATAGCCTGCTTGAAAATCTTTGAGACAAGCTGGGTTCAAAAACAAGCATCCTTCAAGGAGACAGCAAATGCTGTACATTTGTGTATCTTGGAAATCACACGGTATCACTTTTACCACATTGACAAACCCACCAAGATCCAAAAAGAGAGCAGTCCCCATGTTTTAGGGAGGACGATGACCCAGTATCTTCTACTGACTAGGGGTATGGCTGAGTCCATAAAGTGCATGCTTGCATAAGGATGAGGACTTGAGTTCAGATCCCTGTACTCACACAAGGAGATGCATGGGCACATATATGTAATAACAGTACTAGGCTTGGGGTAGGTAAAGGAGACATGTGGATCCTAAGGGCTCTCTGATTGGCCAGCTAGTCTAGCTGAAACATTGAACTCAATGAGAAACCTAGTCTTCAACAATAAGGTGGAAAGCAGTTGTGGGAGGCACTCAGTGCTGACCTCTGGCCCCCAGAGGTATACTCAGAGACAGAGACAGACAGAGACAGAGACAATGAGACAGAGAGATATCTTGCTATATCCATTGTACAGAATACAACCCACCACAGCTGTAGTCCCTGCCTTGATCCTGAATGTTCAAAGCTTCCAGTTGTTACCTGCCTGTGTAACACTTTGTGAAGGGCAGAGATGTCACAGATGCAAACATGAGTCTTCCTGGGGATGTCAAGGGAGGTATCAAAGAGAAGGAAAACTTCTGAGACACTAGGGCATGGGGAGTCTGGCAGACAGTGGGGAAGTGGATGGTGAGCTGTGGGACAGCTTGGCCTGTGCAGAAGTTGAAGTAAGCACTGGCTAGTTCACAATCTAAGGCAGCTGCAAGGTTGCTTCCACTCCCAGGAACGGACTGGGCGTGGCAATGGGACTAGACTGGAAGCTACACTTTCGCATTACTGAAGCTGCCTTTTCAGGGCAGTGCATGCTTGTAGACTAAGCTATGTAGTTGGGGGAGGAGTTGAAGGAGTGGAAATGGAGAAATTGCAATAGATTGGAGGTTTAAGCACACGCTTCCTTGAGGGAATGATTGGATCTCTGTTTTGAAAACCCTGGTACCTGGTACAATGAGTCATGGTAAATGTTGGCTGGATGAAAACCATGCACAGTTATTCCTAGGGAATGGAAGAGAGTTCTAAAAATGCTGTGTGCCTGTGGCATCTCACTCCCCATCCTTGTAGACATGTGAGATCAAGGCACACTCTGCTCCATGCTTTTCCAGGGGCAATCATGTATGATCAGAGATCTTGTAGAGACAGTGAAATGAACATGAATAGAAAGGCAAGAATTTTCTGGACCAGCCTCAAGACCCTCTCCAGAGTCATGTGTTTCCTTGGTATCACTTGATTCTAATTTAGAGAAAGTCACCACCACATAGTTGAAAGACTCAGAGTCCTTCCCAAGGTCACTTCCAGGATAGGAAGAGTCTTCCTTGGGAGCCTATGAGAATCAAAGCCCACCTTCTTACTCCCCCCTAGACAGAGAATTTTCCACCTGGGGCCCAGAACGCAAAGACTTGTTGAACACAGGAGATTTTCATGATAATGAAGCCATGGGAGGAAACCTTGGGGCAAAAGAGAGCAACACAGAAAAACAGAGGCGAGGGCACAACCAGGAAGGGGTGGCAAGGGCAGGCAGTGCCAAGAGCATCAGGGAAATGAAGCGTTTCTGACTGTTCGCACCTCGTGGAGGCAGGTAATCTATAAATCTAATTTCAGCCTCACTACTGAACCCTGGAGCATAGCAACATTAATTGATGTATCTGCTACTTGATAAAATTGAAAAAATAGGTCATCAGTTCAGTTCTACAGGGTCCATCTTCTGGGAAGGGGGATAATTTTAGGACCACCATTCAAAGAAGAGAGAAAAGGGTTAGTCCTTAAATCATACAGCTGATTCCTTTCCCCCAGTCCTGGACTTAGCAGCTTTGAGAGGGATCTCACGCTTGCCTTGGGTCAGAGCCTCAGAGATCTACACCTCATCTTTACCCATTCTCCATCACTGTCTTTGTAGAATTCCCATTTTCTAGAAGGATTAGGAACGCCCAAAGGCTGGCTCCCATTGCTAGTTGTTTTAAATAGAAGAGTTCCTTCTTAGTACCCATATCTAATGGCACCCACCTGGGTGACTCTTCCCTAATCTTCAGAACCATCCCTGAATCTCAGACTCATTGTCTGGTTAAAAGCTTGAATGAAGAGCCTTATGGTCACTGTTGGTTCATTCATAGATGGTTACATCTGTAAGACCCTTGGTAGTCACTGAGTGGTGTCAAATGGGATATTTTTCCCCAGGGACGCTCATCCATGGATTGAAGCTGGAAGGAAGCAACTAGGGAGAGAATATCAGATTGGAAGCCATGAGACTGAAGCCCCTGTCTTGGCTTCTGCTATGAGTCACCCTGTGGCCTGGAGAGAGTCTGTTAACTCAATTTTCCAATCTATAAACTAAAGGCATTGAGCTGGATGAGCTGGAAAGTTCTCTTTTAGTTAAAAAAAGAATCTATGATTCATTCTCTTCAAACAAATCAAATAAGGGTTTCATTTCCTGAAGTGGATTTGTCAATGAAAGTGGAAATACCTAAATCCTCCCTGTCTGATGTGAGGACCGCCAAGTGGCTCCATGCATTTGCAGGAAAGCAATTTCAGTAGAAAGCACTTCAGTATGAGGAGAAAGTTTAAACCACTCCACCCAGGCCTGCATCTCCTCACTGAATCATGTTTGTTCCCATGGGCTCAGCATGGAGCCCGTTGCTACCCACAGTCACCTAGAAACCAGGTGGTGGTTGTTCTGTTTCGCGTATTTTCTATGCTGGTGTCCTTATCTCCGCAATTACAAAGCCTGTGGCCAACTATGCTATGTAATTTAAGGGATAATGCTTGTCTCTCAGAACAATTTCCCAGGGCCCACGAGATGGTTCAGTGGGTAAAGGAGCTTGCTACCAGCTTAACCACCCGAGTTCAAAGCTCCAGAAGTCACACAGTGGAGAGAACCAAGGTTGTCCTATGACCTCCACATACACACCATTCCTATAAATCAAGCAAAAAGTCATTGGACACATGGGGAAACATAGTATGTTTATATCCTTAGGTTTCACCAAGATAGTAAATTCAATGATCAGGAAGGACCCTTTCTGTAGAGATATGTTTACCCTACAGAGCCTAAGGAAAGCATGTTGCCTGTTGCAGACTCAGCGTCTTCCAGGGGGCGAGGCACAGGACAGGAGCCTAAAGACCAGATAACAGGAGCATTATTAGTCACAGGTAGCTTTTCTCCCCATGAAGCTTATGCAGCCTTTTCTTCTATATACCACAGAAGGCAGCCATTACCAGAGGGTTGGAGATGGAATGACAACACAGAAGTAATCTACCACTCTGGATTTAGACTTGTGTTACAGCTCAAACCCACACCGAGTGATTTAAGTCTGATCACGCAGGTCCTCTGGACTTCCTTTATCTTCTCCATGAAAACAATATAATATCGCCTGCCGTTTTTTCTGCCCAGGGCCAGTTTGAAGGCTCTGATCACATCCTGAGAAGTATGATTTGCCATTTCTAAGTCAAGTAATGGAAGAAACTAGTATTTTCGAATTGATCCAGATTTCAAGCATGTGCCATTAAGTCTCCATCATCCACTGTTACTACTGGTTATGTACCAGGGAATTGTTGCCAGGATTGACCCTTTGTATGTTGAGTTCAGAATGACCATCACACTGGGCTTCCCAAGAGCAATTACTCTAGAGTCTCTCACATACCCAGGAAAACATGAGGAACCTTGAATTGGACCCTGGTCTCCCTCAATGGGAATACCTGAGATCCACGGAGGAGGTGACAGGGAGGAAAGGCTGGCCTGATTCCTGGGTGCTGTGAGCATTACTGTTATCAGAGCGTCACAGGGTCCCAAATGAAAGCCTCTGACCTGTGATCTCATCTAACCCCCCACAGAGTCCTGGAAGAGAGGAAACTATGCTCTTAAGTTTCAGGTGTGGAGGTCACCACTCTGGAGGCAAAATCACTTGCTCAGGCCAGTGAATGGCAGAGCCAGGTCCAAACTGTATCTATTCAGACACCCAACTTTTAACCACTTCTGGCTCCTGTTCACCCTGGAAACTGTAGTGATGTCTGGTCTAAATTTTAAACACAAGGTTAGCCCAGAAAGACTGCACCGAACTAAAGCAGAAGCACAGACACCTTCTCATTGTGTGTGAGCGCCACTGACCCTCTCCAGATGAGATCTTTAGCGAGACACCGATTCTTCACTAGAATGTCACCTACACTTAAGAAGAAGAAATGAAAAGTGAAATTTTAAAAAAATCCAGCCCATGTGACTTCAATCTGGGAAGCATTTTTATAATCCACAGAAGTTGCATGGGAACTTTCTGAGGAGACACATCTCCCAGAGATATGCTTAGGTGGGGTGGGGTGTGGGGTGTTCCTAAAAGGACACCTGGCTTTTGGAGAAGGTGCTGATGGAATTTTCACTCAGGAGGAGGTTTTGAACCATCCCTGGTACATTCATTCTTCATGGATGGGCAAATCAGTTCCACAAAGCAACTTTGTGCTTTTATTTTAGATCCTTAGAAGAAAATGTCACAGGAAAAGCATTCTGGGAAGGTTGGGATGTGGTTAGGAATTGAATCGGGAGCAGTCTAGCCCATGGGGTGTGTCCTAGTTTGCTTTTCTGTTGCTGTGCTAAGACACTGACCAAAAGCAAATGGGGAGGAGAGGGTTTGCTTCCTCTAAAAGGTCATTGTCCTTCACAGTGGGAATCCAGGCAGGAATTCAAGCAGGAGCAGGAGCCATGGAGAAAAGCTGCTTGCTGCCTTGCTCCCCATGGCTTGCTCATCCTTCTTTCTTATACTACCCAGGATCACCTGTCCAGTGGTGATACAGGCCAGAGTGGGATTTTTCCTCCCACATTAATCATTACTCAAGAAAACGTTTACCCATAGTCAGGCCCACAGGTCAGCTGATGGAAGCAATTCCCTTTGATGTCCAGAGGTTTGTATCGAGTTGATAAAAGCAACCAGTCCACTTTCCCCATGGCTACTGACAGATTCTGAAGAAGGGAGAGTCATTGTGGTATGTGTAAAAACGGCATGCCCACCCATGTTGAAATAAGATAATAGATGTGGGTGTAATCTATCCAGCAGATATTCAGTACAAAGGGGCTCCTCACACTCTTTCTACTTTGTAGACTTCGCATATGGACTTCTGAGGCAGAGAGTATGGCTTACCCAGTACTTGTGTTTAACAATATCTAGACTATACCTCAGGTGCCCTCTCCTTCAATCACAGTGTTCCAATGTTTAGGGTGTGCTCTAATTGATATAGGATACAACTTACTACCCTTTGGAGAGAAACTGACGCTGAGCTAAATAGGAAAGGAAGTTCCTGGTGGCATGATTCAACCACTGTCCACAGAGGCAAGACCCAGGAATTTATGTGTAACAAGAAGAAGACACATTTATTTGTTGGAAAAATCTATGTATTGGGGAGGTATTGGTGCTTAGAACTGAGTCCACCAGTGATGGGAGAGAGCAAGTAATATAGCCCGGCATGGTGAGGGACACTAACAGGGTTCCAGGTACTAGACACTGTGTGTGAACTTCAGCCCCACTGACCCCTGTGAGGCGAGCTTGGTTAAACAAAGTAGAGTTTGCCAGATCAGAAGATTCGAAGGAGTTGCCTGAGACTTTGAGTTTGGGAAATAACAAGAGATTCTGGTCACACAATTGCTTATACTTTTTAAGGTGTTGGCTGCTGCTTCTCCTCCTCCCCCCTCCTTTTTCTGTTAGTTTTCAGCACTGAAAATATTATAGGGACCTCAAGAGATGGGAGTTCTTGTGCTCAAAGACTTAAGAGTCAAACAGCAAAGACCAGAATGTTATAACACATCCACAAAGTTCAAACTTGTGAAACATAAGGCAATATAGTAATATATTTGAAAACAATGTTCAGAAGATGCTAAATATATTTGGGGAAAGGGGAATAATAAGGATATCATCTTTGAGGACGGGACAGTTAAGCAGAAAACAAAGGGCACCTGGGGACGGGATTAGAGAGAAAGAAACAGAAGAAATGGTATTTATGAAGTCCAGGGCAAGTAGGACTTGCCTTGGAAAGAACCTAGAGTTCTTAAGTCCTTGTGACTTCATACAGCATGGGTGTGTGATTTTAGAGGCTAAGGCCAGGCAGTAGCTGGTCCCTAGGGTCTCCTAAGTTGTGCTGAGGAATTGGGAGATTTTCCTTAATGCAATGGAAAGCTGTTGGAGAGTTTAAGCCAGTGAGTGACAAGGACTGATTTATGTCTTGAAAAGATGGCCAAGGCTGCCATGGAAAGAATGGATTGTAGGGGGGCAGGTGCAGGAGGCTGTTACAGGTGATGGATGGCAATGACTTGTTTGGAATGGTGGCAGTGGAAAGAGAGAGGAGTGGACGGTTTGAGATGTAATTTGGAGATGAAATCGACAGGGCTTGGCAAGAAGAGAGCAGAACATTCAAGGAAAGCGATGAGGAGGCGGGAGGAGCAGGAAGAAGCAGTGGAGAACTGAATGCTGGGTGCTGACAGAAGGCTGACAAGCCATCGGCCATGCTGTCTAGGCTCCTGTTTAGCCACTGAAGCCCATCTTGATCTTGATCTCCTTTTTGTCTTATCACAGCAAAATGATGGGCAGTTCACCGTGATCCAGCTTGTCGGGATGCTGAGGGGCATCGCTGCTGGCATGAAGTACCTATCTGAGATGAATTATGTGCACAGAGACCTGGCTGCTAGGAACATTCTGGTCAACAGCAACCTGGTGTGCAAAGTGTCTGACTTTGGCCTCTCTCGCTACCTCCAGGACGACACCTCAGATCCCACCTACACCAGCTCCTTGGTGAGTCTTTAGTCCACCTAGAGAAAATATGGTATGAGTCAGTGATGGCCGAAGGTATCTCAGCAGCCATGGCTAAGTTGTTTCACTGCTTAAGGAGACAGATGCTGGGCACCCATTCATCCACTAGAAATAACAACAGCCAGTGTCTCGGCAAAGATTTGACCTCAGTTTTCCAGAAAGAGCTGGTGTCTACCTGGAAGCCACAGTGCTCCTTAGCCAGTGGCAAGAGCATTTTGGAGCAGATGAATTTAAGAGAATCCAGGTAAGGGAGAGTGGCATCAGAAACATCTTTCAACAGGAAGCAGCTCTAGGCAAAGTTGGGGCTGTTGGTTCCCAGTTGAGCTGGGCATTGTGTCATCAGCATGGGGCTCAGTTTCCTATCTTGCATCCAGGGTCCTTTAAGTACCAGTTCCATGCTGAGGGCTGAAATCTGATCTCCTCTCAGCCTCCCCCTGCACATCCTGAGTAGCTCTAATCTCTATCCCACTGCCTCCTTCACACAGTTCCTCTTGGAACCATTATAGATCCAAAATAGAGTTTTGGCTTTACTCTCCAGTGTATCTTTCCCATCTCCCCATCTCCATAGGTGGCTCTATTTAGCTAGAGACTGAAATAGAAGAGTCACCAGTGGTTTCTTCCCATGCCTTAATATTCCAACCTGCTCCTTGGTTACTCCTAGGAAACCCATCCCCACTCTTCCCTCCATTGCCCCCTGACCTTGAAAGACTCCTCTCTCTTGGACCTAGATTGCTACAGTGGGTGTCTAGCTATTATCTTTGTTTTCTACTTATATTCACAGTCAGCAATATCTTTCCCTGCCTCCCTGTCTATCTGCTTTATACCTCAAAAAATGAAATGCACAAATTAATGCAGAGAAGCAAACGCACAAAAAAATAGTGAATGATAACTCCTCCCCCATGGTAGGAGTCCATAAACTTTTCCTTAAAGAGCCATCTGTCTAGTGTATTAGGCTTTGATGGCCAAGAGGCAAAATGGAGAATTATGTAAAGAAGTAACTATTTGTAGTGTTACCCTTTAAGAAGTGATAAACATTCTGAACTATACACATGAGTGTAGCCAAATTTGACACTCAGGCCAAAGTGTTCCAACCTCTTCCTGGAAGCAGCATTTCTTTCCTTCTTCCTTCCTTCCTTCCTTCCTTCCTTCCTTCCTTCCTTCCTTCCTCCCTTCCTTCCTTCCTTTCTTTCTATGTTTCTTTTTTTGTATTTTTTAGTTTAAATTAGAAATAAGCTTGCTTCACATGTCAATCCCAACTCCCTCTCTCTCCCCTCCTCCCCCACTCCCTCAACCCCCCCCCCACCAATCTGCACTCTGATCCCCAAGGAGGGTGAGGCCCTCCATGGGGATTATTCAAAGTATGTTATATCATACAAGGCAGAACCTAGACGTTCCCCCATGTGTCCAGTCTGAGAGAGCATCCCTTCATGTGGAATGGGCTCCTAAAGCTCATTCGGATGCCAGGGATAAATACTGATCTACTACCTGAGACCCCATAGATGGTCGTGGCCTCTTCATTGACACCCAAAATTATGGGGTCTGGATCAGTCCCTTGCTGGCCTCTCAACCATCCGTCTGAGGTCCAAGAACTTCCCCCTTGTTCAGGTCAGCTGTTTCTGTGGGTTTCACCAGCCTGATCTTGACCCCTTTGCTCATCCCTCCTCCCTCTCTGAAACTGGATTCCAGTTCAGTTCAGTGTTTAGCTGTGGGTGTCTGCCTCTGCTTCCATTAGCCACTGGATGAAGGTTCTAAGATGGCATATAAGGTAGTCACCAAACTCATTATCAGGAGAGGGCATATAAGGTAGCCTCTCCATTATTGCTTAGATTGCCAGTTAGTGTGATCCTGTAGATCTTTGGAAATCTCACTAGTGCCAGATCTCTCTTGAAACCTATAATGACTCCCTCTATTACGGTATCTCTCATCCTGCTCTCCTCTGTTCTTCCCCCAACTCAACCTTCCTGCTCCCCCATGTCCTTCTCTCCTCCTCTTCTCCCTATCTTTCTCCAAGATCCCAGCCCCTCTCCCCTCCCCCCCAAGCTCCCAATCCATTAAGGAGATCCTGTCCCATTCCCCTTCCCGGGGTACCATGCATATCTCTCTTAGGGTCCTCTCTATTTCCCAGATTCTCTCGTGGTGGGATTGTAGGCTGGCACTCCCTTACTCCATGTCTAAAATCCATATATGAGTGAGTACATACCATGGTTCTCTTTTTGTGACTGGGTTACCTCACTCAGAATAGTTTCTTCTAGTGTCATCCATTTGCCTGCAAATTTCAAGATTCCATTGTTTTTTTCCACTGAGTAGTACTCCACTGTGTAAATGTAACACATTTTCTCTATCCACTCTTCAGTTGAGGGGTATCTAGGTTGTGGAAGTGGCACTTCTGAGTCTGATGTGTTTCTTTCCACATTTTTCTATGACCACACTATACTTGTTTCTGAATTCTTGTGCATTGCATGGAACTTTTTACTTCCAGACTGACTTTCCAAGTCTTAGTGAATATCCATTCTCTCCTGGGAGTGTGTTGATCACCTGACATCCTGAGTGGCACTGGAGGTTACCAATCTTTGAAATTATTCTAATTTGATAGCTAAAAATGTCTGCCTCACTTTGTTTTACTTTGTATTTTTATTCAATTGCCAGAACTCATTTTTCTCTCTTCTGTGTGTCTTTACTTAATGTTTTTCACTGGGCTGCTTGCTGGTATTTATGTTGGGTGTTACCGCTTGATTGTATATGACACAGTTAGATGTCCACCTAATTGCATGTGAGTGGCATCATCTGAGTTACAAAGTCACTGAGATTCAGGTAATCAAAAGTATCTATCTTTTCTTCTGTATATTCTTAGGACTGTTGTTTGCTTTTAAAGTTCTCCTCATACAAAATTATGAGATGTTTCTCAAAGAGTTTAGTGAAATTGCATTCTGTTGATGTTTATGCTATATGTAAAATTTTAGCATACCTGAAATTATTTTGCCACATTTATTTAAAAAAAATTCAGATATTCATAGAACTTTAAACAGTTTGACCAGGAATCTACTCCTCATAGATCACAGAAGGAGTATCTTGCTAAGTGTGCTTCACCATCTAACTCTGGCCTGTACCTCCGTCTGAATGTAATTTTTGTTCACACTTATGTTTTGTTCCTGCACATAATTGTGTGGACATTTTATATATAGAGGTGCACCACACGAACTTCTAGCAAGATAAAGATTCTAGTCATTACCCCAAGAGGCTCCTCCATGTGTCATTCACCTCTATTCAATCCCCACCTGCCAAACACACTCAGATACAACCATTGCTCTGTGTTTTTCAAATGCTTTTATGTATGTTTGCATGTATGTATATATCGAAACTTCACAGACAATCTAGATCTTCATAGAAATGGAATCATACAGGACATGCTCCTTGTTGTCTGGTTGTTTCCCCTTTATATCATGTTCCAGTGAGTTACTCTTCTTACTGTGGGTAGTAGTTTATTCCTATTGAATTTATTGTTTATTTCCTCATTATCTTGTTGAACAGACACCAAGAATATTCTGGAATGTATTTTTAAGTATGAATTGGCAAGTCACTTCTTACTTAGCTTTGTCAAGGTAAAAAATTATGTCACCTCATTCAATATATACTTTATTTCCAAACCATTATGTCATCCTTGACATTAAGTTCTTTCTGTCAACTGTTGATTCTGTTGATCAATTTATCCATTGTCTTTTCCTATTGGTGTGGCCATAATGACTTGAGCAAATATCACATAACAAAATTTTAATGAAATTTGGAAGAAGCAAATTCTTCCATCCTCTTAAAAACATTCTTGACTAGCTTTAAATTTCTTTTCTTGTAAATGAAATTCAAAATCCCTTTGTCTAGGTCCAAACACACACATCATTTTTACTCACAGCTGGTCTTTGAGTGGAGCTCAATCTGTCTTTGGAAGACCCAACTTTTTAATGCGCCTGGGTCACTTAAGTAGTGATGGATTCAAATATAAAGCTTGCATCTACCTTACAGTATAGTGTACCTTACAGTAAAAGTTTCTTAGTAAAAACTTCCCACCCGATTTTGCTATACACATTGCTTTGATTGTCTGCACGGATTTTTAAATAAATGCTTCTTTTATATGACAAGGTCTGTTGACTCTGGACCTCATTGTCTTCAGGAGCATTGGCCCTATGTCCACTTGACTCATCATATCTCCCATGCCATTTCTTTTGTTTGCCTTTCCCTAGAAATAGAACAATGAATATATTTGTTGATTAAATCAACTATTCTTTGAAGATACAACTTATTAAAATTATAAAAATTTATTGAATGCCTTTATGTATCAGTATTATACCACATAAGCATGTGATCAGGATCAAAAGAGATGACATGGGCATTCATCAGACACACACTCAGTGACAGAACATCTATCTGCTGCTAGAGCATGAAGAAAACAGTAAATAATACAATGTCCTGACAGTGTCTAGGGGATTAAGGAGGACTTCCAGAGGAGGAGATCATGGTATTCCAACAGATCTGAAAAAAAAATGTCAGTTTTCGTTAACTTGGCTGCTGAAATGAAATGCCCCTAGCTGGACAACTTAAATAGCAAATATTCATTCCTCCTGATTCTGTAAATTAGAGTATCAGAAGTCAAAATAACAGTCTGAACAGGCTCTTAGTAGGGACCCTCCTCTTAATCATGTCCCTGAATACCTTGGTGTGTGCATTAAAGATACAGAGAGTGCTCATACCTCTCCTCCGAACTGAGCATCAAAATGCACTTATAAGGGTATTAATCCATCATGGGGTTGCATCTTTGTGGTCTAATTTTAACCACATTTATCTCCTAAAAGCCTGCCTCTAAATATCATCCCACTAGGAATTAGGACTTCAACATCTTAACTTTGGAAGCACACAAATATAGTATAGCATTCTTTTCCCCAAAGGAACATGTCAGGTTAGGCCACACAGGCAGAGAAACTGTATTTCCAAAGGTCCTGTTGCAAGAAGGACAAATGAATATGTTAGAGTAGAAGCCACCATTGATGGTAACTGGAGAATGAGAAAATGCCTAAGAGGCCAGCAGCAGTAGGTCCTCTCAGACACTTTTGATAGAATTTATAGTCTTGGGATGGTGTGAAACCATTCAAAGCGTAGAGGTGTGTGTATGTGTGTGTGTGTGTGTGTGTGTGTGTGTGTGTATGCATATGCTGTACATATAGAACTGTACACATTATCCAAAGGTGATAAATTTGCCTTTGGGAAAAATAGCTTGGCTTCCCACCCCCACTTCCTTTTCCTTTGAATTTCTTCCTTTCTTCTATTTTCATATATGTTTTTTAAAAAATTCAGCATTGCTTGGTTTTCCTCTTTCCTTTCTTTCACTAAATCACTCCTTGCCAGGGCCAACAAATGTAGCTATCATAAGCTAGTGGTGACTAACACCCACATGTGAGGGTAGGACCACCACAGTGGGTGATTAAAAGTATGCTGGGTATAAGAGCTCCTGGGAGACTGGTGCACACACGGGAAAGCATGAAAGCCAGAAGGGATTGTGCAGGGTTCAGCTTGGGCAGATGTATTTGTGTGAACTGTGAGACAGGTAAATAAATAGGGCTGGGGGTGTCTGGAAGCAGTGACATCCATGCAGCAGGAGTACACCTGGCTCTCAGATCTTGATTATTTTCATCTACCCTACTTCAAGCAAGGGAGTCATTAGAGACATGGTACCTTTCAGAGCCAAAGCAGGGAAAGTGAGATGAGTCAGCATACACAGTGTGTGTGTGTGTGTGTGTGTGTCTGTGTATGTGTATCTCTCTGTGTGTGACTGTGTGTGTGTGTCTCTGTGTGTGCCTGTGTCTGTCTGTGTGTGTGTGCCTGTGTGTGTGTATCTCTGTGTGTGTGTCTGTGAGTGTGTGTCTCTGTGTGTGCCTGTGTCTGTGTGTGTGTGTGTGTGGATCTGTGTGTGTGTCTGTGTGTTTGTGTGTCTCTGTGTGTGCCTGTGTCTGTCTGTGTGTGTGCCTGTGTGTATGTGTGTCTGTGTGTGTCTGTGTATCTGTGCCTGTGTCTGTGTCTGTGTGTGACTGTGTGTGTGCCTGTGTGTTTGTGTGTCTCTGTGTGTGCCTGTGTCTGTGCCTGTGTCTGTGCCTGTGTGTGTGTCTGTGTCTGTGTGTGTGTGTGACTGTGTGTGCCTGTGTGTGTGTGTATCTGTGTGTGTGTGTCTGTGCCTGTGTCTGTGCCTGTGTGTGTGTCTGTGTGTCTGTGTCTGTGTGTGTGACTGTGTGTATGTCTGTGTCTGAGTGTGTGTCTGTGTGTGTGTCAAAAAGTGAGAAAACATTCAAATGATGAAGATATGCCCCCAAATCCAAAATCTCCATCTTGAAGAATATTCTAATGTTTAAACTGTGATAATTTGAATCTTAAAATATAAAACACTTACTGACCTGAGAGTTCTAAGATGAAATAAAGCCTTTGCTCCCCCCCCCCAAAAATATAAAATACAAGATGACAGTAACAGATTATAACTGGTCTAATAAGATAAATAATATAAGGGTATACCAATAGGACAAGACAGTGCTACCTTATACTAGAAAGAACATTATTAGAATATTATTAGAAAGCTACTGATTGGCAACTATCAGTGGATATTTCTGATGAGAAAACATAAGTGGGTACTAAAACCCAAGGAGAATCTGGGGAGAGGAGCAGGCATTTTACATAGCTTCCAGTTTCTCTTTCCTAATGCTGATTTAGGGGCTGGAGAGATGGCCTTGTTGCTAAAGGACTTGCTGTGCAGACAGAAGGACCCAGGTTTGCTCACCAGCCCTCATGTAAAAGCTGGATGTGGCTACATGCACTCTCACCCTGTGCTGGAAGGAAGGAACAGGTAGATCCCTGGGACTTTTTGACCAGTCAGGCTGGCAGAGTCAGAGTCCTTGTTAGGAAAAAAAATGTAGAGAGTGACTGAAGAAGGCACTGGCAGTCAGTCTCTGACCTCACATGTTGTGCATACATGCATGAGTACACACACACACACACACACACACACACACACTATACTTATTTAATAATAAAGCAACAAAGTAACATTGCAGAGAAGGTTGGAAATCATGTAACTGATGTTTGTAGATAAGATATGCACCCTGAGTTACATCAGACTAAAATTGGGCTGGTTTTTATTTTATTTTATGAAGTGGTCTGTGGTCTTCTGAGATACACACACACGCGTGCGCGCACGCACACACAGACACACACACACTCCATCTTAGCTCTTAACTCCTGTGAGTTTTAGCCTGTTTTGTACAGCCAACACTCAGGGTCAGCTAGCAATCAGGTCCCTTCCTCTCTAGCAGTTCTGATGGCCACTACCCTGGCTTCCCTCTCTTGATTCTCCCAA
The DNA here is from genome assembly GCF_017639785.1 of Mesocricetus auratus. Classification (NCBI taxonomy): domain Eukaryota; kingdom Metazoa; phylum Chordata; class Mammalia; order Rodentia; family Cricetidae; genus Mesocricetus; species Mesocricetus auratus. Next base: position 40,220,568 of record NW_024429267.1, on the reverse strand, counting down.
CCAAAAAAAATGATGAAGTTTTCCCCTGGTATTCTTGCATGAGCAGACTATAGAGACTTAGGTTGCCCATAGGCAAAATGCAAAAGGTATAGATTTGCTCTTTTCAGTTTCCAGAAATTTTGGAGAATGTTCCCTTCCTTCCCCCTTCTTCTCCCCTCTTCTCCTTTCCTTTCTGTCTTCAATTATACTCGTTATTATTTCTTGGAGGCTTTGTTGATTAGAAGCATATCCACCCCCATATCAAAAGTGGAGCTTGCAGCTTCATGCCCTTAATTTCAGTTCTATGAGACAGTCTTCTCCACTGTAATTCTCTTTCACACAGCTCTTTCAAGGCCCCTTTCGCATCATCATCTTCTAATTCACCCGGTGTTTCTTTATAAGTGAGGACCTCATTAATAGCTATTAGAGTTTTCTAGTCTTTCCTCCTAGGCCCTCATCCTTCATCTGGCACTCAGACGTCCTTCTCCACCCTACTTCTTTTCTCTGGGTGTTTATTCTCCACTTTAAATTGCTATTTCTAGCCCCAGGAGCGTTTCCTTCCCAACAGGCTCCCGCAATAATGAACAGATAAAATTTGTTCCTTTGTGCTTCCTTATGATCGCAATAAATTCACTATCCTAGGAAAGAGTTCTGAGCGGCTACTAATACAGAAAAATGAGATGGGTTGGGCTCTGGACGCCTGCGCTGTCTACAAATGTTATTTCTTGCAGATATATGTCTGCATTCTGTGATGTGTCTCAGCAAACACTCCTATGCACTGTTAAAGACCAGTCCTCGATGTCTGACCTCACAGACCAAATTCTGGTGGTAATTGGTTCTGGCTAGTGTTACCAACTTAGAAAAAAGCCCACACATCCCAGGAAAGGTGCCACACCTGTCACAGATGTTTTGCATTTTGAGTCTCTAGCCTTTAGCTGGTGTGAAGAACTCCAGCATGATCCCAGAGACTTCTGGGTAGGGTCATTATGCTGAGGGAACAAAGAGTTCAGCCCCATCCAGCAGGGTTTCTTCTCTTGAGGAATGGAAAGAGGCCCTGCCTGTCCCATAGTGACCACAGTCTTCCTCCTTAGTATTCAGGTGGGTTTCTTCTGCCAAAGTAGTGTCAGTGTTCGCATCCTATAGCGTCCCTCGTGGGCTGCCTCTCGGAGAAGTCTCCAGCCATGCTCCTGCCTTCCACAGGTCCCGCTCCCCTGTTTCATCACGGATTGTGCCAAGTCTTCAAAGCACTTCCGAGCTGTCTCTGCTCTTCCCCTTTGCTCTCCTTCCTCTGCTCTTGAGCAGCTGCTCCTCCCACACCCTGTGTTTCTGCCACATCTAAAGCTCGCCTCCTTCGAAGCCTGTCCCGTCCTTCTGGCTCCTTGACTTCTCGTGTCTGATGTCTGATGTCTGCCCTGCCTCTGTCCCCATCTGCGAATGTCAGGGGAAGCTTGTTGCTGGGGCATCTGTTCCTCTGAGCGGGAGGCAGAAGCTGTCTTCTGAGGTGCCTTCCCACTGCCTTACACTTCCGCGAGCCTTGACCCTTCTTTTGTGCTTTCTCAGGCACCACCCGCCCCTCTTTTCCTACACTGACTGCCTGGAGAGCACGCATGTTGCGCCTGCTCCAGAGTAGGCCCATGTGCATCAGAATCATCCCCTGCACTAGCTGGCATGGAGCACAAGAGTCCATCTTCCCCATGGAACCAAGGACACTTGCAGTCATGGCACACCCTTTGCGTGCTCTGCAGATGTCCTGACTCCCATGTGATGAATTAGACATCCAGCTGCAGTGTGGTCAACAGCAGTATCTCACCATTGCCCCCACACTGCCCATTATTCCTGTGAATTGTTATTGTCTTAGCTGCAGCTTCAAATTTACAGCTGTGTTCATTGTTATGTCAAAATAACTGAGATACTGGCTGGCAAGATGGCTCAGTGGGTAATCATCTAAGACATGAATTCGTTACCTGGAGTCCACTGGTAGAAAGATGGAACCAGATTCTACAAGTTCTGCTCTGATTTCTGTCTACACACACACACACACACACACACACACACACACACACACGAGCCACTAAATAAATAAATGTGATAAAAGTTAAAATGGAATCACTGAGACAACTACCTTCATAAGTGGAAAGCTTTGTTTAGCTGATATATTCAGGAACTCCAGTTCATGGTCTCTTGTTCCCATCACCATGGGTCTGGGATTAGGCCAAGTGTCACTGTGGATAGAATGACTTACTTCATGGCATCAGGGAAACAAAAAGGAAGACAGTGTTTATATAACAAAACCTTCCTCCAGAGCCCATTAAGCTCTGAAGGTGTAATGGAATTTTCTACTAATAAAATCAGAGCCCTCATGATCCAGTCACTTCCCAAAGCCCTAGTCTCTGAACATTGCATGGAAAGAAGAAACAGGGTCTTTGGGGGACATTTACAATTCAACTTGTAACAGCTGCATTTTCAGGGAATCACCCACATCAGCCACAATAGAGTCTATGCTAGATATAGATTTCTTCATTTCACAAAGACGCATGCCTTTATTTCATGATATTGCCCTGGCCAATTGGGTTCTGTGTGAACTTGGGGTAAAAGAATTCTTCTGGAATTACCAATCTAACTCTAGTTGGAGAAATCACCAAGAGGATAGAAAGAATGCTGGATTTGGCCTGTGCTCTATTTTGTGAACCTGGTTTGCATCACCACACTTCCAGAATTGGAAGGATTTTGTGAGATTTCTAAGAAGTTGTGTGGTAATCTGGTAGTAGCCTCTTACACAAATGAGCTCTGACCACACCTTATATTGTTGCCAGGAAAGCCACCATGAGTGTTTCCTCATCCCCCCCTCATCCCCACACACATATTCACAACGGAAAAGTTGAAGGACCATGTGATGGGATCAGTAGGGAGAACTTTGAAGATTGTTCCTCAGAAGAAAACATGGGGAAGGTGACCAGCTTGTGTCAACAGACACCAATGGTTCTCACAATTTGCAGTGCACTGCAATCCCCAGGAGATTTTCTCAGACAGGTATCTGTGTCTCCGGCCCATGGGTCTTGCTTTCATGTCTGTGGGGGAGATAGACTTTGCATTTACTTCTAACTCTGATAGCATTGGATATTGAAGATATTTTAGCTCAGATTTTACTTCACAAGAATTGTCAATCATCTTACGTCTTAGTGTTGTTACTATTGCTGTGATGAAACACCATGACCAAAACAAGTAAGGGAATAAAAGGTTTTATTTTATATAATAATTCATTATCAAAAGCAGTGACAGTAGGAACTTAAGCAGGGCAGGAACATGAAGGCAGGAGCTGAGGCAGAGGCCGTGGAGGGGTGCTGCTTACTGGCTTGCTTCCCATGACTTATGCATCCTGTATTTTTTTATAGATCACAGGAACACAAGCTCAGGGATGGCACCACCCACAATAGGCTGGTACCCCTCCTATCAATTACTAGTTAAGAAAGTGCTCTGCATGCTTGCCTACAGCCCAATCTTACGGGCGTGTTTTCTCAATAGAGATTCCATTCTCTCAGAGGACTTTAGCTTGTGTCAAGTTGACATAAAATTATCCAGCACAACTGACCCTTGTCAACATGACACACAAACCCAAAAATTTTCAATTAGAACCTTTTCTTTCACATTTATGACAAAGATAACCCGTTAATATTAATATCACAATATAAAACATAAATAGCACAATAAAAAAACAGATTCAAACACATTAAAACTCCAGTCTCTTTTAAATATCCAGCTTCTGTGTGCTGACGCTCAGGGAACACTTCCAGAACATTTCACCTCAGTGATGCTGCCCTCTTTTTAATCACTACTAATTGTGAAGCTCCAGATAACCAGTGTCAATTGTTCCAGTAAAGCAAAGGTTTTACTTCAGTGGTCTGGTCCTCTGCTAACAACAGCTGATTCTTCAGCCCCAGCTGTCCAGACACAAATTCTTCATACAAATGGTCCTAGTAGCGCCTTTGTTTCCTTTGAATTTTCACAAGCCAGGGCTCTTATCTATGTTTCTCTCAACGTATTTATCTTCCAACCTCTCATGGACCAACTCACCAAGCTTTGAACACTCAATGTCTTTTCTAGCCCAAAATTCCAAAGCCCTTCCACAACTCTCCACAAAACATGGTCAGGTCTGTCACAGCAATACCCCACTCCTGATACCAATTTTTCTTAGTTAGGGCTACTGTTGATGTGATGAAATATGATGACCAAAGCAACTTGGAAAATAAAGAGTTTATTTCATTCAGTTCCATATAACAGCTCATTATCAAAAGCAGTCAAGGTAGGCACTAAAGCAAGGCAGGAACCTGGAGGCATCAGGTGATACAGAGGCCATGGAGGAATACTGCTTTCTTGTAGAACCCAGAACCACCAGCCCAGGGTTAATACCACCCACAATGGGCTGGGCCCTTCCCCATCGATCACTAATCTAGAAAATGCTCTACAGGCTTGCCTGCAATTCAATCTTATGGAAGCATTTTCTCAATTGAGGTTCCATTCTTTCATATGACTCAAGTTTGTGTCAAGTTGACATAAAACTCTCCAGCACACCTTACTTTAAAAAATCAAAGTAAATATTGTACCAATTTTTACTAGGGAAAATACAATTTCAATCATCTTTGCCTCAAGCCCAGGGAATTATGAAGGCTGGGATGTTACTTGGGACTCCTGTGTTTTTTCAGAATTAGGAGCATTTATACCTATGGTACAACTTCCCTACCAGCCATGAGATATAATAGCTGCTGTATGAGGAGATAGTGAAGCCACATTGTGGAACCCCAAATTAGTATCAGCCTCTAATCTTGGAGCTGATTCTGATCCTGTAATATTTTTTCCATCCAATATCTGAATCCCTGCCCCAACAAAAAGCTCCCTGGAAAAACACAAAAGCAATGTTTATTAAATCAGGCCTGAGTCCATGGAGGTGCATAGGAAGGAGTTCAGAAACAGACCAATAACAGTCACTTCCATCCTTGAGAACAATCTATACCATAGCATCAAAAATAGATAAATTATTAATGTTACCATCATTTTCATTGTCATATATTCATGGGAAAAAGTCCCCTCATTGCCCCAATCCATTGGAACTGAACTAAAGGAGTTCTCTTGTATGGCATTTAGTTGGCCTTATCGTGTTGTTAATTGATCTTTAAGGGAAGAATGTAGCTGTTACGATGTGGGTTTTTAATGACCCCAAAAACTGTTGTGTTAAGGGCTTGGTCTCCAGACACTGAAGCTGTTTGGGGGTGGTGGAAATTTTAGGAGAGAGGACATAGTTGAAGGGCATTGTGCTATATTGAATGTGCCCTTGAAATGGGATGTTGGACCCTGGCCACTTTCTCTCTTGCCTTTACTTGTGGGCCCACGTGTAGTCTTATCTATGTTTGACCTTACTATAGGCAGGAAGCAACAGGTCCAAATGACCGTGAACTTAGAAACCTCTGAAACCATGAACCCAAGCAAACCTTTCCCTCTCTGAAGTTGTTTATCTTCGGTATTTTTTCACAGTCAGGGAAAATTGACTAACACGGTAACTCAGGACACCTGTCTGTGACAGAAAGTTCTTTTCTGTCCACAGAAATTGCTTGGGGGTCTTTAAGATAAGAGACTCAAAGAAAGGAAGTCAAGGAGTACCAAAGCCTTAGCGTTGGGGACATTCATCTTCCTTCTGGTCAGGTCTGGGTCTAAACTGCCATCACCATTCACTGGGAAACAGCAGGGGGCAGTGCTGGGAACAGTCCTTTCCTTGTCCATGCTGCCCAGACTTTGGCGTTTCTCCAGGGGCCAGTAATGCTAGGCATGGCTCTGGGGCAAAAATGGCTAGGATTGGGATGTAAATGTCCATGAACTTTCTCCAAAATCTGGGCTGAGTGGCTTCCCATCACACATTCACACGAACATACACATGCACATATATGTGCATCAGTACTATACACATATGACATATACACATTCACACGAACATACACATGCACATATATGTGCATCAGTATTATACACATATGACATATACACATTCATACGAACATACACATGCACATATATGTGCATCAGTACTATACACATATGACATATACACATTCATACGAACATACACATGCACATATATGTGCTTTCACTGAAGAAGTGTGTGATGCACAGGTTTGCACTTAATGCAGAGGACACACAAAGAAATACACACATGTACCCAGGGCTGCCTAGAAACATACATCGCCGCCATCCACACATCTCACATAGCTCTTAGCAAAAAGCCAAAACCTAATCTTTCTTTCATGATTTATAAAAAGTGAGTTTGCTTGCTCTAGTAGTTGGTTTTAGAAGGTTTTTCCCCCTCATAATATATTTAATACTTAAAAGACACAGAGAACGCAGAAAATTATCTCAAAGATAATCCTTCCTGCAAACTTTTTGGGAGAAATCTCCATCTGTCTGTTCTTTGTTGCAGCTTTTAAAGAGGTGGTTTCTAGTCAAGTATGGTGGCACACACCTTTAATCCCAACAATGGGAGCAGAGAGGAGATTGAGTCGAGCAGAGCACAGGTTCAAGGCCAACCTGGGCTACAGAGGGAAATTATGGAACTTTGGCAATGACCTACATCCTTCAGAAAGAGGAGTGTCTATAGCTCTGTGTCCAGTGCTCCTGGCTCAGCTTCTTCTCCTCCCTGTTCCTGGGGATTTTACATTTAAATCCTACTTCTTTTTTGATGTGGCCTCCCTTATGAGGCCACTTTCAGAGTGATTTCTAGTTCTTCTTTCAGTCACTTGGCTTGGGAATCAGCTCCATGTCCTGGGTAGGTGGGAAAACAGAGAGGAACAAAGACAAGCAAAGAAAAGATGGGGAGATCCTTTAATTGCAGGCAGAATCAACCTAAGTCCTGGCCCCCTGGAAATTCTTCTCTGGCATTAATTAATCGGAGGGGAGAACAATTCAAATGTCATTCTGCTCCGTGCTCTGCCACTCAAATAATTCTTCCTAGGGGAGGGGGTTGCCCCCTCCTCCTTCTGATCCCTCCCTGGGTCACTCTGTCAGCAGACACACACATAGGGACAGAAGAACCTGACTGGAGTGCCCTTTTGAGAAAGACTCAGCATAATTATTCTTAGCAGGCCCTGTATATTATTAGCTGGAGTGGGATTAGTATGGAATTTCAGAGCCTGAGCCAACCAGTACCCAGGGGCTGGTCAGGTTTCTCATTCAGTACCCCTCTCTGCTCTGGGCCAGTGTGCACATGCTGGTATGCAAAGCCAGGACATCAGATGCACGTGATAAAATAGGAGTGCAGCATTTCCTAGTCACTCTACAGCTAACACAGGTGCATCACCTATCATATGCAAAGCCTAATAGGTGAGGTTCTGACACAGGTCCTCAAGTTCGACTCCAAGTCAAAGGAGGGACAAGGGGCAGGGGTGTTCAGGCAGACAGCTTTTGTGTCACAAACATGAGTACCTGAGTTTGATTCCCAGAGCCCATGTAAAAAGGCCATGCATCCTGGCACACATCTGCAATACCAGTGCTGGAGAAGGAGAGACAAGAGGATCTCTGGGACTCAATTTCCTGCCATTCTGGCCCAATTGGTGCCAGAATAGGCGGATGATGTTCCTGACAAAGACACTCAAGATTGTTCTCTGACCTACACACACACACACACACACACACACACACACACACACACACACACACAGAGAGAGAGAGAGAGAGAGAGAGAGAGGCAGGCACATACACCAGTACATGTGAACTGGCACAAATGATTACATACATCCATACTTACTCACATGCATAGAAAAACGGACATTAAATGATTATATAATTCATCATGCGATTATAATTATTTGGTATGATCATGGAGAATATCAAGCATGTATCAGTGAATCACAAGAGAGGAATCCCTGGCCTGAGACTGAAAGATGAGAAGAAATTAACTATGGTACCATTTATAGGTGAACATGTATCTTGTTCACCAAGGGCAGAGTATGTGGGAGTGAGGATGTTAGTAGCCTCTGTGCAAATGCCAATGGGAAGAAACAGCTGTCCTGCAGAAAGAGCCAAGGGGAACACTGGGAGAAATGGATGCAGAGATGAATCAGTATGGATGTGGGAACACTGTGTGAAAAGTTCAAAGTGGGCCGTAGTGGTTTAGTCCCAGCCATTGGACCTTGGAGTCATGCTAAGATATGAAAGACTGGACAACGAACTCAAGAGACTAATCTGAAGGGACTGGCCTGGGGAGGGAGTGTAGATAAATGGAGGATGAGCTATGTAACTCCCAGACAGAGGGACATGATTTCATCTCAGCTGAGGTCCCACAGACAGTTAGTCAATAAATCAATGAAGCAGTCAATCAAGGATCATTGATTTCTTGCAAGAAGCAAGGACCTTTACTAGAAAAGATATTTAAATATTACGTTTGGCATGTTGATTGGCAATAGTATGTGGCTATTGTTTCTTTCAGTTAGATGTTTACTGGGAGTTTGAAGCCCTGAGCATAGAAAACATCACATTTAGTTGTGAAAAGAGAATCACAAGGTAGATCCTAGAGTAGAAATAAACACACAGGCTGGAGAGAAAGAGATTAAGAGCACTGGCTGCTTTTCCAGAGGTCCTGAGTTCAATTCCCAGTAACCACATCGTGGCTCACAACCATCCATAATGAGATCTGGTGCCCTCTTTTGGCCTAAAGTGGGGAGGGAGAGAGGGAGGAAAGTAGGGAGAGCGAGATAGGGATGGATCAAAGAAAAGGAAAGGAAAGAGAGAAAATACATGTGGCATTAAAGTAAAATAAAGGACTGTTTAGGGGAAAGGGGGTGGAAAGAGATGAGCAGAAGGGTGAATAAAAACCAAATAAATGAACATACAAAATACATATTTCAGATGGATGGATGGAAATGTGGACAAGTTGATAATGGTTCAGGGACTGAATGTTTTGTAGAAAGAGAAGATGGTCTGGTCAGAAAAAGACAGAAAGCAGCCTTGTGTTCACTGGGTGAGCCTGGCAAGTTCAGCTGAATTTGGGATGTGTGAGTGAAGACAGGTTAGCCCTCTCAGCTAGGGAACCCTTTTTCAGAACTGTGTCCCTTCCAAAAGAAATAGGGGAGGAGTCCTTACCCCACACTCACACACATACCTGGAATGCATCCTTATTTAGAAATTAGATCTTTATGAATATGGATCAAGTGATGGTGAAATCAAATTGGAAAGTGGTTCCTGGATCTGATAGTAAAATAAAAAAGACACTTAGAGACATACAGGGAGAGGACAAAGAAACAGAGCGGAATGACACGTTCATAAGCCAGGAGTGTCAAGCATTGCCAGTAAACACTGGAAACTAGAAAAAGGCACCATTTCAGAACCAGCAAGACCCAACTGACACTTTCATTTCAGACTCCCAGCCTTCAGAACCACGAGACAACAAATTGTACTGTTTTGAGCCACACAGCTTGGAGAACTGTTACAACATCTGGGTTAAATCAATGTAGGTCCTAAGAGAGGAACTTCATCCTCAGACAGGTGTACAATGAGACAGTGGTCAGGCTGCAAAGGATGGCGATGGAATACTCTATGTGGGGGTTCTTGGAAGCCCATCTGGAATTTATCTAGGAAAAGTGGAGGATGCGCTGTCCCAGTTTCCTTTCTGTTGCTGTGATAAAACACCCTGGAAAAAGCATCTTAGGAAAAAAAGAAGACTGCTGCTTTCAATTGTAGGTTACAGCCTGCTGTTGTGGGGAATCAAGGCAGGAACGTCAGATAGCTGGTCACATCACACCCGTAATCAAGAGCTGGGAGAAATGTGCATGTTCATGCTCAGTTGTTTAATTGTTCTTGGCTCACTTTCTCCACTCTTAACAAATGTTCAGACCATTCTCTGCCTGGGGAATGGTGTGGCTCATACTGGACTAGCTCTGGCTATATCAGCTAACTTAATTAAGACAATACCCCACAGACATGCCTGCAGACAACCCACTGTAGGTAGTTTCTCTTGACACTGCCTTTCCAGGTCATTCTAGGTTATGCCAAGTTGTTCATTTAAGCTATACAGTGCAGGGGCACTAAGCACTGAGCTTAAGAATTATGGCTTCAGATTTAAAGAGGTGTGTGTGTGTGTGTGTGTGTGTGTGTGTGTGTGTGTAAAGTCATCCTAGTTATGACCCAATATGGTAAAAATTAGGGGGCTTCTCACATTTGGAAAGTCCTGCCAGCATGGAGACTGGGAAAGTCTTTGTAATCCAATCTTAAACTACAGCATTCTTAAGCATTGTTCATAAGGTAGACACAGAAGAAGATAGGCTCCTTGTCCTAAGCGTCTAGCCTAAGAAAGGCCTCCAAGACCAGCCAGAGCTTGGCCTATGGGCCTTCCCAGTGCAGAGCCTGTTCACCAAGAAAGTCTGTGCTTCCCCAGAGTCTCCATAATGCACAGTGTTTATCCAAGAAAAGGAAACTTGGTCCTTGGATAGCTGAGTATTTTGAGAATGCAGAGGCAAGACTTTTTTTTTCTAAAGAGTTTGGTGGTTCAAAACCAGTACTATCAAGGCTGAGCAGAGTTCCCTTCCTCTGGGAATGCAAAATTCAAATATCTGAAGATAGTTTGCATACTCTCAGCCAGCAGGTTAACCAATGCTGAAGGGGAAAAGGGAGACAGGAGAGGGAGGGAGGAAAGGAGGGAGGGAGGGAGGGAGGGAGGGAAGGAGGAAGGGAGGGAGGGAAACCTGGAGGGCTGATCAAAGGCTCTGCTGCAGTCATTGCTGGTGGGCCTGTTGCAGTGGGATATGCAGGATTTAAAAGGTGAAGACTTCATTGTAATCCTTCCACAGAACACTGGGGTAAACCATTTCCTGTGAGAAGAGAGTAAAACAGAAAAGGGGACTCCGGTGAGAGCATCCGCATAGTCTTCTATTAATACTGCTCAGTTAGAGAGGACCTGCCATCTGCATATTTGATAAAAAGGGAAAAATAGGGCATAGAGAAAAGTTCAGGTTCAAAGTTGGGTTCTGCTTGCCAGGGCAAGCTGCTTGCTCACCTCACGGTCGAGTCTCGTCTTTGTTGGACTTTTCCCCAGCTGTTTACACAGCTAGCAACAACTAGTTTTTCAAAGTACTCTGTAAAGTCACTTTATTCTCTCGTGACCAAGGAAACAAAGAATATAGAAAAAGGAGGGGAGGGGGTCCAAGTGACAAGGGCCAAGGTGACCTCCTAGTCATGAACTCTCTGAGTTTTCTAATAAAATTCAAAGCCAACATCCTCAGATGTCTTCAGCTGACCCCAGCCGACCCCAGCAGACCAACACATTGATGTTCCAAGATGGAAGGGATGGGAATAGCTCCATCTGTCCTCACAGATATTCCTGTCTAGGAGAGGTGCATACTTGGAGCATAAAACACAGGGTTCTGGCTCATACCATAGCCAGGAATTGTCCTAGAGCCCTTACTGTGGGCCTCATCACTTTTGAAGACTTCACAGGGTTTGACCATTTCACATGCTACAGTTCTACTAGATTTAAATTAAAATAATAGTTACTTATGATGTTCTTAGTCTATACTAATTAATACTATTCAAAATTATTTTAGTAAGAGAGTAGGTTCAGTCATTTAAAACACATAACTCAATCTCGGTCTTTGCTGGTGTTTGTGTGTGTGTGTGTGTGTGTGTGTGTACTTCCGATACTCATTACCCTGATCATAACTTTCAGTAATGAAGACCTAAGCTCATTCTTTTCCTTTTCTGTTTTCAAAATATTTCACATCATGTGATGCAACAAATCCCAAACTAACAAGAGACAATTCACTGTAGATTTAAGACTAGGTAGCTCTGAAAGGGGTGTGGGATTCCTTCAGAAGTTCTAAGAACAAAGCTGGAGAGTGAGCTAGAAAACATGATGTGAACACTGGGCCTCTCACTGATAACTTGGGTGGACTTACACTAAGTATGAGACTCTACTCCATTTTATGTCAAAAGGAAAAAAACATTATATCTGGTCTATATAACATAGTCATTGTAAAAATAAGAGGAGATGCAGGATTGTGTGCTTTCATGACATCCTAAGTTCCTGTAAATGCTTTAAGAAGTTATTATAAAAGTTGATGAAACAGGATCATTAGTAAAGGATTTATGATCTCAGTTAAAAATTTTCACCTGATTTGGGGGCAAAATCAACTCCAACAATATCCGACATGCTAAATACAATTATCAACATGCCCAGTTGTTTCCTTTCAGCTAATCATGCAAGTTTGAGGATTCATTATAGGAATTCTCCTAGACCATAAACCCCAGCTCTGCTACTAAGATACTCTGTGGTAGACCAGGTAGGATATCTACTCCTTGAGCCTCAGTTTTCTAATCTCTAAAGTGGTAACAGAATCCATTTATTGGCCGGGCAGTAGTGGTGAATGCCTTTAAATCCCAGCACTTGGGAGGCAGAGGCAGGCAGATCTCTGTGAGTTTGAGACAAATTTGGTCTACAGAACAAGTTCTAGGACAGTCAGGGCTATACAGAGAAACCCTGTCATAGAGGGAAAAAACATTTATTACTGTGAAAAGTACATGAGCATGTGAAATATGGATATTAAATATGTAAAGTACCCAGCAGAGAAGTTGGTGCAATGTAGACACTGGATCTCTGTCCATTAGCGCTCACCTCCTCTGGTGTGTCTTATCCACAGAAGGAAGGTACATCCCGTTGTCCAGGGCCTATCTAGGACCTAGATTTCCAAAGAGAGGCACAAGACCAAGGAGCTTAAGGCTACAAAGACTCTCCAGATTGACATGCGAGGTGCACAGGAGGCTGGTAATCTCCTCTCCATGCTTCTCTTAGATTGTGAGTCATCATTAGCCATTGAGTATTCTCTCCAGAATGTACTTTCTCCCCATAGCTCCCATTATATCATTGTACATTTTTGAAGAAAATTAGGTTTATGTGAAATCTAGCAGAAAGGCCCTTGTTAGGAAATTAGAGTCTGATCAGTCACCTCCAGAAAGCTTACAATCGATCTCAGTTTATCACAGTTACACCATCAGTGTGGCCATCTGAAGCAGGAAAAACAGTCTTCAGTAAGACTGAAACTAAATGTTCAAACATCTACCTGTGGAAAAACTATGGGAACCGTGGGCTCTGCCCTGTATTTGAGTCTGTCCACCTGTGAGAAATGACTGGCGTTCTCAACCGTGTGACAGCATTTTACAGAATGCGACTGGGCAGTGCTGGTGGTGCAAAGATCTGCCCAGGACCCAGACCCCCAACCTGAGTAACAGCACTCCCAACACACACCTGCTGTTGATAGTGCGCCTTCATGGATGGTGTCTTCCAAACAAGGCTTTGGCTACTGTCGTGTGTCAGTTTCTGGGGATAATATTTCTGTCCCATCATACTTCCACTGGGCTTTGAAGTGATGCCGCAGACCGTGTTCAGTGTTAGTTTGTTTCTAAGGCTGATTCCCAGGACATTTTCCCCATTAACTTTAAGGGCTTCAAAGAAGATGGCCCTCATTACATTTTATTTATTGTCTACATTTGAAGCCATAAAATTTTCTTGGGGATCTCCTCATTGGCTTCTTTACAAATATAACTCAAAGGGAAATGTCACTGTTTGGTGAAATATTTCCTTAAGATACATCATCAGTTGGCAAGGGAATTTTTAGAAAACTTTTCGTTTGGATCATGTTTATCTTTTTAATGACTAAGAAGTCTGCATCATAGACAGGTTTTTAATTTTGTTGGGACCACCCCCTATTACTAGTAAATGTTTTCTAAATCTGCTGTCTAGCAAGGGTTACTTTTAATTTTCATGTTTCCTTCGCCTCTTCTAATCTGGAATACTTTCCCTGTGTTTCTTTGTCTTTTATGATACTGACATTTTCTAAAGCTCACACTCACTTTTTAAAATGAAACATTTGTCCTTTGTGGTTTTTCTGATACTTCTCATGATTCCATTCAGATTCTATGTTCTTGGCCATGAGTATTCCAGCAATGTTGTGTCCTTCCTCTATTTCTGTATCTGTAGACATGTGATATCCATCTGCCCTTTATTGTTGTTTTTAATTTTGATCACCTGTTCAAGGTTCTGTCTAATTCACCTATGTTTAGTTACATACTGTTCATATTGCATTTTTCCCTGTGAGAAGATATTGTTATGTCACAGTGATATCCTGCTTCTCATCAAAAAATTCCCCCAATTTTAGAATCCATTGATAAATCCCCTTAGACTTGATTTTTAATATTGACTGAACATTATTTTTTTAAAAGCCACAATGTAATAAGTCAGTACTTACCACTTACAAGGAAATATTTGGATAGTTCAGTATATCAAACAAATGCCCCCCTTTTCTCTTTGGAAATTCAACCTAATGATATTCTGAAGGACATGGTCTTGATTTTTGCTTGGAAAGTCTTACAAAGACCTTTGGTCAAGAAATACTATCAATGTGAGTGTTGCTGGACAGATCAACATAGTAAGACAGCCTTGGAGACCCAGGCCTGCCTCCCCTATGCCTTCAGTATTGCACTTAAAATCTGTCCCATTCCCCAACCTATCCAGGAGCTGGAAAAAGCCATGGCCCATCTCCTGGGGTTCTTGATCAGTCAATGTCTTCTTTTCTCCCAGAGGCTGGCATGGCTTCCTCTTCTAACACAACAACCTTTAACTTTAGTGTGCTGCTGAGTAAATTTCTATGGAATCAACTAAGAAATTAAAGTATGTCAAACATCATTGGATATTTGAGAAGCTGCGTAGAATAGCTAATGTGGAATGAAGCAGAAACCCATGAACCCTAGGTGCAATATGACTGCCCCAAATGCTTCTGGGTATTTCACAATGGAAGAAACACTGTGGTTTCTGTTTTCCATCTCTGATGGCTGTTATAACCAGCCCCTTTCATCAGACTTTTGATAATAAAACCTACATACTCCCTGTCCCACATCTAGGAAGAAAGTAATCCCAGAAGTTGCAGAAAAAAGAGGCTTAGTTGTCAAATTCGGAAGACAAGTCTCAGGTGATGAAAGGAACCAGAAGAAGTCTTCAGAATGCTGTGGTTTTAACCCATTTCTTCCTGGAGTTTGTGTGTGTGTGTGTGTGTGTGTGTGTGTGTGTGTGTGTGTGTGTGTGTGTGTATGTTGTTGAGAATCTCTGACCTCAAACAATACATGTTGCCAACTAGGTGCTCTCCACTGAGCTATATCCCAGCCCCATTCCCCAATTAGGTCTTTAATTTGCTTGTTTGCTTGCTTTAAACTGGGTCACTAGGTTCCCGAGGTTGGTCTTGAACTTGAGATGTTCCTGCTTCTCTTTATTATTTTCACTCCCATTCTAATTTTGTAAAATACTTTCCCCCACTGCATTGTTAATTTCTTTTTTTCAGTACTGGGTATGGAACACAGGGTCTCTGATATTCAATGCATCCTAGGCAAGTGCTGTCCCTTAATCTATATTCCAACCCTTTTCTGAACTCTTAGACAACGTGTTATATAAATTATAACTCTTTACTCTTGGACATTTCCCTATACATTATTCCCATACTAAGGATAAGGATATAATCATATATTCTTTTAGCATTCTTCTCTACTTAATAATTTATCACAGATAAAATACCCTTATCTAATCTGCTATCTGCATTTTCATTTTAACTTACCCCTCCAATATCTTCCTAAGCATTTCTTTTCCCTCTAGTACTGGGATCAGATGTGTCCTTAGTTCATGTTGACTTCTCTCCTTCAATCAGCAATGTTTTAACAATGTTGTTTCTTGTAATGTTTTTAATGCTATTTTAAAGAATAACATTCATATGCTTCATTTCATTTTTTATTGCTCTGTATGTATGGAGGCCATGGTTTATGTGTGGCAGTCAGAGGACAGGTTTAGGGAATCCGTTCACTCCCAGAACTGAACTGACTTCTTGACTTTGGCAGTGAGTGCCTTTACTCTCTGAGCCATCTCCTCTGCCCTCGTTTGTATGTTTTTTAATGAAATCTCCCTGGTTCAGGTTTGCTTTATATCTCCTCATGAAGGGTCCAGGTTATTCATTATACAGTATGCAGATGATACTGTGTCCTTCTCAGGGCATCACGTCTGTACCTAAGGGCAATGCTGAATTTGTAGATTTTTCCAAATCCGCTTGCCATGGTTGAGACAAGGCCATTTCCGACTCCCCTTCCTCACCTAGGACACGATTAATTCCCTTTACTTACTCCCAGCCTGCACTTTGAGCTGGTTAGTGCTTTACGAGGGAGGGGTGAGACAAGAGGGTACGAGAGAACGGTGACTTTTGGAGAGAGTTGGGGCTCTGTAGTTGAGGATGTAACGCAAAACCCATCCTGTTTCTTCCCTTGGATGAAAAAAAAAAGCTGCTTTCCCTCCACACATAGGAACACTGGTCTCCATTTATCTTCCCTTCTTTCCCATCATCCAACGGGGAGGGAAAGAGTGTAGGAGGGGAGGTTTCAGGACTCCCACTACCTTTCATCAGGTATGTACTCTGGGTAGCTCCATCCCCAGGGTCTATAAATCGAGATTTAAAATATCTGATTCAGTTTACACCACTGGTGTGGAAGACATCCAGGAAGAAGCTGGCCTCCCTAGGTGGCCTTTGGGCATGACTCCACCTAGTTCTTCCCAGCCACTGCTCCCATTGCTCCTTGCCCTAGAGGAAGACAGGAGCAGGGTTCCTGCTGGGAGGCAGGTGGAGCAGCCTCAGTAGCACACTTGCACGCTCTGCCAGCATTAGCTAACAGCTCCTCATGCACCCCTCGGAGATAATTAAACATTATTATCCCCATTGGCAGGTGGAGACAGTAAGATAGAGTGGTTAAGTGACTTGGTTATAACTGCTGGGTTTCTTTGAGGGAGAAGCCATGCCAAGAAGGAGCTGATGTTCAGGAGGCCAAAATAAGCTGTTTAATGTAAGTGAGCCATCATTTCGAATTAGCTTTTAAGGGTAGGAATAAGAAAGGAGATTCGAGGTGTGGTTAGCAGACATTGGTAAGGCATCAGAAAATACAATGTTGAATAAGAATGGACATCCTTTTCCTGTTTGTGTAAGTTATCAGCATCCCTCAGGTGCTTATATTCTACAGCTAGGAGGGAAAATATTAGAGGCCATAGTAACTTTGATAAGGCCAACAGATCAAACTCCATAGTTTTATGCAAGCCTGGGCAGAAGTTTCCACGATGGCAGGGCAGAAGCCAGTCTGAATCTCAGATCCCTTGCTTTATCTAGACCATCAACCTTCCTAATGGCATGACCCTTTAATACAGTTCCTCATGCTGTGGTGACCCCAACCATAAAATTATTTTGTTGCTACTTCATAACTATAATTTTACTTTTGTTATGAATTGCCATGTAAATATCTGATATGAGACCCCCCCCAAGCGGGTCGCAACCTCACAGGTTGAGAACTACTAATCTAGGGTTAGAGAAGCCTCCCCATCTTCTGCACACTGTCAGAAAGAAGCTCTGCAGGGTCCACAGCTGTAGGAGGGGCACCCCAGTAATAGACAGCAGAAAGACCCAGTGCCCTCCATACACAGAAGTAGAAATGGAACAGAATGAGAGGGGTGATGGCTGTTACTGCTGGAAACACAGATATGGAGATAGGAGGATGGAGATAAGAACGCTCAGGTTGCTGAGGACAAGTTGGGATATGGAGATGCAGCAAATGGACTGTCTACAGATGTAGGGGGTGTGGTTACATAGATGGGGCTGGGGCTGAGGAGGGCAGCAGGAAGCAAAGGGGTTAGATAAACTCCAGGAGAAAGCTCAGTCCCTGCAGGTTCTGAAAAGTAGCAGGCAACACAGTGGCTATGACATCTTGGTGAACTTGGAGCCTTTTTTCAACCTTACCCCTTCCCTGCTCCCTGCTCCTCCATGCCCACTTGCCATTTAAAAGACTTAGAGGTTTGTGGTCCCCAGTCACTAAATGAAGACATTTTGTTTCCATAGCAAGGAAGTTCAGCCCTGTTTACTAGGCCCCTGATGGATGGATGGCTAGGTCCCTCGCTCCAGGTTATCAGTAAGCAGTCTATCTGTAAAGGCAAAATACAGAGACTCTAGATTCCTTCCATCTAGGCACCCAAGATGACTCTTCAGAAGCACAGATAGCAGGCCCAGCTTTAGGGTCCCACGCAGGAGAGCAGCTGCCTGCACCACTGTCACTGAGCCTACACGGTTGGCTTTGCTGCACAGTGTCCTCTTCCTTCTGCTCTGCTGATTCAGGCCAGCGCAAGGTTACCACCTATGTACTTGTCAAATGAATGAAGGCAGCTTTGAAACCATTCACTCCTCATCTCTCCATTCTTTCTTTTTAATTGTAAACTCAAGAAGTGCTGAATGATGGAAGATAATAATGATGGAGCAGCCGGGGCTGTTTGGGGGTGGGTAATAAAAGCCAGCTGTTTTCCTGTCACTGTGTTGCAGAGAAACGACTTCTATTTCATCTGTTTGGTTCAGAGCTGGGATTTTTTCCCCCAGTTGGAAACGTCACCAAGTGGCCTTTCTGTTCTTCACACATGAAATACACACTATCACCCGCATATTTTTAGTTAATTTATGTCCAAATAGGCCTTTTTCTAGCTGCTGGGAAATGATGTTTGGGCTGCAATTACCTTTTGCAACATCTTGCAGAAGGGTTTCGGCACACACAGAGCTCAGGGGAGAGGCAGCCAGGAGCCCACCGACTGTAAATCTTTTCATTTGTAGTTATTCAAATCACATATTTTATTACTTGTTCAAAATACATTGTGTCATTCATTTTGCAGGCGCAGCTAATGCTTCAAGAAAAGCTTTGAAAAGCATTCTGTTTAGAAACAATTTCTTGTGCAGTCACCAAGGCTGGGTGTCTTTTTCTGGGTTGTCTTTTCTCCCAGCCTTCTCCTGGGCTGCTTGTGTATGTTATTAGCAAGACAAACGAGAACACCCACCCAGAAGCTCACCTGTCCCAGCATCCAGCCCACTGCTCATGGTGTCAGCCTTCTCATAATCCTTAGCAGGGAAACAAACTACAGTGTCTCTGACTAGAGCCTGGTTCCTAGAATGAAGGCGGCAGCGGGGCCAGATGAACTCTTTCCAAAGGTGGAGAGACCACCTTGTCTCTGCAAATTCCTGGCGATTCCTAGGGAGCGCCTCTTTGTTAACACAGGTTCGGTTGCAATTCAACTGCCAGGAGGTGCTGCTTCCACTGGCTGTTAGGAGCTGTGTGGGTGCAAAGGACCTTTAAGCAGAAACTTTGTCCTTATCCAAGAGGAAAAAAATCACTTGACATATTAGGCTTAAGAAAATGGGTCAGTGTGCTTGCCAGCACCTTTGAATCCGGCCATTTATTCTGAAGTACTCTTCTCATTTGGCACTTAGTCTCACTTCAGACCTTTTGCTCCAAAGTAGCAGACAATGACTGAGGAACAGGAGGGGTGCATGCTTCGAAGGCAGGGCCCATCTGTGCCCCAACTTGTCTACACAGGACTGCATGGAACTGCTTTCATGGTGGCTGCCTCACCCAGGCTGGTTCACTACAGCCAGGATGGTCACTGCCCCAAGGGTTGTGTCCAATCTGCCCACTCCAGAGTGACTCTTGACATGCAAGACAAATTTGCCCTCTGTTCCGTTTTTAGCATTTTAAGATCCTGTGAGATTTAGTGCAGTGTTGGCAAATACTTGCCATTCATACATGGCCACCTGCTAACTCCCCCACTGCAGACATTGTTAATCAAGGCTGACACCCCCTTCTGTGGTCTCAGAGGCAATTCATGTCTACATATTAGAACCACCCACTAGTGATTCTATTCTAATTCAGATTCCTGTTAAACCTACCAGTCCTTGGATATCACTCCCAGAATCTACACATGTGAAAGTACCTGGGACATCACTTTATCTACACAAGCGAAGGTACCTGGGATTAAATGTCCTCAGGTTATAAAGACAATGAAGACCTCCCCTAAGTGATTACAGTAGGCAGACAAGCTTGAGCACTACTGGACTAGGCTACCTGTGTGGAGAGGAGTGTTGGCTTTGTCTTCAGTGTTGGGTATGTCCAGTGTGGCTCTCTTGGCTAAAGTTGCCACCTAGGTTTTGGGTCTGCTACATGCTAGGGACTGTGGAGTGTGGACTGATAAACACAACTGAGTAAATATTATGGGGGGCCAAGATTAATTGAGAGGCTTTGATATAAAGTGTTGGCAGTACCCCTCATCTCTAAGTCCTACCCCTATCTAATAGCAGTATCTTGTAAGAGTTTGCCACCTAAGAGACCGGAGCAGGGACTTCATACAGCTGCTTCACATAATTGGCTGTAGTCCATGAAGTAGCTCTCTGCAGTTGCCATAGGAAAGAAGAACTACCCGACTTTAGATAACAAGAATTCAGTTTCTCAATTCTGCAGTCTGGAAGGTCCCCATTTAGTCAGGGCCATGCTCCTTCTAAAGGCCACAGAGAGGAATCTCTTCTGTGTCTCATTCCTAGATGCCACCTGTCCCTTATGTGACTTAGTTTGTAGATACACCATCCAAATCTCTGCCTCCATCTTCATAGGGTGATCACCTCTTTGTGCTTTCGCATGTGAACATGACCTTACTATAAAGAAGCCAGCATTACATTTAGGGCCAGTTGCAATACAGGATGACCTCATCTTAACTTGATTATATCCTTCAGAACCCTAATGTCACAATGACTGGTTAGTAGATGGACATATCTTCTTGTGAGTGATGTAGTCCATCTCATAACTCTTACTTAGCAGGTCCTTGTTTAATGATAACAATAACATACGTCATGGGTTTTATACATGGCCCATTAAAATTCCAACATATTTTCTGTGTTACAAAACTTTTAGATCAGTGGGCTTATGTAATTCAGAACCATTATGTGACACTATTGTCATAAACCTGTCATTTCCAAACCTTAAGAGATTCCTGCACCATGATTCCAGTATTTTGTGAAGAAGTCTATGATTACCATGGTCAATAATCATTAGTGCCTGGATTCCTGTATAATCCCAAAGAGACTTTGTTTCACAGAATATGGTGGACAGAGATAACATGACCATGCCAGTCACCCAGAAACTTCTCTAAATATCAATTGGAGGGTGTGTGTTGTACCTATGCTCACTGTGACAAGACAATGTACTGACTGGGTGGCCGCAGGGATAAACTTTGCTTCTTGAGGTAGTAGTTGAGTCTCATTACTAATATGTCGCCAGTACCATACTGGGGATAGAGTGGCACTGCATAGATGACTGTTCTTTGGGACTTAGTTGGAGGAAGTTGGTCTCTGGAAGTTGTTCCTTACCCTGTCCCCTTCCTGTGTGCCTCCTGCTCTGTTTCCTGCCTGCTGTGAAGTGGCTGTTCAGATCTGTTTCTCCCCACCATCAGATATCAACATCCCTGAAGCTATGATCCAGAATAGACAATCCTTCTGGGAACTTGTTTCTCTCACATATTGTGCCCTCAGCATACCTGGGGGAGGTGAGTCAGGGTACTACTGTGCAAAGCCTGATCTAGAATCTAGAGTCTCTTCAGTCTTTCTCTGTCCACAAGGATGTTGATTCCTTCATAAGGAACCTATCCATTCTTCAGCACAACAAGAGTTCTTTTGTGTTACCTGGCATCTAATGGAGGAAGTTACACCTCATCTCTGGCCCTTTCTTAGTGCCTACATTGGAGAGTAAGGGACCCTGACAACATTTTGCAGACATGGGGATGCACTAGACTTGGTTTCTGGTCCAGATTTCCTCTTCTAACAGCAAGGCCTTCCTGGCTTGTGGACACCCTGCCTGCTATAGTGTCATCTACTGCCTTTTCTTTGGCCCCTCATGGGGCTGGTCAGCATCCTCTAACCAAATAGATTTCCTGTCATATAATTGAAGACAAGTTAAGTAATCATAACCATCACTGTAATTACGGATGAGCATCAGAAGGCAGTGCCGCCTGTGTGGTGTTAAAAAGACAGAAAGGAAATGCAAGATCCTTAGGAGAAAAGGCACCCACCCCTTGCTTCCCTGACTTCATGATTCCCTTTGTTCTGCCTCAGAGGTCAGTTTTTCAGCCAAGGAGAAGAACTGACCATGACAAGCCATCGCTTCCTTGTCCAGAGTAGCTCTTCTGGAAGCCCCAGCCACCTGCTGAGATGGAGGGAGTGGTGGTGACAGGCCAAGCTCTGTGTTCAGTGAGGCCCAACAGTGCAAGGCGGCAGGAGGTCTCGGGGCTTCCCGCCAGCGGGCCTGGCACTGCCACTTTACATGCAAGAGGGAGCAGCTCAACAGCTGTTGCTGACGGCCCCTGGGGTCGGCTCCAGATTTGGCAGAGGAGGACACTTCCAGACTCCCAAATAATCTCTTTGAAATTCAGAACTACACTTTCATCTCTCATGCCTCCCAACAAACGCACACAAAAGATAAGCAAGCTCACAGTCCCGTTTACTTATGGGCTTTCTCTATCTAGTCCTCTTTCCCTCTTAGTCTTGCAATCACATACTGATAAGGTTCCACCCACTGAGTCTCTCTCTCTCTCTGTCTCTCTCTCTCTCTCTGTCTCTCTCTCTGTCTCTCTCTCTCTCTCTCTCTCTCTCTCTCTCTCACACACACACACACACACACACACACACACACACACTCTTCCTATTTTCTCTTACCTCACTTAACTCAAGTGTTATTTACATTGTGTTTTCAGGCAGGGCCTGTTATTGGCCTAGAGTTCACCAAGTAGGCTGGGCTGGCCAGCCATGAGCCCCAGGCATAGGCCTGTTCCCAGTATTAGTTTTACAAGCACATGCCACCACATCTGGCCTTCTTTATATTGGTTCTGAATATCAAACTTGGGTCTTCATGGTTGCAAGGCAAGCACTTTACTGCCTGATCTATCACCCTGGCCAACCCAAGCATTTTTTAAAAAGCAAACCCCCTTTCCTTTGGAGAAGCCAAGGCTATCTCATGAAGTTGCAATAACCTTTCCCTCAGGGGCAACATAGAACAAGGGACTCTGAGCCACCATTTGATGACATTTATGGGTTTGGCAGTTATTGGATCAACAGATGAATTTTGTACTTCTCTTCCCAGCCATGGGTACCATATTGCCAAAGCCAGTAAATACAGTCATGTTCTGGGGATGATGGGGACAGTGTATCCCTTGCAGGACAGCCTAAACACATCCTCCTGACATTTGTCAAGCTTCTGGCATTTGAGCTGAGGACATCTCACACCACAAAAGCCTGCCAGAATCCCCAGGGGGAAATCAGGACCATCTTCCCTGTAGAAAGTTGTACATGTGTGTGTGTGTGGGGGGGGGAGGTCCAGGCCAGGTGGTCTTTATTCCTCCCAGCCTTGGAGAGGAAGCCAGATAAAAATACATTTTTATGCGTACTGTTGCTTCTCATCCTGTAGATTAACCACTTAAAACACTTTTGAGGCATTTCTGCTAAACTTCACCATAGATTTTGGTGATTTGAATGGCTTGTAAGAGTGCTCAATATAAAAGTTAGCCTCTTGTAGCTTGTCCCGGGAGGGAAGAAAGTGGAGTCTGATGCCCCTGGTGCAGCCTCCATTGCTTGAGTCCCTTAGTTTCAGGGATTATGGAGTGATTCACTGCTCAGGCACAGAACAGTGCTGTGGCGTGAAATACTGGTATTTGGAAAGATGAGTAGGAAAAACAGGCCACATGTGTCCTTGGGAATGATCTGTTTGGGTGACAACTTTGACATAGATCACATTAACACGCAATGTGTTGGTGTGAGTATAGGACAAGCTAAACTGTGCCTTGATTTTTTTTGTCCCATCCTCACCATCCTCTGTTTCCTTCTGAGGAATCACTGGCCTTGCCTAGGTTAAACTGCTTGAGCTCTTTCACACTCTCAGTCTGGATTTCCTTTCTGCAGGGAGTTCATCTGGTCGGTGACTTGCTCTCTAATGAAAGCATAAATTAACACACAGGTAGTGTGGCGTCATACCTATATGACACATGATGACCAGACTGTACAGGTGCTCATGACCAAGATCCTAGAGAGGTTGAGTACTTGCCTTGGTCACACAGGAAGAAAAGACCAGTACTGGTGTCCAAACTGGTAGCCCAGTTTTCAGAAACCCTACATCCAACCTCCATTTGCACTCTCCTCATTTTTCAATGGAGTTAAGTATGTTTTGAGTTTCTGTTTTCTCATCTGCCTCCCCATGATACATGCATCTTGATAACAGTTTGTATCCTCTCTGGGCAACTCTTCCCTGAGACCCCAGATCTTCTTCAGAAAGGACCCAGAAAGAGCATGTGCTGTTTGCTCGTTCACTGACTAAGTGATGGCAAAGGTGGATTTCAGCTCTTAGGTTAGCAGTGCTGACCAGGTCTAGAGGCACGCTAAGGGCTAAATAGAAAACTGAGTTAGACACATCCAGCATGGTACCCAGGACAGGAAAGAGGGGAAAAACCAAATCAATCCTTTGGAAACAGGATCTCCTATCTCCTAGATTCTGACCTCTGCTGAAGGACAGTTGGGGTGACCAGCATACAAACAGGCCAGGGTCCCTCACAATCAGTGCAACCAGGGCTGTAAGCAGGATGTGGAGCTAGGAAACCCTTCCCTCAGAGTTAGAGCACAACACGACCAGGGGTAGAGGTGCAGCTGCTGTGACTTTTCAGTAGAAGGGTCCTTGGAGATTATGCCACATCACTCCCTTGGGTTCATTGTATTTCCTCTTGATCCAAGTATGTGGTGTTTCCATTGACATGAGATAATGACAACCATAACTTGCACCTCGGGTAGCCAGTCTGATGTCATTCTAGTAAGTTTAGAATGCTTGTCCTCTTTCCTAGTACCACCATACCAGCACTAATGATAGCACCAGTGGTGGGTATCATGGTGGGGCAATGAGATGTCATTGCTGCCATCCCCTTCATGTGTGGAATGCCCATGGGCCTACTATAGGGCTTGCTGGTCCCCTGTAGACCCTACTCAATGCTTCTTGCTTACTGGTCAAGGAATTCCATGGCGGTCCTGATTCCCAGGCTGGGGAAGTTCAGGGTATAGTGTGGAGTATTTGTGCCTTGTTTCTTTTTATTTCTTTGAACCAAATTTGGTTTCTCCTTCTTCTAGGGAGGAAAGATCCCTGTGAGATGGACAGCTCCAGAGGCCATCGCCTACCGCAAGTTTACGTCAGCCAGCGATGTCTGGAGCTATGGGATTGTCATGTGGGAAGTCATGTCATTTGGAGAGAGACCCTACTGGGATATGTCCAATCAAGATGTAAGTAGCAGTCACGTCTAATTGCTGCAAACACTCATCCAAGTAGACCTCATGCTGTGAGTACCAAGGCGATGGGGATCAGAAGGAGGGGCTAGTTTGAAAGTCCCCATCCTGCTCTGCCTGTGACAGCTGTGTTGCTCCAGACAAGTTACAGCTTCTGAAACTTTTAGCATCAGCTTAAAGAGAGGCAGTGTAAGGAGCCCTTCTTCCCTGAGAGCCCAGCCTTGGTGGGTCAATGACAGTATCAGCAAAGGAGGTGGTGAGAAAGTTTCCCAAGGTAGTCAACTTCAGGCAGGCTGCAGGAGTGGGGCCCTGTCTATGGGGAGGTCATAAACCTCCCTCCAGACTGCCCTTCATGGAGAGGGTGAGATGGAAGACAGAAGTTACTAAAGATGCTGTAAACAGAGGCACTTCGGTGATGTTCTTTCTGTATGGGAAATTTGCTTCATGGTAAAGAGTGATGAAAGCTTTGAGGGTGATTGGGTCTAATAAGATTCCAATCAAAAGTTTTGCCTAGAGCCGGGCGTTGGTGGCACACACCTTTAATCCCAGCACTCGGGAGGCAGAGGCAGGCGGATCTCTGTGAGTTTGAGACCACCGTGGTCTACAGAGCGGGTCCCAGGACAGGCTCTGAAACAACACAGAGAAACCCTGTCTCAAAAAAACAAAAACAAAAAGTCTTGCTTGGATTTTAATACCATCTTTGACCTAGGCTACCCTCCCAGACTATTCCTCTGTGTTCTAAATGCCCACTCTCCCTTTGGTACCCAGAGGCTTGCGCCTTGCAAAGCCTGCATGTGTGTGTGTGTCTCCTGTTTGTCCTCCACACCTTCATAGGGACAGTTCTTTCCTTTCCAAGGTTATAGGCTGGAAGAGACAGGGCTGTCCCTAGTATAGATTCAATTAATTTAGCTCCTACTGTTATACTCTAAGTGCATCCATGCCTGGGTGGCCTCCAAGGCACTCCTCAGCTTGTTAAAACTGCCCTCCCCAGATAGTCTTTATGGATTTTCTAAGAAGACTGAGAAAGGTGGTAGTTTTCCAGCAAAATTATAAGAAGATACCTGGGGTGATTGTGGAACAGTTCTGGGCACTGGTGTGTGTGAAGTGCTTTAGTTCAGAGCCAATGAAATGACTGTGTCTTTAACCAGGTCCTGATGCCAACCATGTGGCATCTAGGTCCTCTATTATCTATGATTAGCCACGCCTCGCCTCTGCTCCTGTAGTGTGTCCAATCAGTAAGTGGTGGAGCTGACAGTAACTAGGCTGCTTTTATGAAACCGGCTGCACACAGCTTCCATCTATACTGTCTAAGTGAAAAATGCTAGCCAGACAAAGCAGACCCATCTTGTCCCCACCCAGAGACCTTAATCTGATAAAGAACAATTCAGCTCACATAGAATGGATTACAAAACCAACACTGGAGATTTGACACTTGAGATATTCTCAGGCAATGCATTCACCTGTGCTGAAAACAAATAGAGTTTCTGACATTGGGTTTCAAGAATTCCCCAATCATTCATTCAACACAGTCAACTCATGCTAATAGTGACTAGAGCATTGCACTCGCTGATTCTACTCTTGAAGGGTTTACAGTCCAGTGGCATATACTGAGGGTTTAGGGAGCATTTAGGAGGAGGGACGAAGATTCCTGGAAATATTTGATATTTGATATTTGAGTAGAAACTCAAAGGGAATGTGAACACCTGCAAAATAGTCGATAATTCTCATTTTGTTGTATTTTTTCTAAAATAAAGCCCCAAGCCATGTCCCAAGTGCAATTCTGCTCCTAATGGAAAAGGGAGGTGACATCATGCTTATTCAGAGGGCCCCTGGGAACTGGCCTTGGGGGAGTCAGGAGGGGCTCCCAGCGGCTGGGCTGCAGTCACACTCATCAGGAAGCATGGAGGTGGTGACGGTAAAAGATTTTACAGATGACAATTGAAAAGGCTTTAAGGAAGAGAATTGCAGAGGCAAGTCGGAGTGCTGGTAATTGGGCTTCTGGAGCCCAGGAAGGTCTTTGAACATGTACAGAGAGTTTGTCAGCCAGAGAGAGCAACTTGGAACTTCTGCTCCTTGGATCTGATTGACAGAGATAATGAGAGTGGCAGTGTCTGTGGTGAGGAGCTGCGGCTTCATTGAAACATCAGAGCTCAGCTTAGCCCACTTTGCCCTGCTTCCCCCACCGCTCTGCACTCCTCTACTTCACTCTTCCCAGTAAAGGGTCAAGCAGGTACCACATACCTCCAGTTCACTCAAGGAAATAGGAATTCGGGGACAGACGAGAACTCAACCCAGAATTTGAGGGAGGAACTTCACTCACTTTCCAGAGAGGCTACAATCACTTCATATAATCCTTGGAAACACTTGGGACTTTCTGCAGGGTCCTGGGTCCAATACAATCACAGACCCACCATCTCTGGTATCACGTGAACACAGGGAGTCCCTCTCCTAAGTCGACATTTTGGTTAGGCCCTATGATGTTTAATTACACTGGACTTTTGGGGTGTTCAAGAACTATAGCAGACCATGCAATTAGCTCAAATTAAGTTGCCTAGTCTGCTTCTCCTACCCACTCTAACACCTCCTCTTTCTTTCCCCTTGAAATGCTGTTAGATTTTACTCTAATATCCACTCTTTTGAGACAGGGTTTCTCTGTGTAGGCTCTGACTGTCCTGGAACATGCTCTGTAGACCAAACTGGCCTCAAACTCCACTCACCTTAATATTCATAAACCGCATCCTACTCTGAACCAAGGAAAGGATTTAGAATTCCTCCCAATTGATCTTCATTCCTGTTGGGCAAGATACCCTGGAGTCTGGCCTTAGGTCAAGTCTTCCCATATAATCAAGTTGTGGCCACTGGTATTTGTCATAGTTAGACATGCTGACAGTTTCTCCACACTACTCTCCACATCTGTAAGTGAGGCAGGGTGACAGAGAAACATCTCCAAGTTCCAAAAAAGGTCTAGCGATGTCTTTGATCTAATGATACTTTAATTATAATCACTATGAGTTATATGTACTCCAAAAAATTAGAAAAGTTCTAGGTCCTTAAAAAGAGAATAAAAATCTCCTGAATGAAATCATCTCAAAGACGAGGACCAGCAGGAAAATGCTGCCCAAACACTGATGGAGAAGAACCAAAGCATTTTTCTTCTTTGAAGTTGAAAGTTATGTTAGTCATTTTCTAAGTTTTCATTTCTTTAACAAAATACCCAAAGGAAATGATTTTAAAAGAGGAAAAAACCTATTTAATTTTTATTTTAGACATCACATACACAGCTGTCTGATTTCATGGCTTTCAGGACTTTGTGAGACAGACCATCAGGGTGGTGTGGCATCAACCAGGAGAGTCAGGAAACAAAAGGAACAGGGAAGAGAAGGCAGGCTGCCAATATTCCATTGAAGGGCATGTCTTCAGTGATGTACTCTTTCCCTAGCTGTGCAATGTTTCTGGAAGGCTATACCATCTCCCTCCAGCATCATAGGCTACTGAACAAGCCTTGAACACATGGCCATTGCAGGTATCCTGAGAAGAGTGTTACAGCTTGAATGTGAAATGTCCTGCATAGGTTCATGTGTTTCCACACTTGGTTTCCAGATGGTGGTGCTGGTTTTGGAGAATATGGAACCTTCAGGAGCCGAGGCCTAGCTAAAGGAAATAGCTCACTTGGAAACAGGCCTTGAGGGTCATAGGCAACCTCCCTTCTTGCCCAAGCTCTCTGCTTCCTGGGTAGTACAATGTAGCAAGCAACAACTGATTTTGTGCTCTGTCTGGTGACTTCCCTGCTACAGTAGACCCTAATCCCATGTACCTGTGAGCCAAAATAGTCCTCCCCCCCAGTCTACTCTTTACCATGAGAAATGTAACTAGTACAAAGTGTAAAGACTTTAGATGCATAAGTGCTTGGGCATCAACTTGGGTAGCAGCAATGGAATCATCTAGAAGAAATAGCTGATGGAATGAAGTCCCACTTTGTAAGCATGAACTTAGGAAGAGAGTTTCCACGGTTGTCCTCTATAGGAAAAGGTGAAAAGTGGGATATGATCTAAAGCTCATGGGCGGAAGATTTGGCACATACATGGATCCCATCCTCTTGATGCCCTGTCTGGAGTGCTTGGGTCCACAGTGCAGCACAATGAAATGCTCCTTGGCAGTGCTCCTCAGCACTGTTCCGCTGAGAGGAGTTGACTTGCTTTTAGGGAAAATTGGTTTGTACAGTAATGCCAGGAGTTTAGAGAACACTAATGCCTTCCACTACCTTACATGAAAGACTTTGGAGTCCCTAAACCCCCTGGACTCTAGCCCCTCCTACTGGCCACACATAGCTTGACCTTAGGTGACCCAGAGAAAGCAACTCTGAGCACTCACTGGACAATTCCTCTTGTGTCCACAATGAATGGAGACTCCATGTCCCTCAGTCTGACTGCTTGGAAGGAGTTAGAAAAGAGCATATTGTTAATGAGAACTATGCCAAATCACTGGTTCTCATGGATCCCATAGCTTCACTGTGTTTCAGCCCATGGACACCCCAAAGGCTCCAACAGAGTGTTGCAGCCCCTAGGGTTAGATTACAGACACCTTACAGCCAGGTGTCCTGTGTGTTAGCTGCAGCCTATTACCCACCACGTGTCTCAGGCACATTGCTTCATTACTGATTTCTCTATTTCCTCATGGGGGAAAAGAGGACCATAATGTCCTCCAAAGAGGATAGAAAGGAATTTGACTGACAACAGGTTGGAGGAGATAAAAATTATCCAGGGCAATACACTCGTCAAAAGACAATGTTCCCAGGCACTCGTCATTTTACACAGTTGTGACACTAGTGTGAGGTGCATGTTCATCTTTCAACATATTAAAAGGAAAAAACAATACACTGATTATCTCTAGTAACCTCAGGTAATACTATCTCATGCTGTATGTACCGTCCATACAAACTGTAAAAATATAAGCTGATTGAGAATGTTCACTGCTTGACCAATTTATGAGGTCAGAAAGAAAAGAACAATCAGTTGACAATAACCTGATTTTTTTAATTGAGGCAAAAATACCAGAAAATCATTGAACTCCAAATAATTTCCTTTGCTGTTTGTATAAGGTGCTTCACCTGTTTAATATAAAATCAATGCATAATTGTTATAGACAATTAAATACAAACAAGCAAGATGAAAAACACAAAGAACACCTGTATTCCTCCCTGCCCAGAAGTGGCTGCGATTTGCCCCATGGTGTATTTTGACCAAGGTTGCCGTTCAGTTGCTGGGCTGTTTTGTTATGACTTTTTTTTTTTATGAAAGCAAGGCTATGTTGTACAGTTAGACTTCCCACCCTTTTGCCTGATATGATAGTGGGAGCTGATTTCCATTTCAACTGATATATCACTTTAAAGGCTACTTAGATGCCTCGATTTCTGTTGTTTTGTAAGTATGCTCTCATACAATCATACAGTTAGCACTTTCATTGTTTATATTTTTCTAATACAAAAAAAGCACATAGCAGGCAAAATTGACTTACGTGAGTTGAGAACTAAGAAGTACAGTGTGAAAATATACCCAAATCTGAAAAATAAACCACTGAAGGTCCCAAAAGTTTTACAAAGGTTTTTTGTTTGTGTGTTTGTTTGTTTTTTCACCAGAAGGAGTGGAAACCACCCACACTGGATTAGAGATTTCCACTCACTTTGTGAAGCCACCTTGCTTTGGGGGCTGTTGTCACTGCACTGAGGAGTTTGTTTGCCTTAACCTCCAGTTCTTCCATGTTGCTGTCTCAAGAGGCTTAGGGCAGCCTCACACAGGAAGCATCTGAGGGGGCCAGGCATGGAGTGGAATCTATAATGCTGATTCATCCCTTCCCTCAGGACTGAAAGAATGGGGTCATCTCAGGCTCTTGGAGCATATTTATAAATAACCAATTCACCAAGTTTCCGCATAACACCTGTCACTGCTGTTTAGTACCTGCTTTCAGGAAGGCAGATTTGAGCCCCATACCTTCTGTTTTCTTTGTTTTGTAGACAAAATATTCTTATAAGTTAGCCCAGAACTCAGAATCCTCCCACAGAGACTCAATTGTACCAGACCCTGTAGCAGGTGCAAGGGACACAAAGGGACAAGATCTGGTTCCATTTTCCTGGGTAGGGAAACCAAGATCACAACAAATCACATATTGGGAGATGTGTGGTGACCAATGAAGGTACCTATGCCAACCTGGCTGGAGGAGACTCTGTCTTTCCTAATGACTAACTGATAGCACCTTTCCTAGTGACATTGATACCTGTTTGCACTACAGGTCATCAACGCCATTGAGCAGGACTACCGGCTGCCCCCTCCTATGGACTGCCCAGCTGCCCTGCACCAGCTCATGCTGGACTGTTGGCAGAAGGACCGCAATAGCCGGCCCCGTTTTGCAGAGATTGTCAACACCCTGGACAAGATGATCCGGAACCCAGCTAGTCTCAAGACTGTGGCAACCATCACCGCTGTGTGAGTCTAGTGATTCAGGGTAATACCTAGATGTGGTTGTTCTCATGGCCAGCGGCATGGCTGGCAGCCTTTGCTCTGTTGGGAGCAAAGTTGGAGTGGCACAGGTGATCCACTAATGGAAGACTTTCCCAGACTTTTGCCTTGTTTTTGTCCTCTAAACTATATCTCATGTCTGCATTGTGAGCAGGTATTCAGAGACCTGGTCAGGTTTCTACCATATTGGCATCAGTGGACTCAGAACTGGGCTCCGACCATTTCTAGATGATCTTGTTTACAGGAGGTACCTTTGTGTTAACTGCACTGATTGTCTAGGCTAGTGTAGCATTAGGCTTGAAGTTTTTACCAACAGTTAGATAGGTAAAGGCTCAATTGTTGTGGAACAAAAAAAATGCAAAGCAGATTCATTTGATATGAATGGATGCACCCAACAACTGTCAGCTACAGCTTCTGCTGTAATTCACTTAGATATGCTTGCAGGAGCTCACCTGTTAATTTTTCTTTTCAACCGAAATGTAGTAGGTGGCTGCAGGCTAGTCTTTGTACCCAGTTTTGGTTCTATGAAACAAGTAGCTTGTAGTCCTTGCCATTGTGGGGTTTCAAAAAATTCAGGAACATCAGGCATTAAACCGATGATCATAAAAATGTAAAATTGAGATCTTAATGGCTGACATGGCAGGGTCCTATGCAGAGCACCCAGAGCTCACACCTCCAGTTGCAGTTCTGGTGATGCTATTACAGATGGTATGTGAAGGGCCAGAGTGCACTGACCGGATGAGCATGGAGATGGGAGCAAAGGGCAAATCTCAGCCTAGGAGGAGAATCAGAAACTCAGAGCCAGTTGCTAAGCATGAAGTTGAAGAAGCTTGTGAGGTGGGCAGAAATAAGGTCACTCAGTGTCCTCAGGGTGTATTGGGCATGGTCTTCATTTTAAGAACAATGAACACCTATTGAAGGGTTTGGTATGTATTATGGTCAAGGAAAGAGCTTTGATGTGATCTTTTCTGTATTTTGAAAAGCGTATCTGGCTGAAGTGTGGACCTTATAAAAGAGAGCTCAAGAGAGTCCCTTAAAGAGGGTAATGCCATGCAAAGATACGGGAAGTAAACTCTGGTGGCCCGGAGGGAAATTGGGTGACATCAAGATGGCTGGTTCAGTTCTCTGTGTGTCTGCATTGAGTCTGTTCAGACAAGGGCAGTCATTGCTAGGTTGTTCCATGCCGTGCTTTTCACATAGCAGGAAAAAGAAAACTGTTGCCAGCCGATTTGGTGAGGCTGTACGCATGCATCTTTTACAGGATCACATCTTTGGATGAAGGTCACAGTCTTTCCCTCCTTCAGCTGTTTGTGTTGTTGACCGACCTGTGATAATACCTAGAAGTAGAAGATGGGCCCATCAGCTTTGGAGGTGGTGCCATGAGGGAAGGGTTAGCACAGAGTGCCACCTCTCTCCACTCGTGAGGTCACCTGCTCCTTTCTGTTTCCCCAGGCCTTCCCAACCCCTGCTCGACCGCTCTATCCCAGACTTCACGGCCTTTACCACCGTGGACGACTGGCTGAGTGCCATCAAAATGGTCCAGTACAGGGACAGCTTCCTCACTGCTGGCTTCACCTCCCTCCAACTGGTCACCCAGATGACGTCAGAGTAAGTGAAGAGACCCTCCTTTGTCCATCCCAGATCTAGGTTTTCAGGCCCCTTTCCTGCTCCTGAAGACGATGTGAGTCAAAGCCCCTTCTCTGTGTAGAAGCAGCCTTGTGAGGCTGTGCTTTGGTAAGATGACGGTGGGAGATGGACGGGGACTGAGGGTGCTGGTAGAGATGTATCCTGGGTCCTGGATGAGAGCTCTTCTTAGTCATGGCCATAGGACATCCGTCTCGTCATCAGGTCTCTTCCCATTTAAGTTTATAGATTCAGCCCACCAAAGAGACCATCCAGATGGAAGGGAAGGACACAGCAGCCACCGCTTTAGACAGAGTCACAGGCAGGGGATGGCGCTGACTCAGCAACTACCGAGCTGTGTGGGGCAGGGCGTCATCCTCACACTTGGACAACCCTTGTAAACACAAACATATTCTCATCCCCCTCGCATTACTTAGCAGTCTACTGCTCCCACAGGAGTGTGGAGGAATACACAAAATAAAATTATTCAAATAGGATGAGAGCTAGACAGGTTCTTAAAGATCCATGTGGTTCATCGTTTTCCCCCAGAACGTTGCAAGCAGCACCAGTTGTGGGAAATGTTAATAGGTTCTCCTTGGGAAAAAAAAAAGGTCCCATGGTCAAATAAATTTGGGAAATACTACACACTTTATCATCCTCGTGGAGATTCACTGCTCATATTAGCATTATAAAGGCCATGAGAAACCCTGAAATAAAGAAGCCCATTTCAAATTATTAAATACCATACAACCATAGTTTTGAGGGACAGGTTTGTATGGAACTGCAGTTGGGGAAATATTTATCTAGTTCCAATCTTTCCATTCAGCAGATTTCGAATTAGTGTGACACTTGAGGCAAGTTGGAACACAAGACTGATTTTCTGGCTGCTGGTTCAGTGTGCATCTGCCTGCCTCCCCCACACTTCCCCTCTAAGTGCTAAAAGAGGTCTCAGCTTTTGCTGCTCACTGGAGTAGTCTGGGATCTTTAAGAAGTACAGAATCCAAAGTCTGGAGTTGAGGCTCAGCCAGTAGAGTGCTTGCCTAACATGCATGAAGCCCTGGGTTCAACCTCCAGCACAGTGTAAACTGGGGATGGTGGTGCATGTCTGTAATCCTAGCGCTTGGGAGGTAGAGACAAGGGGATCAGAGACAGGGTATCTTCAGTTACCACACCAAGTTCAAGGCCAGCCTGGGCTACAAAGGATCAGAGTACTGATGTTACCTGCAGGTTCCTGGTTAATTGCTATGTGATGAGAGCAGGGTTAACGGGACTCAGTGTTTCCCAGGTAGATTCTGACATGTTACAAAGGTTGGGAAACACATGAAGGACCAGGCTCAGAGTTCACTTTGCCTTCTGTACTCAATCCAAGCCAGGAAATCAACACACACACACACACACACACACACACACACACACACACACACACGTGCGCACACGCTCACGCACCTGTGTACCTTAGCTACAATGCATACTGACAGCATCAGAATAGATTCTGGAGGCCTGTGATAGACATCTCCTATGGCAGAGGACCCATAGTCCAGCATAGTCCAACTGGTTACCTGTTAAGTGTTAGGCACAGTGCTGGGCATTGGGGTTTTCTTATGACAAGGCCAGTTGTTGCATTTGGAAAAGAAGAGTTGAGATTCAGTCCTAGCTTTGTACTCCAGTGCAGATGGACAGATTCTAACACTTACTGCTTGCGTCTCCTACCTGGAGTCAGGCTTTATCACTGTGAGGTTTATTCTTACCATAAATGATGGAGCCTGGGTTTTCTCCAGGGAGTGGATTGAATGTGCATCTCCATTTGAATCCAGTAAATGGCAGCGTATGTTTGATAAAGGTTCATTTCCCGGGGACCCCCTAAAAGAGACAATCCTGCACATTTTGAATGATTGACAATTGTACAGCACAAAACTAAAAGAAATGAAGTTGAAAGAACCAGCCTTCCCATCCTGCAGAGCACAGAGGGATGCTCCTGGGTGATCAAAGGGCCTGGGTGTAGGTGTTCGTGGAGTCAGGACCACTCCACTTTTTTCACTCTCGTCTGCCTAAGGTTTTTTGTTTTCTGTGCTTTTTTTTTTGACATGTTTTCCCTCCTCCCCTCCATTACTGAATGAGTCAAATAAAGCTGTCCCTTCAGTCTGAGGAAAGTCCCAGAAGAAAGGAACAAGGTGAGGATTAAAAGGAAAGTCAAACTGAAAATTAAGGGATTTAGTTCAAAGTAAAACACAGCCACACAGTACTGGAGCAATTCAGTTTGTTTTTTGAGAGATGAAAGATAGAGAAAAAAAGAAAATGAGCAACTCGATAAAATAGATGGTGGGGCAATTTGTGAATTCAAAATTCAAGCATGCTTCCCTGAAGTGTTTGCTATAAAAAACACCGGCAATTTGCCTGTCTCAAGCAGCTGCAACCTCGGAGAGACAGACTACTGCTAATATGGGCAGGGGGGCAGCAGGGATAGGCAAAAGGAGACAGTACTGTGGATACAGACCCAACCCAGGGTCTGCCAGGGTGTGTAGTGTACAAAAAAAGCCTGTGGGTGCTAGGGTTGGGGAGCTTGGAAGAAATAATCAGTTCCATAGAAGAGTTTGAAAGGCTTGTTAGGGAGGCTCGAAACCACATGCTGTTATATTTGAATTGTACTTCTCTCACTGCTTACCTGCTGTGTGATAGTCAGTGCTTTACTTCTTTGAATGACATTGTCTTGTGTGTTAATGCACATGTAAGACTAGTGCCCATGTCACTGGTTTGTAAAGAGACAAATGGAAGTGTGTGTTAGGCCCATCACCTGCTCAGGAAAGCTGGTTGCTGTTATACTTACTATCTGTGACTGCAGTTTCTCAATGACCAAGAAAGAAATGCATCCCTGCAGGTTTAGATAGGATAGTATATAGCACACAGAATCACTTAGAGAGCAGTCTATATTGTTATAAGCTAAGAAAAGATGCATGGGTCTCCTTGAGGTCAAATTTAAGCCATGAACTTGTTCATATTCGTTCTCACAGCTCACAGATGAATCCAATCTGAGCCTCTATCCTAAGACATATTCATTGGGTTCCTCCTTAGGCAGATATTTTAAAGTTATTTTAAGATCACCCTTCTTAAAAATGCATGGCATTAAAATTCAAACAGAGTCAGAGATTGGAAGCTCAGGGGGAAACATCAGAAGACCAGGCAAGCTCCATAGCTTTTCAGTCTCAGTGGGTGTTCACTAATTTGGGCAGAAAGCTCCACAAAATAACCAAAGCCCCATAAGTGTGCACTTGCACAGGCAGACAGAGTAAAGGAAAATTCCAGTCCACCTGAGTGTCATGGCCTCCATGAAGCGGCTGCTTCTGGATCTATGGGTGAGGAATAGCATGGCTCATACAGATTTTGGGAGGCAGGAGGTGTGCACAGAAAACATGAGTTTGAGCAGAGTAATATTATCACTGGGTGCTGGGAGTAGGGCTGAAGGATAGCTTAGTCAGTAGTGTGCTTTCTGGGCAAGCACTCGACCTGAGTTTTATATCCAGAATCATTGTAAAAGAAGCTGGGTAAAGGTATTCACTTACAATCCTAGGACTGGGGATGGAGAGACAGGAAGATCCCTTTGGCTCACTGGCCAGCCACACAGTCATAATAGGCATGCCCCAGGTCAGTCAGTAAGAGGCAATCTCATAAAAACAACACATAAAACCAGGTAATGATGACTAAGGAATAACTCTCAAGGCAGGCCTCTGACCTCCATATGTATGTACATATATGTGCATACACACCCCCACTAGAGACTCATACACATTTGTACATATACAAAGTAAAAGAAAATCTGTAGTCATGTTATTGCTAAATGCTTGGCCTTTAGTTTCACTTAAGATTCTGGGATTTTTTTTTAGCACATTTTCATGGTCACCCTACTATCTCCAGGAGCATGCCTTTGGTGAAAACTTTGAGCTGTGAAAGGCTGTCCTATCTCTAACACTGACTTCTTCGCCCTTCTAGAGATCTCCTGAGAATAGGGGTCACCTTGGCAGGCCATCAAAAGAAGATTCTGAGCAGCATCCATTCCATGAGGGTCCAGATGAGTCAGTCACCATCGGTAATGGCATGAGAACACTTGCATTCATGGGGAGGAGAGGAAGGAAAAGAACCAGGGTCAAAGGGAAACCAGAGGTTGACCACTGTGGAATGTGCAAGAAAGATCAGCTTTTGGGCTGGGAAACAACTTCCAATCTGTGAAGAATGAACTGGACCCGTTGCTCATGGGCAATCGTCGTTTCTCTGCAACAGAAGCAAGTAGATGCCATGGGAAACCAGACACGTAATAATAAAGATAGAGAAAGGTGATGTTTGACAGAAGTGAAGCTGAAACCATATGCATTGGGAACCAAGGTGAACTCAACTCCTATTCAAGGGGGACCGGAGTTACCTGTCTTCGGGAAGAAGGGAAAGAGGTGCAGGGATGAGACACAAGCCTCGGGCAGTTCCATCTTCTCCCTCACCAATGATATTCTTTTCTTTTCTCCTTTTGTACTCCTCCCTGAGAGTCCCTCCTCCTTCCCCCACATCCATTTCCCTTTGCTCATGACTCGTGTAGGGAAGTTTCTTCAAATAAAACCCAGCTCCTGAGTCTCCAGATGTCGTTCTGTCAGTTGCCAAAGGACTTTGCTGACCACTACTGCATGGGGATCCAACCAATTCAATTAATGTCTTCATATTGAAGAAGAGATGTACCTTCAATTGAAAACCTTGTTTTTCTTTTGTTTGCATTTTCTGCAAAAAGGAAAAAAAGAAACCACAAATTGGAAAAATAATAGAAAAACCTGTTTCCGTGTGCAAGCGCACATGTATGTGTGTCTGCGTTATAAAACGACTGTGCTTGTTCGTGACAGATGCAAACAAGAAAAAAGAATTGGGGAAGTTTTGGCCCTGGGAGGTCTCAGGGGGCTGGAATATGCTGTTGGCCTGGCTTTCCGCTTGTCCCACTGGCCACTTGGCTCAATGGGAAGAGAAAAGAGGGGGGCAGGGAACTCAAATGAAATGAAACATTAAAAAGTCTCTGAAGAGTTTGCAAATTAAGACAGGAAACAGGTGAGTGGTTTGAATTGGATGCAGTGTGGGCCGTTGTAGAATGATGCTGACTGAAGAGTTACTGTTGATAAGATCTGAAGAAAAGGAGAAGGAAAGGTTTTCTGGAGAATATTCTTCCACATCCTGGGAACCAGCGATTTTAGAGGTGGCAAGAGAGAATCCTTTCTTGCCTGGCCTGTGGACTGGCTGAAGCCGTTGACATCCGAGGAATGTCTCTGTCATGTCCGTGTTTCTCTTTACATTCCTTCTTGTACCTCATTGTTCATTGTTTGATTCACTTTTGTAAATTCCACCTAACATTTAAATATTTTTAATTTCTCCTTTTACCTTAAACTCCTTGCTAATTTTATCTGTCTAATTAAAAAGAGCAGAAGCATGTCTGGGTTTATGTAAGATGTTGTCAGAGTATGTGTCCCTGGACCCTGAGCTTAGCTCACACACTATATATTAAGAAGCTGATGTCCAAACTTCAGACTGCTTGCTATTGTTATGTCTATAAACACACAGCTAGAGAGATGTGTGGACTTAGCAGGAACCTCAGTTCCAAACTTAATACATATTTAAGGCTGTGTGAGCCTTTTCCTCCAGGCCTAGGTAACTGATTTGGGATTATCCTAGTTTCATTTCTGTTGCTGTGATAAAATATCACGGCAAAGAAGCAGCCCAAGAGAGAAAGGTTTATTAGACTCACAATTCCAGGTGATAATCCATTACTGCAGGCAAGTCAGAGAATCAGGAACTTGAAGCAGGTGGTCATGTCACATCACAGCCACAGTTGAGAGCAGAGAGAAAACGCATGCATGCATGCATGCATGCTCCTTTGTACTCAGTGTCCTTTCTATTTTTTATAATCCCAGGATCCAAAGGCAGGGAATGGTGCTGCCCATGGTGGGCTGAGTCTTCCCTCATTAATTAACATAGTTAGAACAATTTCCCTTAGACATGCTCACAAACCAGCCTGATCTAGGCAAACCTCAATGAGACTCACATCCCTGGAGATTATAAGTTGTTCCAAGTTCAGGATTAAAACAACTCTGGGGAAGCTCCTTCAAAGAGGCTCATAGCTTGAAGACACAGCTACTACCCAGGTGAGCTTACCTTAAAATACAACTATACTGTTGACCCCTGAAGGATGGGAGAAGCTGGGGACAAAGAGTACCCTTCAACAGAT
The DNA here is from genome assembly GCF_017639785.1 of Mesocricetus auratus. Lineage (NCBI taxonomy): Eukaryota > Metazoa > Chordata > Mammalia > Rodentia > Cricetidae > Mesocricetus > Mesocricetus auratus. Next base: position 40,180,999 of record NW_024429267.1, on the reverse strand, counting down.
TCCCATGTGGTCTACAGAGGACTCCAGTTCAGGGAGGAAGACAAAATCTTCCCCGCTTACTAATTATCCCCAAAGACCTCAGTCCATGAGTGTCTTGTAAGCCTAAGCCATATGACCAATGTATTCTCAGTTTTCAGAGGAATGAGTTTCCATTTGTCACCACATTCTTAAGGCAGCATCTCATACCCAAAGGCTCATCTCTAGCACTATCAATATCAGGCTACCTTCTTCCTGTGATCAAGGCAGGGTTAACATGAAGTTCATGTCAAGCTCTTTCATTGTTTGGCGTCAGCCTGAGGTTTCAGTGCACACAGAAGGAAACAGGAGGGATCTGCAGAGCCCAGAAGGAGGCACAGTTCTCAGTGTCACTGACATGAATATGTTTTCAACAAATTCAGGACTGCCCTGCAGACTCCCTACCTGGTGTCCCAGTCAAAGCTGCCCAACACCACCCAAACCAACAGGGAGCAAGAAGTAGGAAGGGGTCTAAGGAATGTCACTAGCAAGCAGTCAAAACAGCCATTTATTTTTTATGCTTTACATATCTGAGTTCTCTTCCTCACCCAAAACTGTGAAGTCACAGCAGATCCTGCCTTTGTCACACTCAGGCTCTCAGGAACAAAGACAATGGAGTCAATATTTAACTTGGTCATTTGACCCTTCTCCTCACCATTGCCCCAAGTGTGGCTTGATATCACCTGGGGGCGTGTAATCACAGGTTACAAAGCCCATGTTTGGGTTTCTAAATTGTAGGCATGGAGTAGAACCTAGAACTTGAACATCATTTTTTTATATTTTATTTTCCAGTTTAAATTTAGATAAGAAACAAGATTGCTTCACAAGTCAGTTCCAGGTCCCTCTAACTTTCCCTCCCCTCCTCCCGTGCCCTCTCTCCAATCACCCCCCCCCGTTATCCCCTCATTCCCCCAGGGAGGGTGAGGCCCTCCATGGGGGTGTCCATAGTCTGTCATTTCATATAGGGCAGGGCCTAGACCCTTCCCCAAGAGTTCAGGGTGAGAGTGCACCTCACATTGTTCTATGGGAGTCCAAAGTCCATGTGTATACTTGGAACGAGACCAGAACTTGAACATCTTACAAATGGTTTCTGATGCTGCTGCCCCAGGGTCCACACTGTGGAAACCTCTGCACTACATTAACCTTCTTACCTGAGGATTCATGGTGTTCTGTGTAGAGACACTGGCTCAGGAAATGAGAGTTGCTGGGGTCCTTGCGGTTCCCTGAAAGAGGAGCATGAACCCTCACACTCGGGTATGAAGGGATGGGAATGATTGGCAGGAAGAGCATTCTGCAGAGAGGTGTCTCTGTACATTGGGTGCAGGGGACTTCCTTCTTAACTTTCAAAGGGTTCCCTTGGAAGGATACTATGCTTCTAGATTTCAGTTGCATGTGCTGCCTCACCATCATCCAACTAGAAATTTCTGTGTGGTGGAACTGCTGGTAATAGAACTCAGGACAAGCACTCTGCCAATGGAACCACATCTTTGGCTCAAGAACTCTACTTTTAAAAATATATTTTCATTTATTAATTGAGAACTTCATATATGTACATAATGCCTTTTGTGAATCTATCTAGCTATACCTCACTTTCTCCTCCAAATCCTCCTGAGACCTCCAACATCCCCCTTCCAATTTTTATTATCCTTACTTTTATAACCCACTGAACCTAGGTAGTGCTGCTTATAAGTACATATATACATATACATATATATACATATATATGTGTATATATATACATATATGTCTATATATACATATATATGTGTGTATATATACATATATATGTGTGTGTATATATATACATATATATGTGTATATATATATATATATATATATATATATATATATATATAGCCACCCCTCGGTCCTTAGGCAACCTACCAGTGGTCATATCCTTGAATAAAAGCGACTCTCAGCAGCCATTAGCTGCTAATATCCCTGCAGCTGCCGGTGGGGCTTATGAAGCCCTCCTTCAGCCATGCTGGGATATTGACTGGCTTGACCTTGTGCAGGCAGCCATAGCTGCTGAGTTCATGAGTACATCCCATGACACATCCAGAACTTAAACTATATGTAGTGATTTGTGAGCTGCAAAGCCAAGCTGACAGGATGCAATCTGCAACCTTGCCGAGTAGCCCAGGGTGTGGTTCAAATATAGGAGACCACCAAGAGTCAGCAGGTGTGGTCTACCAATGGCAGGTGGGTCAGGGGTTACAGAAATGGAGATGGCTTACGTGGGGAAGCCTTAGAGACACTCACGGCATTACCCCCCACCCCCCGCCACTCTTACTCTCAGAGGGAGGAATGAAGACTCATGAAGAGAACAGAGAGTACAGTATCTATGGAGACATAATTCTAGGAATACTGGTGTGAGGGTCAGTGGGGCAGAGGACAAGAGGGGAAAGCCACACTGTTAATAAGAAATGCAAGCTCCTGGTGGCTTTGTCTGTTCTAAGAGGCTCTTTGTGGAGCAACCTAGGGGCTTCATCATCATTTAAAAAAAATGACTCTGTCACCAACTGGTTAAGTCCCTTGCGAATGAAGTAAAGGAAGACTGCAGTGAAGCCCAACAGCACACAGACACCATTCAGAATTCTCAAGGACCAAATACTCAAAGACGTCAGGAGGTTCACTGAAGACTGTGCCATACCCTACACATAGAACTCATGGGGCCGTATTAAAAAATAGACAGGTTTGTGTCTTCCCAGATACCAGCAAGGTTGCAGGCAGTGCTGAAGAAGAATCCCCAGGGTTACAGAAAAGTGGCCAAATGGTAGAGGATGTGTGGGTTATGCTGGAAGATAATGAAAGGTTTGCGATCAATGGCATCTGTGTTCAAGATGCCATTGGAGATCAGCAAGAGATCTGAGGACAAACCTCAGTCCTCAGAGGGCAAGGGTGATGGGGATGAATAGTGGGGGATGGGCATCCACTTCCCACCTGGGAAAGAGACCCCTCACTACCCTGCAGCTCTCTGAGCCTGCCTTGTTATCAAGAGCCCTGGAATGGTCCCAACTTATTGAGAGTCACAATTTAGAACACCACAATTCCTGACAATTCCCAAGTGAAAGAGGACACAAGACAGATTGTCCTTGCTTTGGTGCTGTCTGTTAGCATGCCACCTGGCTTGTGTAAGGTACTAGAATTTTTGGTGCCTGAAACAAGCTCAGACTGAAAAAGTTTAGTAAGTCATTACTTCACCTCTAGACATCCATGACCTTAAACAGCATGCTTTAAAATGAGTTAATCCCCAGGTATTTTGTTGGGATCTTCCTCAATTTCTTTTAACTGCTATCAGTCCCAGTCTACCCTAATTTTAGTTTTGTGATGTTTAAAACACTCCCTTTCAACCCTGTCTGAATCTTTAACACAATGTCAGAGTCTTCCCCAGAGCTCCAGCCGGTATGCAGCAGTTTTCCCCTGAGTGTTAGTCACTACACAAAGGTTCCAAGAGGCAGACGCTAACTTGTCTTGCTCCTGGTATGACAGAAGCAAATCCAAAGTGCAGGGGGGAAGCCGGGGCAGAGACAGCCTATCCTGAGAGGGACCCAGAGTGTGTACTGAACCCCTGAACCTGGGGTGCCAGGGTAGCTTGTGGTTAGGCCATAGGGACTGGCAGTGTCCCTCTGAGCAAGAATACTTGACTGGTGCATTTTGTTTTCTCTTTGGGAAGCTGGAGGCAGAGCTTTATGTAGTCCAGGCTAGCCTCCAATGTGCTATAAGCCTAGGATACCTTGATCTCATGATCCCCCTGCCTCTACCTCCCAAGAATTTGGGTTTACAGGTCTATACTACCATGCTCAGTGTATGTCTTCTTGGGATCAAATTCAGGACCTGGTGAATGCTAGGCAAGGCTTCTCTCTACTGAACCACACCACCAGAACTACATCAGTGCTTTAACAGCCCTTCTACACTAACAATTTCTTTCTTCCAAGATTTATTTAATCTCCCAGAAGACACCCTCACTCAAAATTCTGCAGCCTCCTGCTCAGCAGAAGGAATAAAAATTAAAACACTGAAACAAAACAAATGTATTGGTAAACAAGTGTTCACTAAGCTCCTGAGCCCATTCCATTCTATTCTTCTGGAAGAGACACAACCATCTCCTCAAGAGTATTTAAGTCGCCTCTTCTGGCCTTCTTGTAGTCATAGTTGCCTGCATGTGAGCAACTGCTGTAGTGCTAGAAATGGCCTTCTGCCATGAATGCAATGCCGCGTCCCAGGCATTGATTTCACAGCAGAATTCAACTTTGTAAGTGACTTGATGGGTAAATGGACAAAGTCATGGTAGAACAACCATTGTCCTGAGCAAAGACAGCAATCCTATAGGCTCTGCTCAACTGTAACTGGAGTGGAAGGAGTCACCAAACTGGGGTGTGGGTGAGCAGTGGAAGGAACAGCGCATGTTTGTTCGAGTTTCACAATTCAGATGTCGTGTTTGTGGGATCATAGGTTCTTTGAGACTGAAGAACGAAGGGCTGGTTATGGGTAGCTGGAGGGGTGGGCAGGGACTGCACCATGTGTGGCCTTATAAAATGAGAGGATAAGGGACCTGGGTGTTACTCTGAAGCAGGGGCTGGAAAGTGGATTAAAACAAGAAACATCCATTTTTATATAAACCACTGGTCAGCAGATGGAAAATGAAAAGGCACATATTGAACCCAATTTGGAGAGGTTAATCTAGAGGCTGATGATCGAGGCCGAAGACCACAGTGGTCTTGGGGATGTATGTGTAGAAATAGCAGGAGGGGTGAAGAAATAGATCCACCCAAGATACACAAAGCAGGCAAGGTCAGCAGAGCAGGATTGACTATCAGGAGTTAGTGAGGGGAGGACTAAAATGGCAGTCCCCATATCTTGTGTAGTTGTCTGGGTGGGGTTTGATACATCAACCGAGGTAGGGAATGTGCAGGAAGGAAGAAACCCAAGGAAGGAGGACAGTATCTGAGCTGCCATGAGCACAGAGTACAAAGGTCTACACACCAGCTAAGAAATCCTGGCTGGTAATATACCTCTTGGAGGCATCCTTTGCCCGGACAGTAAGTCAAGCCATGGAAGCAGAAGAGTTTATTGTGTTGGGGTAGGAAGGTGGAAAGAGAAGTGAGTCTGCGTGCAGCTTTGATACAGAACCTAGTTAGCATCCATCCTGACAAGTGAAGGTTCACAGAAGAGTATTAGCAGAGCATCCACAGATGTAAGGGGAAATAAGGAACTTGTGGTGTCCATGCAGTCAGAGGAACACATTTTAGTGCTTCCAAGTGGGCCAGTATGAAGCGAGTTGTGAAAAAGACCCAACAGAGACAGGCATGTTGGCACACATCTGTGATCCCAGGGCTTCAGAGGTAGACACAGGAGGATGCATTCAGGGCCATCCATAGCTACATAGCAAACTTTGGATCAGCGTGGACTATGGAGATTGTGCCCCTAAACAACACCAGTACTCATGGGAACAGCTGGAGTAGCACATGTCTGGAACCAAATATATAGAAAGTTAAGGCAGGAGACTTGATGTGAATTCTGTGCCACCTTGGACTAGGTAGGGATCCTGTCCAAGAGAGAGGCAGAGGGAATACCCATGAATTTATCCACAAGAATGAATGGCTGGCCTTATTAAGGGCAAGTTCATCAGAACTTGCTACTTTTGCAAGTAGAAGAAGATGATGACTGAATCAAGGGGAAAAGAACACCATAAGCTTTCAAATAGGCTGATTGTGAATGGTGAAGAAATACACAAATACAGCTGGAGGAGGCTCCTTTTGCTTGTTGCTATTTTGCTACTCCTTAATGGGAAGGACTTGGGCATGTTTAAAAGCTAATGAAAGAGATGGGTGTGGAGAGCAGCAGAGAAGGGAGATAATTGAGAGGGTCAGGCCCCAAGAAGGCAGGGAGTGCAGGTGGAAGGATGCGTGACTCCAAGTGAAGCAATTCTAATTTGGTCTGGAAGATGAATGAAATAAGGACTGACACGAGTTCCTAGCAGAACTCAAGCTCACCTTCCAATTTCCTCACAATCTAATCACTTAGCTCCTGCGGCCTCCTGTGTAGAAGCACCATGATTGAACTCACAGGCTTTGCTCTGGCCCTGCTGGAATTTCAGGGCTGGCACACTGCTTTAGATGAAATAGGTAAGTGGGCAGAGGGAAAAGAGTCATCAAGGAAAGAGTTTGATGACATCACAGACCCCTGTCCTGTTTAGAGTCCCACAATGGATGCACATTTCTGATGGGGGCAAAGTCTAAGTTCTTCATCATGCTTTGGAGATTCAAGTCTACCTTCCCAGCCAGGCTACCAACAAGGCAAGCCTTCTTCCTGACTGTGGTCCTTTCTATCCCTGATACTGTTGTCTCAAGACATTTTCTACAGTTAGAATTCCCACCATTCCCCAGCCTAAGGTCATAGGGTCAGCTCCTGTATGTCTTGTGAAGGTGGCCCTGTCATTTTCTCTGCTTCCTATACAATAGTTCTTTTTTTTTCCTTTACACTTAACTTAGTTGACTCACCTAGCCACTGAGCTCCTGGAGAGTGGAGATAGGACCATATTCACTTTTTAAAACCTTTTTCACCAAGCATAGAAATGTTTATGCTAAGTATGGCATAGTCAGGTCAAGAAAGACTCAGTCCCAAAGGACAGAGTGACCTAGAATATTTAATATTTACAGTCTTATGGGACTGGGGTCAGAGAGAGAGAGAGAGAGAGAGAGAGAGAGAGAGAGAGAGAGAGAGAGAGAGAGAGAGAGAGAGAGAGAGAGAGAGAGAGAAGCCCAGATATTTGTTCAGGGGTAAGATATCATTGAGTGAGCTCTGCGTGGAATGGTAAGTACTTGACAATAAAAGGAGCACTTAGAGACATCCTAATGGAAACAAGAGCCTGACAATAGGAACAACTAGGAGGGCCAATGGGATTGAGGCATTTATCAGAATTAGGGTCTTAGCCTTCATGCAGAACCTGACCTTAGTCCCTAGAGTCCCAGACAGTTGTGTAGAGTGACAGAAAGTTGAACCTGGTAAGAAAAAATCAGGGCTTCAACTTCTTGAAGGATAAACATTCACAGGGTTGCCTCTGAGCTCCAAGGGTTTTGTACGGTGCCAGGTATAAACCATAAAGACATAGCATTAACTCAGCATTGCCCTCCCAGTAAAGTCTCAGCCTGCTTGGAGACCATCTCTTCAGCCTTGGGATGGAGAACCAGCCAGCTGGCCTCTGACTGTGGTATGTCAAGGAGAAAAGGGACAAGGAAGCAGCATGTCCCATTAACAGCTCAGGAAAACAGGGAGTTGTTTTTCTGGGCAAGTGCAGTGTTGATTGGTTACCAGCTTCCTTGAAACTGTCTTCCCAGCACTCAGAGAAGAAAAGAGCTAAACCAGAAATGTAGTTGAGACACTGGTTTTTTTGCCCAGGTGGGTGCCACAGACTACCTGTTCAGATACTGAGGAGTCTGTTATATCAGGGACCTCAGTAGGAAATGAAGGCATTCGACACTGTCTTGAGTCTAACTGTACAGACAGACAGGACTTGAGAATATGAGAAGGGGGTTCACCTCTTGCTGAGTTGCTGAGGTCCTCTAAGATGGCATACCCACCCCATGACCAAGCAGTTGCCTCTTTCCTGGCACGGGGTAGGGGACATCTGGATACAGAAAGCTGAGCATCCAATTATGAGGCTCTGAAGCCTAGGTGGGTTTACAAGTCAACAAGGATTTCCCTACTTGATCGCAAACATCTTAGGGATCTCTGATCACAGTCAAGAGATGTGTGTAGACTGAGCTGACTAGGATTCCCATACCAGGCCTAGGTGTGAAAGCATCGACTACAAGTGTTCTATATTTAGAATTTAAAGTAAGTCTTTCCAGCAGCTAATTCGAGGTGGTGCTCCTGGAGTTGGGACTGAAATTACAACCACTTGAGGAATTCTTAAAAATAATAATCATAAATAGACTTGACGACAGCAGTTGTAATTTTTTGTATGCTTACTACAAAGTCAAGCATACTGATTACTCCTAAGCTGGCATTGTGATACCTGTTTATGGAGTTAATTTGCTAAACAACTCAAGAGATGCTCAGGCAGCTTGTTCAAATCTAGACTATGATGAAGAGGTGGATTTGAATTCATATTATTTGTCTGAAATGTGGTATTCAAGTCACTGAGTAATTCCATTACCCAAGTTAGATGCCTTATAAGAATACCCTACACACTGCGAGTGTCTATGGTGTCTATCATGAAGCACAAGTGATTTATGCACACTGTGATGTTATATGTCTGTAAATGGGAATTATATTATCCACCAGGGTGAAATGAGGGGCCACATATAAACCACATATTAATTACATAAGGTCACATAACTCAACTCTTGGTTTTTGGAGCATAGTCAAACCTGACACCATTATGAGTTAGTCTATTCTATGTCCAAGGATTTGGGAATACGACCACAAAAGTAGAAAATGAATCAGCCCTGGGGTTTTAGCAAATGTCTCCTCACCTTCTGATAAAGGTCAGTCTTTAATCTCTGCAGACTTAGGGGCTTTGAGAGCTTCACAGTTGCATGTATGTGTCCTCAGAATCATTCCTACCCACACTTTGCATATATGCCGAGACTAACTCAAGCCTCCTCTTGTTCCTGGGTGGATCCCCAGGTTGCCTGTCAGATGGACCAACAGATAAATTCGAGACACTTTTCTTCAGTGTGCTGCATGGGCACATGGCTTGCTCATTCAAACAGGCCAGTGCCCTTTTTTCCCTGGTAGTAAATGAAATCTTTTGATTAAAGTCCAATTTCTGGGCCTGTCAGTCAACCAGAAGAGTTTTCTTCAGCTAAATAACTGTCCACAGATTTTCTCTGACTGCAAAACCATCCTCAGGGGTCAACCTGCTGGGCTTCCATGATGCGCTGAGTGAACCGTCAAATGGCAGAATATTTTTTAGGATGTAAGTGTCCAAACTCTTTACAATTGTTATATGTTTATTGTGAGGTATACTTAGAAATATGTCTAATTCAAAAGCTATGCACTATATAGCAGAAATTGTGAAGCATTCTTTTGAAAGAAGTTATTTCCTTCAAGTAAAACTGTGTCTTGTCTTCTATTTGGCCATCTTTAGACTCTCAACTCCACTCAAAGGAATCCCAGAATCCTCTACTTAATTTAATAATTTAACCCTGGTCTCTTTGCTCTCATTCTCCACCCACCTAAGAAACAAAGGACCACTACTATCTACTGATTACAGTTGTTCTTTTGTTTTTACTTCCTTGTAGTATATGCTAGGCAAGCTCTCTACTGTGGAGCTACATGCCCATTCCCCCTTGATTCTATGTGAAGTCACTTCTCCCAAGCGCAAGACCGAGCCATACTTACTACAGCTCCCTAGGCCTCTGTGCATGTCAAATCACACACACGGTTTCATATGTGCTCTCAATAGATGGACGTGCTGCAGCTGAACAGGGCACCTGGTGGCGGGTCTCCTTGAAGGATGTGGCAGATGGCGTCAACTCTGCATTCACTTTTCCCAATGGGATCAGGCTCCTCTGCCTCATTGTGACCTCCAGTCTTACTCACAATCTGATGTTTTCCAAATACAGTGTCTACTGCAGCTTTGAAAGATATTCTCTCTGACATCCAATTTAACAATTAACAAGTTTTTTTTTCTTTTATTGTTTTTATCCCCACCATGGGGTTTAGCTCCTGCTGGGATGTTTCATAGACAGGGGCAGTTTGCCAAGCATTAACTTGTCTGGCCCAGGGGGCATTACTGTACAGCTGATTTCATTTGAGTGAACACCATTCCTTTGGTCTTATTTGTAAACTGTCATATGGTGCTGAGAGTTAGTTAACCATTTGTGGTTCTGAGCAGGAAACTCAGCATGGAGAAAAACAACAAAACCGAGTTTCTCTTGTAGATTGATTTTTTTCTGTAAAAAAGCAGATGGCAAATATTTTAGATCATGTGATCTCTGTTGCAATGATTCAGCTCTCTTCACTGTACTGTTAAAATATTCACAGACAGTATTTGGATTAATGGGTATGGCCATATTTCAATAAAACTTTATTTACAAAAACAGATGGAGGATTGCTTATGTTATATGAGTAGTGGTTTGCTGAGTCTTGGAAGTGGTAAGAGCTCTTGCTCTTGAATATCAACTGGGACATGATCTACATATGGTGGCCTAAAGGGGCCATGCTTGGGGTCAGAGAGGTGGCAAAAATAGGAAGTGAAAACATTGGTAAAAATCTCACCAAGTAAATCTGGATCCTCATCTGTAAGTGAGTTTTAGATACTTACCCCATACTCAAACACAGCTTTTTCTCATAAAGAAGTAGAAATGAAGGAAGCCCATAGCACCCTTTCTTGAGTATTGGAAAAGCAGAAGGACTGTGGTCGGTGTTAAAAGGACAGTGACTCTGGACTAGGCATCAGGAAAAGAAACAGCCAGTTTGAATAAATCCATCTCTTTGAAAATGCCCCTGGTCTCTGGAGGAGCGGTGAGAGCTGGGGAAGCTGAGGAGAGTGTTAAAGGCTGGAAGAGTGTCTCCAGGAAGTTCAAGTATTTATTCTTCTCTTCATTCACTCACTTGCAGTAGTGAGTGCAAAATCCCTGTGACTTCTCAGCCATCTTTCTCTAATGGAGCCCACAATCTAAGAAAGAGCAACACTGAGCCTAGCCTGAGCTTCTGAAACCTCAAAGCCCACCCCAGTGATACACTTCCCCCAACAAGACCACACCTCCTAATAATGCCTCTCCCTATCAGCCTATGGGGTCATTTTCATTCAAACCACCATAGACAGAAATTAATAAGTTAAAATGGAGATGGCCAAGTATGTAGCGATATATTATTTATGATTAATTACAGCTTGACTGAGGATTCAGAGGGCTTGGTACACACCTTTAATACTATGCCTCAGGATTAAGAGGTAGATGGGTGTCTGTGAGTCCAAGGCCACCCAGAGCTACACAAGATTGAATCATTCTAAAAGAATTATGGCTTACGCCTTTAATCCCAACACTAGAGGGGTATAAAAGACAGGTATAAAAGTCAGTAGGAGGCATTCATTCTCCAGACACACTGAGGAGAGGTTGCAGTCTGAGGCTTGGTGAGAGCTCATGGAGACAGAATCAGCCCATTCAGCATGAGGTAAGAAGTTAGTGGCCAGATGCTTTTCTTTTCTTATATTAATCTTGAAGTTTGAACCCCAATATCAGTCTCTGGGTCTTTTATTAGTTCATGTCACAAAAGTGTGGTGACATTGTGTATTATCCTAGAACTTGGGAAGGAGACCTGGGAAGATCAGGCAATCAAGGACATCCTCAGATACAAGTTCTTGTCTCAGTGTCTCTACAGCCCCACAAATGGTGTGAGAAAGGCCACTGAAAGAGGACCAAGGACTGACTCTTTTAAAGATTGGGCCTCCTGCGTCAGAAGATGGCAGGCAGTGAAGTGTTATTTTCAGACAGCACCCACTCCTACATGTGGGAATACTGGTTTTGGCCAGGGAGGAATTAGCTCCAGGGCTTGGCCTCATGAGCCATCACCCCAACTCACCATCACCTCTCTGTTGGCCTTGATGCTGTTACCACCACCTCTCTTGGGCCCTTCACCCACCTCTGTGGCCTCTAAGCCCCCGAGTTTTCATCTGGACTGGGTTAAGAACTGGTCTACTCCACCCACAATGGGGAAGTCGTCCCTTTTCCAGTCCAAACTAAGAAGCAAGAGTAATGGGAAGCTGTACACATGTAATTAGAAGAAGCAATAGCAGGAAGAGAAGCTGGTCAAATGAACCTCAAATGAATACACACACACACACACACACACACACACACATGCACACACACATGCACACACACACACACACACACACACGCACGTGTATATATGGAAAATCTTGAAGAACACACTGTGTTCCCTTTTCTACCAAGCCCAATTTTTGAAGGGATTCAAGAACACCTCATATACAGGATTATTCCTGTCTCCAGGCTAGAAAGCTGTGACATCCCATGAATCGGGATGTAATGACTCCCTCAGGCCCTGGTTCATTTCTGTAGACTCTGGGACATCTGTCATTCACATTTTTTGCTCAGTATTGCTCCTACTGGCAGAATTCAAAACCGGCGCTAGAACAAGTAAGTCCACACGCCCCGCCCCAATGTCTTCAGTGTGACTGCCCATTGGTCAGCTCCCACTCACAGAGGTTCGCCCCTACCCAGGCCCCTTTCCTTCTCCTCTTCCTTGCTCCCTGAGATGCTTTTCAACTGTCAGTCCCATTTCTAGATTTCTATGGCAACCACAACCCCCAGCCTCACTGCCTTCTCCCCATCCCCCTTTATCCTTTTTCTAGCAGGATTTGCGAGAAGGCTGCTGACAGGCTGAGCTCCCAGTAATTTCCCTCAAGAAACCAACAGCTGAAAGGAGGCAGCTGAGGCCATGCAGAGGACCGGGCTGAGAGGGAAGCCACCAGGGGACAGAGAGTTAAGTAAGAGCAGTTTTGTGCACACATTAAGAATAGGCCCTAGGGTGCAGCTGTTGGCAGCCCTGCAAAGCCAAATCCCCAGGGCATGCAGAGATGATGGAGGTATGGAAAGCACGCAGAGAGGACCAACTGTGAGCATTGACTGGTGGCCATCATACAATACAGCAGGGGATTTGCAAGGGGTGGTTGCATGGCAGGCTCCAAGGAGAGGTGTGCCTCCTAGACTGCAGAGGCATAGCCCTAAGCATCGAGGACACAAGCTGCCGCCATGGGGGGAAATTTCCCCAAATATCCTCATTACTAAGGCAACTGCCTCTGAAGCCACCCTTGCTTAACTGCCGGAATTGCCCTTTCCTGGGAAGACAGGACCATTTCATGGACATGTACACCATCCCAGTCAGAGGTTCCTCTGGGTACCACAGGCTGCCAGGCAGGTGTCGGGCACAGGGCAGGTGCAGGGAAGTGAAGGCCAAGAGGAGGGCACACTGTTGGGGCCAAGGTGAGGCAGGCGGCTTTACCCTGGAGGGAAGAGCCAGGGATGAGGGTAAATTTGAAGAGCTTTATTACGTGCAGTTTTTATAAATAAAAGAAATATGTTTGGGGCTGCTAATGACCTTCAAATTAGCAGCTTTTCAGCGAGCACTTATGTATTTTTAATTCCAAACGTTAGTGAGTGTCAGTTGCAGAAGCTATGAAAAGCAGCAGGGCAGCTGGATGGTTTTAAATAAGAGGAAAGCCAGATCATTATTTTTGAAGCTGTCAGCTTATACGCCCCATAATGGATTCACTTTCTATCATCTCTCCCCCTACCTTTGTGGTCTTTGAAGATTTGCAGGCATTCTCTGTGGGGAGGAGCAGAGGCCTCGCCTGTCCTGTGGAGGGACCTGGGGCGCCAGTTCCCACCTTGTCTGGAAGTGCACCACACTCAGCAGCAGGGAGGTGGCACAAAGGGCTTCAGAAGCGCACTGGAGAGAAGAGAATTTCTGCCTGGCTGGGACACAGTAGAGCAGCTGATGGGACCTGGGGCTTCCTTCTCTGATCTGCACCCATGACAAGTCACACAAAAGGGAAATTACTGACCTCACAATAATGGAAGACAGAAAATATACATATATCTGCACGTTCACACATGCATATACACATAGTGCTTTATATACACTTCTATAATATAATATATATGAAGATGTGTGTATATGTGTGTACATGTGTTTGCATGTATGCATGCATCATTTGTGCGTGTGTAGAGGGGCATAGAGGGGTGGGACAACGAAACAGAAAGATCACAGAGAAGCAGGTAGAGAAATACAGTAAGAGGTTGACTAGGGAGAATGAGCAGTCTATTGAGACATGATTCTTAAGAAGTGGGTCCAGTGCCACCACAGCAGCAGCAGCACCTAAGGATGCCACAAAGAAATCCTCTCACAAGTATAATTGTATACACCTGCCCTCCTGACAGTGGATAGGCAGGAGCAGGAAGGTCACAAGTTCTAGGCTAGCTTGAGATATAGAGTTAGACCTTGTCTCAATGACAAGCAAACAGGTTTGGTTTTGTTTTGTTTTAAAGGAAACATGAATGTGCACTCTTCAGGCTCCATTCCAATGAATTGCACCAACAACTTAGGGAGAAGCTAACAACTAGGTTTTCATAAGCTTTGTTGGTAGTGAAGTTGTTCACAAAAGTGTGGAGACCACTGGCATTCCAAAGCAGAGGAGTCAATGAACAGAAAGGGAGAGGATGACAGGGAAGAGGAAGAAAGGAGGAGGACAAGAGAGAAGAAAAATGTGGAGGTGAGTTTTGGGATTAGATTCCTGTCCCTCCACATACGTACCTGTGATCTTTTCAGATGATCAGTTCTTGGGCATCTTTTCCATGGATCCATAGACACTAGCATCCGGAGGCTCTCCTTAGCAACAGGTAGTTTTCTCTGCAGATCTGACCCCTGCATGACCAACTCTCCTGAGTATCTTCCAGAACTTCCCAGTCTATCATAGAGCTCTTGGTGTCTAAAGAACAGCTATCCTGGTGAGAGTTTTTACTGCTGTGATGAAATACCATGACCAAATACCATGACCAACGCAACTTGGGGAGAAAACGATTTATTTGATTTACACTTCCTAAATAATAGTCGACTGAGGGAAGCCAAGCAGAAGCTCAATCAGGGTGTGAATCTGGAGTCAGAAGCTAATGCAGAAGTCATGGAGGGGTGCTGCTTACTGGCTTATCATGTCTTGTTCATCCTGCTTTCTTATAGAACCCAGGACAACCTGCCTAATTAAGAAAATGCCCCACAGGCTTGCCTACATGATCTTATGGAGGCATTTTCTAAATGGAGGCTCCCTCCTCTCCAATGACTCTAGCTTGTGCCAAGTTGACATAAAACTAACCAGCATAGTAGCTCTCCCTATGATCAAAGGTAACACACACAAATCATCATTAAATCCAGTCTAGCAGCTATTTCCAGGGACTCACAATCCACCAGCAAGCAAACAATAGGTCCATGTCCTCAATAGGGTCTAAGAAAGGAAGACAGACAACTAGCAGTAAACAAATGCCTAAATTATCAAACTTCTTTGAAAGTGAAAAATACTGTGGAAAAAAAGAGAAGTTAGAGGATAGAAAGGGAGTGGTTTGAGATTTTAATTAAAGGGGAAATAGGATAGAAACCTACAAGAGACTAAGTGGCAAGGATGGACTTTAAGGCAAAATCCACTGGACCTCTGGCTTTGTATAGCTGATAAAATGGCCCTATGTGTTTACAGATCAGTAACATACTTTCCACACCCCATCTCACTGGAGCCTCAGCCTTCCATGATGTACTAGGCGTCAGTGTTAGCATTGGCCAAGCCCTGAGAAAGCTGATGAGATAGATCTTAAAACACACTGTTTTCTGAAGCATATCTTGCCTCTCAGTGAGAAAATCCCTGTAATGTATATTTTACTATATATTTACTATAGTTTTTATATTTCACTACACTTCTTTTAAATAATTGTCCAACTTTCTGAGAAGTGTTATAACTAAATAGTGTTTGATGAAAAGATGCTGATCTAGACTCACCAGAGAGACAAGGGAGATGTCACAGTCAGTATGAACCAGTCTACACAGCTCCAGATGAGGTGGGAGGGTATATTACTGCCAAGGGGGGGGGAAGAACTCATGCTGAAAGATGTATAACTTGTGACCAAGAAAAGGTGTACGTTCCAGACAATAACAGAAGAATCAGAAGGAAGAAGGCATCTCACACGCTTTAGAATCTCCTGGCCCAAAGGATATCTGATGAGAAACGTTCTGGTTGCCCAGTTGTGGGTAGAGAGGATGCAATGGGCAATATGTGGTGTATGGATGCCAAAGAGTGCTATGTGCTTCAGACAAAAGATGACTAAATTTCCATATGGAATCCTGCATGGATTTTCATATCAAAGGACTGAATGAGTAAAGTAAGAGAAGGGGAGTATGTGTAGAATATGACCACTTTACAAGACCACATATAAGCAAGATGTTCATGTTGAACACAGCAGAATTATGTTTATGGTTGGGGAGGATGTGGTTAACTTACCTTAACTTCATTTGCTATCTTTGAAGCATACACACACACACACACACACACACACACACACACACACACACACACACACAACACACACAAAGTTTGTGGACATCATAGTGGCTTCATTAGTCTGCCAGCTCTTATTCCAACACAGCACTATCTTAATTATTGCAGCCTCATTGCACATTTTAATAGGTGTACCACAAGTCATCCATCCTTATTCACTTTCATAATTCTCATAATGACTTTCACCTGCATATTTTTCCAGGCACGTTATGGGATAAATTTGTGAAATTTCCAAATTCAGGTGTGCCTATTGGTAAAGCTATAAGCATTAAATTTGTGAGGCAGATAATGGACATCTACAAAAGATTCATCTTCTTCTTAGAAATAGGATCTTTGTCTCCATTTCAAGTAGTTTTTTGTAATCTTCCACACACTGTTGGATCTTTACTACAAATGCCATTTATTTCTTGCTAAATCTCCATGTAAGTTATATTTTGCTACAGTTATCAGACTCTGTCTTCTCACTATTAGAAAGGATTTAAATTTTTATTTTAAATTATGTGTGTATGTGTTTCATGGGAGGTATATATGTACATAAGCAAAGGTACCTGTGGAGGCCAGAGGTATCAGATCCCCTAGAGCTGGTGTTCCTGGTGGTTCTGAGCCACCAGATGTGCATGCTGGGAAATGAGCTCAGGCCTTCTGCAAACCCAGTTCACATTCTTAATTACTGAGTCACCTCTCCAACTTTCCTCTTCTTTGGTATTTTTTGAATTGTTTTTAAATACATGTTTTTTAATTATTCAATTTGTTGAAAAGTATTATTATTACTAAACAGTTCTTTCATGAGTTTATTATTTTATATTTTGGGCATATAGTACAGCTTACTTTAACAGAGATTATTATTCCATCATCATCTTCATTGTCAATCTGTCATATGTTATTGAGACAGAGTTTCATCATGTAGCTCTGGTAGACCAGGCTGGCCTTGAACCCATTGCCTCTGCCTCCTGAGTGTTGGGAATAAAGATGTGCACCATCATGCCAGTCTTAACAGAGAGTATTAATTTCAAGTTGGTAATTTTTATTTAATTTTCCTTCCTTATTGTGTTTTCTAGAACTTCTTGAAAAATATTCAATAGTAGTGTTTGCAGATGATTATAATTTTAATGCAAATGTATCTTTGTTTCTTGGCAATAAACAACACTATTGGCTGCTGCTATAATGTATTTTTCAGACAAAGGAGTGTCTTTGTGTTTTACCAAGAATTATAAAGGTAAATGGATTCTTCACTTTTTTCCAAACTTTTATAGAAAGGATAATCCATGAAATCAAAATTGAATTCTAGAAATCATGGCATGTCTCGCTTTTGATTTAGTAAGAAGTCTAATATGTAAGAAACTGACAGGGGATTCATGCTTCCTTGCCACCCAAGGCTAGTGTATCACTTTCCTGTTTGTGGATCTGCCCCAGTCTCCATTGTATTTTATTAGTAACAGCTCTAATTTCCTCATAGTACTTTTGATTAAAGTATAATAGATACAGGAACATTTATCCAAATGCTGCTTCGGCAGCTTGATGAATTTTCATAAAGCAAAGTCACACTCGCAGCTGCCACCAGACTAGGAAGTCAGAAAGCCCCTGGCAGCAAGCCTCCTCCCCATCTCTGTGCACCCAGATTGTTTTGAACTCTTTAGAATTTCAGTTCAATGGAATAATACAGTACACATTATTTGGTAATTGATTTTTTTTGCTCAAATCATACTCCTGAAATCCATTGATATTCTTATAACAGTAATCTACTCATTTAATAACATACAATATCCTGTCATATAAATATGATACAATTTGTTTATTTTCTCTATTGTTAGGGTATGTTTATGCTATTCCCAGTTTTTGATTACAGTGAATAATTGCAAAATGAATATTCTTACTTGTGTCATTTGCTGTACATACATATATTTTTGTTCATGCATGTATGCATTTCTATTTCTATTGAAAGGTGAAATTGCTGTATCACAGAATATTTGTGTCACTGCTTTAACATGTACTTTACAACACTCTTACAACATGGGGCTATGATGGGCAAACTTTCTCCTGGAGGGAGGACAACTGCCAATTATCCATCTACATTCAATATACTGTTGGAGCCAACCTGGCTGAGTCTTTAAATAATGGTATTTTCATCTGACAATTGATACTTAGAGACCACTTTCCAACTTGTCAGTGCTGTGTCTAAGCTGACTCCATACAGAATGAGGTCATAAGTACTAGGAAGTAACAAGACTTCTCAGATCAGTCAGGCACTGTGGACAAGTTCGGCTTGGTGCTTTTAAAGAGAGATCCCCTTGAGCACAGAGAATCTGTTCACAAAGCCCAATGAAGTCTTACTTAAAAGAAGAGGGATTTCATTTCATGAAGAGGGATTTCGTTTCATCATGGTTTTCAAAATGCCCTCTTCCTGCAGTAGTGTGACCACACTACAGCCACAGCCGTTGAGATTCAGCCTTCTAACACTATCTTCAATATGGTGAAGGCTTTGGGCATCTAGAAGATGAGAGATTCATGTTAAAATCTGGCTCATATAAAAGAAAAACTACTATAGGATTTTAGTTAACTAATGCATAAACCAGTGACATGGAATAGAGATCCCAGGTAGGGATCCATATTCTGGGAGACAGCCGATTTATTTTAAAAGGCACCAAATTATACAATGGGAAGGGTCTTCTCCTTAAAGGATCCTGGAGAAACTAGAAACTACTAAACAGAATATTGACCCCTGTTTCTCAGCCTAGGCAAAAATTAGTGCAAAAATGCTTTAAAGACGTAAAATGTAAGACCGTGATTATAAAAGTACCAAAAGAAAATATAAGAAAAACACTTTATGACAGTGGTTTTGTTATCAGATTCAGGGACCACAGCCTGTGCATAAATTAGATCTGGCTATCCACTAAATAAGCGAATGAAAAGAGCCAAAGTAAATATGCAAAGCAGAAAAAGGGGATTTATTCCATGTGGCCACATTGATAAGAGGAACAATAAAGACACAAAAATACTCAATAAAATACTGGCAAATCAGATCCAAGAACACATCAGAAAAATCATCCACCATGATCAAGTAGCCTTCATTCTAGGGATGCAGGGATGATGCAGCATAGGAAAATCCATCAATGTAATCCACAATACAAACAAGCTGAGAAACAAAAATCCCATGATCATCTCACTAGATGCTGAAAAAGCCTTTTACAAAATCCAACACCCCTTCATGATAAAGATCTTGGAGAGATCCAGGATAACAGGAACTTACCTTAGCATAATAAAAGCTATATACAGCAAGCCAACAGCCAACATCAAACTAAATGGACAGAAACTCAACATGATTCCTCTAAAATCAGGAACAAGACAAGGCTTTCCACTCTCATAGCTTTTCAATATTGTCCTTGAAGTTCCAGCTAGGGTAACATGACAACAAAAGGAGATCAAGGGGATACAAATTGGAAAGGAAGAGGTCAAACTTTCACTATTGGCAGATGATATGATAGTTTACATAAGTGACCCAAAGCACTCTACCAGGGAACTCCTACAGCTGATAAATACCTTCAGCAAAGTGGTAGGATACAAGATCAACTCAAGAAAATCAGTAGCCCTACTATATACATATGATAAAAGGGCTGAGAAAGAAATCAGTGAAACATAACCCTTTACAATATCCACAAACAACATAAAATATCTTGGAGGTAACTCTAACCAAACAAGTGAAAGAATTATATCCCAAGAACTTTGAGTCTTTAAAGAAAGAAATTAAAGAAGACACCAGAAAATGGAAAGATCTCCCATGCTCTTGGATAGGTAGGATCAACATAGTAAAAATGGCAATCTTACCAAAAGCAATATACGGATTTAATGCAATCCCCATTAAAATACCAGCACAATTCCTCACAGACATTGAAAGAACAATTCTCAACTATATATGGAAAAACAAAAGACCCAGGATAGCCAAAACAACCCTGTTCAACAAGGCAACATTTGGAGACATCACCGTCCCTGACTTCAAGCTGTTTTACACAGCTATAGTCCTGAAAACAGCTTGGTATTGGCACAAAAATAGACAGATAGGCCAATGGAATCGAATTGAACACCCAGATATTAACCCATACATGTTTGAACAACTGATCTTTGACAAAGAAGCTAAAATTGTATAATGGAAAAAAGAAGCATCTTCAACAAATGGTTCTGGCATAACTGGAGGCTGACATGAAGAAGACTGAAGATAGATCCATGTCTATCACCATGCACAAAACTTAAATCCAAATGAGTCAAAGACCTCAACATAAATCCAGGCACACTGAACCTGTTAGAAGAGAAAGTGGAAGGTACCCTTGAACAAATTGGTACAGGAGCCCTCTTCCTGAACATAACTCCAGTAGCCAGACACTAAGATCCACAATTAATGAATTAATAAATGTGACCTCCTGGAACTGAGAAGCTTCTGTAAGGCAAAGGACACAGTCAGCAAGACAAAAAGGCAACCCACAGTTTGGGAAAAGATATTTACTAATCCCATATCTGACAGAGAGCTGGTCTTCAAAATTTACAAAGAATTCAAGAAGCTACTCTCCAAAACACTAAAGGACCCAATTAAAAAGTGGGGTACAGAACTAAATAGAGAATTCTTAGTAGAGGAGTCTAAAATGGCTGAGAGACACTTAAGAGAGTGCTCAACATCCTTAGCTATCAGGGAAATGCAAATCAAAACAACTCTAAGATACCACTTTACTCCTGTCAGAATGGCTAACATCAAAATCTCCAACAACAGTTTATGCTGGAGAGGATGTGGAGAAAGGGGAACACTCCTTCTCTGATGGTGAGAGTGCTGACTCATACAGCCAGTTTGGAAATCAGTATGGAGATTCCTCAGGAAAATGGGAATCAGTCTACCACAAGACCCAGCAATTCCACTCTTAGGCATATACCCAAAAGATGCACATTCATACAACAAGGATGACTGTTTCACTATGTTCACAGCAGCACTATTTGTAATAGCCAGAACCTGGAAGCAACCTAGATGTCCCACAACTGAAGAGTGGATAGAGAAAATGTAGTACATTTACACAATGCAGTACTAGTCAGCAGAAAAAAAGCAATGGAATTTTGAAATTTGCAGCAAATGGATGGTACTATAAGAAATCATCTTGAGTGAGGTAACCCAGTCACAAAAAGAGAACCATGGTATGTACTCACTCATATATGGATTTTAGACATGCATCAGGCAAGTGCCAGCATATAATCCCACTGTCAGAGATTATGAGAAACAGAACCTTCATCTAGTGATTGATGGAAGCAGAGGCAGACACCCACAGCTAAACATTGAACTGAACTCCTGGAATCCAGTCACAGAAAGGGAGAACTGATGAGCAAATGCTTTAAGACTGGGCTGGTTTAACCCACAGAAACAGCTGACCTGATCAAGGGGGAGCTCTTGGACCCAGATTGATGGCTGTGTGGAAAACATGGGACTGATCCAGACCCCTTGAATGTGGGTGTCAGTGAAGAGGCCTAGGTAATCTATGGGACCTTGGGTAGTATCTATCCCTGGTGTACAAATAGACTTTGAGTGCCCATCCCACAATGAGGGATGCTCTCTCAGCCTGTACTCTCGTGGGAGGGCCTAGGATCTGCCCTGGATGAAATGACAAACTCTGGAGATCTACCATGGAGAGCCTCACCCTCCCTGGGGATCAGAGTGTAGATTGAGTGGGGAACTGGGGGATGGCGGGAGAGGGATGAGGAGGAGGGGAGGGAGAGGGAGCTGGGATTGACATTTGAAACAAGCTTGTTTCTAACTCAAATTTTAAAAAAGGAAGAGAAATAAAAAGATTCAGCAAACCCCTCAAGTCCTGGAGTGAGATCAAAGTTAACAACAAAAACACAAACAAACAAGCAAACAAAAGAAACAGGCTAAGGATTCCCAGAGCTAAGCAGTCCCAGGTTAGGTGAGGCCACACCCACCACTGACCCATCATTGTCTGGATTTCAGTTCCATCATGGAAGGCTGTCTGACATGTTGTTCCAACTGTGTGGAATCTCTTTCCAAAAGACAAGCTTCCCTCTGACTGGAGTCCTTGCCTTATCTAAGCATGAGATTCCTGGGGAAACCCACATTTCTTTGGGGTTCATTGTTTTTAATAATCTGATAGTCAGATGGAGAGATACAAGTGTCTCTTTAGAACATCTTAATTTCTACCCAGACTATAGTAGTGACAATGTTTCTTTTGAATGAAATCCCATAATAGAAACAATATAGGCAAAAATAGGTGTTAGAGTATAACATGCAGAAAAGTTATGTTCAGCAAAGTAAATAGGAGACCAAAGAGAGAACTTATTATGATATGAGAGAAAACAATTATGCATGATTCATCTGACAAATGCTTATTATCCAGAATATATAAGGTACTAAAGAAACTCAACAAGATAGTACAATTGAATATGAGTAGAAGAACTTAATAGGTATGCTTCCAAAGAAGAAACGCAAATAACTCCTAAATATCCTAAGTATGTGTGTTAGGAAGAAACATAGTGTTGGTTGGATATAGTATTCAGTTGTGTTCATGACCATAAGATGTCCCCTGGGAATTTGGGAACATACATGGTTAAATGAGGAGCACTTCTGTTTTGTTTACACAGTCAGCAGTGCAAGCCACAAGAACAGGACACCAATTGACCTAAAATATTCCGCTCTAAGAATGTATTAATTTCCCGTATTGTTCCTAACCTTGCTGATGCTCTGGAAGCTGAATCCAGGCAATGTGTAGCATGGGTACTGGATACCTGCTCCCAGTACTGCCTTCACTAGCATGCTCAGACAGGGGGCTGTTGGTACTTACTAGATATGAGGTAGTCTGTGAGCCCATCCCAAATTGTGTTAAAGTAACTGAGGTTTGGAAGTGGGAGTTGAAGAATCAAGGGGATTAGAGAAAGCTGCCCCACACTGGTAGAAGAGGTACACTCACTTTCCATTGTGAACGATTGCTCTCAACACAGGCAAAGGAAATCAAACTGCTTTCAGGCAACCTGATATTATATTGGGTTGGAACTCTGTGACTCAGTAGCCACAATTACATTGGTTTCTAACCAGGACCCTTGTGTCTGTGACTTAGGACTGGCTTGGGCTTGATGTGCTAGCCTCCTTGGAGGAGTCTGCACAGACCTGAAGAATCTTTCTTCATTTAAGACCATGATACTTCCTATATCTTCATTCGATTTGCACATACAGACTGAGGGAATTTTCCAAGGTGGCAGGGCTGACAGCTAACATTTGTCTAATTTCTGTGGCCCTTTTTCATTCTGCAGTGGGTCACGTTCATCATTATTGTGAATACAATGTGGGCCTGTAGGACCCTCCGGCTGGGAACTCCTGCCCATCACCCATCCCCCTCCATCTTCGGGGCCGCTCCTGGGTTCCAGAAGAGCCGCCCACACAGGAAAGAGATCAGCCCCTCCAAGACCCCAACTCCAGGGAGCCCAGCTTCAGCCCGCAGTAAGGAAGGAGACAAGTGAAGACGGAAAGACCCCACCAGCACCCACTGGAAGAAGAGATGGGAAGAAGACAGAATAAGAGATCACTCAGCAATAGAAACACCAACATGACCCCACCAGAATCCAGGGATCCAACACCAGCAAGACCAGAAAAGCACTACATAGATGAAGAAGAGGAGACAGACCTTAAAAATTATTTCATGAAGATGATGGAGAGCCTCAAAGAAGAAACGAGGAAATCCCTTAAAGAAATAGAAGAAAAAACAAACAAAAAATCCATGAAATGGGGGAAAAATTCAAGAAATAAACAAATCTCTCAAAGAATCTAAAGAGCACCAAGAAAAAACAACCAAGAAAATTAAGGAAACAGCTCAAACAGTTGAAGGATTGAAAGCTGAAATAGAAACGATAAAGAAAACACAGAATGAAGGGATGCTGGAAATAGAAAAGCTCGGTAAACGGTCTGGAACTACAGATGCAAGTATCACCAATAGAATACAAGAGATAGAAGAGAGAATCTCAGGTGTTGAAGACTCATTAGAGGATATAGAGTCGTCAACCAAAGAAAATCTCAAAACCAACAAATCCTTAACACAAAATATCCAGGAAATATGGGACACCATGAAGAAGCCAAACCTGAGAATAATAGGTATAGAAGAAGGTGAAGAACTTCAACTTAAAGGTACAGAAAACATATTCAACAAAATCACAGAAGAAAACTTCCCTAACCTAAAGAAAGATATGCCTATGAAAGTACAAGAATCTTACAGAACACCAAATAGGCTTGACCAGAAAAAGAAGTCACCTCGCCATATAATAATCAAAACATCAAACCTACAGAGCAAAGAGAAAATATTAAGAGCAGCTAAAGAAAAAGGCCAAGTAACATACAAAGGCAGACCTATCCGAATTACACCTGACTTCTCAATGGAAACGATGAAAGCCAGAAGATCCTGGTCAGATGTCCTACAAACGCTAAGGAAACAAGGATGCCAGCCCAGACTACTATATCCAGCAAAGCTCTCAATTACCATAGATGGAGAAAACAAAATATTCCATGACAAAGCCAGATTTAAACAATACGTATCTATGAATCCAGCTCTACAGAAAATGCTAGAAGGAAAATCTAGAGCCAAGGAAGATAACTACATTCACAAAGACACAGGCAATATATAATCATACTTTACAAAACACTAAAAGAAAAAGGGAGGAGAAACAACACAAAATAACTTCACTAACAATAAATCAAGTGCAAACAAGGATCACCAATCAATGGTCATTAATATCCCTCAATGTCAACGGCCTCGACTTGCCTATAAAAAGACACAGACTAGCAGAATGGATACGAAGACAGAACCCTTCCTTCTGCTGCATACAAGAAACACATCTCAACAACAAAGACAGACGTTATCTCAGAGTAAAGGGTTGGGAAAAGATCTTCCAATCAAACGGCCCCAAGAAACAAGCGGGCGTAGCAATCCTAATATCTAACAAATTAGACTTCAAATTAAAATCAATCAAAAGAGATGAAGAAGGACACTTCATATTCATCAAAGGAAAAATACATCAAGACGAAGTCTCGATTTTAAACATCTACGCCCCAAATACAAAGGCACCTACATTCGTGAAAGAAACATTACTAAAGCTCAAAATGCACATAAAATCTCACACACTAATAGTAGGAGACTTCAACACTCCGCTCTCACCGCTAGACAGGACCTCCAGACAGAAACTTAACAAAGAAACAAAAGAATTGATAGAAGTTATGACCCAACTGGGTTTAACAGACAACTATAGAACATTCCATCCAAATACAAAGGGATATACCTTCTTCTCGGCACCACATGGAACCTTCTCTAAAATTGACCACATAATAGGAAACATAGCAAATCTCCACAGATACAAAAAAATTGGAATAACCCCTGCATCTTATCAGACCACCATGCATTAACATTAGAATTCAACAATAACACAAATCACAGAAACCCTACAAACTCATGGAGATTGAACAATGCACAATTGCACCATCCCTGGGTAAAGGAACAAATAAAAAAGAAATTAAAGACTTCCTCGATTTCAATGAGAATGAAGACACAACATACACAAACTTATGGGACACTTTGAAAGCAGTGCTGAGAGGAAAGTTTATAGCACTAAGTGCCCACATGAAAAAACTGGAGAACAGTCATACCAGAGAATTAATAGCACAGCTGAATGTTCTAGAACAAAAAGAAGCAAACTCCCCCAGGAGGAGCAGACGCCAGGAAATAATCAAATTGAGGGCTGAAATCAATCAAGTAGAAACCAGGAAAACACTGAGAAGAATCAATGAAACAAAGAGTTGGTTCTTTGAGAAAATCAACAAAATAGACAAACCTCTGTCCAAACTAACCAAAAGACAGAGAGAGAACATGCTAATTAACAAAATCAGGGATGAAAAAGGGGACATAACAACGGACTCTGAGGAAATCAAGAGAATCATCAGGGCATACTTTGAAAATCTGTACTCCACAAAATTTGAAAATTTAAAAGAAATTTTAATGGACAATTTCCTGGATAGATATCACTTGCCAAAACTAAATCAAGAACAGATAAATAATCTAAACAGACCTATAACCCCTAATGAAATAGAAGCAGTCATCAAAAGTCTCCCAAACAAAAAAAGCCCAGGCCCAGATGGCTTCAGTGCAGAATTCTACCAGAAATTCAAAGAAGAGCTCATTCCAATACTCATCAAAGTATTCCACACAATAGAAGCAGGAGGCTCACTGCCAAACTCTTTCTACGAGGCTACAATTACCTTGATACCCAAGCCACACAGACACAACTAAGAAAGAGAACTATAGACCAATTTCCCTCATGAACATTGATGCAAAAATACTCAATAAAATACTTGCAAACCGGATTCAAGAACACATCAGAAAAATCATCCACCATGATCAAGTAGGCTTCATTCCAGGAATGCAGGGATGGTTCAACATTAGAAAAATCTATCAATGTAATCCACCATATTAACAATCTGCGAAAGAAAAACCACATGATCATCTCACTAGATGCTGAAAAAGCCTTTGACAAAATCCAGCACCCCTTCATGATAAAGGTCCTAGAGAGATCAGGGATAACAGGAACGTACCTGAATATAATAAAAGCAATATACAATAAACCAACAGCTAACATCAAACTAAATGGAGAGAAACTCAAAGCAATTCCTCTAAAATCAGGAACAAGACAAGGCTGTCCACTCTCTCCATATCTCTTCAATATTGTACTTGAAGTTCTAGCTACAGCAATAAGACAACAAAAGGAGATAAAGGGGATACAAATAGGAAAAGAAGAAGTCAAACTTTCATTATTTGCAGATGATATGATAGTTTGCATAAGTGATCCAAAAAACTCCGCAAGGTTACTCCTAGAGCTGATAAACACCTTCAGCAATGTGGCAGGATACAAGGTAAACTCAAAAAATCAGTGGCCCTAGTATACACAGATGATGAAGTGACTGAGAAAGAAATCAGAGAAACATCACCTTTTACAATAGCCAAAAACAGCATCAAATATCTGGGGATAATGTTAACCAAGGAAGTGAAAGACCTGTATATCAAGAACTTTGTGTCTTTGAAGAAAGAAATCAAAGAAGATACCAGAAAATGGAAAGATCTCCCATGCTCTTGGATTGGTAGGATCAACATAATAAAAATGGCAATCTTGCCAAAAGCAGTCTATAGATTCAATGCAATCCCTATCAAAATTCCATCACAATTCTTCAAGGACCTGGAAAGAACATTAATCAACTTTATATGGAAAAACAAAAGGCCCAGGATAGCCAAAACATCCCTATATAATAAAGGAACTTCAGGAGGCATCACCATACCTGACTTCAAGCTCTATTATAGAGCTATAGTCCTGAAAACAGCTTGGTATTGGCACAAAAATAGGCAGGTAGACCAATGGAACTGAATCGAAAGCCCTAATTTTAACCCACACACCTATGAACACCTGATTTTTGACAAAGAAGCTAAAACTGTACAGTGGAAAAAAGAAAGCATCTTCAACAAATGGTGCTGGCATAATTGGGTACTGGTATGCAGAAGACTGCAGATAGATCCATGTTTATCGCCTTGTACAAAACTTAAGTCCAAATGGATCAAAGATCTCAACATACATCCAGCCACACTGAAACTTTTAGAAGAGAAAGTGGGAGATACTCTTCAATGATTTGGTACAGGATACCACTTCGTAAACATAACACCAGTGGTACAGGCACTGAGATCGACAATTAACAAATGGGACCTTCTGAAACTAAAAAGCTTCTGTAAGGCAAAGGACACAGTCAAAAAGACAAAAAGTCAGGCCACAGAATGGGAAAAGATATTCACTAACCCTACATCTGACAGAGGACTAAT
Source organism: Mesocricetus auratus (assembly GCF_017639785.1). Lineage (NCBI taxonomy): Eukaryota > Metazoa > Chordata > Mammalia > Rodentia > Cricetidae > Mesocricetus > Mesocricetus auratus. Next base: position 40,153,033 of record NW_024429267.1, on the reverse strand, counting down.
CTCCAAAATTTACAAAGAACTCAAGAAACAAGTCTCCAAAACACCAAAGGATCCACTTGAAAGGTGGGGTACAGAGCTAAATAGAGAATTCTCAGTAGAGGAGGCTAAAATGGCCAAGAGACACTTAAGAAAGTGCTCAACATCCTTAGCCATCAGGGAAATGCAAATCAAAACAACTCTGAGATACCATCTTACTCCTGTCAGAATGGCTAGAATCAAAAACACCGAAGACAATTTATGCTGGAGAGGATGTGGAGAGAGAGGAACACTCCTCCACTGCTGGTGGGAATGCCGACTCATACAGCCTCTTTGGAAATCAGTATGGAGATTCCTCAGGAAAATGGGAATTAATCTACCACTAGACCCAGCAATTCCACTCTTAGGCATTTATCCAAATGAGGCAGGTTCATACAACAAGGGCATCTGCTCCACTATGTTCATAGCAGCATTGTTTGTAATAGCCAGAACCTGGAAGCAACCTAGATGCCCCTCAACTGAAGAGTGGATAGAGAAAATGTGGTACATTTACACAATGGAGTATTACTCAGCAGAAAAAAACAATGGAATCTTGAAATTCGCAGGGAAATGGATAGCACTGGAAGAAACCATCCTGAGTGAGGTAACCCAGTCGCAAAAAGACAAACATGGTATGTACTCACTCATATATGGATTCTAGATATGGATCAGGATAGTGCCAGTCTGCACTTCCACAGATAGAGAGTCTGGGAAACAGGAAAGAACCTAAAAGATATGCATATATGCATAGTACCCAAGAGAAGAGGATGGAGACAAGATCCTCTGAATGGATGGGGAACACGGCCAGGGGTGGGGGTGAGTGGGACCTGGGAAGAATAGAGGGGGTAAATAGGAAGGGAGTTGGTCATGGGGGAACAGGAAGTTGAGGGGGTGGGGGTAGAATAGGGGGAAGAGGGAATCATAGGATCGAAGACAGATCAGGCACCAGAGTGACCTTGAGTGATCTAAAGGTATAACATCAATTGGCAAGCTAAGCAATAGTGGAGGGACCACCTCGAATGCCCATTCCTGATAATGAACTTGATGTCTATAACCATCCGGGAGCCTTCATCCTGTGACTGATGGAAGCAGAGGCAAACACACAACTAAGCACTGAACTGAACCCAAGGAACCCAGTGACAGAGAGAGAGGAGTGATGAGCAAATTGGCAAAAATGGGCTGGCAAAACCAGCAGAGACAGCTGATCTGAACAGGGGAGTGCTCTTGGACCCCAGACCGACAGTGGGGAGGCCAGCATGGGACTGATCTGGACCCCCCAAATGTGAGTGTCAGTGAGAAGGCCTGGGCAACCTATGGGGCCCTGAGCTGTGGATCAGTGTCTATCCCTGGTATACAAACTGTCTTCAGGTGCCTATAGCACAAAGAGAGATGCTTTCTCAGCCTGGACTCTTAGGGGAGTGCCTTGATCCTACCAAGAGTAAAATGACAGACTCTAGATATCCCCTATGTGGAAGGATTTGGCAATAGGGTGGGAGGGAGGGGGGAAGGGGAGTGTGGGAGGAGGGGAGGGAGAGGGAACTGGGATTGACATGTAAAACAAGCTATTTAAAATTAAAATAAAAAATGATAAGAAAAAAAGGTGAAAGGAAAACTGTAAATTCACACTCTTATATCATACACCAGAATCAATCCAATTATATAAAAGACCTAAGCACAAAATTGAAACCATAAATACCTTAGTAAGTATTTTGATTATCTCACTTAAGTCAGAGTCAGTAGAAACAAAACCAAGCATGTACTACCATATTAAACCTAAGGCTTCTAGAGCAAAGAAATATTCCTAGGCATTATGGATAAATGTGTTCCCTCTGTTGTTCTTGGCAGACATTCATCTGTGATGACTTCCCTGTTTATTAAGATTCAAAGGTGAAAATCCTCATTTTGATTAAATTTAACTTATTTTTAAAAGTTTGTAGCTTGTGATGTCTTTTGTCTTCTCTAAAAATATCATTTTCTAAAAAAGGTAAAATTAACTCTAGCTTTGGTTTTTATATTTGGTCCTGTGATTCCCATTATTGTTCATACATAATATACATTATATGTTTACAAATAATGACAATAGTTATTATATATCTTACAAGATATTGACAGGGACTTCACTTGCTTACTATTTGTTTGCTTTTCATGTGGATATACAGCTGGCCCATCAATATTTTCAAAGAAGTCTATCCTTTATCTACTGAATTGTATAGATCTGGCACTGAAATATGATCGATCATAAATGTTTGGATTTATCCCTGATATTTCTATTGTGTTCTATTCATCAGAATGTCTAATCATTCACAAATATTACATTGTTTTAATTGGTGTAGTTTAGAGTCTCAAAATGAGGGATCAGTTGCCCTTTGTGTGCTTGTAAAAATGCCCGGGCTATACTAGTTTCTTTACTTTTTCATATAGATTTTATAATCAGCTTTCTGATCTCTGAAACAGGCCTGCTGGTGTTTTCAATAGGGTTACATTGAATTTATAGATTTGTAGACATATCTCCACAATTATTTAAGGCCTTCTTGATAGCTTTCATTAATGTTTTATCTTTGCAGCATACAAATCTAGGGAAGTATTTTCTTAGTGTCATGTTTATGATGCTGTAGTAAGTGGGACCGTTTAATTTATATTTCCAAGTGTTTTCCTAAGTTCATTTGTGTAATATAATTCTAGCGACTTTTCAGTACATCCTTTGGGATTTCTACAAGGACACTCGTGTGCTAACTCACAGTTTCCTTCTTTCTTTTCTATTCTAGATATCCCCTCTCTGCCCCTCTCTCTATCTCCGTGCTCCTTTTCCTCTCTACTTCCCTCCCCATCTCTTCTTCTCTCCTCTCCTCTCACCACCATCTCTCTGGATGAGTATCTCCAGTGAGAAGTGATAAGAAATGTTGAGAACATGTGTACCTTGCCTGCCTTGCCCCTGATCCTAAAGAAAAAAGAACTAACAACCCTTCTCTCTACAGCTAGCTAGGACAGCTTCCTGCAGACTTCATTCTTTGAATGTTTGGGGGAACACCCCATGGATGCCAAGAGGCCTTTTTGGTTCTGTGTTTTATGGTGATGTGCAAGTCTTCTGTATCCTTAATAATTTTCTATCAGTTTATTAGGAGAAGAGATATGAAATTGCCAAACACAGGTAAGCATGGATTCACTTGCATCTTTTTTGACCCTACCAAGAGTAAAATGACAGACTCTAGATATCCCCTATGTGGAAGGATTTGGCAATAGGGTGGGAGGGAGGGGGGGAAGGGGAGTACGGGAAGAGGGGAGGGAGAGGGAACTGGGATTGACATGTAAAACAAGCTATTTAAAATTAAAATAAAAAATGATAAAAAAAGTTTTTCAACGCCGTGGCTGTGGAACAAATATTGGGACTATGTTGATTTGTTAATGTGTATCTTAATCACATGGAATTACGTCTCCAACTTGACCAATGAAAACATTCTGTATCATTTCCATGCTTTTATTCTTAATATATTAATATATTAAGAATATATATTTTTAAAGTGTATTTCCTATTGGCAGCAAATGAAGGTTTTGTTTTTTATCCAGGCTGACAATTCAGCTTTGTGGTGGGTATGATTAGATCATTTTTATTTAATATACTTACTGAATAGCATTATTGTGAAAATAACTTTAAAGTACTATTGGGAGACCCAAATTAAGTTTTTAATAATGCATAGGCTATTGTATTATTGGACTAGAAAATTCAATATTATATGGAAGACAGTTATTCTTAGTTTAATATCAATTTGGTCCTCAGAAAACAAAACCATTATTTTGAAATATATAAATTGGAGTGGACTTCCTCATATTTTAAGTATATATGTTGATTATGGAAAGGTAATATGATGTGGGAAAATAACCACTTTGAAATAGTTAACAAAATTTGAAAAGTGACAATAGTAAAGGAAAAATTGACTAATAAATATTATGACTTACTACAAATGTATAGTAATTTAAAGAGTGTGCTGTTGACATCTAACAGGGAAATGTATCAGTGGAGGTTAAGAGGTAAGGGAAAACTGGAACCTATCTTCATCACACACTATATATATGAGAAGGATGGCATTTGGTGCCAGAGTAGAAATGATGGAGTTTAAGATACACAGTGTTCAGGCTCTAAAACTCCCAGATGAAAGGTCATTGTAATGTGTAGTCTTCCCGCCAACCGCCTGGGTCATGAGCTGTCTCAGCCCCCAAATAACACATGAAACACTATATTAATTATGAAGCTGTTGGCCTTTTGCTTGGTTTCTTATTGGCTAGCTCTGACTTAATTATTAACACATAACTGCTAATCTGAGTATTTCCAAATGATCTTCTCTTACCAGAGAAAGGGTCCAGACCTCTAACTCCTCTGGTGTCCTATGTCATGACTGACTGTGCCTCTGTTTCTAAGAATCCTCCTCGACTCCTAGTCCTACCTATCTTGCTTCCCTATTGTCAACGGTGCTTTATTTAATCAACTAATAAGACAACATATACACAGAAGGACTTCCCCCATCAGTTCATTAAATATTTTATTCAACATTGAAGAATCAAATTAAGATAAAATTGTATATGTCTAAAATACCAAGCAGAGACATGATACATTTTTAATTAACCTTAATAACTTTAGGCTTTTGTATATAACAAAATCAAAACTTTTAAGTAGAACCGACAATTTTGGAGACATGAAAAAATACACTTTAGTACTGTCAACTGGTCTTTGAAAAATGGTACAAAAGCATGAGTCATTTGATGCAAAATAGATAGTGTTCACAGCATACGAAGCTGGAGAATTATACCTCTACAAGCCAAAAAGAAACACCTTCTCCTTTCATAAAAATTAACTAAGAAATGGATCATAGATTTAAATATAAAATGGGAAATTATGAAATATCTCAAAAAGATAAAACCTATATGACAGTTTTTCTGATATATACATATATATATCATGATCCTTAATAACATTGGTATATTAGCATTTATTAAAATTAAAAAAATATTAGGGCTGGAGAGATGATTCAGAGGTTAAGAGCACCGACTGCTCTTCCAAGGGACCACAGTTCAATTCTCCATACCCACATGGCAGCTCACAACTGTCTGTAACTCCAAGATCTGACACCCTCACACAGACATACATCAGGCAAAACACCAATGCACATAAATAAAAATAAATACATTATTTTAAAAAATTAAAAAATATATTTTTGCCTAAAGACATGGTTTAGGTGGTTGAAATCAAATCTTGTGCTGGCAAAAAATATTTACAAAAACATACTTGATGAAGGACATGAATTCAAATATGTGAGGGACTCAAAATTCAGACAGACAAACATTCAGAGCACAATTATGATGGAGAAAGTCCTTCTGTGTATTTTTATCTAAAACACTCTTGGCCAATAGGGAAGCAAGATATGTGGGACTAGGAGACAAGGAGAATTCTGGAAAATGTAGTAAAGAGAAATTATCATGTGATCCAGGCAGGAAGTGACATAGCAGGCAGTAACAGTATATATGAAAGAACAAACAGGAAATCTTTCTTCTCTTCTCTTCTCTTCTCTTCTCTTCTCTTCTCTTCTCTTCTCTTCTCTTCTCTTCTCTCCTCTCCTCTCCTCTCCTCTTCTCTTCTCTTCTCTTCTCTTCTCTTTTCTGCAGAGAAGCTGAGCAGACATGATGTAGACCCCAACGGAGTTAGAGGCAAAGACCTTATCTCCAGTAAGATAAGTCCATGAGGAAATACATAGATTAGTAGTAATAGGTTAGGAATAAGAAGTCCAAGTACAGCTTATAACTATTATAGTATCTGCGTGTTTCTTTGGGGTGGAGAAGGGCAGCAGGACCCAGCCGGGCAAAGAAACTTCTCATTACAAAATTAATAAATGAACCAAGGATCTGAACTTTACCAAGAAAGATACAGAGGTGGAAAATATGCAGTAGCAAAGACGCTCTCTATCACTCACTACAGGGAGATGGAGAGGCACAGTACTATATCTGTCGGACTGACCTAACCCAAAACAACTGATGAGAACAATTCCTGGTAAGCACCTACTAGGATCTCAAGGTCAACTGGAGCACCTGGAATTTCCATTTATATCTTTGTTTGGGAGTTTTTATCTTTATTTTCTGAGGCTTTTAATACACGTGTGTGGATGGAGGTTTTCTGCTGCCCTGTCCTACCGCCCTTTAGTCCCATATAAACACACTGTTTGGCCGATGGCTTATGCTTCTTAATGGCTAGCTTTCTATTAATATTAATCCATGCCTATTAATCTATGTATTTCTACATGGCCTTATCTCCCTGGAGAATGCCCAGAGTCTTCCCAATAGCTGCATGGTATCTCTCTGGTGGCCCACTCCTCTCTGCCTTCCTCTTCCCAGAATTCTCCTAGTGTGGTAGTCCTGCCTATACATCCTGCCTGGCTACTGGTCAATCAGCAATTATTCATCAACCAATAAGAGAAACATATATTCACAACATACAGGGCATCCCCAATCACACTATGTAATGCAGTGTGATTGCATTCACCCCCATCACCATCTCTTATCCTCTGCTTGTCTCTCTAACATTTTTCTTCTTCCTGACTGGTTCTCCCCCTCCCTTTTGGGGACTGCTAAGAACCTTGAACAAAATGGAGTCTGTCAGCCATTTCTTGGCCTTCTGCCTACGTGACTGCGGGCACACATGCCCTTGAGACAAAGGAAATAGCTAACCAAAAAAGTTAAATTTACACAGGGTAGCCCACCCACCTAGCCAAGGGAAAGTAAACCTTATAGAACAATTGCCTTTGTTAGCAAAAGGTTAATGTGTTCCTTTGGATGCTTTTACCATAATGATAGGCAGAAGCAACCCTTATAGAACAATTGTCTTTGTTAACAAAAGGTTAATGTGTTCCTTTGGATGTTTTTTACCCCTCCCTATTTCCTGCACCTGGCTTAAGCTGATAAGCATTTGTGGAATGCTACTGATGGAAAATTACAGCTTCGTCTTTACCTTATTTGGTGTATATTTGAGTTGAGACTTGATTGACATGCTTGTACCACCCCCTGAGTTGCTCTACCTATAAAACCTATTTCACCCCCAAGAATAAATGCTCTTCATCAGCGAAAGTTGTCTTGAGCCTGTTTCCCTTAACCTCTTGAAGTTTGCTTTTTAAGATCGGATCTGCTTGTGAAGACCCACCAAATTAGTAGCGACCCTCATCACTTCATCCCCGCAGGTCGGGGGTCCCCTCCAGGGGTCGCACCTCCCTTCTTGACTCTTTTTGATTCTGTGAGTTCAGTTAGGGTCACTTGCATAGGCGTGGGTGGAACCTGTTTGCTAGAGGCAACATTCCAGTGACTACTTCACTAGAAAAAAATGCCACCATCTCTCCCGACAACCATAAACTGTCAGTAGTTCTTCTGGAAGGATTGGTGCCTCCCCACCCATGATGAGGTGTCAGAGGTTCCAACCTTGAACATGGCTGGCACATGTGTGCATAGCTTCTGGGTGTTCAAGATCACAATGGCTATGTCTCTCTCTGTGCCATACATGAATGGCAATATTTCACAGCGCTCCTCATCTTCCAGCTCCCATTCTTGCTGCCTCTTCTTCAGCAATGCTTTTGGGGCCTTGGAGAGGCTAATAAAAAAGTTCCATTTATGTTTGAGCATTTAAAAAATTGTGATGGCAATGTAAAATTGTGTGGACACTTTGGAAGAAAGATTAGCAGTTTCTTATCAAGTCAAACATACTCTTACTGTATGACCCAACATGCATACTTCTTGGTATCTTCCTACCTGATTCAAAAACTTATTTATGCACACAAAAGCATTTACACACTAAGAGTTAGTACCATTTTATTCATATTTGCTCTAAACCAGAGTGATCTAACTTTCCTTCATAAGTAAATAGACAAGTAGACATATGGACATTTATTATGGAACTATACCATGATAAAAAGGAAAGAGCTAGTATGCCATACAATGATTCAGATGGATCTTAACTACACACTTCTCAGTGAAAGAAGTGATTCTGAAAAACCCTACATATCATATTACTCCACTTACAGGGCCTTCTACATATGGAAAAACCATAGGGAGGATCACTGACTGCAAACACACACACACACACACACACACACACACACACACACACACACACACACACGTTTTATCAGCTGAAAATGGCCTGGAAGATGATGCTCTAATAGCAATGAACACACCTGGAAATCAGACCTTGGTTTTTCCAAGGAGAAAAGAGGGATCCTTGGAGAAATAATCGAACTTAGGACTGGTGTAATATAGATAGAGATATAAATCTGGAACATCCTGATATAGTAAAAAATGAAGAAATGCTTATAAAACAAGCAAACTTGCCCTGTCAGGGATATACAAAAGGGATAGAGAACCAATGGAAAGAGTTCCCAAAGGCCCAGTATATACAACCACACTAAAATCCTTCTCTAGTAGAGGACTTTATTAACTATAACAACAAAATAAGTAAAATGATATTAAATTAAAAACAAAAGTATAATATAAATATTGATGAGTCCACACTGACATAAACATATGATTGAATAAAATAACATTTGCATGCAAATGGGGAGTATAGACAAGTTAAGAATGTAGGAGAATTCCCAATAATTCACAAAGATTCTCTGAGTATGTAAGAGATTTCCCAATAATTCATAAAGATCCTCTGTCTCCAAACAGTTGTGCTAAAAATCAAGTTCCTAGGTGTAGACTACAGGGGGAAGCAGAGTAATAGTTCAGTGGAAGCATCTGAACACCTCTACTAGATACCCAAGGCCAATATCAGCAATAATAACTCACATTTGCTGTGTGTCTGCTTCATATGTGGTCTTCTAAGTCTAATGACCACAAATATATCAGACAAGCCTCTGCTTGAAGGATATCATATAAAATATCTTACCATTTTTCCTGAAATTGTCTAGGTCATAAAAGAAGGAAGTCTAGAAACATGTCATATCAAGAGTAGACTATGGAGGCATGACTGAATGTGATGTGCAAGGACCATGGAACAGGCCAGTTATTAGGTAGAAATCAAGGAAAGTTAAATAAACTGACTATAGTTAATAGTGACAGATCACAATTTACCATCAACAAAGTCAAAGCAAAGATATTAACAGTAGGGAAAACTAGTGTGGGTAGAGGTAGGGACTTGGTGCTCTATTCACTTTTCCTTGAAATTTAGAACTATTCCCGCTTGAAAAGTCTATCGAGAATTTAGGATGGTAAACTTCATAAACAGTGAAAATAAGTGCTTTTAACTCCCTAAGAGTGGAGATTAATTTCTTTAACACTAAAAGAATTCCCATGAAATGACAGAAATAGAGTTCAGAACTAGTTAACATAAGTGTAAATTGCAAAGGACTTTTGAACATATAATGTTTTGATCAATATTACTCATAAAAAGAAAAATGTAAATTGGGCTACCCTGTGACACAATTCTTCACTGATCATGTGATTTGAGTTCAATGGCATACTTTGTGGGGGGATTAGGAAAGACACAGAACTCTTTTCTTTCTCTGGGGTGCAAAAATAGGTACAAGTTCAGTAAACAGAGAAGATAACATACATATCCAAATGAGTAACACACACACACACACACTCTCTCTCTCTCTCTCTCTCTCTCTCTCTCTCTCTCTCTCTCTCTCTCTCTCTCTCTCTCTCTCTCTCCTTCTATACACCCCTTCTGTCCTTCTGTGCTGGCTAGTTTTATCTCAGCTTAACACAAGCTATGTTCCTTTTGGAAGAGGGAACTCAATTTAGAAAATTTCCCCACTAGATTGGCCTGTAGGCAACTCTGTGGTGAGTTTTCTTGACTGATGACTGTCCTAGGAGGACCCAGATCACTGCAGGCAGTGCTGCCCCTGGGCTGGTTGTACGGGGTTCTGTAAGAAAGCAGATTAAGCAAGCCATGAGGAACAAGTCAGTGAGCAGTACGCTCCTGTGGCCTTTACTTCATCTCCTGCCTCCAGATTTCTGCCTTGAGCTCCTACTCTGACTTGCCTGTATGATTAAATAAGCTCTTTCTACCCAAGTTGCTTTTCGATGTGATGTTTTATCCCAACAATAGAAACTCTAACTGAGGCACCATTAGACTAGCAATCTATATATCTGAAAATATGGACTATTGAAATACTGATGCATGTGTACAAAGATATCCATACAGGGAGAATTATTGCAGTATTATTCATATAACACCCAATTATTTTAAAAATCTAGTTACCTTTTATGCAGAGAATTGTTAAAAATGGAACATATGTGAAATAGAAAGCAAAATACAATATAACTATTATAAGTAATTAGGGTGACCCCAGGGTTCTGATTCAGTAATTGCCAAGACATGATGTCAGGCAAAAAAATGAGCAACAGACAAGTTCAGAATATTGTGTACCTAATAATAATAATTCTTAGTATACACAACAATTGAATGGGAAATTGTATCCCTAGAAGAACTGGATAATTTAGAAAGCATAATCAGAAAACAAAAGGTGTTCTTAGTAATCAAATACAATTGCAGAAATACAAAACAATATTGTATTTTGAATAACAAGAACATGGCTGAAGCCAGAGCCGGTCTCTGATAATGTTGCTTCTGAAAATAAACCAAAATTAAAACTGTAATTTAAAGTTAAAGAATCAAAAGGAAAGCTGGAAAAGACAAATGGAGAGAGAATGGCAAACCACCACAAAGAAATGAGAAGTACCTAGAACTGGAGAAGGGATGTTGATGGACAAGCCCTGATGGAGGCCATCAGGGATGGAGGACAACAGTTGTCACTGAAAGAAGGCTTAGTGAAGTTTCTGAACTCCAAGGAAGAAGACAAAGTCCTAATAGTCCCAGTGAAAAAGGATGTGCATCAAATAGGCCCAGATGTCCCAAGTTCACCAATGGATTCTACAAAGCAAGAGAGAAAATGCTTCATATGGAAAATCTCTGCGGACAGAAAGCATCAGTCAGTGTTAGGATGATATCAAGACAACCCATAAAACGCACATCATACTCAGAAATGCTTGAGAACATGTCCGCAAAACCCTGTTTCCCCCTGAACGAAATAAGGAAGGAAACACAGACTCTCAGAATGAGGGTACTGCTGTAGGGTCATACTAGAGTATAGTCACAGAAAAATAGGACAGCACATTTCCACATTTCTAGCTTTCCACGGAGAGCAGGGATGCTCATTCAGTCAACAGACTGAGCAGGGTACTTAATGACTATCTATTAGCCAGACAGAAATGGAGCTAGGGATAGCTCAGAAAAAAATGGAACACTGCCCAAGAAAAACATGGTCCTATCATTAAAAGCAAATTAGAAATGAGGCGTGTGACAACTTGGAAGAGGCAAGCCGAAAGGAGCAGTGAAGATAAGGCATGTGGTATTTTTTTTCCTGAGCAGTCTTCCTGAATGACAAAGGGGAAGGTATAATTTTGAGGTAAACAATAACAACAACAAAACCCTACGGTATTGGTATCTCCAATTTTCAATATTTACGTATTCATAATATACTGAATGCTATCCACTTATTTTTGAATCAACACATGAATAACTGCTAACAGAAATTATGTGTGCTGGCTAAAAATAAATGTTATAAAATTTGGCTGTGTGAAAATGAAAGAAAGATATACATATTCATTCCTACTATCTATATTAATGGGAGTAGTTAATGCCTATAGTTGAGAGTAATAAGACAGACGTCCAATTACGTTATAAAGGGCAAGATTTATAGACTAAAATTAATACCATCTGATTGGGACATAAAAAATGTCTGGTGTCATGGTACCTTTGGAAATGCTAAAGGCAAGAGAGCTATGAGTGGGTTAATCCAATTCAGATGTTACCCTCTGTAGTTTCTCTACTATACAATGAAATTTCCTAACAATGTATCCTTTATATAATAACACTATATGATTAGATGAGTTAGAATTGTTATAAACTCCCACCCCACTTCTACACCTAAAGAAATATGGTCAATGTTGCCCAAAGCTGAAGTGAAAAACTTGGTTTCTGTTCTTGGTCTTGACAACAATTCCCTTTGGCCAAGATATTTCCTCTCTGACTTCAAGCAAAAGTAAAAGGGAGGCCTAAGCTTGGCCATATTTTGTTTTGTTTGTTTTGTTTTGTGTTAGGGACTCATGTATTCCAGGCTGGCTTTGAGTTCCCCAAGTAGCTGAGGATAACCCTCAGCTCTGATCTCCTGCTTCTACCTCCCAAGTGCTGTGTGTCACCACACCCAGTTTTATGTAGTACTGGGGGATCAAACCTAGGGTTTGGTACAAGCTTGGATACCACTGAACTACACTCCTAGACAGAACTAGGTAATCTTTAAGAGCTCGGCTCCACATTTCTAATATGCTGATTCTGATTTGGATTTCTTTTATTCCGTATTTTACTGAAATTTCTATCCAAGTAAATGAACTGTGCCCCATAGACCTCTATGATTTTGTGTTATGAAAGCATTTGCACATGTTGGCCTTTTATGATTGCCTATGTGTCAAGATGTGGCTCAGTATGTTGGAACATAAGTCTACTTCCTGGTGAATGCTCATTTCTGATGGATAAGGAGTGAACTTAGGGTATAATAGAAGACGGTGCAGCATGCCACTCTCACTACTGATTGCACAAAGGCACTTAGGACACCCAGTATTAGTATTGCAGGAAGTCAGTTACAGGAAGTACAATGGAAAGCCGTATGGAAATGGACCCTGTGCCTAGAACTGGGTTATTTGATTGGCAAGCATGAGCAGGGGTGGATGCCATAACTTTCTGGAGAGAGAGATGTCTCACCTTGCATGGGAACATTTAGAAGAGAACACCTCACCTGTTCATTCAACCTGAAGAGAAGCAGAACCCAGCTTCTGTGGGAGGGGATTCCTAGAAAGAGAACTGCCTCAGCAGGAATGCTAAGCACTCTGATCCTCTGCTCTGTGGCTGAGGTAACAGCTTCAGGGCTGTGGAACCAGAGTGCTACAACCTGTGGAACTTGTGGGACAGGAATTCAGTCTTCCACAGTTCTGGAGGTGAAAGTGTAGCTGGTCAGCTGTCTTCTGAAGCCCTTGAGGGAGGCAAAGCGCTCCATGGACACTTGGGGCTCCCAGAGCTCTGGTGGCACTCTGTGGTCTTTGTCTCTTAGCCACTCCCTGATCTCTGCCTTCATGCCCCCACTGTGCTACCCTAGGCATGTCTCTGTGTTCCAATCTCCCCACTTTATAACGATTTCACTGATTATGGGATAGGAGCCTACCCTACTCTTCTAGGATCTTAGCTATCCCCGCAAAAGCCTTGTTTCTTTTTGTTTGTTTTGTTTTTTCCAGACAGGGTTTCTTTGTGGCTTTGGAGGCTGTCTTGGAATTAGCTCTTATAGACCAGGCTGGTCTATAACTCACAGAGATCTGCCTGCCTCTGCCTCCTGAATGCTGGTGTTAAAAGTGTGTGCCACCACTGCCTGGCCATGTTTCTTATAAGAACACATTCAGAACTATCAGGAGTTAGGACCTTCTACACAGGAAGTTGAGGGAACATAAATAATCCATGATTAAGCCAAAGGTTAGAGCCCTTCCTTTTCTGTAGAACGTGGGGTTTTGAGGGAAAGATTATTGGGGCCTGTCAGAAAGCATGGCTTCCAACTTATGACCCATTCTGTATAAAATGGTATGAGGCAGGTGATTGAAGGGCAGAAGCAGGCAAGCACAGCTGAAGCAGCGAGTGGTGGGGTCCATAGCAAAGAGACAGGCCTGCAAGTGGTGAGGTCCACAACAAAGAAGACAGGCCTGCAATCAACTGGAGGGAGGGAGCTGACTTCTGCTGGACATGCCAGCCAGCAAGAGAGCTGACTCTCCCTTGTCCTCAGTTATGAATGCAACAGTATAAACTAGTCCTAATTTTACATTTACTTTCCCCACTCAAGGGTCTGTCAGTTGTTTCTGGAAGCAGCCTCTTGTTGTCAGACTAAGTTCCCATGTACTCCAAGGGTTCTCAGTTCTGGACCATGCACTGCCTAGGGTGTACTTTTCCTATGGTTAGTGGTCAACACTGGAAGAAGCATCATAGTCAAGATGAAGCACAGTTTGCTGAAACGTCTGCTCTGTTCACATCACAAGGTTAGCCCTTCATGAGCCTGAGCAGACCTCCTCAGCGAATATTCACGCAGCAGAAGTGTATGAGAGATATTCCAGCCGTGCAGAAACAGGAATGGGTGGATAGAGTCTTGTCCAGGCAGGGAGTAAAAAGAAACAACATCGTCTGTAAAATTTAAGTTTTAGTCTTTTCTTTTTTAAGTAACAGAATTAACTCATGCTCATTGTCAAATCTTTGGATGATAAAGAGAAACAGAATGTAAAAATAAGTCTCCAGGTTCTTGAGCTTACTCACATTCTATGAAATACTCTTTTACTTCACTGACACTGACATCCCACGCCCAAGAAGCCACCTCTGTTCTCCACCCTAAAGTTAAGTTATTCCTCCCAAGCCAATAAAACCAAGGCGTGCTTATTAGACTTGAGAGAGCAGGATTTCTGTGCTTTTGAATCAGAAGTTAAAAATAAAAAAGACTCAATTCAACAGAATGCAAGAACACAACCATCTACAAGAAATTCAATATGAAGACATAATATATCCTACATTTAGGTGAGAAAAAAACTGCACAAGATGGAGAGATGAAAACTTAATAACACTTCATGTGAGAAAATCTGGGTGTTCCAACTGATCATAAATAAAACAGAAGCCAATCACAAGACCGCTTTCACAGATAGATCCAAACTAAGACTACAACGTGTATTATATTATAGTATATTATATTAATACTTCTGTGTGTGTTCCTTATTTTAAATGCAGAGCATATTTTTGGAGAGATGTGTAAGAGGCTGCTAACAGTGGTTACATCAAAGTGGAAAGTGGGGGTTGGGAGGGATTCTCTATTTTTCATTATGTCTTTTATGTATTTGATTTTTTATGATGCATCTGTATCATTTTTACATTATAAATATTGTTTAAATTGAAAGAAAATGTAAGCAAGGTGATAGGAATATAGAAATGCTGCTGGGGCTGGATCAAACTGTCATCAGTTTGGGATGTGCTGTTTTATTTTTTTATTACAATAACAAAATATGACAACATAACAGAATGTTGAAAATGCCTCTTCAGTGCTGAAGTCACAGCATAAGACGCTGTTCTATGACTGGCTTTATCTTTTGACTAAAGCAGTGCCTAGGCTCATAGGCTCTGAAATTAAATTACTTGGGTTCTACCTCTGTGGTCACACGAAATTACCACATCCCCCCATGTTAGCCCAATTCACAACTTTTGAAATGGCAGTGCTATTCACTTTGTGGGGCTATTGTGGTGACTCAAAGAGGGAATCGTGACTGTCTTGAGTGGAGTCCAGGGTATAGTCACTGCTCTCTGTAAATGTTAGTTATTAGCAAACTAACATTCAGGTTGTTACTATCACATCCCCAGGTATCTATATAGGTTATCATTCCAGCGACAACGCATTGTATCTCATAATTTAGTAAGTCATTCTCCTGTTATTTGGCATAAAGGTTACCTACTGTCTCTGTCTCTGTCTGTCTGTCTCTGTGTATGTGTGTGTGTGTGTGTGTGAGAGAGAGAGAGACAGAGAGAGTTCCATTTCTAATTGTTATGAGAAAATACATAACTTAGAGCTAGATTTGCTTTATCTGACAGTTTTAGGAGTTCCAGTCCATGGTTCCTTGGCTCCAGTGTTTCTGGATGCATTTTGACAAAAACCATCATGATAGTAGAGGCTATTCACCCCATGGCTCATAGGAAGAAGGGTGAAGGAAGGGATTAGTGACCAGATATGCCCCTGTTCTTAGTGATGTACTTTATCCAGATAGTCACCTCCCAAAGTATACACCACCTCACCAAATAGCATACCAGCTGGGGAATGAGCAACTAACACACAGACCTGTGAGGAGTACTGAGTACTCAAACCTAACTTGTGTAAATTACTATAAAGTGAGCTTAAAACACGGCTTCCTGGGATTTAATATGTGTGAAATCACCCAGGGGTCCTGTTGGAATGTGTGTTCCAGTCCAGGAGGTCTAGATGGCATCTAAGACCCTGCATTCTAGAAGTCCCCAGATGATGCTGTGCCACAGGCCATTCACCACCACACTTCAAAGAATGAGTTATGAACATCAGCTGAAAAAAAAAAAAAAGAATTGAGAGGGGCTTAGAAACACCCGTCAGAGAAACGGAGTGATTTCCCAAGCTAAGAGGAGATACTGGATCTCTTAATACTCTCAGCTTTTTGGAATGCTGTCACATAAAACCTGATTCCAGAGAACTTCAAATTCAAACTAATAAATAGGCACTCCGGGAGAGTGAAAATTCTCTCCATAAAAGGAAAAATTTCTTACAGGTCCTGTTTTTAGCTACCACCTGTGAACCAGCACCACTGGCGTGGACAGTCACCACAGCAGAGAGTTAACCCCCTTTAGCAAGGCAAAGGGAATGTGCCTTTAAATGTCCCTGACATACAGTGGTGGCTTGAAGGGAATTTTCTAAGAAAGTACATCAAGAGGAAATAGCCTTCTGAATACTGTCAAGAAGCCCTTGAGGTCTCGTACTCTTCATGCCCATCCTGGCTCTTATTGGGCGTTCTTCACTTAGAGGGTATGATGAGACCCTGTCTGGTGCCTGACCAGGCTGCCCATGAGTTCCTTGCAGTGCCAGACTCTTACAGTCTGCCTGCAACCACACTGCCTTCTAACTCCAGCTTCTTGGCTCTTTGTCTCTCTATGAACTTGCAGCATGTTGACTGCCAAGGCAGCAGACTTCACTGACAGATTTTTGCTCACCACGTGGCCAGGAAAGATCTGGGCATGTCCTTCAATGGGATATAGGCATCCTGTCCTCCTGCTGGCAGAAATCAGTGGCACCTAAGTTTGTTCCTCTCCTGAAGTGGCGGGCCTGGCTCTCCACCCGTGGAGCAGGAACAGCTGTGGATCTGTGGGAAAGGAAGAGTGTTGATTTCCTGTCCCAGTTTTGCTTGGAAATTGTGTGGCACCAGGGACCTCAGGTGGCTGCTGAAGGGCAAAGAAAAGAAGGAAGGCACACTAGGGGACATAGGCGGGCGTCTGGGGTGACACTGACTCTCAGTGGGCCACTACTTGTGAATGCAGCAGGCAAGGAGGTATTATGAGCACTGAAGGGTCATGGCTTGGCCACAGGAGTGAGCCTGCAGTGATGCCTGCAGTCTTGTCCTGAGAGACAGTCCTTACCAACTCCAGAACCATCTCTCTGGTTCTCAACCCAAGACAAAACCCACCATGCACAGCTTTCTCGGGTTTTTTTTTTTTTTTGTTTTTGTTTTCTTGCTATAAAAGAAAGTAAGAGCAAGATTGAACAGATGTCATTAACAATAGTGCTGACTCCAAATGTAGGCACCGAGAATGTCACAGAGTCCAGTTTCCATTTGAGGGCACTATCTGAGCATGCTATAATTCAATCCATTCCTCCTCCTAGCTACCCACAGTTTGCACAGATCGCATAGATGAAGGACTTGGTCTCACAAAACCATCTCATTTCCAAAGCCAGTTGTCAATTCCAGATTGGCACCTGTTCTCCTGGCTATAAATTCTGAAAATTCAAACTTCCTGTACAGTTTCGGTGGTTTACTGGAATGACTCAAAGCACTCATGAATACACTATTACAACTCAGAAATGGCCAAGTGAGAGACAAGTTCAGGGCAAGGTATGGGAGACAGTATGGAGCCTCTGTGCCCTAACACCTTAGTGTGTGCACCAACATTACAACTCTCCAAAAACCATGGCTCAGGAGGACTTAAGGGCACAAGATGATTTACACATTGGTTGGTGATCATCAAGGCGTTCTCCAACACCTACTTGATCTCTGGCAATTAGATCCATTCTAGAACTGCTTAGGGTCTCCTAGCCCTAGTCATCTCAACATGTCAGAGACATTTCAACATAAAAAAGATAGCAAGACTTTTAGGGGCCAAATATGAGGAAATGGAAAAGACATCTTGATGGGGGGAAGTCCTGTACATTTGTTAATAAAGCACTGTTGAGCCAATAGAAATCTAGATAGGTGGGACTAGGAGTCCAGGAGGATTCTGGGAAGGAGGAACACAAGAGAGTTCGAGATGTAACCACCATGGGGTAGGAAGCCCGGAACTATTCTCCGGTAAGAGAAATACTTAGATTAACAATTATGGGGTAATTACTTAAGTCAGAGCTAGCCAGTAAGAAACAAGCAAAGGCCAACAGCTTCATAATGAATATAGCCTCTTGTGTGTTTATTTGGGACTGATGTGGCTCTAGAACCAGGCTGGCGGGAAGGCACCTCTCAAAGAAAAAGCTTCTCTTTACAACATCTAATATTTCTTTATGGCTATATCAACAAAGGCCAGTGAGATTTTTCATAATTAAAACTCATGACTCAGGTCTTTCTGTGGGTTATCTAAAGGACTATAATGGGAAGACAGACAATATAGAGGAGTGTGCAAAGGCCAAACAAACTGATTCATAGACACTCATGTGAAGGACAAGGAAAAAAAGCAAGGGCAGTGGGGATCGTACATCATTCTGCATTGGAGGGCTTCAGTGGTCTCTCTGTCACATGATGCTTACCTGGTAGTGAGGGTCTCTGGAAAGATGCTGTCCCATTTGTCTTGCATCACTAGTGACTGGTACCTGGCATCACAGAGAGTCAGCTCTAAATAATCAGGTGTGGAGTGACCAAGTCTTTGGAAGGCCGGAGGGGATGTAGAGGACAGAGAGAAGACAGAGGAGCAGTGTGGAACTCTATACACCATGCTCTGGCACATAGTAAAGACCAGTCATTCCTTATGACTATAAACTGGCTTTGTAGGATGAGGGGTTTCTTTTTCATTGTGAATATGATTATCTGTCCTCTCCAGTATCAAAGCTACAGGCAGCATGAAAAGCCAAACACAAAACAAGTCAGTGGGAGGTGTTTCTTGGTCACACACTGTCTTCTTCCAGCTATGCTGATATGGTCAATAGTTCTCTAACCTAAGCTCAAAGCCACTTACCTTGACAAGGAAGGATGAAAACTGTTTAACGAATGAATGAGAAATGTGAGAGAACGGTGAGAATAACATGAACATCTCCCCTTCCATTCATCTATACCAGGAGAAGGAGAAAGATGTGAAGAAAAAAGATGAAGGACAATGATCCCCAGCTGACATCTAATTACCCAGCCTGGCAGGATGCTGAGCTTAGCTTGTGTGCTGAGCATGGTGCCCGCTGGCAGGTGGAACTCTAGCCTGGGTATGGTTGGCGGTTATACATGGGTCACTGAGGAGAGGGCATGCCAGCATCTCACTTTGTATCCCCTCTCCTTGGGTGCTTCATCCCTCCTATAGCTCTGCCTGGTCCCCCTTTGATGATCTTACAAATATTCTTATTAGACAATTAAATTCTTAATTCGGATAAAAAAGAGAGGATGTGAAATTGATGGTTCGTGTGCATGTCTAATAGCATCAAGGGGAATAGACTGCATAACGTTCTACTCAGTTACAGAAAAAAAAAACAAAGCTAATATCCCAGGGTTTTAGAGATGGCTCAGCAGTTAAGAGCACTGGCTGCTCTTCCAGAGGACCTAGGTTCAATTCTCAGCATCAATAGGGCAGCCTACAACTGTCTGTAACTCCAGTTCCAGGGGATCTGACATTCTCACTCCAAAACACATAAAATGAATTTCAATAATTTACTTTTTAAAAAGGTAATATTCCATGCTGAATTCTGGTTGAGAAGTGTCAGCCTGATCCTTCTTCCCTCTGTTTAGAACTGTGTCCTATTGAATGTCCTTACATATCCTTACACACAGGCTCACTCTGCATTCCTGTTCTCCTTAACAGAAAGGTTGCACTGCCTCCTAGTTCACATGGCTTCTGCAAGAGGTTTAAATGTACTATCAAATGTCCTTAAGGATTACAGATCATGAAAGACAAAGCCTCCCACACAGAGTGTCTGGCTTGGTTTGTGGCGTCTTCTGAAAGGTGTGGGCTGAGCAGACAATGGCTTTTCCAGGAGATGGGCCAGTCCCAAGGCTCTAGGAAAAAGATCATTTCAGAACCAAACATCAGGAAGTTGAAAATGACCAAAAGGACACTGCCTTCATTCTTAATGAACACAAAACTTGGGCACTGAAATTTGCAATGGACTAAGTGAATGGATATAGTCTGTTGACAATTTGTTGTGTTCCAAGTTACCATACTAAGTGTTTTATATACATCATCTCAAGCAAATCGCCTAACAGTCTTCTGATATGAGTATTGGAGTCTCCACTTCTTAAGTGAGGAACCTAAGGAATAGATATGAAGGACCTTCTGGAACTCAAGTCTGTCTTTTCCAAGACTGAGGCAGGCAAACACAGGGCTTATTTGGTTTGGGGTATGCATACTCTTCTTATAGTAATGCGCTTGGCCAATAATTTCTTCACCTGCATATACTACATACTCCCATATGCATCTAACAACCTCAGCAAGGTCTAGACCCCTACCTGCATTCACCTATACATATTCCAATTTATGAACAATAGTGTATGTTTCCCTGACCCTAGCTAAAATCAAATGTAGGCAGTTTCTACTCAGGTGTATTGTCAATATATGCGGGTGTAAAGAATAGAAGGGCATATCTGGTCTGAACTGGCTTAGGGTGCATATTCACTAAGGCAAGACTGTGTCCACTTTTAGGGACAATCCCCTATTTATCATCTTGTGCCCATGTATAATTGGTGTGCATCTGACTAAAACCCTATGCATTGCCAAAGGGACATGCAGTAGGAAAAATAAATGCATGATTCAATCAATTAAAATGAGAACCGACCAAATACATGAATACACCCCTTAGTGATCAGTTCCTCCTTCTCTTGAGTCCTATGAAAGAAACTCCCAAACAATCATCAGGGAACCTGTGTATTCTCACTCATGTGGCCAGAGACAATCTTGGCATTGTACCCTTCTCAGATTTATACTATTTCACTCCAAATAAACGTACCTTGCTTCTTTTACAAATTTGTGAACCTTTAACTTCATTCCTTTGGATAAGAGGTCAAGAACCCAGAAACATCTGGCTTAGATCCCAACACCAGGGACAAGCCCCTTCTTGTAATCCCACTGTCACAAGAAGCCTCCTAGGGAACATGAATGTCTAAGCACAGAGAAATAGTGGAACAAGTCCATTCAGATCCACCCCAACCCCAAGGCTCTGTCTCCATCAGGAACTTAGTAATGGCCTTGCCATGTCTTTCTGGTGGCTATATGTGACCTCTTCCACTGAGAGGCCCAGACTGAGTCCACAAATGTAACTCTTGTATCTCTAACCAGGCACGGGGCTGAAACAGAATATTTGGCATTCAGCATTCCATCACACCCTTCTCTACAGTTATGGTTGTCTTGTTTGCTTTTAATTCTGCAGGTGCCTTAAAATGTTTACCATGTAATACTAGATACTTGACTGCAAGACAGAGTCAACATTTGAGGTTTGTCTTAGCCCTTCCTACTGGCTAGTCAGAACCCTCTGGCAGCTTCCTCTCAAAGTACCACTTATAATCCAGAAGCATGTGATTAGGCCTCTTAGCATAAAATATGGTTCCTGTCCTCCAGTCAGGCAAATGTCCCCTCTCTTTCTGGCCTATATGAAGTTGATAACTGGGTGACTGCCAGAGAACACAGCCTTCCTCTTCATAAGAGACAGGCCCACCATCCAGCACAAGGCACAGCCCAGACTCTTTAGATCACTGAGTTGGTACAAGCAACAAGTTGTAGAAGGAGTTCTTGACAATTTCTCTTGACAGGTAGGACAACTGGAAGAAGTGAGGAGGTAGCAATGACTCCAATAGCTGGAATCTTAAAATCTTGAGGGCATGGGAGATAAGTGTATGGTCATTGGGTATGGCATGCCAAGATAAGACAGACAGACATCAACAGTGAGGGTGGGTTGTGGGGCTTCCTGTCTGAAGCAGAAGGGAAGCTGATACTGAAATCGGGAGTAACTAAGACTGGGTCCAGGTATGGGATAGAGCATGAAATTTCAGGTTAGCAGGAAGGAAGGAACAAACACTGAGATCAAGATAAAAATAGGGGCAATGTCAGGACCCCAGACACAGAGAGGGCAGAATAAATATCTGAAGGACTTGATATAAGCCAGGCATGCCATAGCTCAGAAGCATATGAACTCAAACTTAGGGTTTTAATACAGGGTGAGGGAAATGGCCAAGAGTAAAATGATTAAAAGAGAACCACAGACTGTAAAAGGGGTGTGCCTCAGTTTTTCAATTCAGGACACTTGAGTTGAAACTATACCTAAATGGTTAACTCTAGCCAATAAGCCGCAGATCCCAGCTCCCTGCAAAACTGCTTAGAACTGGCTCTGTTCCCAAAGCTGGCCAGGCTATGTCTGTCCATAAGCCCATCTACAGGGAGAGGGTAGGAGATCAAGGATCCAAGCAGGCAGCTCATCCTACCACTCTCTTTCTGTCTGGTGTGATATCAACTAAGATTAGCCATCTGTGGAAATTCAATAGACATAGTACATGGGCATGTCAAGTAAATCAATCTCCAATTGACCTGGACCAGCCATCCTTCTTCCTGCCTGAGTGGGTACCACTCAGGAGCTGCCTGACATACCACAATGTCATGACCTTCTAGCCATCAACCTGGGATTCCACACTCTTTGTAACAGAGTCTTCCCCCGAACTGGAGCAGATTTGAGGGATATGCACAGTCTGGCAACAACGGAGCCCTTCCACAAAGCCATAGGCCAACTGAAGCCATATCAATATCCTCAAACAGGATTAGGGATGCTTGCCTTATCCCAAGAGTGAACAACCCAGGACTTGATACTCAAGGTCTGGCATGAGTCTAGAAATACTGTCCTTCTTCAAAGGCTTCTCATAGTTCCCTATACCCTTGTCAGGAAGCTGGAAGCTTACACCATCAGCACTGGTGTTGAGGCTGCCCTTTCCTTGCCCAGTTTTTGGCTATTTGCAACCCAGCCAAACAAGAAACAACAAACTCTTGATGGACATACTCTATGGGCTTGGATTGGTCATGGTCCCATTCCTATAAACCCTCCCTCCAGGAACTGGCCCTTGTTGCTGTAATCCAAGGAGTTTGGTTCTAGAGGGAAAGACCTACTACCTCATGACCACCTAAGCAGAGTGAGAGTTTAGTATTGAGGAAGAGGACTGGGTGATGGAGAGAGGGATGAATGAATTAATAAATGAGTGAAGAAAAGAAACTACCAAAATGAGTATCCTCTTAATCCCATGGGATAAGGGGATGTTTCCAGAAAGAGGTTTTAAATATTTGTTGTCAACATGCGGGCTATTATAGAGTGTGGGCATGTCCTGATGGCATAATGGTTGGTATTATTTATAAGTCACTGTTACCAAATCATTGTGATAACTATTGTCCTTCCTGTTAGGCTCTCCCCTAACTGACTCCTGGTAAAGAACAGTGTTGACGGGGTGATATTTAAATCCTTGTTATTTCAGGCCACTGAGATCACTGGAGTCATGACTGCAGCATGTCTTCTGTTTGGCAATACAGAAGTTGAGGTGGCCAGGATGTGTGGAGGGAAAGTGACTGATTAACCACAGCTAGCTGTGGCCACAAAGAGGGCCATTCACAGACACTGTCGCCACACTCAGTTACTGACTATCAGGAGATCCAAAGCGGCTTCGTTTCAAGGTGTGTCCTGTGTATGCCACCCCTGTATTCCTTCATCCCCAAGGACAACATGGCCTAATTTGGCTCAGTGTCATCTACAATGTTCTTGACCCAGAGGGGGCTGCCAGCAGAGCATTCTTCAAGCTTCTGGCATTTTCTATCCTCTGGGCAGTGGAAATCAGAATTTGTTTGAGGTTTTTCAATGGAAATAGCAAGAACGCAGGTCTTCGAATCTTTCCCTCATTTCTTAAGCCTCTCCCATATTTCTGGTGTCATATAGCATGGGCCAGTTCAGTGGAGATTCTTATTAATGCAAGTGGCAGAGTGTTGGGATATAGCTTCGGGTCCAAGTAGGCTCTGTGTCCGAATAACTCTGACTCATTTAAGGTTATATTGCGCCCTCATTATTTCTCAAAATTTATGTTCCCTACATTTCCCCAGACAATGGACCTGCAATTATTTCCAGGATAACTTGCACATCCATATCCTGATTATTCATTTTACTCCCCCAGGCCATGTAGAGTTCAAATCTAGCTTATTTGGGAAACAGCAATGAGCTGGGAACAGAGTCAGCATCACTTCTGTACAACACAGAGATGAGAGAAGTATTTCAGAAGTGTTTGGAGAGGCAACAGTGCTCACAGATATCCTATCTCAGTGTCACAAGTCCCACCTATTCATGTCTAGAGTGGATAAGGCCGTAAATTAATTAGCATGGCCACTCTCAAGCAATGAAAGTTTATGTAGGTTATGGGGAGACTTTTGTTGGTCACTTGCTTTAGGATATCAGATGTGTCCTCCTCCTCTCCCTCCCCACTTTGTAGTGCATGACTACAGTTTCAGGACTGTCCCCTCACTGAGTTAGTGTCATCTCAGGTAAACACAACACATAACTGCTGTATCTGCTCTGCGTCCCTGTGCTTACACATTCCATTTGGGCCATGACCAATTCCACATACCCTGAGGGCCTGCTGCCTACAACTAATTTCTGGAACCAATTTCTATATCAGCTGAGATTCTGCTGCAACGACAGAAACCATTTCTGGCTGACTTTAAGGAGGGAGAGAAATACCAAATCCCCAAGGAGGGGGAGTCTATGTAATTAATCAGAGGCTCCTGAGGGAGCTCACAGTATTGAGGGCTGAGAGGCTTGCCTTGGGACTCTTTGGGATGAGGCTGTTGTATTATTGTCAGCTGTGTCACCTTCTCAGATGACACATGTCAGTCTTTCCTGTCTCTTTCACTAGTTGGACAATTCTCAGGCTAGTGTATGTGATGAGTCTAGCGTGGGCCATGTGTGCAGTTATGAGAAGAGCCCTAGTCTGTTAAAAGGAGCAGCAGCAGAAGAAGCACAGATGTCTGTACAGAAAGCCCACCACCTCTCCACCTAGCCCAAACTTTCTTCCTCCTGAGACATCTTCCTATTATGTCCATGGTAGCAGAGAGTGGGGAACACGTCTTCAAAGCAGCAGGCAAACCTTTGGTCTAGAGAGGAAGTTTGCAATTCTGAGGCTGTAGTCACAGGGACTCTTGGGCCACTAGGTGTGGCCATGGCCAGAAGGAATTTCTCTATTCTACTCTTTGTCAGCCTTCAGATTTCCTGCCATCACTTCTACAGCAGAGTTCTCAGGCATTGCTAGGGCCAGGAACCAGGTATGAAGACCCCCATAGAAGTGTGGCAGAGCTTCAGAACCTCTGCTTTCTACTCACACTGGGAGATATTTGGAAGGAACAACTCCAATTCTCTGTTTTCCTCTGGGTAGAATGAACCCAGCCCCGGATAAACACTTGGCAAGAGGGAGGCTTCACCCAGGGAACCCTTTCAGCACTTTGCCTGCAGAACCTCCCTAGGGAGGACTGAGCACTTTGGAGTTCCCTGATAGTGTCACATTTCCTCCGAGCTGGAAGTGTGAACACTCACTGTACTGACAATATGCAGCCCCGCAGACACAGCTCGGGAAGAACTGGTCCCCGAGGAGCACTATACTTTGGAGGACAGCTACTTAGAAGGCTCCCATTGCTCAGCCTGCAGAAGTTTTATAAAAGCTACCTGACAGCCTGAGGAAGCAGTCTGAAACTAGAAGTCCAGAGTTTCCAGAGATTCCTGAGGTTGGCAATTGGTATCAGTCCTATTTCATTGTGCTCAAATATCCATCTTACCAAAGAGCAAGGTCTGCTCCTACACCAACTTAGTCTCTTTCCAGGGTTACTAGTAACTTGTGGAAATGGTGCTGATTAGCAATAGTTAGGACCCTCCCAGGAATTCACCAATGTTTACCTGTCTTCACACAGAGAGCAGGGGCCCCCATCTCATCTCTGTCATCCAGTGGCGTCATTGTTTTGTACTTGATGCCTGTGCCTTCCACTGTTCAAGTCTTTAGAAGCATCCTCCTTAAGACCTCTTAACTGTGTCCTCAGCCCCTTCCCCAGGTCTGTCCCATATTTCTGTCAAGGCACCTTAGTAACTATTTGTTTAGCCAACTGCCTTCTCCAGTAGATTACAAGATCCTCCAGGGAAGAGACCACATTGTTCACCCCTCTGCATCCTGAGGGCCTGGCATCTTGATGTGAAAATCATTCGGAACACTTACTGAACAAATGGCTGTCCCTGTGTGCTCAGGACAGCATCTGATCAACACTAGGTCCAGAGCACCTCAGGAGCATGGACTCGCTCCTCAATAAAGCTCCATCCACGTCACCTGCTTTATACAGCCTCATCTGGATTGTCCCCTGATGTTACTTTATAGATTTTCTAATAGTCTCAAAGCCTTAGCTTTCGCTGAGAAATGTCACCAAATCTCCTCATGCTGCCTCTGGTGCCTGAGAAGAGCAAGGTGGGGGAAGAGTGTCACTTCACCGTTCCACCTTTAGTGAAGTCTAAATTTGTCAAAGCCAGGTAGAGGAGTAAGTTGGGTAGCAAGGATGCACGGCTGAATGAAACATGCAGAGTGGTTTGGGGCTCAGGGCTTGCATTGCAGCTTCACTATCTGACTGCAGGGTTTACCAACTGTGCATGAGCCAAACCTTCTCATGGCCCTGTAAGAATTTTAATTGAGAAAAACAGTGTCCAGCACATAGTAGGAATCTGACTGTGTTTACAAGCAGCTAAAGGAGCTGTCTAAATGAGAATATCGAGTAAGCATCTAGAAGCAAGAACCAGGTAGGAAGGAAAGCAACATGGACTAGTGAAGAGGCCCTTAGGACTCCATGGACACCTTCTGCTTTTACCCAGACCTCTTCTTCCCCAGCAAATGTCGGGAGTTCCAAACACTTCTAGAGGATGAACCAACTCCAAGTTCCTAAGAGACAGCAGTTGCTAATTTTGAATAAGAGTTATCAATGCAAATGTTCTAGCTTATTTCCTATTGCTGTGGCAAAACACCACAGCCAGAAGCAACTTGGGGAGGAAAGGGTTTAGTTCAACTTATGGTTTATGGTCTTTTACTGAGAGAAGCTGAAAACCTCGAAGCAGAAACTGGGAGGCAGGGACTAAAGTAGAGGACATAGAGAAGTGGTGCTTACTGGCCTGTTTTTCATGCCCAGGGGTGGCACCACACACACCCTATTGACCAGCACTCCCACATCAAATATTAATCAAGGAAATTCCCCACAGACTTGCCTACAGACAATATGATGGAGGCATTTTCTCAGTTGAGGTTGCTCTTCCCTGATAACTCTAGTTTGTGTCAATTTGACAAAAATTAAGTAGGACAGCATATGTGCATAGATATATACAGCAATTCTATAGAAATGTGCCCAACTTCTGCCAAAAATCATGTATAGAAAAGACATCAACAAAAAACCAGACCCACTGAACCTGATAGAAGAGAAAATGGGAAATGGCTGTAAACATATTGGCAGAGGATACACTTTTCTGAACAGAACACTGATGGTGTAAGTGCTATGATCAGTAATTAATAAATGGTATCTTATGAAACTAAAAAGCTTCTGTAAGGCAAAGGACATTGTCAATCAGACAAAAAGTTAGCCTGGGGAGTAGGAAAAGATTAGGTCAACTCCACATCTGATAGAGGTGTGATAAACAAAATATATTAAGAACTCAAGAAATTAGATATCAAAAAAAACAAAAACTCCCATTAAAAATGGGGTATAGACCAAAACAGAGAACTGTCAATAGGGAAATCTCAAATGACTCAGAAACACTATGTTTACCATCCTTAGCCACCAGGGAAATGCAAATCATAACAACTTTGAGATTCCACCCTACTCTTGTTAGAATGGCTAAGATCAACAACACCAGTGACAGTTCACGTTGGCAAGGATACGGAATGAGGAGAACCCTCCCCCATTGCTGGTGGGAGTACAAACTTGCACAGCACTGTGGAAATTAATAAGACAGTTCCTCAGAAAATTGGTAATCAATCTACCTCAAGACCCAGTATATCACTTGTGGTGGTTTGAATAGGAATGGCCCCCATATACTTATATGCTTGGCTCATAGTGAGTGGCATTACTAAAAGGTATTGTTGGAATACATGTGACTTTGTTGGAGTTAGTGTCTCAGTTCACTTCGTGCTGCCTGAGGATCAAGATGTAGAACTCTCAGATCTTTCTCCAATACCACATCTTCCTGCATACAACCCATCATGAAGATACTGGACTAAACCTCTGAAACTATAAGCAAGCCCCACTCTTAGGCATATACCCAAAGGACACTCCAAGTTACACAAGAACACTTGCTCAGCTATGTTCATTGCAGATTTATTCACAATAGCCAGAGACTGAAAACAACCCAGATGCCTCCTAACCAAAGAATGGATAAATAAAATGTGGTACATCCACAAAATAAAGTATCACTCAGCTGTTAAAAAAATGCATCATTAAATTTGTAGGTAAATAGATACAATAACAAAAAAGTCATCCTGAGTGAGGCAATTCAGACCCATAAAAATAAATATTGTATGTATTCACTTGTAAGTGGATACTAGCTATTAACTAAATAATAATCAAGATACAATGCAATGACTGACCCAGAGAGGTTATATAAAGAGGGAGGCTTTAGTGGGGATGCATGGACCTCCCTGGAGGGGAAATAGAATAAATTTGCAGATGGACTGGGGATAAATGGGGATGGGAGCAGGAAGGATCATGCTGTGGGGGAGAGATAGGAGAAAAGATGGCAGAGAGACAGCTGGAATTGGGGTGCATGGGGAGTTAGAACGCCACCCTCTGACCCGTGCAGTTTTACTGTGAATGGAAACTGTGCAGTAGAAAATTTCTGGAATCTATAAGGGTGACCTTAGAGAAGACTCTTAATAATGGAGGCTATAGAATCTGAACTGCCACGTTTTGTAGCTAGTCATTCCAGTTGTGGGACTAGGCTGAATTTGGTTGAGTTGTTGGCCTGGAGTGCACAGAGGGTCCCATGGAGATCCCTAAATAATCTAGGCTGATGATAGGACAGAAGGTAGCTCTGAAAACTGGCATTGGGGCTCCATTGCTAAAGACAACATCCACACTGCTTAATGAAGAGAGATTTTGAGCTAGTCCATGAATATAGCCTTCACCCCTATAGTCTGGTCTCCTTGGTGAAAGAATGTACTCTTCAGGCTATGAATAGAAAAACTTGAATACCAACCCAGTCTCAAAACCCCCGACCTACAATATGTCCTGCCTGAAAGATGTTCTGGGGAACTGATAGCATCAGACTTGTGAGAGTGGCCAAAGTTTTGGTTTAACTTGAGGCCCATGTCACAAGAATTAGCTCATGTCCTACACTGCCTGAATGTCCAGGAACTGGAGACTGGATAGCCCAGACACCCAGGGTAAAACCAAACATGACTGTCCCAAAAAGAAAAAAATAATAGAAAAATATTCTGCTATACTCATAGATTGGTGCCTTGTCCGGTTATCATCAGAGAGACTTCCTCTAGCAGCAGATGGGAATAGGTGCAAAGACCCACAATCAGATATTATGCAGAGAGAGTCTAAATTTGAGGGCTCCATCTGATCCCTCCCCTCGGAGATCAGAGATCTTCTCAGAAGAGAGAAAGGAAAGATTGTAGGAGTTAGAGGGGACGGACCCAAGAAGAACATGAAGCAGGGCTCACACGGGCTCACACGGGCTCACACGGGCTCACAGAGACTGCAGCAGCAAGCATGGAACCTGCATGGGTCTATACCAGGTCCTCTGTGTATGTTATCACTGTTAGCTTGCTGTCTCTGTAGGACTCCTTACAAGGGAAAAGGTGTTTCTGACTCTTGCCTGCTATTGGGACTCTTTTTCTCCTATTGGGTTGCCTTGTACAACTCCTATCTGAGGGCTTTTACCCTGTTTAATTTTATCTTGTTTTGTTCTGTTCGACTGTCCTCTCTTGGAGGCATGATCTTTTCTGAAGAGGAAACAGAATGGTGAGGGTCCTGGGAGATGGGTGGTGGTGAGGAGAGCTAGGAAAAGTAAAGGGAGGGGAAACTGGGTCAGGATGTATTGTATGAGAGAATAATCTATTTCTAATAAAAATGTTAAAAAAGAAAGACTGTTCATAGTGATGCTATGCATGATGGCCTGAAATTGACAATACTCAGATGACCACGACAGAAGGAGTAAAATAACCATAATGTATGCATACAATGAAATATTGTACATCATTGAGAATAATAGATACACTATATGCTAGACATGGACAAATCCCATCACTACAGTGAAGAGTGAAAGAAGCCAAGTACAAAGGGCTACATGCTCTGTAATTCCATTCATATTAATTTTGAAAGCAAGTGAGTTACAGTTACTCTGTTAAAAATCAGGATAATGGTCACCCTGGAGGGAAGAGTGTTGACAGTGAATGTGGAGGGTGACTTCTGAGACACTACTAATATTCTGTGTTTTATCATGACAGAGGTGACATTGGTATGTCTAAATCATGATGCATTTATGATTTGTGTTCTCCTACATGTGGATTTTATGTTTTGGTTTTAAAACTTCTACTAAAATATTGCCACAAATACATACAAAGGGTGGTTTATGGCAAGCCCTCCAAAACAGTGGTGATTTAGGATGTCTGAGTGAGACTTGGAAATCCAATACCATTCCATGACAGATTGAAACTGTGCCAGTTCCCACCCCCACCCCAACGGTACTCTGTCTCATTGCCTGAAGCCAGCAGAACATTTTGAGATGGGTTCTAGTTGTGGCATTTCCTTGAATATAAATTTTGTTACAGGCTTGGGTTCTTGCAAAATATTTTCCTCATGTAATTAGACAAATATGTCCTCTACCTCAGTATACCTCACGAACTTTGAGAAGTTAATCTTTTCCCCAAATTTAGGTCCATCATCCCATTTAATAAAACTTCATAGTTGATGTCAACTTCATTTTTGGTAAGCTGCAGGCTTAGGCACCTCAATGTAAACAAGTACTGCCCGAATTCCATTATCCGTAATTGAAAAATGCAAGATACGATAACACAAGACACAGACACGGAAGCATGTATTGATCTTGTCATCAGCTGTTTATACCAAAGACAAAAATCAAACCTGGTCCAAATAGTACAACCCCAGTATTGACCCAACTTTGTTTCAAAGACTTTAAAATGCAAAAACTGGACTGCAAGGAATGCATTTTTTTAACTCACAAAATCACTACACACAAAATGTATCTATGCCCTAGACATTTCCTCATAGTTTTAGATGGTGTGAATCTGTATTTGTGGACTGGAGCAGAAAAAGATGGCCAGCATCTACTGTCTGATGATGACATAGTATGCCCAAATATGGTTTGACAAGGCAATTTCTGTCACCAAGAACTGGGAATCATTAGCTATGCCTGTGTCAGAAACTGTTGGTTGGTGAACATGATAGCCATCTCAACTCTCTTTGTCTACATTTTACTACATAAGAGGAATTAAGCAGTTTCCCATCTTCCATTGCAACTAGAGATGGTCAATCAACAGTTATAGCTAGTGGGGTTTAAGTAGTTGTTTTGTTTTTTGAAAGTCTGTTTTGTGATTGATAGGAATTCTGGTTGCCATTTTCTTTATCATCTCTTCTTGCATTGACTATGGATAATATCCTAACACTCATCAGCTATATTGCAACTGTAATACAGGTGAGCCAACTATTGAAGGTGAAGGGGAAAAATAAGGAGAAAAGTTGGTCCACTTTCACACATGATAGGCCATTGTAGAAACAAGATCTAGAATATTTGTCAAAAAGTGATAAGCTTCCAAGACAGTAAAATTACAGCAGTCTACTTCCTGTGGGTGTTGACATAATTGACTCCTCGGCATACACACCCTTATGACTTCAATGGTTCCCACATACTGATTCATGGTGAGCACCTCAAATCAAGTGTCACTTCAATATACTTGGGGCAGATAGCAAGAGAAAAGTTACTTGTAGAAGAGAAACAAGTTTCCTTCCAGAATCCTAAGTCTCCCCACTGGAAGATACACAAGCTTACAAAAAGTACATGAACTTTCTGAAGAATATTGAGTGATGCTGGACCGATAGATCATAGGAAGTAAGTCTAGAGGATCTTGGCCAGGAGCTGATGAGACAACCAGGGCTTCTCTTTCCCTATGTTCCATTCAGACCTCTCTCCACATAGTATATGCTATTTCTTTAATTAAAGGCAGCTACAGAAATGTCTCATCTTCCTAGTGGGTGATAGTGTTTCCCTTTGAAGGACATATCCCATATGATTTCCTATTTCATACCCTAGTCATAATGTAGGTCATGACTTTTTAAACTTTCCCTCTCACAGTCTGATTTCATCTGAGAAAATTTACATGACTCTAGGTGTATAGATAAACAAAATTGGCATAAACCATAAAGACATTTATTTTAAAACACCTCTTTGGCATATACATATAATTTTACCATTTTTAAGGTGAAATTTGCATATTAATGAGATGGACGTGCATTTTTATTTCTGCTTAAAGAATTAAATCTTGGCTAAATATTTGATAGTACAGGACATGGACCACATTCAACATTTTACAGAATTGATTGGTATTTTGATTTTATAACTGTAAATGTGAAGAACACAGCTTCACATAAACACGTGGTATAAATGGCTGAAGTATGTCTAGGGTCATTTCAGAAATTGTTGGAAATTCTGTCCTAGTCTCCAGTCAAAAGTTTTTTAATCTTATTTTTATGAAACTTGAGCCAACAACTCAGTACTATTTTTAAACTGAAACTTCTTAACCCAATTCAATCCAAAGACTTACAAATCTAATACTTACATGCTGAGGAATGATGGTAGGAAAATATTAAAAGCCTTTGTTTTCCACACTCAAACCACTATGTTTCTGTAATAGAAAAAACTTGGCATGTACAATAAAAGTGCAAGGTTTCATGCCACACAACAGTCCAAGATTTGAGCTGAGTGTTTCAGGCAGAAATCACTGGTCTGACATGTGCATGGTGCAAAGTGCACATGTGGTGTATCCAGAACCAAGGCTGCAATGAAGTCCTATGGTACCACATGGATAAGCCCTGCTAGAAACACCATAGATTCATTGCACGTTGATTTTGAATTAAGTTTTGGTTGTTGAGTGCTCATAAACTTTTTTACTTCAGCCAAAGGTCTAATCATCCTCCCCTTCACACACATACACATTCAATTATACAACTCCACAGGGTATCCTGGGCTCCGATCACAGGCATCCTAGACATGCCACAGAGGAAACAAGTTTCCAAAATGTTATGGGATGCATCTTCAATGCTTGGGCCCTAGTATATCTTTCAAAAGCTTTTAAGGCACCTGGCACTTTTGGAACAGCTGTCAGTATCTGGTGCATTGTTTGCTAGAACAGATAGCTCTGCAAAGGCCAAGCATCACTGAAGGTGTACTATAGACCCTGTCAGGTGAAAGGGAACTGCTTTATGGTCCTTAGTTTAGTGATAAAGTCTTACATAATAGTTATGATAACAGTTTGTACAGATTATGCTGATTTTCATCTTCTGAGATTTCATCACTTAAACAACAGCTCCTATGGGTGTGAGCATCTGATTAAGTTTAAGAAATTTTATAATCATTCTCCAAGATCTGTCCATTTACTGTCTGCACAAATCAACCAACAATTTTAAATGGGATGTGGGCAGACCACCCTCCCTGTATAGTTCAAGCCTTTAATCTCTGTAGTTTCTTCTAAGATACCGTCTTGCTTTTAGATTATTAGTCCATAAAGGAAAATAAGTTCTAGAAGCCCCTATTAAGGCTTTCTGACTCTAAACCCTTAATTCTTAGCTCAAGGAGCAAATGTGGTGGTTCTATTAGTTGCTGAGTAGTCTGTTCTAATTATGCATTAAAGAACTTGCAAATAAGCATAATGAGGATCAATAAACCCAGTGGGATTACTGTGAGCTGCACTGGGCCTAATTTATCTTCAAATCTTCATAAGCATTTGCTTTTCTAGTAGACTACTGTGGTGTTAGGATCTGAAATGAATAATGTAGACTCAGGGCCAGTATCTAGCAATTCTTGAACACTCTGAGTATCACTTTCTCCTGCGTACAGTCACCCTAGTAAGCACCTTCAGAGCCTTTTGAAGAAGATAGAGAGAAATAGCTGATGGTATTTCTGATCTCAGGATCTTATCTCAGCAGGACCCAAGGGCTCTGGACCTGTGAACTGGCATTTTCCTCAAAACCAGGATGAGGATCAGGAATTTCCAGTTTGGAATCTCAATCTAAGTCTCTGACTGCTAGACTCCAGCTTTCCCCCCTTATATAAATTAAATATTTCAATAGATTGTGTATTTATTTCTTTTCTATGGTCCACAAGCCATTGCCAAAGATTAACCAAAGATGACCCCTTTATTTATGCTGCTCACTGTGGTAGTTATGGTCACCTTTTCCTAGTAGTTTGTTCCTCCTGCTTGTCTTCAGTTACTTCAGAATTTTGTCAACTTCATCCAAACTAAGAATTATTCAGAGTGGAAACATCCATTCAGGCCCTGTGTGGTTACAACAGAGCCATTTATGATTCCTGATGCTACTCTCACTAATTCTCTTATCAAGATATGGAGTGTAGCTGCTACCCTCTTGGTGGACTTGGTGGGATTCAGTGTGGAATTTGCCCATGATAAACCTGTTGCCACACTGTTACTTCCTCAAGAATTTTGACCTTTTCTTCTAGACTGTATCATGCCAATGGTGTTTGAGCATGTCAATATTGCTGAGCTTAGGTTTCAGCTAACTAAGCAACCATGTCAACAAATTCAGTCTTACCCACCACTATAGACAGTCCTTTCTGGTCTGCCACACTACAAATCCTTCCCAAGACTATTTTCTGGGTTTGCGATTATGTAAATTGGTCTAATTCTGCCATTATTCTGTAGTAACCATTTCCCTCTGAGAGTGACATTGCACCTGCCCTCCAGAATGCGGGGAGTCTAACTCTAGTTATGTCTGCAACCAATGAATATGCCGAACTGGAGGCGAAAATGGTGCTGAGAAGGACCAAGGGCCTGGAAGCAGATGCAAACCATTGTTATTGGAAAGAGAATGACAGACCATACAAAAGTAACGATGCCCATCTTTGCTTTTCTCTCATCTTCCCAATGCTGCTGGCTGGCAGGATCTAATAGAAAGCCATCTCACAAGGGAAGTCTAGTCACTGTCATAGAGCGGGGTATGAAAGTATGCTTCTGAAGGCAAGAACTGATCCTGGCCCAGCCCCAGCAGTCCTTCACTCATTCGTTTTCCACAGAGCGTCCACTCATCTTCTTCTTGGAAAAATGCCATTAAGTTTTAAACCACCCTTTTACCATTTTAGGTCCATTCAAGTGAGACAAAATGACCCATCCCTAATTCTAGAGGTGAGCCTGGGAGGGTTTTAGCTAGTCAGAATATAAACTCACACTAGTTACAATGAGGAAGGAATAAAGAGGCAATGTAAAGTAATTCAATTAAAATGAATGAGATGCACAAAGGCTTTCTTACAAATTCTCAGACAAGGGCAAAAAGAAGCTGGAGGCTGATACTGAACACCTGTAGGCCTGAGTCACACACATCTCACTGAAACGTAAGTGTTGGCATAAAGCTAGTACATTAAAGAGAACAGAGCTGAGATAAAAACAATCTGGGTGTAGGTAATACTGCATGAGCCCTAATTAAGTTAAAACCATTTCCAAAACATTTGCATTTTGTCAATCATATACTCCCTTTTACAAAAGCCTGCATGTCTCACTGCCTTTGGTACCAACTCAATGCATTGTTCCAGACAACTCTCTCAGTACTAGGGCCAGTTCCAAGATAGATGACTCTTCTTGTTAGAGACCATCCACAATTTCTCCAATGCCACTACTCTATATATAGTTAATGATACAGTTTATACTTATGATCAAAGACTAGAACATAAGCCAACTCTCCATAGTCATACCAAGTTCTATAGCTGTATCTCCCTGGCATAATGCTAATAACCAAATAAAATTATTAAGTAAGGCCTATCAGGAACTTATGCAATTCATATGAACATCTAAGGCGTATACAAAGAAGAATGGTAATACCTTTGAACAACAAGAGCACAGCCCTAGTACTTGCAGACCACAGCCAAGCTTTGAGCTAGCTCTGAGTTTCCTGATGGTTAAAAAGAAAGCAGAAAAAAATCAAGTTTACACAGTCCTCACACTGATGAAATGAAGTCTGCAGTTTTGGTAAGAGAAAGGCATTGATATTGATTTCAAATTCCAAGTTTTTTCATTCACTACTCTATCCTGGTGAAGGAAGAGCTAGTTTTAGTTTCTAAAATTTATGAAGAAGTGACGCTCATTGAGATGAGACTGACTTGTTGTCCACTACACTGGAAGGAAAAGGCAAAGCTCATGGAAATGAAATATCTTGCTCACAGTCCCAGGTCTACAGAGCTGGCCAGGCAGGACTTGAGCCCATATTCATCGGTTTCCAAGTTCTCTATCTCCTTGTACTAGTCAGTTTCTCTTTATTATAACAAAAAGCCAGTAGCAGTTAATTTCTTAAAAAGGAAAGGTTCATTTTCACTAATGGTTCTATCGGTTATAATACAAATTCTAGTATTCTATTGCTTTGGGCAGCTTGCAAGACATATTGTTGCAGAAAGAAAAGATTTAGATCTGGGGAGTGCCAGCCTACAATCCCATGGCCAGAGAGTCTGGGAAACAGAACCTTCATTCAGTGGCTGATGGAAGAAGAGGCAGACTCCCACGGCTAAGCACTGAGCTGAACTCAAGAAAGTCAGTAACAGAGAGGGAGGACTGATGACCAAAGGGATTAAGACTGGGCTGGTTTAACCCCAGAAACAGCTGACCTGACAAGGGTTAGCTCTTGAATCCCAGGCTGATGCCTGGGAATCCAGCATGGGACTGATCAAGACCCCTGAATGGGGGTGTAGATGAGGAGGCCTAGGCAATCTATTGAGCCTTGGACAGTAGATCAGTATTTATCCCGAGTATACAAATGGACTTTGGACTCCCATCCAACAATGTGAGATGCATTCTCACCCTGAGCTCTTGGGGGAGGGTCTAGGCCCTGCCCTGGATGAAATGACAGACTATGGACACCCCCATGGAGGGCCTCACCCTCCCTGGGGAAATGAGGGGATAATGGGGGGGTTGGGGGGAAGGCACAGGAGGAGGGGAGGGAAACAGAGGGACCTGGAACTGACTTGTGAAGCAAACCTTGTTTCTAATTTAAATTTAAAAATAAATAATAAAAAAGAAAGAAATGTTTACATAAAGTACAAGCCAGGTAAGAATAACTGGCGGGGACCAGGTATGGCGGCTTACACTGTGAGGACAGCATCTGGGAAATGGAAGCAGGAGGATTGATTCGAGTTCCAAACAATAGCTGGGTTAAGGAGTGAGACCTTTTCCCCAAAAGCAAATGGAAAACATTGGAAAGGTAATGTCTCTGGTTCTCTTCCTGTGGCCCAAGCACGGCTGTGGCAACAGACAACAGCAGGCAGAAGCCCACCCCATCCGTGCACAGTGACAAGAGTGTTTCCCTCTCCATCAAGCCATTGTTCAGTAAGAACGGCAGAGGGAGGCGCACGGGCGTGCAGAGTAAACACAGAAACGGGCGTTGGCGCTGGGCTGCTTTGGTTTAAGCTTTGTCACAGAACCCGTGTGTCACATCAAGGAACCAATCAACCTTTATCTTGATGTTTAAATAAAAGCCAATCAGATTAAAAAAGAAGAAGAAAAGATTTATGCCATGAACCCAAAAGCAGGAAGAGACTGGGAACACTCCCCTCCAGCCACCTAAGGGCCTTCCAATAAGTCCCACCTCTCAAAGGTTCCCCCACCTCCCAGTAGCACCACAGTGGTTCCAAGCCTTTAACAAATAGACTTTTGGGGCCATTCAACACCTAACCTTAACACCCCATCATGACTTGGTTTATTTAGTGCCTTAGACCTTAGATGATCCAGGACACTCAACTGCTTGATTACCTTCCCAGCAACCTTCACTTTGCATACAGAAAAAGCACAGACTATTTTTCTTGATACTAAGTAAAGCAGAGATCCATTTTGAGAAGCATCTTGACGAAAAGATGTTGGATACTTGCTGGACAATGTATTTAATTTTTATTTGACAGAAACAGGGTATTTTTCCAGATGGGTGCTCCTTATGTAAATGAAATATCCTCAGATCTTAGCTCTTCAATGGCATGGCTGTGGGGAACTAAAAAAAATTCAGGCCAAGAATTGAGGAATTCTGATGACCCTTCTAAATAAGAGGACAGACCCTGGAGAATCCAAGAAGATGGGGATTGGTGTGCTGATCTGCTTCTCCAGTCACCTGTGTCTAGAGCACGCCTGTGGCACAGGCTGGGCCTCTGCCTGTTTATGCTGGATTCTCCAGACTGCAACTCGGATGATGATCTTTCTAAAATGCAAATTTGAGCCTGACATTCTCCTACTTGAAAACCCTTATTAAAGGCTGCACATTGCCTTCGGGAAAGAGTCCAAGATTTAAAATTCGTTCCTTTATGACTAAACCCTCATGGCATGGCCTCATCTATTAGCCCTCCTTTTCTTCCCAAACTCTATGTTCTAGTCACAGCGAGCTACTTTTAGCCCCCCAATGATTCCCCTCCCACTCTCTGGTGTTTCTCCATGCCGCTTCTCCTCAGAGCATGCCCTCTCTCCCTGTTCCCTCTCTCTGCCCTTCCCCACCATCTTTGCCTGGCTAACACCTACTCACAGTTCAGGCACCAGACTGGGTCTTTCTTTTCTTGGAAACCTCTCTGATCGCCCAGTCTGGAGAAAGAAATGTCAGTGTTTGGGGTCACCCATCCTGGCATCCCCACTCCCTCACCATGGAATGTTGGATTCAATCAGTTCTCTGCCAGTGTCTCAGGAGGAGCTACCAGATATAAGATACATGAGCTTGAGGAAGCACAAAACTAAGCTGTGGACAAAAATTAACACACAGACTGGCTTTAAAATCAACAGAATATACTATCAACAGAAAACACCATTCGCATTAATGCCATCAACAGAGAATACCACCAGGCTTAGCTGGAACCTGAGCCTCTGAGCCAGGGGCCTAGGCCTGTGCTTCTGTTAGGCACAGAGATGAGGAGCGATAGAATCACAGCTGGTAACATTGCTGGAGTGTGTAGGGGGAAAAGGACACAATCTGCCCATGCTGGGCTTTGCTTGGGGACTTCATTTTCCTCCGTGTATTGTCCTATGTGTGAACTCTTAGCTCGATCTCTGGGGCTCAGAGCACACATACACCTTACACACTGGACTCAGCCAAGCTTCAGGATGCCACCTATTCTGACTCCCCAGTCCCTAATTCTCCAGATGCCACAGGAAGCAAGAAGGTGTGGTTCATCAGAAGATCCCAGAGGAAGCCACTGAAGGCTAACTAAGCACTGCCCTAGCCACCTCTATTCTAGGGGTCCTGTCACTTGGAGACAAACTTCCGTCTCTGAGTGCCCCAGTTTCTAATCTGTGAAATGGGGATAACTATCTTCCCTGCCTACCTTATGGGTGACGATGAGGATCAAATAAGATAATGGTTATGGAAGAGCTTTGAACACTGTAAAGTACCGTGGAAATTTTGCGAGTGTGATCAGGAGCAGCCACGGCCCCCACACTCACTTCAAAGGGTAGAAACAGGGTGGAGAAGGCTGACATGCTCTGCTTTTGAAGTGCACAAGAGCGGCTCTCAGTAGAGGAAAAACAACGCTGCTGCCGCTTAAAAGGCAACTTTCAAAACAACCATTTTCCCTCTGAAGGGAGACTATACTTGGGAGTACTTCAAAGGCTAGGGGAAATTTCCTGAAAAAAAAAATGACGTTCTCAATCCAACTTTTAGTTAAGTCACAGTTATTTAAAAAACCTTCAGAACTCCTCATTTATTTTAAAAGAATTTTAATGCCTTTAAAAAATTAAAAACTGTTAAGAGGGGAAGGCAAGGTCCTGCTTTTCTCCTGGCCCTTTGGCGCCTATTGCGGTTGCAGAAGGTGGAGGTAATGAGCCTGATTCATCTGCTTCTCCCTCTGATTAAACATTCTCCCTGTCCTGATAAATTTCTTACTGAGAAGAAGTCACCAGGAATAGCAGCGTCTCGCATCCATCTCTGACACCCAGCTATCACACACAGTCAGGTTATTTATTATTTTTCTCTTCCTTTGACTTTACATATGGCAGCCTGCTAAGGACCAGTTTCAAGGAGCCAATGAAGAATCACAATGCCCTACCTGAGACTTCCAAGTAAAGAGAGATTTATTAATAACAATAACATCATGTGTGTGCACACTTGCGTGTGCTGGTATGCATGCGTGAGTGTGCACTAGTGTTTGGAAACTGGAGGACAACCTTGGCTGTCAATCCTCAGGCATTACTCACCTTTTTATCGTTTTGTTGAGACAAAGTCTATTTTGGCTCATAACTTGAGAAGTAAGTTAGTTGAGTCAGCTAGTGAGTCCCAGAGATCCCCAGTCTCTGTCTCCTCAGCTCCCCGATTGCAGTTAGGCTACACTGTGTCCAACATCTCTTAGATGGGTCCTAGGGATTCTAAAAACTGAGGTCCTTGTGCTTGCAAAGAAATCACTGCACCTCCTGGGTCATTTCTCAGCCCTTGATTAATTATTATTCTTGAAATGGCCTCACTATTCAGCACAGACTGGCCTGGAACTCATTGTGTAGACCAGGCTGGCCTTAAACTCACAGCAATCCTCCTATCTCAGTCTTCCCAGTGAATGCTGAGAACATAGGCTGAAGTCACTTTGCCTGGTAAGACTTTTATATAAAAATGTTAAATTCAGAAATAAACAGAGCTTAGGCAGTAGGTAGTAGGCTATGATACAGGAGTGTCTGGACATGACCCCCAGAAGATCAGCCCTCTGGAACTTGGACAAACCTATTCAGAAATATGGTTGTCTTTCTCCAGCATCCTGCTGAGAAAGCTTCCGGGGACTGATGGCCCCATAGTTCTGGAGATGCCAAGTTAACCTCATCTTCAGGCTCCTCTGGCCGTCAGACAAGGAGATTTCTGAGAGACATGTCTTATTTTTCTCATAGCTTGTATCTACGCCTAGAGACTGTGATCAAATGGACGCCTCTTAGCTAAAGTCCAAAGCTCAGGAGAGTGTTCACATTTTCTGC
This sequence comes from Mesocricetus auratus, assembly GCF_017639785.1. Taxonomy (NCBI): domain Eukaryota; kingdom Metazoa; phylum Chordata; class Mammalia; order Rodentia; family Cricetidae; genus Mesocricetus; species Mesocricetus auratus. The sequence goes on along the minus strand of NW_024429267.1, from coordinate 40,111,759 downwards.
TCTTAGGCAATGCACACATCAGACAGCGGCGAGGGCTTGGGCGGAGAGGGCAGATAGAATGTGAAGAGATGACCCACAGAGAAAGCACGCCACACCTCCCACCGGCTCTGGCCTTGGAGTGCGTTTTTTGCAAAGGGCTTTGAAGGCACAAGTGAAAGAAATCTCAGTGGTCGGAAGCCAGAGAAAGGCAGCTGCCAAGGGGAGATTAGTCCCAAGGAACAGAGAAAGAGCCCCTGCGAGCAGGGTGACGTCACACGGAAGAAGGGTCGTCTGAGTCCCAGCTCTTCTGCCACAGTTTTAAGCAACCCATTTAATTAAAGTTGTGTCTCTTGCTGGCACGAGAGCAATGGAAGTGTCAGTTTGCTTGTCAGGAGCTCCTTTGCCTGGAGCATAGATCAGAGCACGAGTGGCTGTGTGCCAGGCTTCGCTCCGGCACAGATGGGAAGGCCAGGGGTAATTACCCTGCCCTGGCCACTTGCCTTCCTGTGTGAAATTATAGAAAAGTAGGCGACAGTGTCTCCACCTGATTCTTATTCTGCATCATTTCCAGGGAAGGAATAAAGACAAGCACACACAGTGTTCTGATTCCGGCAGGAAGGCTGCTTGGAGCCTTCCCTCTCTAAGAAGCCTGCTGTGGAGGTAAGCCATGAATTGACCCAGCTATGGAGATTGTCTGACTCCAGCTCCCTAAGTGTAAGTAGCTGATGGAACTCTCTAAGCTCTGTAAGGCACATGCAAAGGTGTTTCCCATCTCTGCCATCCCTCGCCTGTGCCTTGTCACATCTCCCCTTCCCATTCACCAAGCGTGTCCCTAGACGATCCTGGGCTGCCTGCTCATTGCCAGTTAAGAACATAGCTAGAGCTGGACCGTGGTGGCGCAAGCCTTTAATCCCAGTACTGGGGAGGCAGAGGCAGGTGGATTTCTGTGAGTTCAAGGCCATCCTGGTCTGTCCAGGAAAGGCTCCAAAGCTACACAGAGAAACCCTGTCTCAAAAAACCAAAAGAAAAAAGGAAAGAGAAAGGATGGATGGAAGGAAGGAAGAAAGAAAGTATGTAACTAGAGAGCTCCACTTACTCACTAGGAATCTGGGTGGGTTTGGGAAGAGAGAGTGTGGCTTATACTCTTGACTGTGGACTGCCTTTGGGGTATTAACCTGAGGTCAGCATGCCTGAAGCCTCCCTTAGCTTGCTGGTCTGCTCCTTGGTGCCCTGTCTAGTCACAAAGCTGGGGCTCCTGACTCAGTATCTCCCTATTTCCATGCTCTGAGATTACTCCTGTACCAGACACTTCCTCCCTGAGGCCCTTGGAAAGCCCTTTCCTCCATTGAAAGAGACTCTGACTGTAGATCAGGGCATTCTGGTTCAGCAAGGAAGCCCAGGATGTGCAGTGCCCTACTGAAAGTTTACAGGAGGTGGCCAGCAGCATGCTTGCTGAGCATGCGTTACATGAGATTGGTGCTAACAGATAGGAAAGGTTATCTCATCATGTGGTTATTGGAGAAATGTGGCTCTATGTCAAGAGATTGTTCAGGTCTGACCTGTGGCTGGCAGAGAGTGAGTGGGACCTTGTCTTCACATGGATTTGGGTGATGATCAAGATGATGATGACGATGACAATGATGACAACAATAACAAGAATGAAGACATAATGCACTAGACACCTCTCATTTTCTTTTGACAACTTCGTAGCTAACTCTTGCTCTGGTTTTGCTGTGAGAAGCCCTGTGATGTGAGTATAACCTGATGGTACCTCATTCTAGCAAAATGTGAGAGTCATTTGCCTCAAAACACAGTGAATGTTGTGTAAACCAGAGTAGAAGATTGGAACTAGAAATGGATTTTCCCAGAAGATGGATGAACAGTCTAGTGAGTACATTGCTCATAGTCTTTTGGTGCTTTGAGGCTAGCTAGCTGGAAGGTTTCCTGCTAGGATATGGGTGACCAGGACTGGGTTCCATCCACAGATACAAGAGTCAGGATGATTGTCATCAATGCTCAATGGTTTGTGAATTTCACACACACAGTGTATAATGGAAGGGAAGTCATCATTTCCAACCAGTTTCCCTGAGAGAATAAAAAATGGGGCCTTCAAAACAGTCTGTGAAGAACAATAAGGAAACAACTGACTCAAGGTCCAGCTTGGGGTGGCCCAGCCTGGCATTGGTCCCTTCTCCGCTTCTATTCAAAACCCACTGACTCCTATGTTGCTTACATGAGTTGCCTCTAGCCCTTGATGGGTTTTAGCCACAATTTATGGCTTAAAAAACCCAGGTATCAGGAAGCTAATAGCAAGGAACAATGAATCTATGAAAACTTTAGATGCAGAAACTCCCTTGGAATGCAGAAAGAGGCTCAGCTATCAAGTAACAGGGTGTAGTACAAGAATTGTTCTTAGGTCAAGAGGCTGAGACTTGCGCTTGCTTCTGACTTGTCCTCTGATGCATATCCAGGCCTCGGCAGGAGGAGTCACTTTTGCTAGATATCTCAACTTCTTCCATTGACTTGGGGCCAAGCTGCCCCTGCTCAGCAGCTGGGAACGAAATCTCCCCCAAGTGGTTATCTGTCAGACTGTGGCACTCAGCATCAAGTCTGGGGTGGGGGTGGGACCCGGCATTCTTCCTCTGCTTTCCCTCACCACAGTGTACAAACACTGGCTGCCCTTATGCCAGCTGCTCCTCCTGCCTCTTGCTGTCTCCCCTCCCTGCCTGTGCTGGCCTCTGCTGCAGCTCCCGTTCCCCTCCTTTCCATAGAACTCTTCCTTCCTGTCCTCCAGGGCTCAGCCAAATGTACCCCTCGAAGATGGGACTTTCTTGACCCCTGAAGCAAACAGACCCTGGGCCCATCTACCATCAGTTTCATTTCTCACAAGCCCTGGTGTTTTGTGTCTTGAAGCACTGAGTGACAAAGGAGGCCAGTGACTGCTTTTCCCCATCCTATGTCGACTGGCCTTGCAGGTTGCAGGCAGGAGACTGGAACAGGGTGGGACAGATAGGCTGGAGATCCCTCACTTTCTGCCTCAGGTAGGAGCTCCAGTGGCAGTCAGGGCAATTGGAAACCTTTGGAGGGTGTTAAGCAGAAGGAGGCATCCTCCCATATACTTTCTGAAAATATCACTGTGATTGCTCCGTGCAAAATGTATTGGATTTGGGGAAAAGGATTTAGGAGGCAGTCCCAGTGAGAAATGATAATGACTTGGACCAGAGTGATTGCAACTCAGAGGGAGAGAAGTGGGCAGATTAAAGCTGTCTTTGAAGGAAGGATTAACAGAACATGGTGATTGTTTGGATGGGATGCTTGAGGGAGAAGTTGAGATAGAAATGACTTCCTGGCTTCTAGTTTGGGCAACTGTGAAGACAGAAATGTCATTTGTCATGATGATAAAAAGTCAGATGAAGCAGACATTGTTCTGTTTAGGGGGAAAGTTCATGTGTATTTCTGTGGTCATTTTTTTTCTCTGATCCTATAGTATCTTTTGTCTATTGGATCTATTACATATCATCTATGGGTCTTGTTATCTATATTATATCTACTATATCTTGAAGTTTGGTCTGTGTTGCACATACTGTGTGATTATCTTATATTCTATTTGTTATGTATAGATGGAGTACTTGATGCCATTGGTATATTTGATGCCATTTACTATACTTGATGAGATTTAGTATATTGGTCTTGCATTATGTACCCTTCCAAGTTCATAACTTAGATTTTGTAGGGCTTTCTTGTGTTGGTGTGTGAATTCCTTAAGATTTTCCATGTAACCAATTATGCTGATTGTGAATAATCACAGTTTTTCCTCCTTATTCATAATCTGTGTGTTTAGACCTCTATCGCTTATAAAAACTAGGACATCTACTCACCCCAGACAGAGAAACAATAACATACCAGACTGCAATTCTACTGAAATTCTACTGAAGTCAAACTTGACAAACCAATAAGTTTATTAGGGTTTTCATGTAGGCATATGAATGAAGGGTTGCTTACAGTGGGCAGGGGAGAGCACAACACAAAACACATGACCAAATAGCCCACCCCCGGATGTGTGATGATGCATGGAAGCTGTGACCCTAGAGTTCCCTATAGGACTTGAAGGCTACTCAATAGGTCAGAGTCCCTCATGCATCAAAGATAACCTTGGATAGGGGCCTTGTAGCTCTTACTAGTTTCGGGAACTTCCTAGGACTTATGAGTTCTACCACAGCCCATGAGACCAGCTCCCTATAACTGCACTAAGGTTGCAGACAAAAGGTCATCAAAGCAGCAAGGACTTAGGAAACTTTTTATCTGAGGGTCTTAGGAATAAGTTTTTATTTGTCTGAGGGAAAACACTCACGTACATGATCTGAAAGTCATGTTCTTTTTATTTCCAGCTCTCATTCTCTAGTTCCAATTCTGTAGCTCTAATTCTTTCATTCCAATTCTCTCTAGCTCCTTTGTTCACATAGCTCATATACACATTCAACAGCAAACTTTTTACAATAAGAAAGATTACAGAAACTTCTTCTTAGGGTCACATGCATTCCTTTAATAAATGATAAGAAGCAGAGCCATTTACCATGGCAACACATACGCAGGGACATAGTGTTTGGCATTTTCCCGGGCCAGTGGCATTGAAGTCATCCCAAACCTAAAAGTACATTTTCTTATCTTGCATGCAGCCCAAGGCACAAGGGGAAAAGCTTGTAAATTTTTTATTCAAGGCTATGAGGCCAGACCATTTTTCTGTAGCCTTGGCTATCCAGGCTCTGAGGCCATACCATCCTCATAGACCTGGCTATCAAAACTGTGAGGCCAGACCATCTTCTGTAGCCCTGGACATCTGTGAAACTTTCCCCATGGGAAGCTGTTTCTCTCTGAACTTGGTTAATTGTTATTCTCATCCTCCATATAAATTTTAGAACAGTAGTCAGCCAAGTCTTGAATTTTGTGCCATAAACTGGTTAGAAGTTTGTACAGAGTGTTAATTGCTTAAGGAATTTGAATAGGGAGTGTCATCAGTCCATGTGTTATCAGCTAGACCTGACAATAGAAACTGGCAAATGATTTAGGTCTCTCTGTGTCTACAAAACTTTGATTCAACAAACTAGACATCTACATCTCTGTCCTTGAGTATTATCTGTGAAAGTCTAACTCGCAGTCCATTCACAGAGATATTCAGTCACTTATTTGTATGTAGCTTGTCTTAGAACTCAGAAGAAATTGTTTTATGCCGGTCTGAACCAGTGATAAAATACAGGGCCACAGTGTCCTACAGTCCTCATGGAATAATATATCTGGTTATGAAGCATATTCTAATATATTTTCTGTATATCAAAATTATACAGTTTAACGAGAAGTCATCTTCCTGATCAGCCACAGATGTATGTGCCCATAAGACTGAGATGTAATAATAAGAAAACATGTACAAATTACATGAAAATGTATGGTAATGTGGATATTCCACAGCTGTTTTTGCACATGTGAATTTACAGACAGAAACAGCTGGTTTCCAGAGTTTGTGGTTCTGTAAGTCTTGTTTGATCAGGGTTCTCTCCATCAGAGGATTGTTCATCTGGTGGGGTGACACCTGAATTATCAATTACCATCTGCTATATATGTGTCATGGACTACAACAGCTCATGGACAGAGAGTTCTTCCTGTTCCAAGTCCCACAAGATTACTTCCTACCTGGAAGAAATTTGTTACCCAGCAAACTTCCATGCCCAACTTGTGTGAAGCAGCAAGAGAAAATATACTGATGTTATCAGGGAAGAGGCATTCAGAATTTTGTCATCAAATGTGATATTTGCTGTAGGATTGGGGGGAGGGCAGAATTTTTAAAAATCAGAATTATGTGGTTCATTTTTATTTATTCTGAGAGGTTTTTAAACATAATAAATATTGGATTTTGTCATTTTTCCATGTTTATTGAAACAATTACTTTTCCCTTTATATTCTTTTTAAAATACTGCCCTATTGTCATATACTTGATATTAAACAACTTGTACATTGAATCTGGAGAGATGGCTCAGTTGTTAAGAATACTTGCTACACTTCCAGAGGACAAGAGTTCAATTCCCAGCTCCCATATCAGGTGACTCACAACCAATTGTAACTCCAGGTCCAAGGGAACTGACGCCTTCTTCCATTCACTATTGGTGCCCATACACTATTGGCACATGGCATCCTCTCATGTGGATCAAACCACATACACGCACTATCTCAAAGCATTGTCCATGATCCTCTGGCTCTTACTATCTTTCTTCCCTCTCTTCTGCAATGTTCCTTGATCTTAGGTGTAATTACACAAAGAAAAGCATATGAGGCCTCAATCCTACACAAATAGCAAAGGCAACTGAGTAAAGCTAGGAGCATGGCCTTTTCCAAAGAAGAATATACCAAATGGTTGACCAGTGTCAAAACGTCAGCCCTGAAAACCTATGTGCAAGTAACATTATACAGATTCAATGAGTTATACTTAGGGATATTTATGTATATACAGATACATACATGCATGTGATAACAATTGATGAAAATGAGGCCATGAATTTGAAGGAGAGTGGATAAGGAGGTAAGGTGAGGGTTTTGAGGCAGGAAAAGGAAGGCAGAATTGCTGTATTAAAATACAATCTCACAAGAATACACATACAAGAATATTTTTATGAAACCTGTACATATTGAATGTATACAGCTCAATGATTCTAAAGACATGTATGCATCCATGAAGCGATTGTACCAGCTATAAATCTATCCATTCTTTACAAAAGTTCCCTCCTTTCACATATTATTTTATAATGAGAACATGTAACATAAGATATGTCAGTGAATGAATAGTCTATATCTGTCTGTGAATGCTTTATATAAAACAGCAAGGTTAAATGCAGGCACAATGCTATCCAGCAGACCTCTGACCCGATGAAACTTTGTGCCCTTCACATAACATTTCCCGGCTCCTCATCCCCAAGACCATGGTAACTACTATCCTGCTCTCTCTGCTTCTATGCATTTGTTTTGGCTTCATTGTATAAGCTGTTTCATGTGGTATTTCTGCTTCTAAATATGGCTTTTCTCACTGAACACAGTGTACTCCAAGTCCATCTTTGATGTAGAGAATGGCAAGATGTCCATCTTTTTCAAGGCTATTAACAAGTAAATATCCCATCATATGTGTTACATTTTGAATCCATTTATCTGTCAGTGGACATTGCCTCCACACCTTGGATAACGTGGATAATGATGCAATGGGCACGAAAATGCAGAGGTCTCTACAAGGTGCTGATTTCAATTTTGTGTCCTTGATAAAAATCTCATTCCAGCAGTGTTTTTTTTTCATAATAGCTGGATTCAGATTTTTGTCAAGTATTTTATGTCTACCTTAGGGGATTTCTTTTTCTTTCTTATAAAGTATATGATCCTTGTAGCTAAGATGTAGCCTTTTATGGGGAGGGCTTGAGTATTCCCATGTCTCAACAGGGAGTTTTCACTGTGATAGATACAAACTCTAGTGTCTCCCATTCAACAGCATCTGCTCACTGCTGGGCATTAGGGGTACTCATATAACAATCATTTCAGGATGCTCAGCTGCTGTGAGCGCTGGAACTGCTTCCCCAGCTTAGTCAGACTTGGCTTCTGCTGGAATTCACCTATTTGTTCCATAGTAAGGAAACATCCTCAGACAGAAGGCCTGAGGAACTTGGGACCATCCTAATGTGACCCTCTTGCAAGGATTTTGTAGTTCAACTTTGCCTACTTCCCAATTCTTTTGAACAACCAAACATGTGTATAACTTTGCAAGATAATAATAATTTGATGATGGTAATATATATGGCCCTAACTTTTTCCTGAGCACTCAGTTGGATTAACTGTCTTCCTTCCAAATTGTCTCTTGGGAATGCCTATCACTTCAATTTTACATTTTTAGGGTATCCCCAAATGACTTATGGTTTTATTTTTTATTCTTTTATTTTGTAAATTCTCTTGTCAATTTCAACTTCCAATCCTTCCAGTAATTTATTCCCTTTTGTAGTTCCTTTTTTCATATTAAGGTTACATTTTTGCTCTCTGAAAGAAAATCTTGGTAACCACTTTTCTTTGGTTTTATGGATCTAAGAAACTGGAAGTTTGGCTGAGCACTATACAGGACAGCCCCCTTGTATGTGTTTGGAACCCCAGGGCATGGACTGGTAACACGGACTGTTGGCTGACTTGTTTCTTGAGGAAACCTCAACTCTACTATCTTCAGGTACCCTTTTAGATGGGTCAAATGCCCCAGAGAAGAATGTTCTTGTCATTCTGGGAAGTCAAATCTGGCTGCTAGAGTCTGGTGACTGAAAGTGAAAGGGGGTCTGGTGTCCCTGATATTCTGTATATAATCTTGCATAACCTCTCTCCTTGTGTTATGTTACCCATGTATTTGCATGGGCCTGTTCCCCAGAAAGAGGCCCTCTTTTCTCCCCTCTACAATTGTACAAAATGTAGAAGAAGCAACAGTAATTGCTGTCTTTCTGGGGCAGGGAGTACACATTGGCAATCCCTAGCATCCTAAATTCATGCTGGTTTTATTCCACCCCCAGAAAACCAGGACTGATAATTTCTGAATATTTAGAAAAATTAAGATTGGAAACCAGTTGCTGAGGCCTTTAGATTTCTGTTTTCTTCATGTTCAGTCAAATGGTGTAAGCTCTTCACAGTGATGCATGCCTGTAATCCCAGCTGCTTGGGAGGCTAAGGCAGAAGAATCATGATTTTGACACTTGCCAGTCTACGCAATGAGTCCAGTACCAGTCTATACAGCATAGTCAAATCCTGTCTCAAAATGAAAATAATAAAATGGATAGAGGTGCAGCTCCGTGGTAGAGAGCTTTCTTAACTTTTCTAACTCAAAGGGAGTTTAGCTTTCAGTCTTCAGTATGTATAAGAAGCATAAGAGTTTAGATACCTATTTTCCTGTCATTTTTAAAATTTTTTAATTTTACTATGTATGCAGTTTTTTATCTGCGTACATGCTTGCACACCAGGAGAAGGCATCAGATCTCATTTTAGATGGTTGTGAGCCATCATGTGGTTGCTGGGAATTGAACTCAGGACCTCTGGAAGAACCTGCAGTGCTCTTAACCTCTGAGCCATCTCTCCAGCCCATCCTGCCATTTTTATAGTATTTTGGAGAAGACCCCCCTCACTATTTTTCAGATGAAGTGATAGCCTGATATATTGCAAAGCACAAAGTCACCAAGGGAAAACAAGCTTGGAGATAGATGTCGAGGTTTCTAAAATTCAAAATACTAGGGTGAATGTCAGCCTTGTCTTCAAACTTCACAGCAAGACTAAGAGAGTGAGCCTTGGACTTAGCAACACAAAAAGAAGAATGTGGTAAACTCTTTGTCATGAGACTTGGTAAACAACTATTGAAGTAATCACAGATGTCTTCCCAGACAAGCCTTGGGAAGCAGAGCCATTGTTGATCATATAAAGGAGCAAGTTTGGGACCTGTGCAGAAGTCCATCTCCCTACCCTGCAGTTTCTTGTTTCTTGCATCCATCCCAGTTCTAAGCCCCATCCATATTTCAAAGACATTGGACCAGAGTGCGCTCAACTTAATTCCACTTGTTTTCTCATTATTTTGGTTGGTTTGGGGGTGGGAATGCCCTGATGTAGCTTGATTTGAGGCTCTGTTTTCTCAGTCAGTTTCCTCACATGATACACTCCTGACACTCCTGAGAACTAATAACCATAGCTATCAGTTATTTCCAAAAAGTTTGAGAAGAGTTGTTTCTCTAAGGCACTAATTCTCAACCTTCCAAATGCTGTGACCCTTTAGTATAGTTCTTCATGTTGTGGTGACCCCCAAGCATAAAATTATTTCATTGCTACTTCATAATTATTTTAGCTACTGTTTTGAATTGTAATGTGAATATCTGATGTGCAGAATACCTGATATGGGACCCAAAGGGGTCTCAGTCCACAGGATTAGAACCATTGTTCTAAATGTTTCTTAAATAAGACCATAAAAGACTTTAGTAGAAGTGTACCTTATCAAGAGCAGGCATCACCCAATTAGGAAGGTAGGTTCTTTTATGGTGGGCTCTGGACACTACTGTACCATTCCAGTGTCTCCAGATTCCCTGGGACCATCTACTATGGAAAACTGCTCTTTTCCTGATGCTCCAGACCTTTAGAAATCTATAGACCCAGACAGATTACCTCTGCCATCTTGCCCTTTCCTGCTCACCATCTGGGAACACCAATCAATACAGAAAGGGTTGGAAATAGGGAATTATCAGAAGAAATTTTGTTTTCAGGTTGAGAACTTTTGCTTTGATTCTGACTTGGGCATGTCATCACAGGACAGAAGTATCAGGATCACCTCCCTGCCACAGAAGGAATTATTTTCACTGGCATCTTTCATTTCTGATTCCCCTCATCCTCATATGTCTGTGCTGACAAACGAGAGCTGTCAGAGCCACCTGTCACTGCAGAAGGAAAAAAATACCTATTTGACAACTGTATCATCCTCTAGGATATTCTGTGCCTAATGTCTACGTTCCAACCCATGTTTGTGACACTTGGTTATTTCAAAGGGTTTTGTGAAATTCTTCAAAAAGGAATCTCAAACTCTATTAATTTAAATTCATCGTCATTTTGAACGTGTTATCTGACAGATTTGAGAGGGAGTGAGTGTCATAAAACCATGCAGTAAGAGGGCCTTCTTGAAAAAAAAAACAGCTTTTCTCATTAAAAACAAATACAGGAGCCTCCAAGTATTGCAGCAATCAAGGACGCTCGAAGGTGACTCTCATTGTGGTTGGGGTTGGTGTGGCAGGAAAATGCTTTGTTCTAATTCAGTGTTAACCATACACTGATGGGAGGATATTATTTGCACCTTCCAGGGGCTTGGGATAAGGTTCAGTGGATACAGTACTTGCTGTTCAAGCAGTAAGACTTCAGTCAAATTCCCAACATCCACATACAAAGCTGAGCATGGCAATGTCCCCCCATAATTCCAGTGCTGGGAACATTGGTAGGGCTTGCTGACAGGCCAGGCCAGCTAGTTGCTGAACTCTAGTTTCAGTGAGGGACCCTGTATCAAAAACTATGAGGGACAGAGCTATAAAGGAAGACAACCAGACCTCAACCTCTGTCCTCCACAGGTACATGCTTGTGTACTAGCACGCATACCCACACATGCAAATGCAAACTCCCCCTCCCTCCCTCTCTCTCTCTCTCTCTGACACATACACATAGAGACACACACATACTTCCAAATAAAATCAAAATCACATGTTACTATTTCCCTTGAGACAAAGTTACCCAGTGCTAACAACAATTTGCTTTCCCCACCATGTCTTGAATTATCTCTTACAAACATGCCACAGCCGTGTGGGATGCAGGACTTCCCTACTGTCTTATGAAACCCAAGCTTGCATATTCTGTCCTCTGGTTCCTGGTTCAAGATGTTTCTGTTTGTTTGGGATTTTGTCTTACTAAATACCAGCCAAAGTAAAAAGAAAGTATTGTGTACAAAGGGGCCTCAGTCAGTATTGAATTGCTCATTTTCAAAGTTCAGTGGCAATCTTCTTTGGCTTCAGATTTGGGATGGTGGTCTATACAAAGGTATTGCCCCTTTCACCCATAGGTCCTCACAGAAGTGTCAATCACTTCTGGGGGAAAAAGAATAAATCTGTGGCAGCACTTAATATAAGCCAAAGTGTCATCAAGGAAACAAGAAGTGATAAAAAATTTATGGGTGATTGAATACATATATGATGGGATTTCTGCAGCTCAAAACCAGTCAGGGAGAAGGCACTCATAGCATAAAGCAATGTTTCCCATGGGAGCCTCAGAACATCTCCCAGCCTGTGTTTGGCCATGAGAGACAATCAGAATCATTAGTTGCAACTGCCTGCAGAAGTGGTTTCAAATTGTTGTGAGATACATATTCATTATTCATTTAAAAATCATATTTGCAATGTATGCCAATTTATTTATTTATAATTTACATAAATATATTAGGTTCATTAGCAAATATCTTCTCGACACACATAAATTGTTAGGTTAATCATTAATGATCAGGAATGAAAGTTTATATTTCAAATGCTCTCCATGACAGTTGTGAGCTTTGTGTGCCAAATCTCCATCAGCTCTTAAGACATCATCATTATTCATGTCACATGACGTGACAAATAAAGGTTAGAAGTGTCTACTTGCCTTGTGCCAGTGTTTACTAGCACTGATATTTAAATCTTTGATTAATATTTTCTTTGCCAGAATTTTAATCATTTAACCATTTTGAGAGGATTAGGTTTTTTTAATGGAATGTATTATCCATAAATCCCCTTAAAGAAGAAGAGATAAGCACTGATTCATCACAAGACAAATAAGCAAGCAGACTTTGGAACCTGTACTCTTACTTCAGGAATGATCACTCATATATTGAAACCACACAGGTTTTATGTCCTTCATAATTTAGCTAAAATATATTTACACAACCATTCTAAGATGTTTGGGGGTGGGATCCACTTCAGTATCCCTCAGGGAGGGTACCTCCAGTGGTGGTCCTGGGATGAGGGCTAGCTGGTACTGGACTTCCTGGCTGAATCATCCAATTCTGGCTGTACTTTTCAGGACCACTGTGTAGCTATTAAGGAAAATGAAGAGGGGCAATGAGGGTATCTCCCATACTCCTCAACACAACACACACACAGACACACACACACACCCTAACAAGCAAAACTAAACAAAAACTAGGATAGCATCACTCCAAAGTAAAATAAATGCAGAAGACAAGGGCTAGACCCAAGTCATTCAGACACTAATGGGAACACCCTTCCCTCCAAACCTTGTACACAACAGCAAGAGTTCCTTACCACTATCTCTATGCAACAGCCTAACCCTTCAATCATAAATGGAGAAAGTCAGCCAGATCACCTGACTTTGAAGAGAAATGAACAGTATGAAAGAGAAGTATGTCACAGCAGACAAAACAAAGCAAAACAATACAGTAAATTAAAGAAGTCAATGAATGCAAGCAAAAAATGAAGGCAACTTAAAATTTTCACTTCATACTTAGGTTCTTAGAGTCATGATAAAAAAGAAATAAAGATGAGCAATCAGAGATGGGAAAGTGATTAAGTATTTGAAATCAGAAAACCAAGATCATAAGTAAAAGAGTAGAAAACAGCATAAATAAAAACCAGACTACCACATGAAAAAATAAGAAATATTCTACAGCATAGAAAAATGGAAATGGGAAATATAAGCACAAATTATTTTAAGAGTAAAGGAAAGGAATTATCCAACTGTGAACAAAGATGAAGACACTATTATCAAAAATAATGTCATCTACTCAGACAAATGGCTTGAGCCAGCTTTACCTTTCTTGTCTCTACTGAACACACCTATAAACACTAGATATGGAGCAAGGAATGACCAGGGAACTCCAAGTGTTACTAAGGAAAATAAGTTCATCTCTTTGTTTCAAGACTAGATGAAGAGCAGAGACAGGGTGCCTTGCATCCCCACACCTACCTAGTAGGGACAGATTACCAAAGCCAGCATTCCCAATCCAAGCCTGGTAATTCAGAGCAACTCAGGGACACTCTGTCTTTTGAAATGAACAGAAGTGCCTTTACCGAGATGTGGTAGACCCAACAGAGTCAGCAAGGGGAACTGCTCAGAACACTCCTATTAGGAGTAAAAAGCCAGGGAATCACTTTCCCCCATCAGACATGACAGATCCCCAGTCTATGGGACGAGCCAGAGCTGCAGGCAGGTGAAGCTTGCAAAAAAGATTCAGTCACAGCAGACTGTCTGATCTTGGAAACCTCTGTGCTGGGGAGTCACCTCTCCTACACAGAGACACACACCAGGAGGGTCATAGACCCAACTGCACTGCTCCCACAAACTCCTTCACCCTTTGGGCTCTAGACTCTTATCCTTTATCCAGAACACTCTAAAGATTTATTTGAGGAAATAAGTGAAAGACTCCTGGGGGATCTTTTACTCCCTCATCAGTGAATATCCAATGGTCACAATTGACAAGGAGCCAGTGGGAACTTAAAGGAGGTCCGATAAACCGAGCAGACCAAAATACCATCACAAAGGCTTCAATGTTAGTCTGCCTACAAGAGCCTACAAGTATAGCCCAAGTTCTACTCATCAAGCCTGAGGAATTACTGTCCAAACGTGGGGGAGAAAGAGTGGGATGAGATGATATTTGTAGAAATAATTCTTTAAAACACATATTTCCAAAATTTGGTAAAATAAACAAATTTACAGATCCAAGAAGTTAAGAGCCTCCACAAATCTGTGTCATAAGACATTATAATTAGATTTATACAAGCTAAAAAATACAGAATAATGAAAACAGACAGGCAATAACATACCTGTGTAGGACCATATTCTAGAAATGATGATCTTCTCATTTGGAACCATGAGGGACAAGGAGCAGAGAGAAATGGCTCAATTCTTTTAATGCACTGAGAAAAAGGAATTGTAAACAGCAAATTCTATACCCAGTGAAACTAACTTTTAAGGATAAAGGAGAAATAAAAACATCCTCTGCCAAAAGAAAACTAAATAACACATTACTAGTAGATACATCTTTTAAAAATGACAAAGAATAATGCTTTAAGGGAAAGTACAGTGGGAAAAAAGGAATCTTAGTGTCTAAAGATGGAATGGAAATAATAGATGTACAGAAAACCTGTCACAAACAACCATTTCCATCATGTGTTTTGTGAGTCACACGGAATGAAACAAATTATTAACGTCATCAGATATTCAAGGCAATGGTATTTTAAAATGTCAAGAACAATGATACCTAAATGGAAGTAAATATTCATAATTCAGTGGGATTTGTGAAGTTATTTCTTCCTGATTGATATATTTCTTTCTGATGGAGAAGGTTCATGAGACTCAGAAAGTAAACAACTGTGTAAGTCTCATTAATTGAAACGTTCAAGATTCACAAGGTTCCTTGCCAAAGGGTGTAGAAACAATAATCAACTGCTTGTAGAGAAGACAATCTGAGCAGATGAGCTGCCTGGAGGAGGCTCTCCAATCTGCTGGACTGTCTGGGAGCCTTACAAAGAGCTCTGCGGTAGCTTTCATGAACCATCACTCCATTTTGAAGAAAACCCTTGCCCAAAATCCAATAAGCAGTCCCAATAAACTCATCAATTTGCCAATTATTGATACTTTTTTCTGCCATTTCTCTATCTGACCCAAGTAAGCATTTGCTCATTTACCCCCAGGAAAGTTTCACAAGACACTATGGAAATGGCACAACGTCGATATCAGTTTTAGTGGGTGGAATAATGGCCCTCCAAAGAATGCATATTATTTAAAGCATGAAGGAGGCTTTGTGAGTATGATTGAGAATCCTGAAGGAAAGACTTATGCTGCATTATTTGAGTGGTTGTGATGAGGGATCATAGTAGAGGAATAGGGGAGTGGGGTGCAAAGAGAGGTAAGAGAAAGAAAAACTGGCTTTGCAACAAAGCAACGTTCTTTAGAACCTGGAAAGGAAGACTGATTCTGCCTTGAAATCCCCCAAAGAGAAAGGCCCTGTGATGCTTTGAATTTAGACCTCTGACCTCCAAAACTACAGTAGAATAAATTTGTGATCTTAAAACCCACTGACTTAAAGACTCAGTTTTCTGCTCTAAGGGCCTGGCTTCTGCTATACCATCTGAACTGGATCTTCACCAGGTCTCCTCTCAGATATCCTGCTGTTGCCCTGGGTCATGGGGATCCTGAGGCTTTGGCTCTGAAGTGCAGGCACCTTCACAGGCTCCACCAGTTCATAGATGGGGTACATGCTGGGGTGGACAAACTCAAAGCCCTGGATCTGGCCAGGGTGGTAGCTGAGCTGATCAGTCTGCCAGTTCTCCAGCACCCCAGCCACTGGGGCCAGCTTTCCTCATTGCAATGAATACTTGTAAGTAAAGCTATTTGGGCAAAAGGGTACAGTGTGTGACACATGTGACTCACCACAGCTTCCACATGAGATATTTTTGGGTGGGTTACAAGGGTGAAGGATGGATATGAAAGGACTGGGACATGAGTGGGATTGGAGTATATAATGTGGAATTCACAAAGTATCAGTAAAAACTTTTTTTAAAAAAGAGGACTCAGTTTTCTTTAAGGGGTTGGATACTGGGAGTTTAACTATGCTCCAGTGAGCATGATCAACACACATTGGACTTATGGTATGTCTTTGTTTCTTTGTTTCTCTCTTTCTTTCTTCCTTCCTTCCCCTTCCCTCCTCCTCCCCCTCCTCCTCTTCCTCCTCCTCCTCCTCCTTCTCCTCCTCCTCCTCCTCCTCCTCCTCCTTCTTCTTCTTCTTCTTCTTCTTCTTCTTCTTCTTCTTCTTCTTCTTCTTCTTCTTCTTTGTGTGTGTGTGTGTGTGTGTGTGTGTGTGTGTGTGTGTGTGTGTGGTGGGGGAGAGACCACAAGGATGGGGAAACTGACCAGGGATGGCTAGGAAGTGAGTGTGATCAGAGTACATAATGTGAAATCTCCAAGTAATCAATGAAAATACTGTATTAGATGAAAAACCCACTAACTTTGTGCTAAGTTATTATAGAAGTAACAGGGAACTAAGTAGATTCCTACACCTCACTCTTCAATAAGCTTTCAGTGAACAGCCGGTCAGTGGAGACACACACCTTTAATCCCAGAACTTGGGAGGCAGAGGCAGGCAGATTTCTGTGAGTCTGAGGACACCCTGGTGTACAGAGCAAGTTCCAGTACAGGCTCCAAAGATACAAAGAAACCTTGTCTTTAAAAAGAAAAAAGAAGAAGAAAAAGGAAAAATTTTCAGTGATCACTATGAAAACAATATCAAGAGCAATAAACTTAAAAACACGATAAACACATCAATGTAATTTAGCATATTAATAAGGTCAACAAAGCAGACATTAATATAACTGATACAGAAACAGAAATCCATATATATATATATATATATATATGGATCCCTTTAGAGTGTGTGTGTGTGTGTGTTCATGCCTACCTATATCTATTTAGATAAACTTTTTAAAAGCTATAAGCAAATTCAGCCAAACTGTAGTACAAACAAAATCAATTATATTTCTGCATACTACCAGTGCACAATCAAAACCGAAAACCAAGGTGGCAACAGCCCTTATAATCCTATAAAAAAGAATGGAATACTTCAGAATAAATTTAACTAAGTTTAAGAACCATGCAAGAGTTATATACAGAACACTGTAAAACATTTCTGAAAGAAATCTAATAAAAGCTAATAAATGAAAAGGCATCTGTGTTCATGGATTGGAAGGCTAAGTATTGTTAAGATCACCAAACTCCCCAAAGCCATCTACTAATTCAATGCAATCCATATCAAAATTCCAACAGTATTTCTGCATAAATTGAAAAGGCATATTCTAATATTCATATGGAATTGCACAGCACTCTACATTAACCAGAACAGTCTTTTTAAAAAAGAAGAGACTTGTAGTAGTTGCATCTTCCAATTCTGAACTTTATTACAAAACTACCAGTAATGCAAACACTATGATACTAGCATGAATCTAGACACAGAGTGGTGAGGCCACTGATTAATCTACGCATCTATAGTCAATTTGTTTTTAGACACAAGGAGCCAAGATCATTCAATGATGGAGGAAAAAATACTCTTTTCAATCCTAGAAAAGTTGGGTTTCCACAAGCAAAGGAATTAAGTTACCAATGGACCAGACTGTATATTAATAAAAATTAAGTTAAAATGAGCTGAAAAACCTAAATATAAAAGCTTAAAAATAATTTAAAGAATAAACTGCAGGAGCAAATCTCTGGCAAAGAATTCGTGGATGTGATGCCCAAAAGACAGAAAAAAGAATCAGACATATGGGAACTTGCCAAAATAGTGTTTCAAAAGGCAGAGGGATAAATAGAATAATAATGGGAAAGACCTGAGAAGTGTCTGGTTCCTAGAATACACAAAGAACTCCTATGGTAGTAATAAAAACAACCAAATTAAGGGATGAGCAGGACACATGAATGGATATCTTCCCACAAGAAAACACTGACAGCAGACATGGCCCATGAGAAGGCTGACCATCACCGCTACAAAACCTCAGCAATACACCACCCCAAGGCTATTAAATTATGTGCAATACGAAATGGAAACTAGCAAGTACTGGTGAAAATGTGGAGCACTGGTGATAATCACACCTTGCTGGTGGGAGTGTGAAATGGTGCAGCAATCTTAGAAAACAGCTTGACACTTTCTCAGAAAATGTGAAAACCACCATATGATCCAATCCTCGAATTCCACTCCTAGATATATGTTTTAAAGAGCTGAAAACGGATGCCAAGGCAGAAGCTTAACATGAATGCTCAAGAGTAGAACTACTCACAGTAGCCAGGAGATAGAAGCAACAGGAATGTCGGTGAATGATACACAAACAAAAATGTGGTATATCAGTACAATGGAAATAGTATTCAGCCCTGAAAAGGAGTAACTTACTGGTACTTGATACAAGATCAGAAAGTTATGTTAAGGGAAAGAATACCATATGAATCTTTACATATTGTGAATCCTTTTATGTAAAATGTTCAGAACAACTAAATTCATAGAAATACTCATCAGAGGAGTGACTGTCATAGACTGTGGGCCTAAAACAGAAATTCAATGGGTATAGTTTCCTCCTCTAAAGTAACAAAAGGGTTCTGATGTAATCAATGCTATGGTGGCAGATTGAAATGCTACTAAATAGTTAATTTATGATAGAAAATACTATCTTTAAAAAATCAAACTCCAATATATATATACACTGTGGGAAATAAATATTTGCGTGTTCCTAGAGGTCTCTGATAGTTTGAAAGAAAATGCCCCCCATAGGCTTATAGAGAATGACATTATTAGGAGGTGTGGTCTTGTTGGAGTAGGTGTGATATTGTTGGAGGAAGTGTGTCACTGAGGTGTCAGATGCTAAGCCAGGCCCAGTGTAGTGCCCTCTTGCTGTTGTCTGCTATTCCGGATGATCCCTCTCCAGTACCATGGCTGCCTGCCTCCTGCCAGGCTTCCTGCCATGTTGACAACGAACTAAGCCTCTGAACTGTAAGCCAGTCCCAATTCAATGGTTTCCTTTATAAGAGTTTCTGTGGTCATGGTTTCTCTTTACAGCAATAGAAACTCTAAGTAAGACAAGGTCAGAAGAGGACATTGGATTCCTGTGAGCTGGAGTTACAGTAGGTTGCTAGCCACCTGATGTAGATGATAAGAACTGAGTTCTGGTCTTCTGCAAGAGCAACAAGCACTCTTACCTGTGGTGATATCTTGCTTGTACAAATAAAGTATGTCTGAGGGTCAGAGAATGGAGCTTACCACTAGCTAACCATAGAGGTCTGGAGATCTGTACAGACAGGAAGTGAGATGGCTGGGTGGAATCAGGATATAAGCAGGGAGAAACAGGAAATTGCTCTCTTGTCTGCTGAGATGCTAAGGAGGTAAGGTGTGGTGGTGGCTTGCTCCTTCTTCTCTCTGATCTCTCAGCATTTTCCTCTATATCTGACTCTGAGTTTTTATTACTTAGATCAATTAAGAACTCCATTTACACATACCCACTGAACCATCTTACTAGACCCTGAAAAATACAAAGTTTTTAAATGGAGCACTGTTGAGATTGCAGAGTACCAAAGCAAAGGATAGTAAATGATGTCATCAAAGTCATGCAGAAGAGGCTCTTGCGCTATAGGAGTCATTTAGTATTTGATTGTGACACTGGATAAAAGCCTATACTGGAGCCTGAATACACACACTACACACACACACACACACACACACACACACACACACACACACACACACACAGAGTGGAATGGGTGCAGGGAAATGTGACAAATGTTAATGACTTTATCAATAGCAATGTCTTCTGTCTTGGTAAGTGATGTCACACTCTTGTTAACAGGTGTTACTAGGCATTCCTCCTTCTTTATTATTCCTCAGAGTTGTACATTAAGGTACTATTACCTAAATTAAACAAACATATGACCCAGCAGTGGTGGCACATCCCTTTATTTTTAGCTCTCAGAAGGCAGAGACAGGCAGTCCTCTGTGAGCTGCAGGCCAGCCTGGTCTACAGAGCAAGTGCCAAGACAGGCTCCAAAGCTACAGAGAAACCCTATCTCAAACAACAGCAACAACAACAAAAATATGGTAGCATTGTATAATTAATACAAACTAAGATAGCATCTTAATAGGAGCTATGCTTAAGACAAAGACAAATATTGAAAATGGAAGGAAAGAAACTGGATTACCAATATTAACTAACATATTTTGGGATATCTTGTATGTGAGTCATAATGCCAGACATCTCCATGTCTGTGTTTATACAACACAAACAACATAGAGGATGTTTTGATTGTGTAGAGAACACATTCTAAAAGCAAGGGAATAAAAACAATATAAACATAAAACATCACAGTAAGAAATGGGGAATGTGGAGCAATAGAGAATACAATTCCATAGAGGGAAATGGTAAAGACATTTACTGAGGAAATAGTCTATAGTATTTAATCAGATTTAAACAAAAGAATTCTAATGTAACAGTATTCATTTCACTCACAGTATTTTATATGACAGCACAGAGGGATAAGGAATAGTTTCACAAATGATGAAAAAAATGTTCTAGAAGTAAAGTATAGCAATCATGAACTGGCAGTCTGATTTCATTATGGAATTTGGGTAGTTGAGAACATGAAATTCCTTAATGATTAAATGGAGGGATCCCTGTCCTAACCTAATGAGGAAAAGAAATTCTATGCAAAGCAGTGGCCAGTTTTAGGAACCCTGCCTCCTTCCTCCCTGAGCTGAGCTGTGCTGCATAACCCATGCCAGCAGAAGTCAATCTACAGGGCTCGAGCACTGAGCCAACAGGATGAGAGACCAGTAAACTTGTGACGTTTTTGTGGAGATTAATTGAGGTCAAATTACTTATTCATCCTTGTAAGTGGCTGTTTAACATGTCCTAGGCATTTGTGTTTTCCAGGAGAGTATCAACAGTGCAGTAGTAACAAAATCCTGGGCCCTGGGCTTCTGGTCCAAGAAGGCTTGTTTATCACACATGTAAACTGTAGTGCAGGTCATTTATCCCTCCTCCATTTTGTAGCTAAGAAACACAGCATTCATGACCAAGGTCAGCATAGACAAGAAACATTTTGTAAAGACATTTCTATGCACTGCACCCTCCCCTCTCCCCAGTCTGGAAACAGCTCACCACCCATTGGCTAGAATCCTGTCGCATGGTTCTAGGCTGCCAAAAGGAGGCTGGGACATGTGGTCTTTGCTTGAACTACAAGGATATGCAGGTTTCAGAGGCTCCACAACGTGGAATAAATAGGTACTTGGCTTTCCTGCTGCTGTTTCTACTTTTAATCTCTATTGCTCTCAACACCATGACAATACAAGAGCAGATATAGTTTCCTCCAGCAAATCCAGCTACTCTAGTATGAGCTCCTTGAGAGACTCCTGTCCTTCTCTTTTTAAAAGATGGCTGCCTGGCACAGAACCACTGGCACATCTGTAAAGATCTCCCCACCCACAGTGATTTTTCCTTTGATTTACTGGTTGTGTTAAAAACTGTTGTCCTATAATGGCCACATCTACAGAATGTTGCACTTAAAGGGGAAATTGCCCTTAATAAAAACGAATGATGCTAAGATCCCTGTGTCCCAGTGAAATGATTCTCCTGTATTTTGTTCTATGTGTGAGCATACCAAAAAAAGCTTATTTGGTCTATTATTTCTCAATTACCTCCTCTGGTCTTAGTTCAGGGCAGAGATGGAAGATGGGATCATGAGGCCCATAACATTTGATCTTTTCCAGGCTTCAGCAAACCTGTGAATCACTTTCATAAGCTAAATCAATATCAAATGTCACCTGGTGGCAGGTAAGGGCAATTCGATGGCTTTTCTAATACCTTCCAGGCATTGATTTTCCACATATCAGGATAAAGGACATAAGAGATAAGAGATTCAGGAGTATGCAAAATCAAACTGATCATGGCACTCTGAAGGTCAGATCAAGAGACATTAGAAGAATCCTGACTTCCCTGATCCCCATCTGTTTCAGACACACCTACCTACCCTAGGACAGTCCCTAGTCTAGGAGTCAGGAGGATACCACTCAGCACCACTAATAGAACAGGGCAACTTGTCTGTTGTCTCTATTCTCAAGAGTTTGTGGCTAGAAACTGGGCTATAAGGAAGTGCAAAGTGGAAAACAGGGTCCTCACTGTGTGGTCTCAGTTGAGCAGCATCAACATCACCTAGGACCTTGTACCATTTTAGATCTACTAAATCAGACTCCCTGGGATGGACCCATCCATATGTATACATTGTCCTCTAGCTTGGTGCTTTCCCTGTGTGGAAGGCTCCCAAGGATCATCATCCTGAGTACCCCATTTCACAGAAATGAAAAGCAAGGCCCAGGGAAATGGAGTGCTGTGATTGAGTTTTCTAAACCCAAGTCTCTTTTGTTTAGCTCTTTAAGCTCATCTCTTTGTGTCTTCATCTGGGAAGCTGACCAGGAATGCTGTGCAGGGCAAACTGACAGATTCTAGAGTGGCAGCTGTGACGCAGAGATGAAGGCCAGAGCAGCAGGACAGTTCAAGGGTCATTGCCTAGGGACCCTACCTTAGATTGTCACTCTTTCAGGATGGAAGAGCCCCTTGGAGGTCACCTATCAAATCTCTTACCCAAGAGCAGGGCTGAAGGAAGCTTGCGGACTCTATTTTATATCAATCTGTCAATACCCCTAAGTCAGCATGAAGTAGATGCCGATCAGACACTTGTGGGTAGGCCGACAGTTGATGCCAAAGACCCATCTGTTCAGCAAAGCACTGTCAGCGGGCAAAACAAGAAGCTTCCTAGGCTGGACGGAGACTCAGCTTCAAGTATTTACACAGAGAGACCAATTTAAATATGTTATGTGCCACTTAAAATAAAAGTTGCCATGTCTCCTTGCTTTTATCTAAATTTAACCCCATTACTTTTACTATCTTGGTAATAAAACAGATTGAAGTGTGTAGGGGGAGAGGTTTGAAATAAGGAGCTTGCTTTATTTCTTATTTGCTTTCATTTTTGTTTACACCCTGCCTTGGTTAAAAAAAATTGAAACACTTAAGAACCGTTGTATGTTCTTTCTTACAGGCTCTCCAGTGGAAGCCATGATCAGAGGGTCTCTGAGGCTTAGATCCCATTTGCTTTAAATGGGGGTTCTTCAACCCCAGGTCAGAAGTAGAAATGGGAATGTGTCACTCTGAGCTTGTTTTTGACTCTTGGGATGTCAGAGGATGGCAAATAAAACAAAAGAGTTTACTGGATTGGTAGGCTAGACACCAGGAAGCCACAGCCATTCTTGGGAACTCACCTTCACATGGGACATCTGAATGTACCTTGGGCACCTAACACAGCCTGGATGAGTTCAGTGCCAACCTGTGAAGGGCAAGATGTTTCTTTGATGACCAGGGACAGCAAAGCTGTCAGGTGTGCCAGGAGACTTTGTTTTTTTGTTGTCTTGTTTTGGTTTGGTTTTTTTTTTTGAGATAGCATCCATTGCAACCCCTTTTAGCCTGTCCCTTGAGTTGTCATGAGTCATTCTCTCTGTCTCTCCTCACTACATACTCCAGATGTTCCTTTCTTGCCTAAAATGGCCTGAGGGCCTCCTGGCTAAGTACTCTACTTCCAGAATTAGCAAGATGTGTTCCTGAAATGGGCAGGCATTAAATATGCTCCCTGGTTGGTTTCCATTCTGCCCATTCCCAGTCTTCTCTCTAGGAGACTCTCTTGGTTTCAGCTCAGAATGGTCCTGTGGGAAGTCACTAGAGCACTAAGCTTGGCTTGCCCTCATCACTAGTAGATTCATCAGGACAGGTTAGATTACACTGCATGAACAAAAGCTTCAAGATCTCCCTGGCCAAACATGGCAGCGTCTCAGGCTCCCCAGACTCTTTTATAAATGGACAGTAAAGAGTTCAGGAACAGATGCTATTCTTGCTATCTGCTTCCATGACTACCACAGCAAAAGGAAGGAGGTTTGGTACTCCAATTCTTCCCTCTGGAAGGGGCCTATTTCTTGTCTGCTTATGTTTCATGGTCCAAAGTATGTCTCACACTCCTATAGAATCAAAAAAGACAGAAGCATGATCCAACGGTGCTCATAGAAGTAGAAGATAACCCCAAAACTAGTCAGGTAACAATTGTCACCAGACTCTTGTGGACACAAGAAAGGCATTTTCCCCAAGGCAGTGAGCTAGCCCTTCAGGCCCTCTCCTCATGTACTACTCATAACCAGATTGACATGTCCAGAAATAAACCCAGTCTGTTTAGAGACTGTGTGCATGTCCCCTCTGACCTAAGTGAGATTTAGATAGAGAAAATGGCCTTGGCATCTCTTTCCCAGACTCTCAGGGCACTGCCCAGACAGACAGCATGTGTCTCACCCTGCCTCCTTACATCACTGCACCCATTCTTTGAAAGAAAATGATCAAAAGAAGAGAAACCATAATGTCTTTCCTCATCTTTCTGACCACTAAGTAATTATGCCCTTTCTGTGTCTCCTCCCCTGACTTCATAAAGGATCTTGAAATCAAAATATTAAAAAGCAGAAAATAGTTAGCAAGCATGATCTGGTGACATAAGATAGGACATGAGTGTGGGAGGACAGGTAAAGCAGATCTTCCCCAACCCATATCCCCTCCCCAGGGAAGACTCCCCGAGAGACATACCCGGTTGGGCTGCAGGCTGTGCTATAATTAGAACAATATTGCCCAGTTGCAAAGACATGTGCCTGTTCTCATGAAATGGGAGCATCTGCTGAAATTATTTGAGGTGTTCCATCACTAATTAAAAGTGCTTTCGTTTATAGAGGAGGCGCCATATGGAAGCTGTTGATTCTTGGGTTGCTAGATGTGAATGAGTACTGGGGGAGTTGCTGGGGCAGGTGTACGATGAAGAATATCCTGCAAAATATAGCTCAGCCTTCCAAAAATTCTACTTGCAAGGAGGCATTCGGGTGGGGTCTTGCTGCTGAACTTGTCTTAGTGAGATGTGAAAACACAACACCTCATCCTGGGTTGCACTTACTGTGCTGTGTTCACTTGTAAACCGTTTCCTGGGAGACTGTGATGCCCACTTTATTCACCGAGGCACTATCATGTGTCTTCAAGGAGTTTTCCAGGCCAAACAGGGTAAACTAAAGAACTTGGGAGGCCTCTGTATTAAAGTGCAAGTCCCCTTATGGGAAGTTCTTAAGAATTTTGAGGTGACAGCAGAGCAACAGAGTTACTGAGAACCCTTCTGAGTACAGGTCTTTGTGCAATGGCTAAAGTCAGTCCTTCCAGATAAAAAATGGGGTCTGTTGCAGAAGTAGAGACCAAGAATAGTGAGGAAGGTTAGAACAGGAAGTTGTGCCAGGCAATAGCCACCCATATAGGTGTTAGCTTATATGGGACTTTACACTCACTGTCTTCATTCTTGGAAGGACAGACTTGGAGAGAGAGAGAGAGAGAGAGAGAGAGAGAGAGAGAGAGAGAGAGAGAGAGAGAGAGAGAGAGAGAGAGAGAGAGAGAGGAGAAGAAAGAGTTATATGAGTTATATGTCACCTTACTGTGGCCAAGTTGTGCTAGCACCCAGAGGCTGACTCTTAGCACCATATGCTACCTTATGACTTCTAAGGGTCCTAATCAGCATCATTCCATTCCAGCACACCCATACTTCATGAGACACTGTAAAGCCCATTTAGCAAAAGGAAGGAATCCTTTGTTTCTATGGAATAAACAGTTCCAGTTGATTCTAAATCACTAGAAGGAGACAGTCAAGGTCTTCAAGGCATGGGTTTCCAGCCAGGTTGGGCTAGAAGATGGGCAGAGGATACACTTGAAACAATTACATAATTCTTTCCTTCAGAAAATGTATTATGGGCCAGGAAGTAACATCAATTGAACTAATTCATGTCTCAGGTTCAAGGTTAATGTTTTGTTTTCAATTCAAGAAATAACCACCTATGGTATGAAAACATTCCCAATTTTAGATTCCAGATTTTAATAATTGCTTTAAAAATACAAGAGGCATACAGTACCCATTGGAGACAACACTCTTTTTTTTTAAAGGCAGCTAAGCTATGACATACCAGAATTTGCCAGAAGCAGGTAAGTTTGGACTATGATAGAATGCCCTAAAACCAATGACCTAGAGCTTCAGATTAAGAAATGAGAAAGAACAAAATAAACCAAAAATATATAAAGGGCAAGAATAATGGGACTCAGCATAGAAGCTGATTTTATATAATTTGGAGAGGAAATCAGCTTAGCAGAAAGCTAGTTCTTTAAAAAATATTAACAAAACAGATAAACTCTATCTAAACAGATAAGCCAAGTAGAGGCAGACACATATACCACCAATATTCAACAAGAAACAGGCTTTCCACTGTTGAACCCCTGCATATTAAGAGAACAAGAAAACACTATAAATATTTAAGTCAACCAGCAACAATTTATATGAAATATGAACCATTTAAAAATATATCAATGCACCAAAATTGACATAAGAAGAAACAGAAAAACTAAGTAGCACTATGTCCATAAATGACAGTGAGAACTTCTGATTGAAATGGTGTAACAGGCACATAGTTTTCCAAAGATGCCCACAAGCAAAGGAATTTTAATAGACTTGGAAAAAAATGTTTGCCAAAATAACACATATTCTTGGTGCTAAGAATGGAAAAGAACTGTTTCAAGTTGAGCAACAATATAAAAGAACAAAGCAAAACAAAAATAACTAAGATCATATTTAATGAGAAAAACTGAATGAATGCTTTGCCTCATGCCAAGAATGACCGCTTTCACCATATTGATTCAGTTTTTCTATAGGTTCTAGTGATTACATTAAGATGGGAGGAAACTAAACTAGAAAGAAAAAAAAGTAAAACCCATTTCAATTGTAGTTGCTGTGATTATTTACATAGAAAATCCTACAGAATCAAAAATGATTACTAGAATTAATGAAAAATGGATAACTTAGCAATAGTGTAGCTTACCTTATTTTTCAAAAGTAAATTTTATTAATATGTACCAATAACCACCTAGTAGAAAGTCAATTTTTTAAAAAATCCACGTGGATCTGATCCCAAACTACGCTAACAAAGAGGTCAAAGCCTGCTGAGATTATAAAATAAAACATTTCAAAGAGAAATTAAGAGAGATCAACATAAATGCACAAATAGATGAGTTTCCTATGGTGATGTATTATTTATGATTAATATAGCTTGACTGAGGATTCAGAAAAGCAAGGTCAGCCTCAAGTTATAGATATCAGGCAGTGGTGATACATATCTTTAATCCCAGCAGCCAGAAGCTAGGAGGTGATGGTACAAATTTTAATCCTAGAACTCAGGATTAAGAGGTAGATGGATCTCTGTGAGTTCAAGGACACCCAGAGCTACACAAGATCAATCATTCTAAAAGAGAATTATAGTTCCCACCTTCAATCCCAGCACTGGAGGGGTGTAAAAGACAGGAGCAAGAAGTGAGTTGTAGGCATTTGTTCTCCAGTCACACTGAGGAGTGGCAGCAGTTTAAGACTTGGTGAAGAGCTCATGTGCAGATCAGCCCTTTCAGCCTGAGCTAGAGGTGAAAGCTGGTGGCTGACTGCTTTGCTTCCCTGATCTTCAGCTTGAACCCCAACATCTGTCTCTGGATCTTTTATTTGTTAATGACACAGTGTCCTGTAACATGATTAGAAGGATCAATGCTATTAGGTGGCATTTTTCTCTCCAAATTCATTATAATTTCAATCAAAGCTTTTGTAGGAATTGAGAAGATAAAAAGTATATGGGGATGCTTAATTCTGATTATAAATTTTGAGAATTATATAAAACTTCAAAGCAGCTAAACTAACCCAGGAAAATTTTATTTAGAACAGTATTATGGGACTAACACGACCTAATTTTAGTAAACATGACCATTTGATATCGATGAAAAGATACATAGATCAGAGAGACAGAGAGCAAGAATCTAGAAATCCTAAAACAGACATGATGGCTCACACCTTTAATACCAGAACTCAGAGGCAGAGGCAAGGAGATCTCTGAGTTAAAGGCCAGTCTGGGCTACAAAACAAGTTACAAGACAGCCAGGCCCATACGGGGAAAACATGGCTTGAAAATAATAATAAATAAACAAGTGAGTAGATCAGGCACCAGAGTGACCTCGAGTGATCTAAAGGTATAACATCAATTGGCAAGCTAAGCAATAGTGGAAGGACCACCTTGAATGCCCATTCCTGATAATGAACTTGATGTCTATAACTATCCGGGAGCCTACATCCTGGGACTGATGGAAGCAGAGGCAAACACACAACTAAGCACTGAACTGAACCCAAGGAACCCAGTGACAGAGAGAGAGGAATGATGAGCAAATTGGCAAAGAATGGGCTGGCAAAACCAGCAGAGACAGCTGATCTGAACAGGGGAGTGCTCTTGGACCCCAGACCGACAGTGGGGAGGCCAGAATGGGACTGATCTGGACCCCCCAAATGTGAGTGTCAGTGAGAAGGCCTGGACAACCTATGGGGCCCTGAGCTGTGGATCAGTGTCTATCCCTGGTATACAATCTGTCTTCATGTGCCTATAGCACAAAGAGAGATGCTCTCTCAGCCTGGACTCTTAGGGGAGTGCCTTGAGCCTACCAAGAGTAAAATGATAGACTCTAGACATCCCCTATGTGGAAGGATTTGGCAATAGGGTGGGAGGGAGGGTGGAAGGGGAGTGCGGGAGGAGGGGAGGGAGAGGGAACTGGGATTGACATGTAAAACAAGCTATTTAAAATTAAAAGAAAAAAAAGAAATAAAAAGAAAAAAAACAAGTGAGTAAGTAAAAAAATCCGCAAAAACATATATGTAGTTGATTTATAACTAAGATACTGAGGCAATTCACTAGAAAGGGAAAGTCTTTCAAAAATGGGGTCCAGGTATCTACATATATAATATCTATATAACAATGTTAGTGAACACTGATCTTTCCTTCACACCA
Source organism: Mesocricetus auratus (assembly GCF_017639785.1). Classification (NCBI taxonomy): domain Eukaryota; kingdom Metazoa; phylum Chordata; class Mammalia; order Rodentia; family Cricetidae; genus Mesocricetus; species Mesocricetus auratus. The sequence goes on along the minus strand of NW_024429267.1, from coordinate 40,082,727 downwards.
TACAAAAATAATGGACTCAGAATAAATCATCTGGGATATGTCTCTGTCAATAAAGGGCTTGCCTTGTAACCCTAGGACCTGATATCACCCTCAGGTTTCCTCTCCTTCCTGTAGATTTTACTTTTATGTCCCCCTATGTCTCACATTTCAGAGACAGCACACAATAGGTGATATTTGTTTCTCTGGATCTGGCTTATCTCACTTAACATAATGATCTTCACTTCCATCTACTCTCCTACAAAACACACAATTTTATTCTTCTCTATCACTGTGTGTGTGTGTGTGTGTGTGTGTGTGTGTGTGTGTGTGTGTGTGAATTCCATAACTTGAGTGCAGGTATCTTCATAGTAACCTGTCTTAGTCGCTGTTCTATTGCTGTGAACAGACACAATGATCAAGGCACCTCTTATAAAAGAAAGAACTTAATCGGGGGCTTGTTTCAGTTTCAGAGGGTTAGTACCTGATCATCATGGCAAGAAGCAGGGCAGCAGGTAAGCAAGGAGAGTAACACTGGGCCTGGTGTAGGCTCTTCTCAAAACTCACTCCCCGTGACACACTTACTCCAACAAGGCCACACCTCCTAATCCTTCCCAAACAGTTCCACTAACTAGGGATCAAACACCCAAATATATGAATGTATAGGGGTATTCTCATTCAAAGTATCTTATAATCCAACTTGATTCTTTTAGATATATATCTAGCAGTGGTGCAGCAGGGTCATATGGAAGTTTTACATTTCAGTTTTTAAGAGTGTTCATGTTCTGCTGTCTGAAAGGACGGACATCATCAAGAAAACAAAACAACAACAAAAAAGAACATCTATTGGGAGGAAATATTTACCAATACACTTCAGAGAATACTGACTGAATGAAAACATTCAAAATTTAATAACAAGACAAGGCCATACAATTGGCTGAAATTCTGTGAAGAAAAGAACATATTCAAATGGCCAATGGATACATGAGAAGTTGTACAGCATCATTAGTCACCAGGGAAGTGTGAATTAAAACCACACTGAATGACTACTAACCTACCAATAGAAGAAGGTATAAAATTTAAAGCCCAACAACAACCATGTGGAGAACATACCATGAACCTGGAACCCTCATATACTGCTAGTAGGAGCCAAAGTTAAACAGTTTATCAGAAAGTTGAACGTATACCTGCCCCTTGATCCAGTCATGCTACCCCTAGGTAGAAATACAAATGCCAAAAGAGGCATACATATTCATAGCTGCTGTATTTGACACAATAATCAAACAAAAACAGAAAAATGAAAACAACATAAGCTCTATCCACAGATGACTGGCCAAACAAATGTGGTTCACTCACTCACTGGAATTCTACTCAGCAATAAAAATTGGTATCCGGTTTGTGCACACGGCACGCATGCTGTTCAAAGTAACTATGCTTTGTTAAAATAAGCCATATAAAAAGGATACACATTTCATGGATTTACTTATGAAAAACTTCTACAAAATGCAAAACAATCTGTAATGAGATAATATAGATAACCGTTTGCATAGGGATGAGTTTCTGGTGGTGTGTGCACTACAGAGAGACGGAAGGTGACTTCCCAAGGTGATGAAAAGTTTGTTAACTCTTGTGGTTTGAAAGGAAAGGCGACTGGACCTCAGAGACATGCATGTTTGGAGAGACACCTGAAACAGGTCTAAGCATAGGACAACTGTCTCATTACTCCTTCTCCTGTCCCATGACAAGGCTAACAAGTGCTACTGCTAAACACGTGCACAAGGTAATCCTCCAGACAAACACAGGCACATAGAAATGCCATTATGAGGCTTTCTAAAGAGATTCCAGTTTCTGAATACTTTCAGGTTGAACCCTAGATGCTCTTTCAAAGGGCCTTCTACACTGATTACTTTTTTATCTTTTGGGTTCTCTGTTCTCAGCACCATTTTTGTATTGTTTGATACCATGTAAAGGAATTTTAAAAAACATCTCATAGAGAAAGTGAATGAAGAATCAAGATTCTGACATAGGTAACCTGATTTCAGCAGGGCTTAGCCTCTAACTGAGTTTCTGCCCAGCCACCATTTCTCTGATCTTGCAGACCTTCCACCATTAAAACCAGTCTTGTCTCCTTGGCCCCTCTCCAGATTACAAAGTTGTTTTTGTTTTTGTTTTGTTTGTTTGTTTTTGTTTTTGGAGACAGGGTTTTTCTGTGGCTTTGGAGGCTGTCCTGGAACTAACTCTTGTAGACCAGGCTGGTCTCGAACTCACAAAGATCCTCCTGCCTCTGCCTCCCGAGTGCTGGGAATAAAGGAGTACACCACCACTGCCTGGCTTTTCTTTCTTTTTGAAGTGATGGATGTGTGGACTCCCATCCTCAGTCATATATTCAGGGACCATATATTTAACAAAGAATTGTTCTTGGAGACCTGTGCGCTACATTTTTGAGGATCCTGATAAAATACAGATTCGAAGATCTCAAGGAGTTGTTAATAGATTAGAGGTGCATGATCAATATACAAAAAAGTAGGAAGCCTAAGTAGAGATAAACATGCTGACAGAGTTGCCTAATGAAATCAAGTGGTTGGCAGTTGGTCAGGAGGGAACAGAAATCATAGGACAGAGTAAGAAAATGTTCAGGTTGATGGATAAAAAGACAGCATCGCGGTCCACCCTCATCTTCTCAAGCCTTATGTGGCAGGTGGATTCTGGCTATCTCCTTGATGTTTTTTTTACCAGATTTTCTAGAAATTCCTGTATTGGACTGCTTTCTAATCCTTCTCTTGTATTTATGAAGAGAAAAGGAACAGTATCATTTCTGTGCTTTGAGTCTGAAAAAGAAGCCAATCAAGTGGCTGTTTGATCCAGCTCTTGTGAAATAACTGTCTACAGAGAAGAGAATAAAGAATCCTATAATCTGGTTAAAACTAAGGGGAAATGGTTGCTTTATCCAATAATATTTAGTATATACCCAAATTAAAATAATTATGTTTTTTGATCAACCAAAATTTCCAATATAACCAACCTCCTTACTAATTTACCCAAATTTAGTAAATATTTAAAGGAAATGAGAAACACTTCCTTCTTCTAATTAAAAGTATCATAAATCATTGTCAAGTTTATCATAAATATCCCCATTGGTCCAAACTGTCTCTGGTATAGCAGCACTTTCTGGGGGTCCTTCACCTCATCAGCCTCTCCCTCTTTCATCCAAAGAAGACAATGGAATTAGGAGGTAGGTTAAAAGCAGCAGGTACAGCCACAGGGGACCAGTAAGGGAGAAAGACAGGTGTAAGATTATGGTGAGAAAAAAGTATACAAACAATTAGCAGCATAAAATAACTGTACAGGATACAAAAAGCAGAGGCAGATGCATTATAAACACTGATATCTTCCCTAAAAGAATGGAGAAAAGGGCTGCTTAACTACCACAGGTTCAAGTTTGGGATCTGAGGAAGGATAGTGGAGCAGATAAGTGATCCAGAGTTGATTTGGTGGCCTTGGTGTCATTTCTCACCAGTTTTAGAAAGCCCATGGGAAATCCTGTGAGGAAGAACTCATGCCAGCCACTGACTGTCACTGAAACAGGGATTGTTGCCCGCTTGCTGTATTTATGTGTATGTGTGTAAGAGCGCATGTGGACATGTGTGCACATGCACACGTGTGAGTGTGCATGTGGAAACCAGAGGACATATTGGGTTTCATTTCTCATTCCCCTTGATTGAGGTCTCTCATTGGCCTGGAACTGACAAGCAGGAGAGGCTGGCTGACCAGCATGTCACAGGGATCTACCTCTCAGCCTCCTCAGCATTGAGATTGCCAGAATGTACCACTATACCTGACATTTTTATGTGTGTTCTGAGGATGCAAGTCAAGCTCTGTGCTTTCAAAGTAAGCCCTTTACTGACTGAACCATGTTGCCAACTACAACAGAGAATTTTCAAGGGAAACAGCAGCCACCAGTTCTCCATGGTCTCCAGAGTAATGCATAATTTGTCCAGGTTGGTTGTCAAGGTCCTAAGGATGTAGGTAACTGAAATGATCTTCCACTGACCAGTCAAAATGAACACTGGTTTACAGTGATAGAAGGGGATAGCCCTGTATCCTGCTGTAGTTGTGGGCACTAATCTTTTGATCTGGGTTTTGGACACTTGAAGTGTTGTGTCCCAGGTTAATGTGGACTGGATTTCAGTGCCTTAACAGCTAGCATGCCATATTTTGTTGCTCAGATGACAATATTATTTGCAGTAGCCCATTGGAATAAACCACCTGTTTACAGACAGCTTAGCCTGCCCACAGCTCATCAACTTACCACAGTAGCCTCACTGACTGTGCTTCTGATGTCCACAGGCCCACAAACCTTTCATGGATTCTTGCTTAAAGCAGAGCATGCATCCAATCCCATGTCCCATGCCTGAGCTAGAGCAATTGTCCAGTCCCTACATCTGGTGAGGGCATGCTGCTTAGAGTCCTTTAGATGGAAATATCCTGGGAGGTGGAGGTGCTGCCTGATAGTTCGTGTTCCTTCTCTGTAGGTTCCCACAAGAATAATGCATACCACAAGGCCCACAGCTAACCCTTGGGAAACACACCCTCCAAGGAATGGCTTTTAAAAAGACTAATTATTTTAGGGTGGTAGAAAAATGTAGGGTGAATTCCCAAAATTTAGAAAGAATTCCCAAGATCTTCTTTCCCAATGCCACTCTGGGTAACTCTTATTGCATTTGATTCATGTATTATTAACAATATGTGATGAACAATCAGAATTTACTAGATTATAAGCACTTTATATGTATATGTATTTAACCTTCACAACAAATTTTTGAATTAGGTGTTTTAATTATCCCCATTTCATGAATGCAACACCTGAGGCAGAAGAAATCAAGGTGACCTGCCCACAGTGCCCCCAGAAGCCAATAGCATCCCTCGTTACCCTGCCAGTTCTCACCGATGAGAGTTCTCTCCAGCATAGTTTGCTTTGTGAGTTTTCTTTACAAGAAATGTTAGGATTGATCCTTCTGTGTCTCCCTTATCCCAAGATAATGCTGATTTCTTCTTGGTAACATCACAGTGGGAGTCAAGCCAACTCTCACAGAAGATCAATTTGTGAACCAATATAATTTATCTAAATTTGTTTGGGATCAATGGGAGTACTGTTCTGTAAGCCCATGAGGAAAATGGAATATAGATCAACCTCTCTAGCTGAAAATTCCAGCCCATTGCCCACATAACTTTTAGCTGCATTGATAGGAACATACTGGCCGTATCCACAACCCATTGGGAGCAACTTAGCAGTGTTTTGATATTAATACTAATGAACTTTCTTTAAAAACTTTCAATTCTCCCAAAAGTCTGCTAACATGAGTACAATCATTGCTCTATTTTAAAGTTGAAGAAACTCACATTGAAGTTTGCAAAGTTGTACAAGCTTTCACAGGTGAGTAGTAATAGGTGCAGAATCCATGCCTTGTTAGATTTAATCCTTAATCAAGTATGTAATCAGGATAGATATGTGTCTTTTGCTCAATACTTAAAGGCTTTTTTCTGGAACTTAGTGTTGTGCTATATACCATAAGATGTGGTGTGCTAGGAAGCAAGTTAACCAAGGATTGTGTCCTATCCACAAGAAAAAACACCTCAGTTCTTAGAGAACTCACTGCACTCCAGTGTTTCCCTATCTCAGATAGTAGTATGTGATGTGGATTTGTCATTGTAGGTAAGATAAATTGCATATGAGTATTAAAGAATGAATATAAACATTGACATAGATGTAACTACAGTTACACTTAGAATTGTTTGCCCCCATTCTGTACAAGGTCCCAACCCAGACACTTTAGATTAATATCACATATTAAAGTTTACAAAACAACCCATTAGTGGTAGACATTATAGTTGCACTTAAAAATTGGAGAAGTGGAGATGCATCAAGTTTAGCTAACTAACCCATTGATACAAAGCTAGGAAGATGCAGGATGCATACTCCAACCTTCAGATACCTGAGCAAGCACTCCACAAAGACTCAGGAGGCAATTTTAACTGCCCAGTCAAGACTTACCTACCAGTGGGTTTTGTCACAGAGGAATGTTACAGGGAATCATGGAAAAACAGGAGTGGCACACATGGTTGCAGATGACCGGATGGAAGTTTTTTTTCTGCAAGTAGTGGGACTACTGCATGGCCATACTTGCCTCCTTGCACATGCTATGATTGGGTCTTTGTAAAGCATACTTCTGTTCATCCTCTGGTAAGCCCATCAGAGCTGAGCATATGCCATTGCACCTGGGAATTATAATAATCTGAGCATCTTCCTGCTTTCCCCACATAAATTGAATGGAGGTAGTCCTGCAGCATGGGGCATTCACCATGCTGAGCTTCACTGTTTGTGGCTACTACTTCTATGCTACATGACAGAAATTCATGATTCAACCCCTCCTGGAAATAGTGTTATTTCATTTAACACTATCAGAATGCTTGGTTTTGATTTCCAGCTCTTATAATCACTACCCAGGTGACCTTAGATTTCTTGTTTTGTTGTTTTGTTTTTATTTTTTACTCAATTAAGTGAAGTAGTAAGCTTCTGTAACAACAGTGCAAGCTACTGTATGAAATGCTTGTCACATACTAAGTTCCCCATAAATGGAAAGGAACTCTTTCCACCATCATATTACTGTCCACACATCTTTGAATCTATCAGCTTCTCAAGGACGAACAGCCCTATGCATGTCTGTCTCTTCAGAGCCAACCACAGTGCCTCTATCCAATAGATGGACAAACTCAAGTCTGGAATGGAGTATCTTTCTGTCTTTGATTCTCTGGTATCTCCTTACTCACCCTCTTTAAATGCTCAGTCCTGGAATTGGGGTGGAGGTCTTGTCAACTTCTCTTCCCCCCAACTTGACCTTGTTACTCTCTCAAGGCTCCATGGGTATTTAATTTTCTGACTCCAGCCTATGAAGCATCCATCCCTAAGGCCTCCCATTCCCTGTGATTCATCACCCCCAGGGCTCTGTGTCCAACATGGCTTTATGTAGCGACACAAGTGGCAGTTCAGTGGTGTGTGCAAGCCTTGCTTTCATTTTGAATCAATGGAAGTTTTTAAAAAATCTTACCTTATTCCTCAAAGGCCCATAAAGCCCTTCATGGGGCTCAAGAGAATCATCCACTATAAGATTTTAAAATTGCTTCCAAGTTACTTATCATTCATTCCGGCTTGCACTATTCTTTAAAATTCTTATTGATTTTTGAAACAGTCCTTTAATTGATATCAAAAAGCAATTACATTTTTCCAGGCTGTAAATCTGCTTCACTCCCAATATTAAATTCATCATCTCTGTAAATAATTTTCTCTTATTATGCATACATATTAGCTAAACTATAAATAGCATCATTAGCGTACCCATGGTTGCCTTAACAATCAGTGACCCTTGAATTTGATTTAGAAAAATTGATTCCTGCTGAATTTTCCCCTTAAGTGAAATTGCCATCCCTGCTGAACGTCTGGGCAAATGAAGGCATTACAGAGCTGTTACCTTCTATTTCCACCTGGACTCCAATATAGCAATTTAAAGCAGAAATTTGCATACACTCACCTGTTGATGAACGGCACCACTAAAAGATCCCTGCTTTAACAGCATGCATATCTGTTCCTGTCTGAGTCTTCAGTGTGAAGCTTTATGAAAACAGACTACTGTAAACATACTGAGGGACACAGAGCCTTCGTCTTGAAGTCTGATTTCAACCTGTGAGGAAAGTGAGTGGAATGCTGGGGATTCCGACTGGAACATCTTTAACCTCTGAGCATGACCCTCAGAGGACTTCACAGCAACATAGAGAATCCCCATAACTTAAGATTGGAAAAAGGAACCAAGGCGATATCTAGGGAATGTCAAACAGCAACATAGAGAAATCCCCATATCCTAAGACTGGAAAGAGGAACCAGGGCGATGTCTAGGGACTGTCAAACAGTGCATAAGACAGGTGGCCATGTGGAGGGTCTTAGGAAAGACAAGGGTGTTGATGCTAGGTGACCGGATAAGAAACAGCTTATTTGATTTTCCTTTTCTCCTCCTTGCCTTCAGTTCTTTGTTTTTAATATTGTTACATGTTGGGTTTTTTCAGTAAATGTAAAACTTGGGAAAATAAAGGGAAAGGAAGGAGAAAATGTTTGAGTTAGAATAGCCTTACCCTTGGTCAGGCTAATTTACCAAGTCCAGCACTCTACACAGCTATGATGTGATAAAGAGCTGTGTGTTTGTGCTAGATCTAAGAGAGATGACAGCTGTCCTCTAATGGCCTGGTCTTTTGAGTATACTGGGGAGCTTTGTAGCCCATGGTCTCCTTGAAGTCAATGAGGGAACATCTCTCTAAGATGCCCAGCTTGCAAGAGGCACATGGAGCCCCTCCTTCCATGTCTGTAGAACAGGGGTATTTTATTTTTATTCTGTCTAAACATTACATGATTTAAACGATGTAGGAAACTGCTTTTAGAACTATGAAGTGATGTACCTGAGCGGTTTTATTAACTGAACTGAGACAAGATTTCAAGGAAGAAAGCAGATGCCTGCCCAAGGGACCAGAAACTCTAATGTCATCTGCCCAGTTAGTTTCCCTGACTGGATAGATGGCTCCTTTCAGTGATTATGGGTATCTGAATGTCTCCCAACTCATCTGCACTACGCTGGCTCCTTACATGTTAGAGGTACAGGGACTTATAACTATAAAACTGCCTGTCTCCAGGATAAGGGGGGACATGATAACTCTGCTTGAATCTTCTCTACCTGAAACAGACTTAGAGAAATACTTCTTTGCTGTTCTAAAAGGTAGATCCTTCAGTCTGGGACATAGGTTCAAAAGCAAGAGTGCTTCTGAAACATACAGGGGGAGTGTCAGAAAGGTACATGGAGAGAAGTTAGACTAAAGGAGTACCCATTGTCCTCCTCTGTCCTACCTTGTGCACAACTGTGGTTTCAGAGGAAAGGAGAATGAAGTATTTTGGAGTAGAGAGCTCTCACATGTGACAACTAATACCAAGTTCCAGAGGTGGGGAAGAACTGGGAATCACATGCAGTGTTAGTGACAAAGGGCATCAAGCTTAGGCATGACACAACAGAATTACAAACCCATATACAAGTCACAATTCAGCAGTAGAGACTGACACTCGCAGATGTTAATGTGGCCAATACCCATGACAAAATAGATGACATTTCTGTCAAGTGCAAAGCTTATTGAGTGCTGGCATGACACACAACTGGAGAATCCCACAATTGACCTCATATAACATGCCGAAGTCCAAATGCAACTGTAGAGGCTGGCAAGATGACTCAGCAGGCAAAGACCTGAATTTGATCGACAGAACCACATGATGTTGGGAGGAGAGAACCAGTGGCAGAAAGTTGTCTTCTGACCTCCACACATGTACTATGAACCATCTGTGTTGTGCTTTCACACATATACACAACACGGATGGATGAATGGATAGATAGATAGATAGATAAAACAGATATATAGATGATAGAAGATAGACTGTAAAATGCTTAAATTATCCTAAGATCTCCTTCAAACTATTTATATAAGACATAAATGAAAGATAAATTTTGTGTTGAGACTTAGGTTCCATGCCCAAGATACTTCAAATTCCAAAATATTTTTTTAAAAATATAAGTCTTTCTGGCCTTTAGCATTTCAGAGAAGTGACACTCAGCCTGTACTTCAAAATGAGATCACACTGTGAGTAGTCTTTTGTGCCGTCTTCCTTCCGTCAGTGAGTGTCGAGACTCGTCCATGCCATTGTAAGCATAAGTTGTTATCCTTTTTTATCGTCGAGTAGTATCCCACTGCTTGAATGTGCCACGGCTTCTGTGTTATTTTCTGTTCATAACAATGGCACTGAGAAAACTGCACAAAAAAGGGGGGGGAACTGCTTTAGTCTGGGTAGAATATTTATGGAAAAGCTAACATACTGGCCCTTCAATTATGTTTCTAGTTTCTTTGACCTTTGGCCTAGTTACCACAGGTCATTCAAATGACTCAAAGCAGCATCAGCAAGTGTCACTGGGGCAGGCTAGCATTGGTCACCTGTCACTACAATAAAGACATGAAACACAACCCTACAGTCTCTATGATTACAACTACTCTGTCTTCCTCATGTTATATGTTACTGGTGGTGGCCATGTACCCCACCAGTGTGTTCTCATTCTAGGACCCAGGCTAAAAGATCACCTGCCTACCCAGAATATGATGACCATAAGACAGGAGAAATAGATGGGTGGTCCCTTCTAACATCCTCTTAGATCCAGTATACTGAAATGTTGACTCAGGGTGTATTGGATGAAGCTAGTCACTCAGTGAATTCCAGTATCAATGAGGTGGTGAAGCGTCCTCCTCCCATGCCCGGGGATTGGAATGGATAGAGAATGGGTGTATATATTGTATGACAAGCAGTAGTACACTCAGATTAAAAGGTACCATGAATTCCAGAGTACTCATTCTCTTAGCATCCTGCAGACGTGAATGCAGGCACCAGCTGTGACTACACGAGAGACTGATTCCTGGACAGGAGAGCCTGAGCCTCTGCTGGTCTATCTGTGAAACTTAGCACCTATGAACAGCCTAACCTGTGAGAAATGGGCAGTCTAGCTCCCTTTTATGTTCTAATACTAACTGTACCAAGAACTGCCTGAGAAGGCCTGTTTACAGCACCACTATCCAAAAGGAGCTTTGGTCCCAGCAGAAGAAAAAGGCCTACTATAGTAAGCCCCACTCTGAGTTTGGTTCCAGGAAACACTAGCTTCCACAGCAACCCTTGAACAAGGCCAATACTGGCTTCCTTCTTTATATTGGCTTGTAACCTGGAGATATTGGCCTTGCTCTGTAGTCACTAGACATACAAATTGCTCTAGAGAAGCCTTTTTGCTGTAAGGCCTTTGGCTCTGCTGCCTGCCTACAAGCTCCAGTCAGGCTTTTGCCTCAAGATTCCCCAGTTTTAGCTCCTCCAGTTCCAGGGACACAAGACAGGCTCTGAGTTTTTCCTGTGATTTTCTCATCTCTTAGGCTAAACAAGGAGGGAAATGCTTTTCTGCTCTTAGGGTAAGGGAAGTGACAAGCCACATCCCTCTGAGATGGTCTGCTCAAATTCCCTCTGCAGACCTTACAGCCTCAGCCCTCCATAAGTCAACGTTCCCATCTTGCTTTGGAATACTGAGCTACTTGACCCAAACCATGTTCAATACGAGTTATAAAAATCTTCATTCAAAAAAATTCTTACAATAAGCCCTGGTAGAGATGGAAGGTGGGGTAAATGTTCACTTGATTATCTTCAATAACTTTCTCCATTTTTCAACATGTCTTTTCTCATTTTAACTAAGACACTAAGACAAGGATGCTTAAGGGATCAAATCAAGCCTCTCCAGGGAGACAATATGTTAGCAAAGACCTGAAGGAAAGAGAAGGAGGAAGTCTGTTACAGGACCAGGGGACAGGAAACACAAAGCCTCCAAATCACCCATGAGTCCAACATGTTCTGGAAATGGGGAGGAGCTCTGTAAGTGTAGAGGGAGGTTGGTGAAAGGCAGAGGAAGAAGAACCCAGAGTAGAAAGACAGGGCAAGACTTCATGAGTGTTTGCTCGACATGGTGAGGAGGATATAGAGACTGAAGAGGTTCTACAATGGAGAGTAATACACACCTTTACACATTATTTTATTTACTTACTTGCATGTTTATATGTGTGTGTATAGTCAGTCTGTTTGTGATGTTCATATGGGTGTGCATATTGCATGCAGGTGCCTATATGTGTGTATATGCACATGCATGTGGAAGCCAGAGTTGACATACAGTGTCTTCCTACATCACTTTTCAACTTTATTTTCTGAGACAGAGTCTGTCACTGAACCTGGAGCTCACCAGCTCACCTAACTGAGTGACCCACTCCAGCAACAGGGTCACAGACACTTTTCATGGGTGCTGGGGACCCAAAACTCAGGTCCTTATGCTTGCAAGTCTGACACTTTACAACTGACCCATCTCTGCATCCCTAAGTCACTTTTGAAAGCTCATTCTGAGATTAGGGATGTAGCCCAGTAGTAGAGTCCTTGCCTTATATAAAAGGTCCTAGACTCAATCCCCAGCACTGATTTAAAAATAAAAACCAAAGATCCCTATACCTATTGTGTGGAGATGGCTATACTGGGGTGAGCACGGACAACGGGAACATTTGCTATTGTCGGAGATAAATCATGTAAGGGAGAGACTGTTGGACCTCCTTCATGTCCAACCAGGAGATTGAGTTTCCATCTCATTTGCCATTAGATATGATCACTGATGCATGCATTTATGCCCCCACCCCTCTCTCTCATGTGTTTTATGAATTAAATCCATAGACATGTTTCAACTCTGGTCAGGAGCAGCATGTGTGTTCCCTCTTTCTGCACACGTTCTGTAAGCAAGACACTGAAGAGTCACAAGACACTGGTGACCCAAGTCCCCACATCCCCATAGATAAAAGCCTCCTGCCAATCAGGAAGCCCGCACATACTCTAATCTGAGGGGGAAATCAGTATTTATTGTGTGAAACCACCAAAATCAAATGGTTTGTTTGTTGCAGCAGCCAGTATTCACATAACTAGAAAAGGATGCTGGGGGAAAATGACCATATTTATAGTATCCAATATTTTAAGAGGAGAGGCTCCAGACATAGTGCTAGGCAATGGTGCATTTTGGCTCTGATTTTTCACAAGCCTCCTAAAAAGACAATGTAACTCAATTTTACAGCTGTCAGAAAAGAAGGCTCAAAAAAGTCACCCAGATAACAAACAACAGAGCCAGGATTAGAGTTACAGGACTGTCTATCTTGTGCTGCTCTGCTGCTGATATGGTATGGAAGGGTTACTCTTTGTAGAAAATGAGATGTGGAGAGTAAAGACCACCAGATACTCTGGGTTTCACTGTGGAAGCAGAGACAAGACATCAGAGAAGGGCGTCTTGCCTCTGAGCAGCTCCTAGATGATGCCCATGGATCCCCGATGGAGCTTCTGCTAGGATCCAGGTGTAGATCATTCATACCTGTCTTGTAGACTGTGATGCCTTCAGGTCAGGGTATAGGGTTTGATCATCATCATACCCTCAGACATGAGACACCCCAAGGCAGAGCTCCATAAACCCCACCCAGCCTGTACTCATAGAATGGTCGTGGTGTTTGGCATGAGTTGGAAGGATGTTAAGGAATGGCATGCCCAGTGATGTTAAAGAATACTGAGCTGAGACCCTTGGTGCACAACTTTTCTTTCTTTCTTTTTTTTTTTTTTTTTTTGGTTTTTACGAGACAGGGTTTCTTTGTTTTGGAGGCTGTCGGCTCACAGAGATCCACGGTGCACAACTTTTCAATATGCTATAAACACATGACAACTTATGCCTCCTTCGTAAGGCACAGGTGTGGTGGATCCCAGGCATGTGGCCTCCTCTCTATCGTGGGAGAACCACATACTGAGAACTTGGTAGAAGAACTCATCTTGGCAATGATCTTCTTCTCCTTACTCCATTCCATCCTGGATGACACTCATTTCCACCACAAGCATCTGTAAAGCCAGTCTCCTCTCTTCACACTGTCATCACTCACCTTGCAGATGTCCTTCTTGCTAAAGAGAAACTTGAGTGCATCTGCCCATGCCAAGCTGAGTGACAGCTATGCCAAGCTCTCAGGAGAGCTGTAGGGATTTATGGCTAGGTCTCCTTCTTTGCATTTATATTGCAAGGCTCCTGAAGGAGAAACTCTTTTCTTCGAGGCATGAACATTGCTGTGGAGGACAATGGAGGAGAAGAAGGGTCTGCAAGAGACAGAGAGATACAGCTTCAGATGGAGAGAAAGACATTCACACTAGAAGATAACCAACCAGACAGTCAATGGAGTTTGGTTCAGCCTTTTGCTGAAACCCATAACCCATGCAACCACAAATGGGATAATCATCACCCCCATCCCAGTAAACTGTGTTATATACTGGGAATTAGGCCCTCTTTCTCCACCCAGGCCATGTTTCCTTTAAGACAAAGTATATACTTCCCCACACTACTAACTGTAGGTGTAGTCAAGAGACTTGCTTTGAGGAGAAATATGTGTGGTGTGATACCAATCACGTTTGAAGAGAAGTTTTAAACATACCTGTAGGGTTCAGTTCTCTTTTCGTTTCTACCCTCAACTGTGATAACAGTGTCACCCAAGGAACAGCTGCATCTTCAGTCAGAACACAGAGCCCAGTTCAACACAACCCAACAGAATTCAAGAACACCTCACTACAAAATCATGGTTTTAAGTATTTGGAACTGTTTGATACCACAACAGAACCACTCCTGTGCAGGAAAGATTTCCCAAACCTTACTAAATATAAGTGTGCACACATGGTTTGTGCAGGGGAGGAGGGGGGAAGGCTAGCCAGATAGGTTTCATTGTCCTCCCAATCAAGCACAGAGGCTGAGATGTGAAATATAAGCAAGCTACTTGCCCCACACTCTCACAGAATTCCAAGTCAGGCTTCAGTGTTATTCATATCTAGTAGCTTCCTAGTCACACAAAGCCCATTCTCTTCTCTAGACAACATGATCCCCAGGGGACCCAGCTAAGGACCTGACTGCCCACTGTTATTTAGAGACCCGAATCCCTTTGCAAAGAAGAGTGCATCCTTAGTAGGTGATGAGTCCCCAGCACCCACAGCCCGAAGACAATGAAAAGCTCCAGGAAAGACTCTGGTCTGTCAATCAAAAGCACCCATGTCAGCTTTCACCTCTGCTCCTCATTAGCTATGGCCAGGAGGCAAGTCACTTAACCTTGTATCAGAAATTGCAATAAGAATATTTGCACTCTCCTCTTTCAGAGATTCTGTACAACCCAAAATGAAGTAATTAATAGGTGTGAACCTGCACTGCCTGTGGCTAAGTGCTGTGAAAGTAGGAGCAACCTTGTGCATCAAGGACCTTGAGAAGGCTGAGGAGCAATCACAGCGAGCTCTTCCTCCCAGGGCAGCATCCTAATGGGATTCATGTTTCTGGTGTTTATGGCCAAACAGTCAGGAGCGCTGGGCTGCTCCTCGGCTTCGCTCTAGCCAACCAGAGAGTGAAAATCGATAGGACGAATGCCATGTCCAAACGATTATTTGGCAGGCTGAAAAAGACTGTCACAAAGCCATCCTGAATAGGTTTCAAGATGCTGAACCAGCTCAGCAGGCTGCAAAATCAAAACAGTGGTTTAACTGGAAGATGGAGAGGGATTCATCCCTTGGTTCCCTCAGTAACCATTTCCGGGTCCTCTTTGGGTTTCAGTGTGGAAGAGGTGGGAGGGCATCTTCAGGACATATTCTCTTCCTGCTGGGAATAGACACCAGCATCAAAGGCCTCAGCCCAGATGGGACACTAAGGTCTCAGTTTTGTGAATAACCTGTTCAAGTTGATTAAATCTTTTTGTTTTAAGTCAAGTGGCTTCAACTCCATTAAGCCGGGGAATTACATCCCAACCCTGGATTACACTTCACAGATGGGTTTTAAGTATGTCTAAGACAGTGTGACAGACAATGCATAAGCATAAGCATCCCCCCCAGTGTGTGTGTGTGTGTGTGTGTGTGTGAGAGAGAGAGAGAGAGAGAGAGAGAGAGAGAGAGAGAGAGAGAGAGAGAGAGAGAGGCTGTGAATGAGTGTGAATGGGGGTGAGAAAGAGAGCGAATGTCTAAGCATCTGTATGAAGGGGACTGGATGACTGATGAATGGGAACATGAGGGGGACACGAGCATAGCATAGGTCACACTCTTAACAGAGGAGCCGCATCTTCCTTCCTGGTCACAGGGCACAGGCCCTTTATGCCACTCAAGGTAGTTTGCCTGCCACAATGGCTTCTTCCATGCAATTAAGCAAAGCAGCGCCTCTCTCTAGCCTGTGCTTTCATATTGCTCCTGTTTTGCTTTACTTTGCTAAAATATTGCACACTGCCATGGGTTAGTTTTATCTACCCCTGGCCTACTAGAGAACAGACTACCCACAGGGAGAAAAGACAAATAACACAGGGACCACCAAAGTTAGTCCTAGACAATCTGCACCAAGGAGTCTTTGTGGAAAATGTGAAAACGTGACATACTTTCAAATGATTCTTTCTAATCTTACAAGTCTAAAATGGAAATGTTGGCAGGTCGTAGAAAATTAGTAACTTACATATAGGGAAGCCACTGTGTAGCTCTCTTCACACATGCTCTGGCATAGTTTGGCTTTATTTTAAATGTTGGAAAGGCCAGAAGAGTCTGGCTTCTTTAAGAAAAGGCTCCCCCAGAAGAAGGCTGCACAATATGGCCCAGTGCAGGTTCTGATGCTCAGCCTTTAGCGAGTCCCAGGGTCTATTCATCAGCAAAGGCAGGGCAGGAGAGTGGAGGGCGCGGGCAGGGGGCAGAAAGCTGCAGCTTCCTGTCAGTGACTCAGTCCTCGGGTAACCACAACCTGATTGGAAGGGGAACCAGACTGTGAGCCACGGGAGTTTTCCGTTTTCTTTGTGCTCTGACCACAAAAAGAAAGGAAACAAAAGTCAATTGTCTCTTAAAGGGACTTGGAAGGAGACAAAAAAGCAGAGATCCAATGCAAAAGCTAGGCAGGAGGAAAAGTATGCGTGTACGTGGTCCAGAGGTGCAGGCTCAGGACAGGCAGGAGCTGGAAAGAGAGTTAAAAGGGTCATGGAGAATAGAAGAAAACCGAGGTCAAACAGCAATTAATGAGAGACCACATTCAAAGGCACCAAGCAGTGTCCCACTGTTCCATTTCCTTCTGGGCCCCCTTGAACCCTTGAACTCATTCACCTCCTACGGGGTGATATTAATTATGCTGTTGTTCTTTTTAAAGATTTCCTTTTTATGGAAGAGTAGTAACTGACTGGCTTGTGAGCACAGTCACTGAACTAAGAGCTATTTACTCCTGGCGAGGGACATCACAGCCCCAGACCATCGCAGACTGAGCCCTCCCTGGGTAATCTTGACAGTAGCCAACTCAGTCATCCTGGGCTTTCATGGTAGGAGAAAGAAGTGGCGGGAATAACAGAAATAGCAGAACTCAAAGTGCATCCTTCCAACTATACATGCCACCAGACGGGGAGGGGGGTGTATCATGTTTAAATAGGAGAAAGTGAGAGTTTCATTGCTATAGAAATAACTTTGAAATTAATCTTATGGGGAAGTGCACGAATAATGGTTTTACATGTAAACTGCTATCCTTGAATTTTGATGGGTTGAAAATCATAATCTTTGGCAAGTGAGATATAGTTGAGGCAGTTAGAGAAGCTTCTATAAGTCCACCCTGTCCAGATCCCAGGCTTCCTGTCTTAAACATGTCCCACACAGAAGTCTCTGGAATCCTTTTCCACCAGCCTCAAGGATGCTTTCATAAGCTCCCAAGTAGGAGAGGATCCTGGTGTATTATTGTTCAAGTGTCCTCTTTATTGTTTAGAGTTTCCAACTCAGGATATCTCTACTACTAGTTTAGAATTACTCTTTAAATAATTTAAAATTATGGTTTAAAATTATTCTGCTAATTTAGAATTATTCCTAACCCCTTTGACACAGCTGCCTAGGTATGACACCCTTGTTTTTAGTAATTTGGAGAAAGCACACTGCATACTATTTCCTATCTAGTCATTGATTAAACATTTTAGTTTTCCAGACTCTAGTTTAGAACAAAGGCTGGTCAATAAGTGTTTCAATTTGGATGAGTGGGTGGGTGGATGGATGGATAGATAGATAGACGGACGGGCGGGCAGACAGACGAACAGACAGACAGACAGACAGAAGAATGATTGAGTTAGTGGATAGATGGTCACTATGTGACACAACCTTCTTCACCAACCATACAGAGGTGATCTGCTTCTCATGATGACAGGGTCCTACATATTCAAGGTCCTATATACTCATAGACCCTTCCACTCCTACTACAGCATCCAGAGCTGTAGGATCAGCAGCCAGGAGCCTAACCTAACAGTCTTGATCAGAGCAGAAGGTGGTCGTTTTGGTAAACTTTGAGCTTCTCTCACAGTGTGCCCTGCTGGCTCACAGAGCTGAAGTGAGCTGGGGGAGTTCCACCTGCCTGGTTACAATTTCCCTGGTTCTCGGAGCCAGTTGCCCTGTCTTGGTTCCTACCACTGACTGCGATGACATTTTCTAGGCTTATCCATCGCCTCTCACTCCATATGCCTTTTTTAGTTCCCTCGGCCAAAAAGCATTCTCCGCAAATGACTGAGAAACTCATTTAAACCAAAGAGTAAATGTTTCACAGGGCTTGGTGTATTACTTCTTTCTCCCTAGAACTTCTGCAATTTAAAGGGGACTTAAACTTCTGCAATTTAAAGGTGTCTTAAGTATAAAACAAAAGAATATCAAAGGTGGCATTTTAGTTTTGACTCTTTGCATCTGGGCTTGGAGGTCAGATGTCAACACAACATCTGCCCATGTCAGATGTCAATATGGCTCTTTCCTCTTTTGGGTGACTGTATGCCTGCCATCCTCATCCCTAGACAGACTTAGTCCATGAATCACATGACTTCCCAGTCAACATGAATGAAGACCAAATACTATGATCCCCTAGCCCTCGTGACTTCTATTCTACATGGGCCACTTATTCCCAAAGCCAATACAATTTTGTCATTGTGACTTGTTTTATGTGTGAGTCCCACTCTTTTTTTCTGGAGGGTTGGTCAACTTCCTCCAAACGGATTTCAAATCTCAATGGTACACTGAATACAATGAACTCTGATGACTCCCTGACAGTCCATCAGCTACTTTCTCTCTTTTTTTCTCCTTTTTTATCAGGCCTATATCAAATGGCCTACCATTCTACTACACTTTAGTCAAAACTCCAAACTTCCAGCTACACCACTTTTTTTTCTTCCTCTGGTGTAGACGCAGTTGCTTGGTTTTACTGGGGATGTGCCACAGGCCAGATCAGTTCATGAAGGCTTCATGATAACCATCTTCAGACCAACTACACCACTGTCCATCCAACATGCTGCTTTCCTTTTGTCAACTCTGAAATACACTCTCTTCTGCAGTTGCCATCCTCAAACCTCTGACTGCCCCCCTGCCTTCTCTCTTGTCTTCCTGCTTACATCTCTGCCTCCTTTCTCACAGGGAACACTGGGTCTATTACACAGAGCAATCTCAACCTCCCACTACCAAGCACAGCAGCCCACCCACCTCCCTCCTGTTTCCTGGCCTTTTCTCCCTCCCACCAGTCAAGTCTGCCTTGTCCCCATGCCTCAAAATCCATCTTCTATTACCTCAGGAAACCTACATGAAAACCCACCCCATTTCTTACCTTCCCCCTCCTAACTGAATTTCACCCAATGGGGTTTTAATAACCTTGAGTTTTTCCTCTTAAAAATTAACTCTTTTCCACCTTGAATACACCAGTCACTGTCCTTAACTAAACTTCCTGATATGATTTGCTCTGTATCTTCTGTTTACTGTTCTGACCTACACTTCTCATCAGGCTGGCTTGGCAGCCCATCATGTTCCAGAAAAAGCTCTTGCTTTCATTACCAGAGCTCTCCATATTCAAGGTCCTAGGGAAGTTTCAGACCTCAGTTACAGGCCCTGTTGGACACAACCTGCTTCTTCTTAATCCTTCCTTTATTCTAGGGATACATACTTCCTACTCCTAGTTTTCTTAGAGACCTCGTCTCTATGACCTTTCTACGTTTTTCCTGTTACCTGCTGCTCAGTATTGGATCTTCTCCACCCTTGGTCCTGGACTCCACTGCCTCACACACTACACTCTCTTTCTCTGTGAATCAGGATTTCAGATTCTAGTGGATCCAGAGGGACTCTGAAGTCTACCTTCAATCTGGGCCTCCAGCTCTTCTACACTCTATCCAGCAGGCCATTGGATCTGACCCTGCATCACCTGGTCAAAGATGCTACATCCATCACGTATACAATTTCACCATGGTGTTTTGGGACCAGAGTGTTTCTCCTGCATAGCAAAGTGTGGCTGACTGTGGTTCCAAGAAGACTGCTTAAAGCCGAGGGTTTGGGATTCCCTTAGTATGTGATAATAAAAGGTTACACATTTTAGTGAAGTTGTTATTTTAGCAAAGCCTCAAGCTTCTCAGTACAGAAAAAGATAATGTCTAAGCATTACATTAATTATGCATGTTATTAAGCAGCAGGCATAGCAAAATGCCCACCACATAGGCTGTGTTCCTAATGGCGACTTCGTGATTACTGTTCTTTTATTCGACCTTGATGAATCTTCACTGCATTTTTCTCTGAGTTGACCCTAAAACATTTCTACTATTTCCAAGTCTTTTATGGGTCTTTATCAACCTCTCTAAACATCTTGCTAACAAGAACATCCGCCGTGCTGTTCCTTGGGATACTCCTTTAGCAGCCAGAGAGTCTTCTATAAAGAGATACACGGGCCTTCCGCCTGCAGGACCAAGGACCTGTCTATTTCTTTACAGGACCCAACAGGATGCCTTACTAAGGCTCCTCTCTCCCCCTGTTATCCATTATCCACCCTATACTTCTTCTTTTTTTTTTTTTTTTTTTTTTTTTGGTTTTTCAAGACAGGGTTTCTCTGTATTGTTTTGGAGGCTGTCCTGGAACTCACTCTGTAGACCAGGCTGGCCTCGAACTCACAGAGATCCGCCTGCCTCTGCCTTCCGAGTGCTGAGATTAAAGGCGTGCGCCACCAACGCCCGGCCCCACCCTATACTTCTTATTCTTACTTCTTACTTACACTCACATTCTTAGTTCTCTGCTTATCTCAGAATAGAAATATCCCCAAGTTTCCCTGAGCCCCAAACAAACTGTCTTTTTAAACCTTCTCCTTGTCTCTTTACTAACAAGCTTCTTGAGTGACATCTACACCCATCTCCCTTCCTCTCCTCTCCTCAGGCTCTTGCCTTGTGTCTCCTGTGTTACTAAGATTTGTTTCTTATAGGGCCAACTCCCTGTCCATCACAGGTCTTTTGGTTCCACTCCCTTGGGTGTGGGAAGGCTATCTCTTCCTAAAAAGGTCCTTGAGATGTTTCTTTCTAGGAAGGTCTGGCTCACTTCTGTATTTATTCCCTCCATCCTAGCATTCCTCATGCTCTACTCTCATTAAATAGAGCTATAGTGCATCTTATTTTTTTCTACAGTGTGCAATGCTCAACAAATATTTATTTTATGTTAAATACTTTGATTTCAACTATGAACTTGCTTGGTTGGTGATTCCTAGCCTCGGTCATTTCTCATTCCCTTCTTTCTAAGGGATTATGTCACCATCCTTTGGCAGGGCATGGGGGAAGTTCTGCTGGTACTAGGAAATCGATGTGTTCTGGATCACCATCGAGAATCCCAGCATCTCACGTCCTGTGGTCCCCTTTCTTAAGCACCTCCACAGAGGAAGCTTTGGCCAAGCTGGCAGTCTGACCTCTCTAAGCCACACACCTGGGTCCTTCTGGTGTTTGGACCATTGACACAGGGAGGGAGACACAACTGCTGCTCCACTCCAGGGCCACAGAGCTTTCCTGGGAGCTAACTCTCCTCGGTCACTGGAAAATCCTCCTGTTTCCTCCTACCCATCCTTTTCAGATAGCCTTGGCTTCACAGGGGCATGAGTAGGGAGTCTGCCACCTAGACCAGGAAGGGAAATGCAGAGAGAAAAGAATGAACCAGCCTCTCAAAAATGTATCCTGACACCCTGAACTCATGAGACTCTTCACTGGCAGTTGGGCGAGGGGGACATGTAATTTTTCATTTCTCTTCCACATAGCAGACATAACCAATATATTCATGACAGGGGGAAGATGAGATTATCTTACATTTTCTTTGCTTGCTACTGCACTTTTAAAGTCTCAAAATGAATAACACAATTTAAAATCTCCAATAAAAATTTATCTTCCAAATAGGCGTTTTCCAATTTATGTCCCTACACAATCTTCTTGACGATTCACCTGTTCTTACAGTCTTCTCTTCCCCCACAGCACAAGTGACTCTCAAAGTGACCTTCCCACATGCAGATCATTTCTTATATGTCAGAATGTCATATCCAGGCAATATGAACACCTTCATTTGCATATCTGACAAACACTTCAAGCTCATCTGGCCACCCTTGACACAGGGACCCTTATACAGACCCCTCCAATCCATTGCAAGCTCCATCAGCCTGATCTAAGTCTGTCAAATCGATCTCCTTCGCTCTAACTTTTCTTCCATCCCTAATCCAAGTAGCCCACCCTGTCTAGAAAACAATAACCTGGCTTGTTTCCTTACATTCTCCCAATCTATGCACTGGAGAACAGCCTAAATAAAGCCTTTAAGCCCCCTCATCATGTGACCCAAGATCCTCCATAGCATCCCCTCTAGACTGCATAGCTCAGCCTACAAGTGCTGGCACTGTATGGATTCTGTTTCCTCTATGGAATTATTCTGTCCTGCTAACCCCCATATTTCAGCTACCCTCACTTCTTTAAAACCCTCCAACAAGACAAACTCTTGATCACTGCCATGATCACACTTCTACCCTATCCGTCAAGAAAATCCACTTCCCCACCCCCATCTAAAATTTGTTCTTCATCTAGTAATGACAGTTCTGTTCAGCAGAGAATGGTGATCTTTTGTTAGTACCTTTATATAGTCTCCTTCCATCTTGGGACAAGACTCCAGGAGCTGCACATGCTCAGAGCTCCTGCGGGATCTAATCTGTACAGGTCTCAGCACCTGCAGGGCCCAGACTTCTTGCCTGCTTAAAAGCCTTGGTTTGTTGTTGACCTTCTGCATGAAGTGTCTCCTCCTTGTCACCTGGATTTCATTCAGGTTTTAGCAGAAACGTGATGTCCCTGGTGGGCCATTCTTCTAAGTTCCTACTTACTTTCATCTTCCGGGGTCCCAGATTATAACCTGTGGTTCTGTGATCATTTCCATGATGCTTTGTCAGTATTTGTCTTCTCCATTCTGTGCCTACTTTCCTGTAGACTAGTTCACTCTTGGGCCTACAATAGATGTTCAGTGAGTGCTCCAATGAACAAACGGATGGGGACTATATAGTTTAGGGGCCATCTTCCCTTCTTTCTTCTTGTTCCAATCATACCACCCATTGTGCTTCCTCCATCAACTGGCACTGAACATCATTCATCTCTTAGGCTACAAAGTCCTAACATGAACTTTGACCTCACTTCTCTTCACTCCTTTTCTAACTTTAAACAGTATGATAAAATCCCCTCTTCACCATTCCCAGTACAAAACGCAGATTACATCCCTTTCCGATTATTACAATTTTGTCCTAGTTGCACACCCTCTGATTATACTCTTTTTGCCCCAAGATTAGCAGACTTGTTCCCCTGAAGTCCAGACAGACCTCTTCCTCCAAATACCCTTTTACATGAATAAAATAAAAATGGGGTATTATGCAGCATTTAGAAAGCAACAGATTATACATCAACATGAGAGAGTCTTAACAACATATTGTTTAGTTGCAAGAGTAAGAAATGAAATGAGATTATATAGCACAACACCATTTACATATATTAAAACACATTCAGCAAAACTGTAAACATTTTGTGAAAATGTAGGCAAGCAAAAAGGCAGACATCAAATGCAATAATAACGCAGTTGCCTATGGGGCAGAGATGATGAGAAAGTGATGGAAGAATAAGAAATAAATAAAGTGAGGATGAGAGGGGTCTAGCAAGCACGGATGGTGATAAACAGGCCATGAACTGAGAGGAGAACAGATTCCACTTACAACAGCAAGATCCACAAAGAACTGAGAAACAATAAAACAAGCCTCATCTCCAACAAGTGCGATTCAATTCATTCTTACATTTGTTTTCATGGTGCTTAAAACATTTCCTTGCATATCATTTGGATGTCAATAGCTGCACATAAAGTTTATTTGTGTGAACCATGCAAGCTGCATGACATGTCTCATCACCAACTCAACAAACAGTTTGTGTTCTCAATTTACACAACCAGAAACAACCTCCCAAGTGCTGGCTTTCTCTACGGAACCATTTATTCCAAATTGTGCTTTCACTCAAGCAGAGCAAGTTAACCACTTGAGCTCACAACCATTTCTTTTTCAAAAGTCTGATAATTGCTCATCTATGGACCCTAGGTGTATTCTACAGACACAAAGTACACTAAAACAATATCCTAACTTTATCAGGTATAGCCAGCTATCTCATACAGGCACACTTTTTCAAAGGAAGTAGGAATCATATTGCATTCTGAGGGTTACTCTATGTCTACACCCCACTTGCCAGATTATGGAGTCCAAATAAAAGTGCAGTCTCAGGAGCCAGAGGGCCACTTGGAGACCAGAGCTGCTGGTGGGCTGTGGGTTTCAAGGAAAGGTAATGTGCGCTGGTCGCTGAGCTCTACTGATCTCCATAAGTCTCACAGAAAGGCATGTATCATGAGCCCTCATTCTATCAGAGTCTATAAGACGTGGAGAACTCTGGCTTGCTTTGACATGAACATGAAATGTTCTCATAAACTTTTATGTAAAATCTACAGGCAAAATCGATCCTGGTAGGGAACCCAAACTCTCATAGCCCTTGACTCTGGCTAATGAAAGCATTAATGGTTCCAGTAGACACTGTAAAATAAATACTCATGAAAGTTTGCACAGCACGCCATTATATGGCCCCATAAAATCTGCAAGGCAATTACTGAGTTATGAGCTCCCTGCCCACCTCCCCAGATGCCAAGGTTAACACAAGTGGAAGTAGCAGAGGAGACCAGGAAAGAGGAAGACCATTGTAAGAGTGGCAACTGACACTGACCTAGGGTGGGCCAGGCTCTGACCCACTATCAGTTTCTTTGTCTGTGAAGTGGGTGTTTGGTCTTCAGCCCATCAGATCTCTGCTAGCCATTACTTCTTTGTGCTTTGTACAGAGGAGAATGTTGGTGTGCCAGGGAAAAGCATTGTCTTGGTTTGCTTCATTTCTCAGGCCTCTAGAGTATCACCTCATCCAATGCCATTCTTGTCACACCCATGGACTACATTTATTCCAAGTTCATGGAAGACCATACACAATGCTAAACACTTGAGATCTCATTTAATTCTAACTCTGTGCTATTGAAGTGTTGGCCGCCATTGTCCATATTGTAGTGATGAAGAAACTGACTGCAGAGCTAGTGACTAAGCAATGGAACATGGTGGTTTATAATGGGGAGGGTGCTCTGGGTACAGCGTGGCTCCTTGTCCATGTCTATACTATGCATTACCAATACTGCTCCATGAGGTTAAGAATACATAACACATGGTTTTGCAGCCAAGCAAGCACTAGTAGAATGGAGACACAAGGGAGTCAGCCATGGCTAGCTGTTGGACACTGTATTCAATGCCCCCATTTCCAACAATCCTTAGTTGCCTCTGCTCCCTCTCAGGCCTCTTTCATGCCTGAGGAGGGGGGAGTCTCTTACATTGACTTGATGTTATGCAGTTTATAAAACACTAAAACACCTGCATAGATTACTACAAATAATTATTAAAATGATGGTAGGGCAAACGGGCCAGCTTTTTGGTAGCATGAAGCTCACAGGTTGGTTTCTTTTAATGTTTCCTCTTAAGTAAATTCAGGCTGTATATTTGTAGGAATGCCAAGAACCGACAGTATGACCAGATCAGTGCACCACATTAAGAGGTACCCAGAGTTGATTTGTCCCATTACTCAGGATGTTAGCTTTGATAGCTGGGTTAAGGTAGCATCTGCCAGCTTGATTCACTGTGAAACTTCCTTCTATATAGCTGAGGGAACATATTTTGAGACTATATAAACATCCAATTCCTTACCATTCTTTTAGCTATTCATTTAACACCCATTTATGAATAGTATATGAAAAAATGCTATAGTAGGTAACTAAATAGATGACATGATGGATAAAAGAAGGAAGAGGAGAGATTATAATAAAGCAAATTAATAAAGTAACTGTTTGGGGGCCTGAAAGAATTTATAGGAATTCTTTGTACTACTTCTTGCAATAATTCATAAGTGTGGAATTATTTTGATTGTGTTTTTAAAAGGATATTGATAGCACATAGAACTGGCATTAAGGCTAAATAGCGAGATTTGGATTGTGCAGCTAAAAGCAATATTCAAAGTGCACTCAAAATTCCACTGCACAATAGGTCTCAGACTGAGTACTCACTTGTGGTTTCCAAACCCTAGAAAGAGCCAACATCCCTCCAAAGTCACCAGCGCCAATGAGCTGGACAAGGCTCCCACCCTGAAGCTGACAGAGAAACTTTCGCAACTAAAACTCCCTATGATTCCATGTTACTTGTGGCAGAAACGAAGGGGGATTGTGTGGGCTCTGCAGTAGACTCTACAGGCTGCAGGGCAGCTGGAGAAGTGAACATCTATTGTGTTCAGACGCATCCACCTGGGCTTATAAGATGGGGAAGTCTTCAATACCTTTCAGTAAGAGGAGACAGCTTACCACGAAGGGAATAAATTCTTCAAGCCTGAGCCCAAAATCACCTGATATGGTTGAAATGTGAAATGTTCCCATAGGCTCATGTGCCTGAATACTTAATTGCCAATTGATGGCACTTATTTGGGGTTACTCGTGGAATCTTTGGCAGTAGAGCCTCATTGGGGGAATTGGGTCATGAGGGTTGGCCTGGGGGCTTGCTGTCTGGCTCTGTCTCCCACTCAGTCTTCACTTCTAGGTGGCTGAGCTCTGCATAAACAGCTGCTGCTGTCACAGAGCCACCTGCTCTCACACCGTCACCACAATGGCGGACTAGACCCTGTCAGTCCATGAGCTGAAGCAAACATCTCCGCCCTTAAGTTTCTTCTCATCATGTGCTTGGTCACTGTGATGAGAAAAAGTAGCCAATGCAGGCCACAGGCACTTAGAAGTGGGATTGCTGCTTAGAAACCTGGCCATGTCCTTCACAGACCTTCAGATCGGCTTTGCAGGAGGAATGTGGAAAGGTTGGGCTCTGTGGACAGTGGAAGCCTCAAGAAAGCCCAGAATGCTGACAGCAGAGTTTGTTGGGCTGTTCTGATGGGAGCTGAGAAGACAAGTAGAAGCTGAGGCCAGCCCCAGGAGTTTCATAGGGAAATGAAGACTCAGCAAAAGCTTGTAATTAGAACTTGCTTAGTTCCGGAAGTTTAGTTCATTGTCATCATGGCAGAGAACATGGCAACATATAGACAGACATGGCCCTGGAAAAGCAGCTGAGAGTTCTACATCCAAATCCACAGGCATCAGGGAGGGAGGGAAATTGGACCTGGCATGGCCTTTTGAAACTTTAGAGCCTGTTCCTAGTGACACACTTCCTCCAACAAAGCCACACCTCCTAATTCCTTTCAAATAGTGCCTCTCTCTGATGGCCAAATATTCAAATACATGAGCCTATGGGGCCCATTCTCATTCAGACCAGCACAGGTATGTTATGGCAAAGAATCTGACTTGAGTTCTGCCCCTGTCCTAAAATCTCGAGCAAGACTCCATTTAAAGTTAATAGACTAATTTGTTTGGCAAACAAAATTTCAAGACAGCATAGCATTCATGCTGTGGTATCACTCATTGCTTTTCCCCAAACTGACAGTAAGAGGCAGCAGAAAGTGAAGCAGGAATACAGGAAAGATGCACAGCTTGGTGAGGAAAGGAATGTGCACACAGTCATAGTTGCAGCCAAGGAAGACAGAGTGGGCACTTGTAACTGTCAGAGACATTGGCCCAGTAAGAAGAAATTCATATTTTGGGACAGTAGGAAAGGTGCTTAAAAGGCAAGAACCCATCCATAAAAGGTTTCTGCTTATAAAAATGAAGGTGCATTTGAAAGGACAGCCGGGACAGAGGGTATCACAGCAGCATGTGTGCACTGCTTGAAAACAGTGCCAACAGAAGTGCTTTCACAGGTTTAGCAGCAAAGGCACCTGGAGGCCACTGTCTCTATGAGGGGCCTGAGCAAGGCTTCTTCACAAATCGGCACTAGAATTTAGCATTGTTCATAGCTAGTTTTGCAGATGCACGAGATTTAAGAGTGAGAGAGGCTTGCACCAAGGTTACAGAAGGCAGAGGCCAGGAAATGCATAGCAGGCTGACTTCCTTCATGATGCCCCTTAGTAAAGGTCATTCATAACAAGGAGCTGCAGTTGAGATGGAAATCACCAGGATATTGGAGATGTCAGAAATATCAGACACCAGACAAGGAAAACTGGAGGCACCGAATGGAGTTAGCACAAAGAAGAGGACACATGTAGCTTGGGCACTAGAGCTAGATTAGAGTCACCCAGGCCTATTGGAGCCAAAGTGATGCTACTGTGAGCCCCCTGCCCTGGACATTGACTTTTAGGGTTTGATGTTTGTCCTGCGGCGTTTCAGTTTTGTGTTGGTCCAACATCTCTTACGATGTTCCCAATCATCCCTTTTGGATGGGAATGATATTCTGTGTCAGAAGTAACTTCCAATTTTAAACTTTTGAATTCTGTTGGATCTATAAAGGTATTATGACTTTGAAGTTATATTAAATACAGTTTGCACCGAGACAGTCATGAGCCTATGAGCCCATAGTGGAATGCTACTATTAAGTTTTCTCTATTGGCTCCCTTGTTTCAAGGTTTGGTCTCCAGCTGGTAGTGCTGTTTGAGAAGCTGTGGAACCTTCAGGGGATGGAGTCCCGTTGGATGAGATGGATTACTGGAGGGTGAGCCTGAAGGTTTATGGCGTGGCATTGCTTTCTTGTATCGCAGCCTAACTCCTCCTTCTGTCTACACTCAGTTCCTTCCATTTTCCTGTTTAGGTGGATCCTGAGGACACTCTCATAAGTGTCTTCCATGGAAACCTCTGTCACTGGGTTGGATTCCTCGGAAACCCAATGCATGACAGCCCTTTCCCTGTACTGATTTCAGGTCCTTAGCACTCACTCCATGGGACCCAGTTCCATCTCCTACCACTTCACAACAGTTCTTTCTGCTGTGCTGGGCTTTACCTTCAACAGAGGTGAGTGCTAGTGTCTTTCCATTTTCCAACGCTAGCCCTGATATGGGATCCTCTCTATCCTTCAAGACCATCTCAGGTGATGCCTTTTCCAAGGACTATGTATGACCTCCCCAAGGAAAGCCCCCTTCTTCCTCTGAGTCATATCACTACTCCCCCACTTCCTGATTAAACACCATATGAAGTCTTCTAAGTTGGTACAGTGGTTACTGGTGAGTTTGCCAGTAGATCCCTTCTTTGTATCTCACTCTTCTAGCTCAGGGCCTGGCACCCCAAAACACA
Source organism: Mesocricetus auratus (assembly GCF_017639785.1). Taxonomy (NCBI): domain Eukaryota; kingdom Metazoa; phylum Chordata; class Mammalia; order Rodentia; family Cricetidae; genus Mesocricetus; species Mesocricetus auratus. The sequence continues at coordinate 40,053,521 of NW_024429267.1, read as the reverse complement.
TTTCCCAGGAACACAAGCCCACTGACTTCTAACTACAGCCAGACATGCAGATGCATGGTTTAAAGTTCTAAACACAAGGAAGAAAAGTTGAGGAAGTTTTCTGCCTCGGATAAGGACATGCCTGGCAAAAGAAATGACCATCCTGGTCTCATTCTGACCAGTTATAGCTAGTTATGGAGTGTCAACCCCTCTATCTCCCTTTTCCTTTGTCTCCTTAAGCTTAAAGGCAATGGATTCTCTTGTTAATCTCCAATTTCCCTGTATTCTCTTCTTCCAAACCTGATGTATCCATTCCCCAACATCAAGTTCCTATTTGGTGTAAGGTCTATTCCCCTACCTGGTATTGTCTTGTCCTGGCTCACTATATAGGGAGATTTTCCTAAGTGAGAGTCTAATCAAGGCCTGACATCCAGCAATACCCAAACACATTACTTGAAAAAGCTTGGAAGTTAGCTTAGATGGTATGAGCTTCACATTCCCCATGAATGCTGTGTCATTTTGTGGGGAAACAAACCTTAACCAGCTTAGAACACATTCTTCACCACTTGGAAAATGTGTCCACCACAGTGTCTCCTGACATGAAAGCTTAAAAACTTTTAATGTTACAACAAAATGTGTTTAACCCAGCTGATGTCTCAAACAATTATCTCCAGATCTTGCTCGTGGTTGTGAAGATAAACACTAATGGTAAAGCTGTTTGTAAATATTTTGAACAGATGCTAAGTCTTTAATTATTTTTTGCATTAAAAATTGACAACAATCGATATTCCCCACTGATGAACTATGGGTATTTTGCGTGCATGCAAGAGGATATATTCTTTTTAATAGCAATTACTGTTTGCAATGACTGGGAAATTGCTCTGAGGTTTGAAAGTGTATTTGCAAGCTATACCCAGGGGACTGTGGATAGTTATGCCTACTGTATCATCTACCTTATTTAAAACTCGCAATAGGAAACACGATTCAATCTAGCACATTTCTAAAGGCCAATGGGAAATAGATTGGGCAGCTGAGTCGGGAAATGCAAATGCAATGCCAGACTCTATCTGAATCTCTCTCCCTGGGTTTTATTCCTTTGTATTTTTTCCTTCCCCAAGGCTAGTGGTGCTGACTCGGTAGTGCATTAGACACAAATGTGTGGGTTCAGCCCTGACCAGCCATTAATCAATGTGTAGCCACAAAGACAGCATTCATGGATTAACAATCTACTACAAGGTGCCAGGCTCTTGTGGGGAGAAATTAAACCAGGATTTTAGAGGTAGACAAGGGCATAGGCTATTCCCTATACTCAAAGGTCCTAAATGATTTAAAAAGGTATTGTCAAGAGTCAGAACTATGTGTTATATTTTAAAGATGCATGCTTAACAAGTTCATTTGTTTAACAGTGTGTGATAGAGACACACAGAGGAAAGTCATGATTGTATCTTTTGCCTCATTTGGAAAAATACCAAAAGTCAACATTTGAGACCTTCTGTGAATATGAGGGTTGAATGAAGAGATTCCCATCCCTGCTCATGCAGACCATCCCTATGCTAGCATATGCCCCCGGGGTCCACCTGAGGACCTCACATGCACCTAGAGAGTAGAACTGACATCACCGTTGCAGTCCTGTGAGGGCAGGGGCTGTCTTTCAGGTTTTCATTTGGATTCCTCCCACCCCACACTTTAGGGCCCAGTGCTGTCCAGTCTGGAAGGTTGGTGCTTTCCTCTCAGAAGCTGCCTGTGTCCTTGGACAAGGGCAGCCTCCCGCTGGAAGAACAAAAGTCCTCCGCAGGCCCTCGGAGGATGTGGGATGAGTGCTTCCTTCTCAGGAAGCAGGCAGGTGGAAGGAAGACTTGAAGATGATTCCTCTTGGGGTCTCACAGGCAGTGACTGCCCTCCCCACCTCTTTAATATTGCTTGCAGGAACCCCTTGATATATTTCACAGCCCCAGTCCCACCACAAAAGATGTTGCTCTAATATCGTCTCCCTCCAGTGTGAGAGACTCCGCTGTCACCTTTATTTAGAGGACTGGTAAGCCCCAACCTGCTGGTCCCTGCCCCTAATATCACCAGGGGGAGGCAGAGCACCTCAAGCATGGAAGTCAGAGGAACCTAGAGCAACAGTAACCTAGCAACAGTGTCTCAGGATTTGAATGTAATTATACCCCGAGCGTGATAAATACTCAGAAGGGCTCCTTATGTGCAGATCCTACTAAACAAGTCTTTGAAATTACCCTCATCAAATATTGATAGAAAAAATGTTTTATTTTTGAGAAGAAAAAATTCTTGATATGCTTGGACAACTAAGTATTATAGGCAGGTGAGAGAACATTGATCAGGTCAGGTCAGACAGCCTCCAAACCATTCTCTCAAGCCACCCAAAGAGCTAGGAGAGAAACCAGAGTCAAATAAAGTGGAATACACGGAGATAAGGCCAACTGATGATGTCAAACAACTGACTTACAAATGGTCTGAAGACTGAGCATACCAAGCCAGGCAAACTGGGAATGTGAACGTGGCTGAGGCCTGAGGCCTGAGGAAAGCATTTGAGGGGCCAGGGGAGTGCAGGCATAGGGAGTAGTATGGATAGAAGGTCAAAAGCCTTTGCATCCTCAAAACTGAGTTTATGTTGACTCAGGTGGAGGGTGTGGTGGTTTGAAAGAAAATGGCCTCCAAAGGGAGGTGTGGCTTTGTTGGAGTGGGCATGGCCTTGTTGGAGGAAGTGTGTCACTGTGGGGGCGGGCTTTGAGGTCTCTTGTGTTTTAGCTTTGCTCAGTGTCACAGTCTGCTACCTCTCCAGTACCATATCTGCCTGCACACACCACACTCCCAGCCACCATGCTCCCCGTGATGATAATGGGCAGAACCTCTGAAACTGTAAGAGAGCCCTTCCCAATTAAATGTTTTCTTTATAAGAGTTGTCACGGCCGTGATGCCTCTGCACGGCAATGGAAACTTCAGAGGGCTTGTGGGAGGGCTTAAACGGGTGCCTTGTTGGACTCATTATAGAAAACAAGCTTCATCCTGAGAGAAATAGGAGCCACTGCAGATGTGGATGGTGTGACAGTTGTGTTCCAGAGACAAGGAGGACAGTCAGGTGAGCATGGCCAGGTCTATGACTTCCTTGAGGATGACACTGAAGGACCAGAAGGCAAACCTGTCCAGAGCCTGAGACTGATGGCAGATAAGAGCTGGCCTGGTGGCACAGAGCTGTTGATGAATCTTTATTTAGGTGTCTGTTCAAACTCCTGGTGCAAAGCCTGAGATACTGTCTACTCCCTGTGTGTTGCTGCATCTGGGCTCCTGAGCAGCAGGGTGCTGTGGTCAGAGCAGGTCCTGACCAATGAGACTGTGCTCAGTGAGTCTGGGAGAAATGGGGGAGGAAGGGCATGGGATTTCCCAGTGGGGAGAGGACATCAATTTTATCAATTTTTTTATCTTAATGTCAGGTTATCAGAGGCACAAATGTACGGGTGGCTGGAGAATAAATTAAGACAAGAAGATACTGTACTGGTCTGTTGAAATTGCTCATTGGGTAAAATGCAAACATGATGGCCTAAGTTTGAACTGGACTCCCTGTATACAGGTGACAATGGTGCAACTGAGACAATATATGAGGCTACTGGCAGTGGGTCCAAGATCTAACACTAATGCACACACTGACTTAGTGGAGCCCATTCTATATGGAGAGATACCGTGCCCAGGCTAGACACAGGGGTGTGGGGGTGGAGAGGTGCCTTGATCCTGCCTCAATGAGATGATGGGACAAAATTAGTAGACTTCCTAGGGGAGGCCTTACCCTCTCTGAGGAGCAGAAGGAAGGTGGGGGAACAGTGGGGGAGTGGGAGAAAAGAAGGGAGGGGGAAGTGGGATTGGAACATAAAAAATAAAATAATAAATTAAAAAATAAAACAAAATCTTTGGAATTATGTAAAAGTGAAAGGAGAAAACTGATGGGCGTGCTCACACGCACACACACACACATACACACACACATACACGGGATGAATAAAGAATAAAGAAAAAATGTCCTACTTAAAAATTCAGCGTGTATCTGAAGTCCCTGCCTTGCTTGACCTATTGTATGACACAGACACCCAGCCTGAGCCTAGGTGACACAGAGCTAGCTGCAGGGCTTACAGGCCCGTTTGTCCCTCAATCCAATCCTGGAAGCCGTTCTCACCAGAGAAAGCCCCCTTCTCTGATATCTTTCTCTGGGCTGCTGGGCATGTGTCTTCTGCCTGTGAGAGTGAGGCCTCTTCCTTAGATGCAGGACCTTTAAAAGGCCTCGGATCTCTGGTGCCTGTCTGCCTGAGCTCTTTTCTGCTCCGAGCTCCCTGTTGGCACTGCTGGTGCTTTCCAAGGAAGCCTGCATGGGGAAGAGGGACCTGCCTGTCCTGCTGTGAAGTTCAAGGTAGGAGTAAGCCCTTCTGCACTCCGCATCAAAGTCCTTCAGTTCAGGATTCTTCCCAAACAACAGCATAATGCATATGACAGCTTCCGTGCTGCAATAGTGTTTAGATGGACTGTGCTGTAAGGAGACCCTGTTTATAGAAATTTCCAATGAACTAGCTGACAGGAGATAAACTGTTCCAGTTAAATAAGACCTTTCCAAGGATCACTGAAAACCTATACAATCCCAGGGTAGTGTGTGTGTGTGTGTGTGTGTGTGTGTGTGTGTGTGTGCATATGTGTACACATTCATGTGGACGCCAAAAGTTGACATCATATATATCTTGATTGCTTTTTATCATTAATTTTGGAGGCAAGGTCTCTCACTAAACCTAGAGATCAATGATTGAGCAGGCCAGCCCCAGAGTACTTCCTGTTTCTGCTTTCTTGAGTCCGGGATATAGATTCATGCTCACACATCAGGCTTTTCACATGGATGCTGAGGTCCTGATTTCAAGTTTTCAAGCTTGACCAGCAGGCATTTTATCAACTGTACCAAGCCCCTATAGAATGTTAATAAACTATACACAGCATAGTGTGCTGAAACAGTAAAATTTAGAAAATATCATGGAGCATTTCCTTTTAAAATCAGTGGCAAGGGAAACGTGGCTGATATTGGACAGAGAATAGATGAATTGAGGAAAGCCATCGGTGCTAGAGCAGAAAGCTGAAATCTTGCGATAAGAAGTCAGTAGGAAGAGAGCTGGAAGACCTTTTATTTGGACTTAGACAACTGAGTCTGGAAGGCATCTGCCTGATATACATCTTTTCTGATTCAAGAAAGGACTCACTACATATACATTTACACACACACACACACACACACACACACACACACGTGCATGTGCTACTGCCAAACTGTTCTTACAATTATTTAAGATTAAATTTCTCCTCAAGGAAGTAGAGAACTTTATCTCTTCTAGTCCATCAACATTGGAGCCCTTTGGTGTATCAAGATGGGCACAGGCTTGAATGTACAGTCAGGATATGGGCAGAAGATCATGTGTATTCAAAGGGAGAACTGTGGGGACTGTTTGTGGGGGCCTGGGTGGGTAGGGGACATGAAAACCACAGGAGACAGTGTGCAAGCTAGGGTAACCCTCAGCAGAGATGGTTGCATTCAGTGAGTCAGAGACTGAGACAGACAGACAGAGAGAGAAGCAGAGTCAAAAAGACACACACACACACACACACACACACACACACACACGCACACTATCAAATGGCTGAGGGAAAGAGGGTCATGTTGTCCAAGTCACCTTAACAGGAACAGGGACTTTTAACCAGGGGACACAACCAACCCAAGGAACCTCAAATGAAGAGGAAATTCATTCCTTAAACCCACTGTTGTTAGGACAGATTTTCTATTAGCCAAGCCTAATCAGAAGCCAAAGACCGTGAAAGCCCCTTAAAGTGCAGTTCACAGCATAAGAGGCCAACAGGGTGACCTCTGTGCTGAACATGTGTCCTAGTTTCAGTTCTGTTGCTTTGATTAAATACCCTACCTAACAAAAAACACCCTAGGAGTATCGTGGTTAGCTTCAGTTGCTGACTTTACACAAATCTAGAATCATTAGTAAAGAGGAAATCTCAAATAAAAAATTGCCTAGGTCAGCCTATCATAAGAAGGTTCCCCTCACTATGGGTGGTGCCATCCTTGCTGGTAGCTTGAGCAAGCCCAGGGAAGGAATCCAGTAGGCAGAATTCCTCCAGGGTCCCTACTTTAAGTTCCTGCCTTGAGTTCCTAAACTCCTTTCTCCCCCAAGTTGTTTTTGGTCATGATATTTTATCACAGCAACAGAAATCAATTTTGGACAGGGAGAAAAGGTTTTAGTTCACAATTCCAGGTAACAGTCCATTACTGCAGGACAGTCAAGCCAGCAGGTACCTGAAACAGTTTGATCACTTACTTGCTTGTGCTCAGTTTGATTTCCCCATTCTTAAGCAGTTTTGGGAGCCCCTACCTAGGGAATGGCACCACCTATAGGAGCTGGATCTTCCCATGTTAATTAATGAAGATAATCCCCTACAGAATTAACCCCATGTCAACCCAGTGTAGACAGTCAGTCTTGAGTCTCTTTCCAGGTGGTTCTAGGTGACAGTCAAGTTGACAATTACAGCTAACCACAGTGTAGGAGCCAGGGCTGCTCAGAGAAAACACATTGTTTCCAAGCAGTATTCCAGACAGGCTGCAGTCTTCATTCTCCCACAAAGACCCATGGTGTTGATGTTAGTTATTAACCTATGAAGAAGTTAGCTTTGTTGTGACAGCATAGTAATCACTTTCAGTGTTAACTATACATCACCAGCCCATCGTGGAAGCTGACCAGAGGTCGGTAACTTTCCAGCTAGACTACAAACCCAGGCTGCCTGGATCAGAAGCAGCTGGGTTTATACCAAGAATGGCAGGCTGATTTCTGTGAGTTTGAGACCAACCTGGTTTACAAAGTGAGTTCCAGGACAGGCTCTAAAGTTACACAAAGACTCCCCCCCCCCATTGAGTTGATATCTTTCCCACCCAAAGACAAAAAAAAAGTGACCTCTTAATTCCAAAGGCCTTTTCTTCCTGTTTATTTTCCGTTGCTTTTAGGGCCATATGCTCTACCATAGGTGCTTATATTCATACAAATTATAAAATATTTTACACATAAAAGATAGGCAGTGGAGTTGGTCTGGAGTGATGACTCAGAGGTTATGAACACTGACTGCTTTTCCTGAGAAGCAGGGTTTGATTCCTTATAGTCATCTATACCTGCAGTTCCAGAGGATCTGAAATCCTCCTTTACTTCGGTGGGCACTGAGTGCATGTGGTATATAAAGTCACATACAGGCAAAATACCTATACATGTAAAAATAAGAAACAAATAATTTTTAAAAGATAGATAATAATATGATAAACACCCATCTGTCCCTAAACCCACCTATGAAATTCTAGTAGTCTGAAGTATTTCCCTCAAATTATTTTTAGATTAAATGCTCTTATAGACACAATGTCCTCCTCCACAATTTGGTTTCTTTTCACCACTCCAAAGTTAGCCATCAACATGGATTTGGGATTTTTCATTTGATTTCTGCTTGATGCTATGTATTTGTGTACTGTAAATGTCAGTAAGCTAATGTTTGTCGTCTTTTATGTACATGTGAATGGTTTCACACACACTGTCTATTACATTGTTGCTGTTGTTGTCACTCAAAATGATGTTTTTGAGATTTAGTCATGTAGATATATAAAGATTTATATCATTCAGCTATTACAGATATCTAGTGTATAATGACTTTATAAATTATTTCTCCATTTTCCTGTTGATTAACTTTGAATTTGTTTCCATTTTTCTCAAATGAAAAATGATGCTAAGAGTATTCTTTCATATATGCTTCCCATTTTGCTTTAATTTTTCTATATTCTTGAGGTATATGATGAAATATGAATATCCCATTTCCCTCTCCAACTCCTGTCATAACTCTCCAACCATATCCTCCTCCAAAAGTCATGTTTTTTTAATAAGCCTCTAAGTCCAGTAGTTCACTCTACCTGTATGTCCGCTGTGTGCATGGATATACGTGTGTGTGTGTATGTGTGTGTTTGTGTGTGTGTGTGTGTGTGTGTGTGTACATGTATATCAAGTGGCTATATCTATTGTTTGCTACTGCCAAATTATTGTCACCAAGAGATTTCAATTGGTACTGTCTCTCTTACCTTTCTATAATATTGGTTTAATCTGATATGAGACTTGCCAATCTACCAACTGTGAATGGTCTTCAATTAACGTTTCATTGTGCACCTTACTGATAGTCAGGAAAGCCTAGTATCTTGCTGCCCTTCTATAATTTTCCCAAAGACAAGGTTACCAAATATCCTATTTCTTACCGATGTGGTGTTCTCCATGGCTTTCCAGGACTGGTTCTTCCCAGTTAAAAACATTTCCTTTGTCACCTTCCATCCTGCAACTCGGCTCTCTCTATGCCTGGGAGGAAGAGCTACTGCTTGGATTCATGGATTTGTAAGACATCTGTCTCATGTGTGTTTTTAGTTATTAAGATATTTAAAATTGTAATTTCAGTGTGGTAATAATGACTCTCGTGGTAGTACTTGATAGTGTATTTATTTGCTTGTACTGTGTATGACTTATTTAAAGTATTTCTTTCCTACTCAAGGTCATAAAGTTAGTTTACTTGTTTCCTTCTAAGGGTGGCGGTATTTATTTTGCTTTTTATATTTAGGTCAAGAAGTATCGGAAGAATATAATTCTTCAAATGGTTAGAAATTTGTTCAACTTATTGAACAAGCTTATTCCCAGGATGTTTTTTCCCGGTGAACTATTACATAGCTAATAGGTGGGAGTTAAGAATTTCATTGTGAACTGGAGAGCTGGCTTGTGGTTAAGAGCATGTGCTGCTCTTTCAGAGCACCTGGGTTTGATTCCCAGCACCTACACAGAGAAAGCTGAGAAGCAACTGTAATTTCAGTGTCAGGAGGCACCTACCCTCACATGTTCCTGACTCTACACAGACCCACACCTAGATGCATAATTAAAATTATTTTAAAATTTTATTTAGATGATAGAATGTCACATAAAAATGTATAGAGTGCCAGAAAGGTGACTCATTGGGGAAACACTTGTCATTCAAACCTGACAACCTGAGTTCAGATCCCCAGAACTCCCACAGAAGCCAATAGAGTACACAGTGTCTGTGAACCTTAGGATGCCCTTATGTGGAGATGAGAGGCAGAGACAGGGAAATCCCAGAACATTATGAATCAACTCATCTGGATCACATATATACTGCAAAAAAGAAAAAGAATATATAAACTCTCTCCTCTCTCTCTCTTTGTCTTTTTCATATTTTCATACACACACATGCACGCACATACAATTGTTCACACATACATAAAGATGAGTTATCAATACAAATGTAACTGTGAACCTTTACAATTATTAAAATGTTTTAAAAGACAAAGAAATAAACCACAAGAAAAATAACAAATGTAACAAAAATGTGTCATTCATGGTAATTCTAATATAAAATAATATGACTGAATTAGACAAAACATAATAGCTATATTAGAATGGGCTTCACCTACATGTTAAAAGAAAATGATTATTTTTCAAATTGACTCATCAGGCAAAATAAAAAGAGACACATTTATATTGTGATTCAAAATGACTAGAAGAAGAAAGAGACAGGCAAATATTTGTCAGATTCACAGAAGCAATAGCAAAATGGCAATTATGACTATGAGAACAGCTGGGGAATTTTCAGTTTTGAAAGTGTTATACCAAACAAGAGCATGCCACACACTTAAACACAACCTACAATAGAGCAATGTCAGTTATGTGTTTATGAGACAATACAGAGGACAACAGGAACAAGAGATGTGAGAAGCAAAAATAATAAATCTTAATAAACCACACATGGACAAAAGGATATAAAATGTGTAAGGAATTCAATCAATAAATTGACCATTTGGATTAAACATATGTGTAAATACATATATATATACACACATATATATATACACACATACATATATGAGAGAGAGAACACAAACACTCTGGTGCTAGATAAAACACCTTCTAAAGAGCACATGTAACATTTACAAAAAATTCTTCAATGCTCCATTCCTTAGTCTTGTCTGTTCTTAAGATGAGTCCATGCTATGTTGTCAGTAAATCTTAATGCCTGGGAAGTTTTTTCATCTTTTTTTCTTTTCCAGAATTATCTAGAGTTGCAGTTCCAAATGTTTAGTGAAGTATAAGGAAACAAGATGAAGGAAATTCCAATGCAAACTGATCAAATTGCTTAAAACCACTGATAAAGAGAACAATTGTAGAGCCAGTCAGAGGAAAACAGAGAGCATGGAATATGAATAGTTGCCTAGTTGAGAATAACAATAGACTTCTTCCCTGGAACAGTGTATGGTGGTAACAATGGAGTGATTATCTGAAGTATCTAAAGCAAAAACATGTCAGCCCACACCATACACCTGGAGACAAGGGCCTTCCTAAGCGAAGTCAAAGGGACAGTTTCAGACATGATAAGGCAGAAGGAACTCATTCCTGGCTGGAGGGATCCCTTCACATGGAGGGAATACATGGTGTCAATCTGGGTGCTTGTTAAAGAAGGAAGACCACCAAAGTAGAGTAGCAAATGCCCAAGAATAGTGGGTTGAATGTGAATCTCCAAGAGATATGTGCTTACCCAGTTTCTAGAAACCAAGTAATACCTTATTTAGCAAAAAGGCTTTTGGATCTAATTAAAGATCTCAAGTCCATTCCGAACATCTTTGAGGGTGTCTTTTTCAGTGTGAGGCAGAGGAAAACTGGAAAGAGAAACATAAACAGATACATAGGGAGGGTGAAGACCAAGGAAGATTTTCAAATGCTGAGACCACAAGCCAAGGAGTGTCAGTGTTGGGAACATCCCGAATCCTCTCTCCCATTTGACACACCTAAATTGCTGTAATTGTGGGTACCTCACTTGGCTGTAGAATCCCAGAACTTATCTCTCCCTTCTAACTGTATTGTATGACCCTGTCACCAGATATCTTCCTATCTTCTGACCTTCCGACCTCCTGGCTGCTGGTAACACTGTCTTACTCCTGAGTTCTGTGAGAGCAATATCTTTACTTTCTACTTAGGAATTGCTCCATGCCCTTTGCCCATTTCACTGACTGTTTAAATGGGATTCACAGATGTAGTGTTGTGGGATAATCTTTTTGTACACTGTGAAGATGTGTCCCCTCTGCCAAGGCACCCTCTGATTGGTGTAATAAAGATGCCAATAGCTAGGCAGAAGAGGATAGGCGGGACTTCAGTGCAGAGATAGGAACCCTGGGAAGAAATCAGAGAGGTGGGATTTGCCAGCTAGGAATAGAAGAGGTATGCACTGTACTGACGAGAGGTAATGAGCCACGTGGCAGAGTGTAGGCTAATGTAAACAGGTTAATTTAAGTTTTGAGAGCTAGTGGGAGCAAGCCTAAGCTAAGGTCAAGCTTTCATAATTAATAAGAAGCCTTCATGTCATTATTTGGAAGCTAGCAGTCCAAGAAAGGTCCTGCTACAGGTTGTTATCTTGTATTTGTGTCTATTGGCGCCTTTTTCTTATACAGTTCATCATTCTATATGTTTTTATTTCTGGACATCAAGTTAAAAGTGTGAACTTAATTGTAGACTTGATTAAAAAGAAATATTTATGTGGCTTCCTAAGGTTTTTTCCCCAATTTTTATTTTTGATATTTTACATTCCAACCACAGTTCCCTCTCCCACCGCTCCTCCCACCCACTTTTTCCTCTGCCCACTCTCCCTAACCTCCCCCCTAGCCCACCCCCATCCATTCCTTCTAACAGGTAAGAGCTCCCATGAGGAGTCAACATAATCTGGTACAATAGGTTGGGGCAGGGCCTGGTCCCTCTCCCTTGCGTCAAGACTGAGCATGGCATCCTACCATAGAGAGTGGGCTCCAACAAGCTAGTTCATGTACCAGGATTATACTTTGGTCCTACTGCTTCTGAGCATGGCATCTCATCCCAAGGAATGGGCTTCAACAAGCTATAATGTATAATTTGATCATTTGACCTTAGACTCTCAACCATATATCATTTGGAACCAAGAAACTGAAGTCACCAGGTTTATACCCACTTAGAATGTCTCTTCCCAAAAACCATTCTCTGTAGCTTGGGGTGGTGGGTAGAAATCACAATTCTGGTATAAACGGAACATACAGTCAAGTTGCTGACTATGTTGAATTGTGGACTGTGGAAATATCTCACTAGAGACCCTGAAATTCTCAGCCTACTAGTATCTAACAGAAAGTTCCATTTGTTTCTCTGGCTCCCAGCACTGGGCAAAGAGCAGCATCCTGGGGGTGGAGAGCTATGACAAGAAGTCTGAGTCAGCACAGCTGTCCGGCAGGAGCAATGAGGCCAGCGAGGGAGTCATGGTGACAGATTCCAGCACAGCTGAGTCCTCTGGAAAAGTGAAACCAAAGGGCAGGGGCATAGTGTGTGTTTGGGGCATGATAAGAACACAGTCCTGTCTGCATTTTCTATTACTTCCTCTCTTACTGAACTCCTGGGTATCTCATAAATTTTTGCAAAGTCCACCACTGACTGACATCATAGAAAGATATTTTGTTTCTTCCTTCCCAAAAGATAGGTGCAATTCATTTAAAATTTAAATTATTCTGCTGTCATGTTTTCTTCTTAATTTTAATTTGTTGTTATTGTGTATATGGTGTGTGTGTGTGTGTGTGAGCGCGCGCACACGCGTGTGTGTTGAGGAATATGTGTACTATGGTGCACTTATCTCCCAAGGGGATAACTCTTGGGGAATTTAGTTTCTCCTTCTGGGTTCTGGGTGTCAAACTTAGGTTACCAGGCTATCATTGCAAATGCTTTTACCTACCAAGACACCCTGGCAGTCTTTCCATCATGTTTTCTTAAACTTTGACGCATACTGTACCTCTTGGTCATGAGTCACCAGGAGAAGCAAAGGTGCTCAGCTGTCATTCAACATCAACAGCTTTGCTCAGACTGCCAACCTCATCTTCACACTGGGTTCATGTTTACTACTTTTATTCTGCCAAAGTGTGGTTTCTAAAAGTATCTTACACATTTTCAGTAAAGGCGAGACCCACTTTCCAGAAGCATAATGCTCCAGTTCCTAAATAATATTTCACAGAATGCTAATTCTGTTGGCTGTTCATTGAAATTATCTAAAAAAGAATTTGTGTTTTAAAAGAAATGGGGCAAAATGCAGAATTAAATGAAGCTACACTTTTAAAATTTTACTCAAGGAACTGCTGGTTCTTGTAATACTCACATGTGCAATATGATTCAATACAAATTCCCCATGTCTCATCTTTCTAGGCTTGTCAGAGAGTAGAAAGTTCCTTTCCAATGTTTACTTTAGCCTGGATAGAACCCTCTGTGGGAAATGCCAATAAAACCCAACAACCTATTGTTCAAGACTGTATGGTGTTATTAAGAAGAATAACATTTTATCGGTCAGAAAGTCTATGTGTTCTTTAGCCTTAGGGGTTGAAAGAACTGTTAGTTCTAAAGTCCCGCTGGTGGCAAAGTGTAGGAGTCTGCATTACACAGTGTGCACTGATATGCATATGAACCTAGAATAATAGGCCTGGTACATGGCTGAGAAACCTGGCACCTTCCAAGGAAGTCAGGGACTGAAGTAGAAGAATAGTGACTGACAAAGGGTATCTGTCTTACAGACATATGCTTTTCAGGCCCAAACTAAGAGAAATTAGGTCTGATTGAATGTACACAATGATGGAGAGGACGCACCAAGCATTTGTGCATTCTTTCATTCATTCATTCATTCATTCATTCAACAAACATGAGTACCTACACCTACCGTGTGCCAGGCACTGCTGTTCTAAGCACTATGGATATACTAGTGAACATGAGTTCAGATTTGTATTGTTCTCATGCTTTGGAAGGAGGAACGGGGTACTGTTTATTAATAGAGAGACCACCTTGGGAGAAGTAGCCTTGATACAGTGTGGGCACTCTGGCACTCTGGAGTGAGCTTGGATACCTGGCAGTTAGGTACACGCACACGAGGGTGAGAATTTGTGAAATGCAATCTCCAGCTCAATGAACAATCTGGGTTGGCAGAGAACTCTTGCAATACCAGGTGGGAATTGAAGCCATGAGGACATTTACAGTACCCAATTGAGAGCATGTGTAGCAAACGTGTAAAGAGTTGAAGAGCTCTCATGTTTAACAGGAAGAGTAGAGAAGGGGCCAGAAAGCACAAAGCAATTTTCAACAAATACCTAGTGAATGAAAATAAATGAAACTTGACCTGGGAGACTGAAAATACAGCAGGAGAGAGCAGCAATGGGGAGACAACAATGGGGATTTATGGGGTTGGTGAAGCCGACCAACTGCAGCGGCATTAAAGTAGGTCAAGGGCACTGCACAAAAGTAAATAGGGGCACGTCTTTCTCTGCCCTAACTACTGTCTCCTTTCTAGTCCTCTGGTAACCCACCCTCCACCTTCATCCTGGGAGCCCTGTTGTTAAAACTGTACTCCGTCTTAATCTCTCCATTTGGATATATATATATATATATATATGTATATGTATATCTCCAAACACTACACAGATGTCAGCGTATGCACATGTTGGTTGCACACACGCATATGCACCACACACACACACACACACACACATGCACCCTCCATCCCTCAAAAATGACCCATATTCAAATCTACACCCACCACTGTGTGACTTGGGCAAGTCAGCCATAACATTGCAGACTGAATATCCCTTATTCAAACTGCTTGGGGCCAAGAGGGTTTCAGATTTGAAGACTTAGGATTTGGACATGTTTTCAAAGACTTACAGCTGAATATGTCCAACTGGAATGTTTAAAAATCAAAGTTCTCCAAGATATGAAACTCAGAAGTCTGGCATTCTGCAGTAGTCTGAATTTCAGATTTTTAGATTATAGATTCATTCATGGAGTGCTTATCTAAGGGCAGGCATGGTCACAGTGAAATCCAATTATCATTCAGCTATCATCCCCATGTTGTAGTGGCCCTACACAGTTAAATACCATGTCTCAAATCACAGACATAATGGTGTAAATGTGGGATTCAAACCCCTGAGTATCACCGCGTCCTGTGACCCTGATGCTTTAAAGGGACTCTCGCAGTAGCTCCCAGCTGTTTAGTGGACTGTGTCACTGTGAAGTGCTTCTCATTATATGATAAGTCATTAATTCATCATCCCTCCCTCTAATCCCCCCAAATCTAATCATTTGAACATGTTTATGTTTAGCAGCTTAAAAGTAGCTGTTAAATAGAATCAAAATTCAACACGGGGTTGGAGACAATTAAGAGTTCGTGGTAAAGTTACTCTTTTCTAATTCATTATTATTATTATTATCATTACTGCTCAACAAGAGCCCCAAATTGTCCCTGCCTGGAAGACAGTGGGGCTCAGAACAAAGCCCCTCCTCCTCTGGGCTGGGGATGGCCTAATGGAGAACCTGCGGAGTAATAGGGCTGAGTGGCATTGTTAAAGGGCTCCTAAGGGAGGCGCATGCGCCCTAATTGCTCTAGTCTGCTTCTGACTGTCAGACTACCCGAATTAAGCTGGCGAATTGAAAATTTCGGTGGAACCATGTGGGAAACCACCTTTAACCTTCCCAGCACTCAGTCCTGCCCACTGCTCATTACAGAGGAGACCCTGTCACCTCCATCTTCCTCATATGAGTGTTCAGGCGTTCCTTTTTCTGCCACAATGCGGAAGTGCTTATGGAATGGGTCACCTGGAGGCGGGCAGCAGGCGGTGCCCTGGGCACCTGCTCACAGCGACCTCAAACCCGGCCTTTAACATTGCCTACTAGGGCACAAAGCTGAGCTTTGAATGTACCTTCTCGGTTTTCCCACTTACTGATTCTGAAGAACTCCAACTGCCTTGCCTGGTGTGGCTAATTCACAGAAAGACGCCAACAGCAGGTGCTGAGGAAGAGGGGATGGGCAACTGTAAGGTGTGAGGCCAATCCAATTCCGATTCCATGCAAGGCGTCCGTTTTTTAAATCACCCAACAAACATTCGCTATGCATAACTGCATGCCAAGTACTATGTCAGGCGAAAGGGGGGTTAAGCTGAATTAAGCACCATTTCAGCCCTCTGGCGTTAGCCACCTGGAGAGAGAAAAGATGAATGGAGCATAGCCACAGAACAGGATTAGTACAGTGACAAATGGAAGTAGGAAAGGGTTGGGCATTAAAACCAGAGGGCACTGGAGACGATCCTGGCTGAATATCCTTAGGGTTAGGTCTTAAAAGGCAAGTTGGAATTTGAGCATGAGATGACCCTGTCCCTGAAGTGTGGTTGATTGGCAGCTGCATGAAACCTGCTCACAAGCCAGAGCCTGTGTGCAGGTGCGGGGGCGGGGGAAGGGGGTGGTGTCACAGAATCTAAAGTAGGGATGTGCTGTCTTGTGGAGATCTCTATTTCCCAGATAGTCAACTTGGTGACTGCACACCCGACATCATAGAGACACAGCAATCTCTGTGTTAACTTAGGTATGAGATGACCAAGGGAGTGACAGTAGAGAGAGATTGCATTCTTTTGGGGTTTTAAGATCAATTGATTGTGATTATATGTGTTTGGATATTCCACATGCACTTTGTATGTGTGTCTCATGGGCATAGGCTGGTGGAGAAGAGGTCATTGGATACTCTGGAAGTGGGTTATAGAGATAATTGTGAGTCACCTTATGAGAGCTTGGAACCAAGCCTCAGACCTCTGCAAGAGCTCTCTCCCCAGTCCTGGGTTGACACTCCTTTAAATTATCAAAATAAAAAGAAATGACAAAAAGAAAACAAAGAGAAGAACAAAGGAATTGGATAAGCAGTCTTGTTATCACCGCTTCATTCACTATAGCAAAAAATTTGAATCACCGTAGCTGTCCATCAACAGATGAATGGATAGTGAAAATTGGATATATATACATGTATTGTGTGAATACTGCTCAGCTCTAAGAAAATAAATTTGCAGGAAAATTGGTGGACTTAGAAAGTACAATATGAAGAGAGATCACACAATCAGATCACACAATCCAAGGAAGAAATTTAGACTGCACATTGTCTCTCATGGGCAGAATCTAAACAATAATCTATGTATACATGTAAAAAATTCTACATGTGGGTACAGTATAACTCAAAGAAAAGAGAACAAGAAAGGCTAAATATAATGAGATGAGGAAGGCCTGAATGTAGGTAGAGGGCATGAGTTATAAAAGAGGATGCTAAGCTATTTGTTTCTCTAGTTCTAATTCTGTTTGTCTTGTTTGTGGTGGATAAGTGCATATACTATATTAAATGCTGAAAGTATAAAATTTAATGTAAGGCACGACAGTTTCAATTTCAAATGCCAATTCTAACTGTATAGAATTCTAATTGTATAGCAGTTCATTGAGTTGTATAGATTTTGGATCTGGTTAATTTTAGTGTGTGTAGTTTCTACTTAGTTGCAAATTTTATAATAAAGGTTATAAAAGATAAAAGCAGTGAAAATAAAGGCATTAAGCAAACCATACACAAAACTTGTCTCTCAGCTAGTGTCTTGCTGTGGTCTCTTCATTACTTGGGTAATCCATCCATACCAACACAAACATTTACCTATGCAAACACACATGTAGCCTGTTAAAAGAATGTTCTGATTATCCCCACTTTGTAGGTCAGCAAATAGAAACACGGGAGGTAATGGCCCACAGCCATGCAAATGCTAAATGACTGACCCAGGTGCACAGTTGATCTTCCTAAACCAAGCTCTGTGCATCTAACCTCCATGTCATATCCCTTCCAGTGGCAAAAAGAGAGAAGTGTAAGTCACTGGAAAAAGGAGAACATCATTCTGATCATAAATGTCTTAGTTGCAAATGAAAAGGTTTGGAGATCTGAAAATCCAAAAGGCAAATATTAATATGCAGAATGTTGACGGAAAGAAAAGTCTAATTCACAACCAACTTATCAGCCAGATTTAGGTACAGGTCTGCAATCACAGCACTGGGGAAGAAGGAAGGAGGATCAGGAGGTCAAAGCCAGTTTTGGTTATATGGTAAGTTTAAGGCCACACTGGGCTACAGGAGACATTGTCTCTATCAATATGGGAAAGTAACTAGGAGGGAGAGGGGAGGGGTAGGGATGGGGGAAGATGAGAGATTGCAGGAATCAGAATGTATACTTATGAATCTGTCAAAGAATAAAGTCAGTAAAAATTACTTTAAAATAACAACAACAACAAAATTGTGTTTAAAGTGTAAAAGCTAATGCTATTATAATCCTGCAGGGACTCAGCCTACAAGATTTACTAGACTCTTTACTTTCAACAACTGGTAGATAAAGCAAATTAAAAGTTTAAGAATTACAAAATTTAGATGAGAATTACAAAATCTAATTCATGTTAGTTAATCCTTACTGGGTTACAAAAGAGAAAATTCTAAATAATTTTTATGAATGTATACAAAACTGAACACCAGTGTTAAAAATCATTATTGAAAAAACATTCATCTGGCATATCAGATAATATTAAATATATAATATAAAATTAAATAATATAAAATTAAAATTACATTTACTATTTTAAAACCTCATATTGCATTTACTACAGATCAAGTAATGCTGGGTTAATGGGGGAGGTTGAAGAAGAGAATTTTCAATTCATAATATTTTAAAGTAAAACTTCAAAAGGTAACATTTAATCCTTAAAATAGTTTGAGGAATGTTTTTAGAAATGTCCTAGGAATTACTAAATGAAAAATTGAGTAGCTACCACCCCATCCTCAGGACAAAAGACTAATGAAGACATCCATGCTCTCACAGTAAAGTATGGGAACAAGAAGACAAAACAAAACAAAAAAACAACCAAGCAAACCTAAAAATCACAGCCAATCATGGGCATCAAAAACAGGGGTGGGGAGAGGGCTTAGTGGGTAAGATATTACCTCGCAAGCATGAGGACCTGAGTTCAGATCTCTAACACTGTTTAAAAGCCAGGTGCCAGAAATGTACACTGCAATCCCTGTGCATAGAAGAAGACACGGGTGGGCCTTGAGGTCTCCTGGCCAACCAATCTAGGAGAAACAGTGACAGAAGCATGTACAGGTAAGAAATGTGAACTTCTATAAATACTGGGAATATCAAATAAACATCAGGATGTTAAGTACATTTGGTGATATGGATAGGACACCATAAGGAAATATGAAATGCCGGTATATGCATTTGCACTTATGAATACATGTACGTGTCTATACTTTAGAAATTTGTACTTCAAGAGCAAATATTACACAGCTGTTTCCCATAGTTTGTGCCACACTTAGGTGATTTTGATCATGTATTTTCTATAATGCTTTTCCAAGAGGAATAAAAATGATCCATGCTGCATTCATAAAGAAGAGCTTAATTAGAGTTATCTGGGATAATGTTCTTCCCAGAAGCTATGGGTTGCCAAACAAAAAGTTCAGTGTCAGGTATGTCCCAGACACCACCCCAAACATTACAGGCTGTTACCACTGCTCATTTGTCCAACGGAACTTAATAAGACACCATTGTTGAACATGCTACACACCTTGGTTACAGGACATAAAAAATCAATGCTGATGCTGGCCAAGAAGTTCCCTCCCTGCTGACTAGCTTCCAAAGTACTGGAAGAGTGCTTCTCAACCTATGAGTCACTACCCCTTTGGGGTCAAAGGACACTTGCAAAGGGGTTGCCTAAGACCATCAGAAAACACAGGCATTTACATTGCAATTCATAACAATAACAAAATTACAAGTAGGAAGTAGCAACAAAAATAATTTCATGATTGGGAGTTAGGAAGGTATTGAAAATCACTGTACTAGAAGGAACTATGCAGGGTGCTTGGTATAGGGAGATGGTAATCAAAAGCCACACCCAGATGTGAACTCTGTGAGCTACAATAGTATCCAGTCTGACTAGATATGGCCATGGGTACAGTGCCTAACATTGGTACAAACATTATGGAAATAACCAGTGGTTTTCCATTTAGATTTAAAGTCTGCTCAACAAGAAGAAATACTTGCCCATTACAGCAAATCTGGCCAAGAACCCATGGTTAGGGAGCTCATATGCCCCAGGGGTGAACCTACTACTATTATCTTGCTAAATGAGCAGAGTATCAAAATCTCTCCTCAATTCACATCTCCATACCCACATATTAATGCAGCTCTAATACCACATCAAACAAGTTTGGGTTGTGGACAGTGGTTAACTTAGAAACTCTTAGCCATCAAAGAACAGAGAATAAGTGTCAGGAGATTTCTCAGCCACACATCACACTGAGGACCTCTTTATCACACTGAGACTCGGGGACTATAATAGAAGAAGGAGTGAAAAAAATTGAAAAAAGAGCTAGATGTTGAAGAGGACCAAAGCAAATCAGACTTCTGGATATTATAGGGCTGCTGCCCTCAAGAACATAAAACAGCTGTGGTTGCCTGCACAAGACCTGTACAAATTCAAGTCAGTCAAACTTCCTGCCTAGAGGAGGGGAGAGGCTCACTCACTTCCATGCCCAACTCAGATGTTGGCAGTTGATGGCTCCTAGGAGACAGATAGTCAATTTTTAAAGCTGTGGCCCTCATAGGTTACCTGTGCTGCAGTGGATAACCTCATACCCTTGAATTTACTGGCTGCACAAATTGGACTGGGTAAGTTAGAAAAATATAAAAGGCAAACAAACAAACAAATAAAAAACCCAAGAAACTACATGAAGTTGAGAAGAGGTAGAGAGATGCAACAGTAGATCCTAGAAATATTAGTGGGGATATGGAGCTGAATATAATCAAATGGCATCATATACATGAATGAAAATGCTGTCAAAGACTAGAAATTCTCAGCAGAAATTAAACCATATTACTTATAGTGAAAGAAGGACAAATATTAATTGAATTTAGAAATCAACAAGAAGACTCTAGTATTGAGTTAAAACAGATACAGTGAGTTCAAAGTGACCTTAAGAAAACCTAATGATTCTCACACACTTAAACTTTGAAACACAAGTGGAGACAACTGAATCCCTCATTGTCAACAAGAATTAAAAAGAAATTTTCAAGAAATGTAGCCACTAAAACTAAATAGAAAGTATGAAGTTATCTGTCCCTTTGATAAAAGTCCAACACTGATAATTGTAAACGGATATTATCTGTCCTGCCCCATCATTCAGCTGTTCAGTCCTAAATAAACACACAGAGATTTATATTAACTATGAACTATTTGGCCTATTGGTCAGGCTTATTACTAACAAGCTCTTATGACTTAAATTAACCCATAATTCTTATCTGTGTTTAGCCACATGACTTTGTACCTTTTCTCAGTAAGTTGTTTTCAACTTGTTTCCTCTGAGTCTGGCTGGTGACTTCATCTCTGCCTTTCCTCGTCCCATAATTCTCCTAGTATGGTAGCCCCTCCTACAATCCCTGCCTGGCTACCAGCCTATCAGCATCTTATTAAACCAACATGAGTGAACAAGAGCATTATCCCACATCAGATATTAACTCAATAAATCAAAGTTAATCAGAAATACTAAATTTAGACTTAAGAATGGCACACACAAAACAGTGTAAATTTAAAAATAAAATAAAGGTGAGTGTGAAGAGTGGGTACTGCTTTTACAGCAGAACTTAGTTCAGCTCCCAGAACCCACACTGGACAGCTCACAACTATATGCAACCCCAATTCCTCTTCTGAACTTTGAGGGCTCCTGCCCTTACATGTGTACATACATATAATTTTTTAAATGAACCTTTTTTAAATCTTACCTGAAACTCTATGATGGGGCAAGTCTTTTGTCCATATGTTTGTCTTATTGGTTGATGAATAAAGCACTGTTGGCCAATAGGGAAGCAAGATAGGTGGGACTAGTAGTCTAGGAGGATTCTGGGAAATGTAGTAAGGAGAAGTCATCATGTGATTCAGTCAGAAAGTGACATAGCAGGGCAGAATCAGTATACAAGCAAGGACAAGTAGGAAACTGCTCTTCCTCTCCTCTTCTCTGTGGAAATGCTGAGCAGACATGATGTAGATAGATCCCAAAGGAGTAAGAGGCCTGGACCTTATCTCTAGTAAGATAAGACCATGAGGAAATACATAGATTAGTAGTTATGGGTTAAGAATAAGATGCCCAATTTGCCAGCCAAGAGCTTATAACTGATATATTGTCTGCATGTTTCTTTGCGGCAGAGAAGGGCAGTGGGACCTAGCTGGGCCAGATAAACATTCATGATACAACTCTATACTAAAATTTTCAGAAAGCTACACTAGAATAAAACAAAAATTTTCTAGAAAAAATGACTGAGGACTGAAGAAAACCTAAGTAGATAAACAATCTGGGGGGCACTGGGAAACAGAATTGGGCACTGTAGATAAATACATCAAGCTGCAAATGTTTGTAAGGAAATGAATTGAAAGCTTAAATGTCAGAGTGTGTCACATAAAATTATATGTGTGCATATACAATTATTTATATGAATCTTAAACGAAAGCATAGATGTATATGAAATATTTCTGATTTATTTTAAGCTCAAACATCTCTGCTTTTGAAAGTATGCCCTGACAAAGTAAACTCCAAGATCATCCATCCCTAAACCAAGCTTGCTTTTGACTATAGTTGTAAGAAATTAATTGCTTGAAGTACAATTAAAAGAACCATTCTAATAACCTAAGTGAACTGATTTGACATTAGAATCTATCATATAATTTCACTAAGAATAAGATTCATATTTTATAGTAAATGTTATTTTACTATAATGAGTGTATCTTTAGTCAGGGGCTTACACACCATGGAATGGATTAAGTTGCTAGACACAAACATCAACTACTGAACCTTATTCCTTAACTCTAGATCCTAGAAGATCCTAGAAATTAGTCCTGTATTATGTTTTCTTTATTTTAAAGATATAATATTCTATTTATTCTTTAAGAATTTCATATATATGAATTTCATACATATGTGTGCGTGTATATATATATAATTCCCCTCCCCTATACCCCCCAACTTCCCTCCATCTTTCTCCCAAATTGATCTTTCTTCCTCATCCTGCTCTTCATCATCATCATCATCCATGGAACATAATAATTAGAGACCCATAGATGTACATAGGTAGAGAGCCATTCACTGAAGCATAGGTGATTTACCAGGGAGCACACTCCTAAAGAAATCATCTCTTCCTCCCTTCTGAGCCATCAACTTTCAATAATGCCTCAGCTAGGTGTGGGACTTGTGTTCCCATTCTGAATACATACTGTACTGCTGAATGGTTTGTGGCAGACCACAGAATTGACTCCATTCTATCTTGATTTAAGGTCAGAGAGTTTAAACCTACCCTTGTTCTTTCAAGGATAAATTACAGAATGTTTGGCCTAAGGTGTGATCACCGGATATCCTGCCCAAACAACAGAATACTTAGTTCAGGGTGTGGCTACTTGATGTTTCAGATATTGAAGAGGTAATCATGTCTGTTTGTTCTTTGCATCATTGATAAGGAAGTTTTTTGCCTTCTACTCCCTTGTGATTGTAGAATATATGGACTTTGAGCAATAAACTCGAGGTGGGTCATAATATACTCTGATGCTCTGCCGACTCTCTTGTCTTTAGTCTGTATCTTTCCTCAATCCACACTCCCTTCTTAGGTACAAACTGGACTGATTGGCTGTCTCAAACACTGGTTTGATCTTCTGTGGGTCTTGGGCAGGCAGCCTTAGCTGCTTTGTGTTCATGAGTACAATAGCCCAGTCATGTCCAAATGACACTGTTGGCTCTCACAATTTCCACCCCTCTTCTCATGGGCTCTGAGCCCTCAGGGGAAGGTATGTGATATCCATGTAGAACTTTTAGGAGAGTCCCTTGTACTCTGCATTTTGAACTTGTGAGGCTCCTCTGTTATTTTAACAAAAATGAGAATTATTCTTATGAACACTAACTTATCTCAATGAACCTAGCTGACAGCACAATTAACACTGGAGTAAAAGTGGCTTTCTCCACTGGTTTCTGGGAAAATAGAAGAGTCTTCTTAAGGCCCTGCTAATTATCTCAACCCAGAAGACAAAAGAAGGAAGTATTTGAAAATAATGTCTAACATTGTTATTTTTTTGAATTATCATCATAATTATTGTTCTGGCAAGCTCTAAAGAAGTAAAGATCCCTCAAAATGAATGAGAACATTTAGTTGGTCTGTGGGTAAAAATTGGGTATACAAAAATGAATAACTTCCATATATATTAGCAACAACTGACTAGAAAAACAATGAAGAGAAAGTATTCAATTTACAACAGAGAAAATATAGATGTGCAGGAATAAACTAATCAAAACTTATTTAGAGCCTTTATAGAGAAGACTTTAAAACCTTACAAAGGCATATAAAAAATGTATTTGAATAAATAGAGAGAAACACACTTCCCTTAGAAAGTAAGACTTAATATCATAAAGGTATCAATTAAATCATAAATGATTTAAAGTTTAGCCATCAACTTGTTTCAACACAGACACTGCTATATAAAAGTATATCTAGATAAATAAATTCAGAAGACAAGGGAAAAAATTATGAAAACTAACGACAAGAGCTGACTCTACCTGATATTAAAATCTATCATTAAAAATATATCACAAAGCTGCAGGAATTAAAGTGATGTATTACTGGTGCAGAAATGGGTGGCAAAGGCAGACACCAAAGACAGTTTGCATAAGGGAAGGGAGGCTGTGCATTCCTGGTCTCCCTCTGTATCTGCATGCAGCACCTAACAATGGAACCCTCCAGGGCTCCACATTCCTCTCTGTTGCTCTCACATGTTGGTTGTCACATTTCTTTTGGTCACTTTAAGGACCATCTCTGTGGTTTTGAACACCATATGCTGGTTCAATTATCCTGGATACTTCTCACACTCGTCTCAGAAGAATCACAAATGAACTCAAAACCAAACCCTTAGCTTTACCACCCAAGATGCACCTCTCTTAACTCAGAAACTGGCACTTCCTTTACAGCAGCTGTCATCAAAATCCTAACAGATAAAGAACATGTAGCTCCCTCAGATTTCTTAACAATGTGAGCAATGCTTCAATAAGTAAAATGCAAAAAGAAAATTGCATGTTTCTAGATCATGGAATACTATTAGACCATTAAAAAATATAAGATCTAATCGTTGTGACAATATGGGTGGAACCAGAGCCTGTTATGTTAAGTGAAGTAAGCCTTGCATAGAAAGACAAATATCACATGACCTCACTCATTTACAGGATCTAAAGATATTTCTTCCTACATAGTATTTTTATTGGAGCGGGGTGGTGCTGGCAGTGGCCTTCAATCCCAGCACTCAGGAGGCAGAGGCAGGTGGATCTCTATAAGTTCGAGGCCAGTCTGGTTTACAGAGCAAGTTCCAGGACAAGTTCCAAAACTACAGAGGAAACCCTGTCTCAAGAAACCAAAAAATAAATTTAAAATAATATTTTTACTGATTCTTTGGGAATTTTACATCATGCATCCCAATCACACTCACTTCCCAGTCATTCCACATATCTCCCCAACCCTTGCAAGTGCCCAACAAAAATAAAAATGAAATAGAAAAATGAAGGCAAAATAAGTTCAATGTGTGTTATCCGTGCTCCCTGGAGTATGGTCTAATTCTCAGTGGCCTCCTCCTTTAATAGGACCAAGTTGTTTGCCCCCTCAATTCTGCTCCCACCCCTGCCAGAAGGCATCAATTGCGGAGAGCTACACTTCAGCATCCCTGTCACATCACTCTTTTTAAGAGTTCTTGATGGCTTCCTGTTTAGACTGCTACTTTAATGGGATGGAGGAGGGGGCTTGGAGTTAGGAGTTGTCACAGAAGCCTTTCATATCCTTTTTTCTTAACTGTGCATCTGCAGTCATCAATATCATTGCAAAAGTAGCTTCCTTGCTCTTTTTGGTGGTAACATGGGCCACAGACACTAACACTGACCCCAGATGCAGTGGGATCTTGGCCCCAGACATGGCCCTTGGCAGCAGCATGGATTTGAATATCACCATGACCTCAGGTGGCAGCATAGGCCACTCATATTAATAGCAACAGCATGGCCCCATGGACATCAGCATGGCTTCAGGCTGCAGCACAGACCACGGACATCTGCATGGCCTTTGGTGGTAACAGGAGCCTTGAACATCAATACAGACCCTGGCTGCAGTAGGACCACAGACACAGACATCACAATGACCTCAGGTGGCAGCACAGGCCACTCATGTCAACCTAGTCCCTGGTGATAGCATGACTTCATGATATAGCAAAGACCACAGATATCCACATGAACATTGGTGGTAACACAAGTCACAGACATCAACCCAGCCCCACAAGCTATATCTGGTCTACTGACCCACATATGACCCTCAGCAGCAGCACAAGCTAGGGACATCAGTATGGCCCCAGGCTGCTGCATGGGTCACTCACTTCAACACGGCCCCTGGTCTGCAGCTTGACCCTCGGGCATCAATATGACTTCAGGTGGCATCACCAACCACTAACATATGAACATCCCTGGGTGGCAACACAGGCCACGGTAAAGCCTCACATGGCTAAACAGGCCAGCCACATCCACATGACCCCCAGAGGCAACAAAACCCAAGGAAATCACCAAGGCTTCGGTCAGTGGCACAGACCATATGGATCTCAGACTTCATCATGGCCTGGGGCAGCAGCATGGACCACAGACACCAACATGGGCTCTGGTAGCATCAAGGACCACTATGGTCTATCGAGGAGGGCCACTCTAGAAGTGGATTCCTCACCTTAGGCCCCAGTTGTTTCCCGGAGAACAGGGTGCATGTTTGAGTGCTAAGTGGCATCTGTGTAAGCTCCAGGATGCTGGACACCACCCCACCAAGCCTACTGGGCAATGACAGCATGTCAGCCTGAGTCCTCTCTCAGACCTGTCACTGTTGTTGAGTCTTCTGGTGCTCTTTTCTCGAGAGCACACATACTGTTCTGTTTTTCATCTTTCCCTCCTCTCCATCACATATTTCTAGAAGAAACAATTTTGAAAGCTTTCATCATAAGGAAACAATAAATGATGATCTGGACATGATAGCACACACCCATAATCCCAGCACATAGGAGGCAGAGGCAAGAAGATTGCAAATTTATACTCAGCTCAGGCTACATAGTAAGCCCGTATCACAAAACGCAACAAACCAGAAACATAAATGAGGATTTAGATATGCTTAACACAATTTGAACTTTAGATAATATATGCATTAAATGACTATGCACTATTTGTTGTTTTTAAATTCATCAAACATTTTAAGAAGTCTCAGAAATAATTTGACACCTGTCTTCCTCTCAACCTCCCATCTAACCTATCAAGAAAGATCTTGGACAAAATTTAAACTATTATCTTAAAAACAGTCAGTTAGCCTTCCCCAGCCCCTCCCTGTCATAAGCTCTATAGCTGCAGTATAGGCACTGCAATGCTCTCCTTCTTGCTCTCTTTGCTTACTCTCTGGCCACCTTATTCTATCTTCTCTATGGCAGCCAGACTGATTCTTCTATACCTCCTAACTAGTCACGTCCTTTCTCTGCTCAGAAGAATCAGTGCCTTTCAATCATACAAAGAATAAATATGCACAATGTGTCTTTCGCCACAATATGCTATAGCTCTGTTCCTAGTTCTAGTGATCTGTAGACCAATGCTCAACAGCAAGAAGTTTAAAACAAAGTATGCCTCCACAAGCATGCACACACACACCTACTATAAATCTTATTTCACATAAAAGACATGTTGCATATAACTTGCAATAGCAATGAGCTATGCAGTATTTATTCTTCATTGAAAATTCCATATAATTAGCTAATTTCATAAGCTTCACTTGTTTTCCAGACTTGTAATTTTAGTAAATCTATGGCTACAATTGATAAGTGAGGGTAGTTCCTGGTTGACATAGTTCTTTATATTAATGAGTAAGAAAAAATGAAATAATGAAAAACCATGGGGAACTTCCTTTGTTTACCAGTAATGTGAAGAAGGTTTGGGGCCCAATTGGATAATATGCAAAGATTATACATTACTTGCTTATCTTGTTGCTGTGACCAATACCAAAGCAAGTTAAGGAAGCATGGGCTTATTTTGGTTCATAATTTGAGAAAAAGTTTCCATGTGTGGTGACCCTCCACCATAAAATTATTTTGTTGCTATTACGTAACTATAGTTCTACTACTGTTATAAGTTGCGATATAATATCTGATCTGCAGGATACTTGATATGATCCAAAGGGGTCATGACCCACAGGTTGCGAACCACTGATCTAGATTCTCAACTAAGTGAAGTCACTATGGATTTTCAGAATTTGTTGATTCCTATGGTTTATGTATCTTCTCTGTGGCCAGCTTCAAGCTTCCAACTTGCTGTCTGTCACTGAGTGCAGAGCCATGGAGGATACATGAGGTCATGTGGTGTTTCCACCATACACATAAAAGAGTTGCAGTCAACTACAATAAGCAGAGGTAACATTCAGATGTAGTAACTAGACGTGAGTCGGGCGGTGGTGGCACACTACTTTAATCCCAGCACTCGGACGGCAAAGGCAGGTGAATTTCTGTGAGTTTGAGACTAGCCTGGCCTATCAGATCTAGTTCCAGGACAGACTCAAAAGCCACAGAGAAACCCTGTCTTGAAAAAACAAAACAAAAAAAAACCACTTAAGATGCAAGTTTTGGTGAGGTGTACTTCATTTTAGTTTTATATAATTTAAGTTGTGATAGTCACTATGTTTAACAACTAGATTCACAATTTCAATCTTTTCATGTAACTTCCAAGCAGGTGAGCATATCTGCCAGGCTTTGCAGCCTCCTGTCCCCATCACTTTTCCTTGTACCTTCCCCAGCCACAATGGATTCTTGCTGTCCTTCAACACACTGAGCAACGTTGGCACTGGCTGTTCCCACTGAGACATAGAAGCCTGACACATTTGATGCTACAGTCACACAACGCATTCCCCTCGTGAAAGCTCCTGCTTAGAGAGAGCCACCCATGCCTACTTTCCCACACATGAGCAGCAACCCAGACTGACCCTGTACCTTTTTCCTGCTTCGCAAGGCTTCTTAATGTTAATAGCTTTCTGGCATTTTCCGTGTTATATTTGTTTATTATGTGGAAATTAAATCTCATGATGAAGGTCATTGCCTCTCATCACTGCTGTTTCTCAGACAACTTTTTGTTAAATGAATTCAGGAATTAAAAGTACTATCAAAATTAGGGCTTGGAATGCCAAAGGACACACAAAGAAAACCATATAAAAAGACAAAGAAGCAATATCATAAATATATAGAGGCTCTTCTAAACCAATGAGTGAGTGACAATAAATATAGGAATAATAAAAACAAAAAGCATGGATACGTATGACATAAATAATGAGGAAAACAGTTTTTTAAATGCCCATTGCTTTGCTTTAGAAGACATATAATTTAAACCAATAGATTTCTATCAAGCTATCCACAAACCGAAATATAAGTTAGCAATCAGACTTTGGCACTGGAGGCCAAAATATAAACTAATCTAGCCATTCAGAAGGAAAATTCTGAGTTTCAAAACTCAGAATACTCAGGCTCTGTGATCCAGTGTTTTTACTGCTATGACTTTACATTGAGGACATGATCAGATTAGTTTAAAGGGGGACTTACTGGTTTTTACAGTACTAAAACTGGAGAAGAATAAAACAAATGGGAGGAAGAAGAGGAAGAAGAAGATGAACAACAGAAATTGGAAGAATGACCTGTAGTAACCTTATGAAATGGAATATGATATAGATATGATCTTGATAGTCTAGAGATGCCCTACTGTTATGATGTGAATATTCCCTATAAGTTCATGTGGTAGCAGTGTTTTTGGAGGTTTTTGGAGGTTGTAAAATCTTTGGACACGAGCCCAGCTAGCAGATGTAGGACTATAGGGACACAGCTAGTGGGTTATAGCCATCCTAAATTCTGACCCAAGCTTCCTGCTTTCTGAATGCCATCACAGTGTAACTAGCCACTTTATATTCCTGCTGTCTGTCACTTCCATGAGATGCTCCTGTTTCCTTGTTTTTTCTGCCATGATGGACTGTACCTTCTCAAACCAGAAACAAACATAAATCCTTTCCTCATACCACTTCCAGATATTCTATTACAGAAACAAGAAAAGTACTTAATATAAAAATGGTGCCAGAAGTGGGGTTGTTGTCATGATAAACTCAACAACATGATTCTAGGACCTTTGAAACTTACTTGTGGGAGAAATTTGATGAATGCATCTGTAGGTTAGAGACAACATGGAATGCTGTATTTGGAGCTTACTGGAATCATTAAAGGCATACATTAAAGACCATGCTTCAGAGGATTTAGGACACAAGAATTCTTCCATGAATCAGATTAGCATATCTGTGGTGCATTCTGGCAAAGCATGTAGCTAGGTTAATCTGTCTTAACTTTGCTTAGAGAGACATGAAAAAAAATGTCTGTTTATCTCAGATTTAGGCAACAATGACAGATTTAAGAAATTATTCCATTCAAATCCAACTTGTTGGAAACATGAGTTTATTAAGTTTATTTACAGAACTATGAGTGAAGGATTACTAACAGAAATGAAGATGACCTCAATGCCACCGAAAAGTTCTACCCCGCATGAATAGTGAGTTCTTGAAAAGTGTCAAAATTGAGTGCCCTCTTCAGATAGTATTCCATATCCTATATGCAGTAGAATCTCATAAGACCACATGTAGCTAGGGCAGAATTACACACTGTAGGAAGAAATGAGTTGCTATCATGTCAGGTGGAGGATTAAGGATCTTTCCCATGCCCTCCAGCTCTGAGGTAAGGTTAACAAACCCTTTCTTGAGGGGAACTTTGCAGGCTGTCACAGTTACTCTACCATTTTGAGACAGCAATAGTCATGTCATGCCAAGAGAAAAATGCTCCACAACATTACATACTAAAATCTAGTGAGGCTACATTCAATATGAATTTAAAAAATTATGTGGACAAGGAAATTTCAAGGCATTATGGAAGTCTAGGTTGTAGCATGATTACTGCTTGTTGTTCTTAGCCAGACTTATAGTGAAAGATAAAGGGAATAGAGGAAAGAGAGGGAGAGAGGATAATGGAGTGGGAGAGGGAAAATAATAAGGTATAGATAGAAGAGACTAAAGCTGAATGGTTTATAAAGTTTTGCTTGAGAAACAAGAGCTTGGTTAAGTTTAAATATGTAGGCTAAGCAGGTAAGGACAAAGAAATAGTGATAACTGAAGAGAACAGCTTAATTAAGAGAAACTTCTCACTCTGCCATTGGAAGCAGGAATGGAGCCTGAAGAGAAAGGCACTATGTATCCAAGTCTCCAAGTTGTAGAAATGCTAATTCACTTGGAGGAGAGTGGCTGAGAAGATACAGCCTCCACAGGGCTTCTCTGATCCAGAATGGACACCTTTGGAAAGGTTTTCCACAGTTCAGCTATGCAAGCCTTAGGCTGCTGAAGTCATGGCCCAAGAGGGGCAAGCTACATCTCAAGTTGCCAGTGCAACTTGGCAACATCATCCACATGGTCCTGATTTTTCAAGCATGCAAAATGCAAGAATAAGAGGTCATGGAGGATTGTATCAAGGTTCTGGAAAACCAATGAAATCGGGATGGATTCTCTTCATGCATCTCCTGGTTGGCTATGCATGGGAAAGAAAGGGTGAAACCTATGTTGTAATCTATACCCCAGGACACTGAAGATGGCAGAAACATGGAGAAGTTAGCAAAAGAGAACACTATGTGCCCCAGGCAATAGAACAACAGGGGTAGAGCTAGCCAAATCTGTCAGGTCCTAAATTATATTACCAAGTACCCCAACAAGATGCCAGACTTTGGAGCTATAGGGTTGTGTATTTGCCAAATAGGTTTCCATATTGGTTTGAGCTACTATTCTCTTTCTATGTTCTTATTACTCTTTTTTGTCAGGGATGTTGACTCTGTGCCACTTTTTTAGATTTTTTTATTATTTTAGTTTTAAATAGCTTGTTTTACATGCAATCCCAGTTCCCTCTTCCTCCTCTCCTCCCACACCAACTCCACCATCTCCCCAGCCTCCCACCCTATTGCCAATTCCTTCCACATAGGGATTATTTAGAGTCTGTCATTTCACTCAGGGTAGGGTCCAGGCACTCCCCTAAGAGTCCAGGCTGAGAGAGTATCCCTCTTTGTGATATGGACACACAATGTTTGTTTGTATTCCACGGATAAACACTGATCCACTGCTCAAGGCCCCATAGGTTGCCCAGGCCTCCTCACAGACTCTCACATTTGGGGGGTCTGGATCAGTCCCATGCTGGCCTCCCAGCTGTCGGTCTGGGGTCCAAGAGCTCTCCCCTGTTCAGATCAGCTGTCTCTGCTGTTTTGCCAGCCCATTCTTTGCCAATTTGCTCATCGCTCCTCTCTGTCTGTCACTGGGTTCCTTGGGTTCAGTTCAGTGTTTAACTGTGGGTGTTTGCCTCTGCTTCCATCAGTCACTGGATGAAGGCTCCAGGATGGTAATAGACATCAAGTTCATTATCAGGAATGGGCATTCAAGGTAGTCTCTCCACTATTGCTTAGCTTGCCAATTGGTGTCATCCCTTTAGATCACTAGAGGTCACACTGGTGCCTGATCTGTCTTCTAACCTATGATTCCCTCTTCCCCCTATTCTACCCACCCACTCAACCTTCCTGTTCCCCCATGACCTACTCTCTCTTCCTCTTCTCCCCCTCTCTTCTTCCCAGCTCCCACTCCCGCTACCCCTTGCCATGTCCCCCATCTGTTCAGAGGATCTTGCCTCATTCTTCTTTTCTTGGGTACCATGCATATCTCTTAGGTTCTTTCATGTTTCCCCGACTCTCTGTCAGTGGAAGTCCAGACTGGCACTATCCTGATCCATTTCTAAAGTCCATATATGAGTAAGTACATACCATGTTTGTCTTTTTGTGACTGGGTTACCTCATTCAGGATGGTTTCTTCCAGTGCTATCCATTTACCTGCGAATTTCAAGATTCCATTGTTTTTTTCTGCTGAGTAATACTCCATTGTGTAAATGTACCACATTTTCTCTATCCACTCTTCAGTTGAGGGGCATCTAGGTTGCTTCCAGGTTCTGGCTATTACAAATAATGCTGCTATGAACATAGTGGAGCAGATGCCCTTGTTGTATGAACTTGCCTCATTTGGATATATGCCTAAGAGTGGAATTGCTGGGTCTTGTGGTAGATTAATTCCCATTTTCCTGAGGAATCTCCATACTGATTTCCAAAGAGGCTGTATGAGTCGGCACTCCCACCAGCAGTGGAGGAGTGTCCCTCTCTCTCCACATCCTCTCCAGCATAAATTGTCTTCGGTGTTTTTGATTTTAGCCATTCTGACAGGAGTAAGATGGTATCTCAGAGTTGTTTTGATTTGCATTTCCCTGATGGCTAAGGATGTTGAGCACTTTCTTAAGTGTCTCTTGGCCATTTTAGCCTCCTCTACTGAGAATTCTCTATTTAGCTCTGTACCCCACCTTTTAATTGGATCCTTTGGTGTTTTGGAGACTTGTTTCTGAGTTATTTGTAAATTTTGGAGATTAGCACTCTGTCAGATGTGGGGTTAGTGAATATCTTTTCCCATTCTGTGGACTGCCTTTTTTGTCTTGTTGACTGTGTCCTTTGCCTTACAGAAGCTTTTTAGTTTCAGGAGGTCCCATTTGTTAATTGTCGATCTCAGTGTCTGTGCCACTGGTGTTATGTCCAGGAAGTGGTCTCCTGTACCAACTCGTTGAAGAGTATCTCCCACTTTCTCTTCTAAAAGTTTCAGTGTGGCTGGATTTATGTTGAGATCTTTGATCCATTTGGACTTAAGTTTTGTACAAGGCAATAAACATGGATCTATCTGCAGTTTCTGCATACCAGTACCCAGTTATGCCAGCACCATTAGTTGAAGATGCTTTCTTTTTTTCCATTGTATAGTTTTAGCTTCTTTGTCGAAAATCAAGTGTTCATAGGTGTGTGGGTTAAAATCAGGGTTTGCAATTCAGTTCCATTGGTCTACCTGCCTATTTTTGTGCCAATACCAAGCTGTTTTCAGGACTATAGCTCTATAATAGAGCTTAAAGTCAGGTATGGTGATGCCTCCTGAAGTTCCTTTATTGTATAAGGTTGTTTAGGCTATCCTGGGCCTTTGTTTTTCCATATAAAGTTGATTATTGTTCTTTCCAGGTCTGTGAAGAATTGTGCAGGAATTTTGATAGGGATTGCATTGAATCTGTAGACTGCTTTTGGCAAGATTGCCGTTTTTATTATGTTGATCCTACCAATCCAAGAGCATGGGAGATATTTCCATTTTCTGGTATCTTCTTTGATTTCTTTCTTCAAAGACTCAAAGTTTGTGATATACAGGTCTTTCACTTCCTTGGTTAACATTATCCACAGATATTTGATGCTGTTTATGGCTATTGTAGAGGGTGATGTTTCTCTGATTTCTTTCTCAGTCACTTCATCATCTGTATATAATAGGGCAACTGATTTCTTTGAGTTTACCTTGTATCCTGCCACTTTGCTGAAGGTGTTTATCAGCTCTAGGAGTTCCCTTGCAGAGTTTTTCGGGTCACTTATGTAAACTATCATATCATCTGCAAATAGTGAGAGCTTGACTTCTTCTTTTCCTATTTGTATCCCCTTGATCTCCTTTTGTTGTCTTATTGCTGTAGCTAGAACTTCAAGTACAATATTGAAGAGATATGGAGAGAGTGGACAGCGTTGTCTTGTTCCTGATTTTAGAGGAATTGCATTAACACGATTTTTATAATATATTTAAATTAGAAAAAAAGCTTAATTCCCATGTCAATCCCAGCTCCCTCTCCCTCCCCTCCACACCTGCTCCACACCACCAACCAACCCAGCCCTCCACCCAATCCCCACTCCATTCCCAAGGGAGGGTAAGGCCTCCTATAGGTGATCTGTAGAGTCTGTCATTTCATTACAGGGAGGGCCCAGGCCATCCCCCAAGTGTCCAGATTGAGAGAGCATCCCTCATTGTGGGATGGGTGCCCAAAGTCCATTTGTGTGTCAGAGATAAATACTGATATACAATCCAAAGCCCCATAGATTGCCTAGGTCTCCTCACTGACACCCTCATTCAGGAGGTCTGGATCAGTCCCATGCTGGCCTCTCAGCCTTCAGTCTGGGGTCCAAGATATCCCCCTTGTTCAGTTCAGCTGTTTCTCTGGGTTTCACCAGCCCAGTCTTGACCCCTTTAGCTGTGGATGTCTGCCTCTGCTTCCATGTGTCACTGGATGGAGTTTCTAGGATGGTATATAAGATAGTCATGAAAATCGTTATCTGGGACGGGCATTTAAATAGTCTCAGCACTATTGCCTAGTTTGCCAGTTAGTGTCATCCTTGTAGATCTCTGGAAATCTTACTAGTGCCAGATCTCCCCTCAAACCTAGAATGATTCCCTTTATGGTATCTCTCATCCTGCTCTCCTCTATTCTTTCCCCCAACTCAAACTTCCTGCTCCCCCATGTCCTCCTTTCCACTCCTCTTCTCCTCTTCTCTTTTTCCTGGCCCCCTTTACCCTCTCACACATGCTCCCAATCTGATCAGGAGATCTTGCCTCATTCCACCTTCTCTGGGGTACCATGCTTGTCTCTCTCAGGGTCCTCCCTGTTTCCTAGACTCTCTGGCAGTGGGATTAGAGGCTGGCACTACCCTGATTCATGTCTAAAATTCATATATGAGTAAGTACATACCATGATTGTATTTTTCTGATTGGGTTATCTCACTCAGGATGGTTTCTTCTAGTGCCATCCATTTGCCTGCAAATTTCAAGATTCCACTGATTTTTTTTCCTGCTGAGTAGTACTCCATTGTGTAAATGTATCACATTTTCTCTATCCACTCTTCAGTTGAGGGGCATCTAGGTTGCTTCCTGGTTCTGGCTATTACAAATAGTGCTGCTATAAACATAGTGGAACAAACATTCTTGTTGTATGAATGTGCATCTTTTGGGTATATGCCTAAGAGTAGAATTGCTGGGTCTTGTGGTAGACTGAGTCCCATTTTCCTGAGGAATTTCCATACTGATTTCCAAAGTGGCTGTAGAAGTTTGCACTCCCACCAGCAGTGTATGAATGTTCCCCTTTCTCCACATCCTCTCCAGCATAAACTGTCATTGGTGTTTTTGATTTTAGCCATTCTGACAGGAGTAAGATGGTATCTCAGAGTTGTTTTGATTTGCATTTTCCTGATTTCTAGGGATGTGAGCACTTTTTTAAGTGTCTCTCAGCCATTTTAGACTTCTCTTCTGAGAATTCTCTACTTAGTTCTGTAGACCACTTTTTAATTGGATCCTTTGGTGCTTTAGAGATTGGTTCTTGAGTCCTTTCTAGATTTTGGAGATCAGCCCTCTGACGGGTGTGGGGTTAATGAAAGTCTTTTCCCATTCTGTGGGCTGCCTTTTTGTCTTGTTGACTGTGTGCTTTACCTTGCAGAAGCTTCTCAGTTTCTGGAGGCCCCATTTATTAACTGTCTATCTCAGTGTCTGTGCTACTGGTATTACATTCAGGAAGCAGTCTCCTGTACCAATTCATTCTAGGGTGCCCCCCACTTTCTCTACTTAGAGGTTCAGTGTGACTGGATTTATTTTGAGGTCATTAATCCATTTGGACTTATGTTTTGTACATGGATCTATCTGCAGCCTTCTACTTGCCAGTATCCAGTTATGCCAGCACCATTTGTAGAAGATATCTGCTTTTTTCCATTGTATAATTGTAGCTTTTTTATCAAAAACCAAGTGTTCATACATGTGTGGGCTAATATCAGGGTTTTCAAGTTTGAATACTTGGCCCTACCTAGTTATAGGACCTTTAGGTGTGACCAAAGAGCTATAGTTGACCTTGTTTAGGCCCAAACTTTTGGTTTCTTTTTGTTTTTGTTTTTGTTGTTGGTTTTTTTCGAGATAGGGTTTCTCTGTGTAGCTTTGGAGCCTATCCTGGAACTAGATCTTGTAGACCAGGCTGGTCTCAAACTCACAGAGATGTTCCTGCCTCTGCCTCCCAAGTGCTGGGATTAAAGGCGTGTGCCACCCTGCTGGGAAACTTTTTGTTTCTTCACTTCCAACATGAAGCATCCAGCTGCCTCATGCTATTGCTGCCATTAACCAAAAACCATTCCCATTTTTGTGTCTTCCCTGGAGTAATGGACTGTACCTTCTCAAACCATGAACCAAAATAAATCGTTCCTCCTCCCCTCATTGCTCCTTTGGGTGAATTATCACAAAAGCAAGAAAAATAGTTAACTCACCTACCAAATAGATGTGTCCCCCAAAGGGACACTCTTAGAGACTGTCCGCTGAGTTGGTGTGTGGACACTAAAAGACTCCTCTTGTAGAAATTTGGAGAAATTGCCAATCATGTGACCTAGGTGACAAGTGGCTGTCATTCTGCATCTTCAGTTGACCAGAGTATCTCTGCCTCACAACTATGGCAGCCTCAAAGAAACTCTTTATCCTGCTTAGTCCTAGCAATAGGGCCAGGGATAACCAACCCCATGAAGATTCCATTGAATTTTTAATCAAGATGCTAATGTAGTGTGCTAATGATCAAAAGCTCAGAGGGCATTCTTTTATTTTTTAATGTCAGAGAACTTGACAGAATGAGTAGAAAGAATGTCAGAAGGTGAGAATGGGGCAGAGTCATGAGTCAGGGGCAGTGACAATAACTCAAAGGTATAATTGGGCCATCTGCTATGATGCTCCACAGGAGTCTGGTTTCCTGTGGCTCAGGCTAAGCTAAGAGAGGAGGCATCTAGTTGGACTGAGTGCTTTCTAAGAAGGATCTAGAAGTGCAGACAGGCCCTTCCCCAGAGAAGAGCCAAAGATTCACAGCAGGAGGCTAAGAGTAGAATATCTTGAGCTCTCCTGTAGTTAAGATTTGCCTCCAAGCATCTCTCCAATGACTAAGATACCAACACAAAAAGAGCTTAAGCCCATGGGAGTTGACTGAACTCTAAAAGCATGACAGGTTGGAAAGTTGTTAAAGATGTGAGAGAGAAAAGAAGTTCATTCAAAGGAAGTATGTTCAGAGACACTGCACAATGTGTGAATGAGAACCAAGATCAGTTCTGAAGGAGCAGTCAGTTTCATTATGGGGACTAGCATGGAGATGCACCCTAAAACTCAGCCCAACTCTCAGCACAGAGATTTCCACTACAAAATAATAGCCACATTTAGGTGCAGACAGCAGAGGAAATAAGAATCTGTGTCTATAGAATTTCTGTGGACATTTGAAGACCAGCTCTGTGCATAATGCAAAATGACAAACCCAACAGAGCTCCTAGGGATGGGGATGGGGGATGGGAGAAGGTATGCATAAAACAGGTTATTAATAAAATAAGAAGCAGGAGTTGTCAATTGTCACCCTTTTTAGATTTCAATTATGATGTTTAAGAGGAAGATGAAAACACAGGAAATCAGGGAAGATCTTTGAGGGAATTTGACTCAAGCAGTTAGTGAAGGAAACCCTCCCCCACTGAGTCACATGAGAGCATCCCCAAAACTTTCCTGCAGAGTCCACTGGAACTGGGGCACATGGAGTTGCTTTGGGGCACTGGGGCTT
This sequence comes from Mesocricetus auratus, assembly GCF_017639785.1. Classification (NCBI taxonomy): domain Eukaryota; kingdom Metazoa; phylum Chordata; class Mammalia; order Rodentia; family Cricetidae; genus Mesocricetus; species Mesocricetus auratus. The sequence continues at coordinate 40,014,925 of NW_024429267.1, read as the reverse complement.
TGTGGTCAGACACTGGCTTACGTAGAGTGACCCAGGAGCAGACCACTCTCACCAGCCAACACAGTATGTCTTTCATGGGGCAGCAAGAAACTAAAAACATCAGCGTATCTCTGATTTCAGGCGACTCTCATACTGAATGAGCTCAGGCCTCTGGACTCCACTGGTCCTTTGCCTAGACTGTCTGTAAACAGCAGTGGTTGGCTTTCGTGTATCCATGTCTAAATGTATGCTGGCTTCAGCATGCAGCATCAGAGAGCGGTGGAATGGAAGCAGTTGTCTTTGTCCCTGTGTTGTCATCCCATCTATCGCTTGTTCAGCTCCTCACCTGGTCCTCTGCAGTGACCAGGTCAAACTTCCCTAAGGACTTTTGATACTCTTTTCTCCTACAAAGACAAAATTCATCCTTGTGTCCCCTCACCTCCATCATATGTAGTGAGACTATGCTCCCCACAGCTTCTCACTCTGCTGGATGAAGGGCAGACACGACGACCACTCTCCTTACTTTCCCTAGAGCTGCCTCTACTATCTTCTTTGCTCCCCATCAGGATGACATCAACATGGAGAGGAATTTCACCCAAGGAATGTGATAGTTATACAGAGACAGAGAAAATGTGGTTAGCAACAGTGTCATTCCATGTTTATGCTATAAAATTTCAAAGCATAAATTGAACATGAACAGGAAATAAATTATTGTTCACATTTTCCTTCATATTCTGCAGCAGATATTCATCTGTGGTCAATAAAAACAAAGCACGAAACAGCCTTTGAGGGTGCTTAGAAGTCAGCATTAAGAGGCAGACTTGACGGAGGCGGCATCAGGAGTGATGACTTAACCAGCCCTCAGCAAAGGCATTAGGGGGCTCCAGAGTCAGGAAGCTGAGCATTGCCACAATGCAAACCGACTCAGAGTTGTCAGAGTAAATTCCCTTTAATAGGAGGGAGGGTGCCTGTTCTCATAACACTCAAGAGGGAGAACACACAATATATGAAAGTAAAACAAAGCCCCTGTCACAAAGGCTGGAAGTTCCATGCAAATGTGAGGTGTGGTGAGGGTCAGAGGAATGTACATAGAAATATATGTCCTGTTTGATACAGTACTATCAAACAGTGTATACAGTGGGTATATTTAGAAAATATGCACAGTTAAACAACAATATAATAAAAAATTAGGTCTGAACTTCCAAAGTCTGTTCCCAACAATAAGAATGGAGGTTAAAGCAATATTGTAAGGGTTAGCTAAAGGGAAATGAGGAATAATAAAAGCAGCTGAGGTAGGGGCTGCAGAGGTGGCTCAGCAGTTAAAGAGTGTACATTGCTGTTGTAGAGGACCCAAGAGGTTCCCAGCACCCACATCAGATGGCTCCCAACTGCCTACAACGCTAGCTCCAGAAAATCTGTTGTCCTCTTCTGATCTCTGTAGGCACCTACACATACCAAACTAAAAATGACAAGCAGATCTTTGAAGAAATAACAGTTTAGAAAATATAAAACTGGTCAGGTAGACACCAAGTGCATTAAGTCAGGACCTTGACAATATGCAAGTTTAAGGTGCTGAAACAAAAGTTATTTGACAAAACATGTAAATAAAAAGACAAGATATATAATATAAAAAATGACTATACAACAGGACTGTGGTACATGCCTTTAGTCTGAGCACTTGAGAGGCAGAGGCAGCAGGACCTCTGTAAGTTCAATGGTAGCCTGGTCTACATAGTGTGACCCTGTCTCAAAACAAAACAAAAATATCAAAACAAAACAACAGCAAAAACCACAGATGGTTGGATTTCTAGTTCTAGCACCATTTAAGACTAAATAATTCACGAACTGTTCTTGGTACCAAATATATAAACTACAGCACACTATATTTAGTTTTAAAATTATAAAAATATTTACTAGTATATGTATTCACTTGCATGTGTGCACATATGGAAGTCAGGACAACTTTTGGGGATGGAGTTTTTCTTTCACCATGTGAAGTCCAGTGATCAAACTCGGGTTACCAGGCTTATCAACCTCACAATAATTGCATCAATGGAGTTTACTGTTCCACTGGTAGACAACATGGAAGACTTTCCCTTCTAGCAACTGTTCGCTGGTTCTTTGGGAGGGTGCTTTGTGAGCCTTATGAATTTTTTGAGTATTCCATGAGCCTTTTGAGGGTCTTTCCTCCCTGGCTGAGGGAATGTTTTATTCAGGGAAAATAGTCCACAGCTATTACAGAAATACATTGTGGTCAAGCTGAATCCCAGGATGCAAGCTTATTAATAAAGGAATGAAAGGCCATGTGTATCTCATTCCAAAAGGAAATGCTTTCATAAAATTCAACAGATTTTAATTTTGTTCCCCCATTAAGTTAAATTATTAGACCCAAGGTGTTCTGGTTGACATTGATGGCACTTTAACAGGATCTAAAACCTAGGATCACCTTTTAGAGCATACCTGTGAGAGATTATCTACATCAGGTTAATGGAAGTGGGGAGACCCACATTAGCTGTGGGTACCATCCTATGCCTGGGATCCTGGGCTTCATAGAAAGGAGAATTGGGACTGACTAGACACAAGCATTCATTACTCTCTGTTTTCTGACAATGGGACCAGTTGTCTGGCATTCCTACCTCTATGAATTTCCCATCACAGTGGAATGTGCCCTCAAATTGTGCGCCAGGAATGAATCCTTCCTTCCTCAGACTGCTTCTTCTCAAATGTTTTATTGTAGCAAAGAGAAAAGTAACTAATGCAAAAGGAATAGAAAGAATATATACAACCTGGAAAAAGCACCTGCTGGTACTACCCTTCACATCATACTTGTTAATGTGTTTTACCTCTCCAAACCTGAAACCGCAAAGGGATTTTTGAATTTACCGATCTTACTGAGCAAACAATCTCAACTGAACAGAACACCCTGAGGCAACATCTTCAAGTCAAGGTACCTTTTGCTTTGCTTGTTGTCTAGGAAGTGGTAGCTCAAACCAGACCTTGTTGTGTTTTTTTCAAATATCACTGTCTAAGGGCAGTATCTGTGTTTGGTGGCCTTGTCCATCTAGGCAATTCCCTAGGAAGAAGATTTACATGGTATCTTTCTCTTCTATGATGATCTGCTATACACAAGTCAAGTTATTAAAGACATTTTTTGGTTTCAGAGGTTCCAATCCATGGTTTCTTGGTCCCTTGTTCTTGGGCAGAACAGCCTCATGGTGGGAGTGCTTGGTGGACAGGTTACAGAGGGAAAGACAGGGGCCAGGGCACAAAGGCGTGCCCTGATCTCTCCCAGTCAAATGTCACCTCCCAAAGTTTCCACAACCTCTGAAAACTTGGTTGGGAATCAAGCTATGTCCATGTGTTTTATACAAGGGCCTGTGAGGACATTCCATATCAAACCACAGCATCTCACATCCGGAGCATTCAGTAGACAGTGGTCATCAGCCTCTCTGCAGATATGTGCAGAGTAACTCCATTCAGTTTCCTGTGGAGTGGTTCTGGATCTTATCGCATGGAACCTGAGCCTCCTGAAATATGAGACCTATCTCTGTGCCTCCAAGAAAGTGACTTCTGTCATTGCTATGAACTTTTACTCACTGGCAAGAGAAGAGTGTGGGATTAATAAAAGCTGGGCATTCATATTGCATTGGTAGGAACAGGGAAGTAACCTAACCTGGATCTATAACTAGACTCAAATTCTAGTGATGAGGGAGAATAAGTGCTTGGTTTGTTCTGCAAGAACCAGGCCACTTGGCAGGGTCTTGGGTATTACAGGTAGGGCTTTTCATAGGAAGCAAATGAATAGACTGTGGAGTCTCTGCTCCTTTCAGAAAAGGGTTTTCTGGTGAGTCCCTGTGGCTCTAGATGGCTATTTCTCAGAAGGTATTGCTCAGTGGAATTTGGTAGGGGCAATTACAACTATAGTGATTAAGTGATTTCTATCTACTCTCTCCTTATGAATTATATTTCTTTTATTAAAGCAACCTGCTTCAAACGAAATGAACACAACTTTTATTCTAAAAATAGTCTTAACTAGATAGTCTCCAAATCCTCTGCAAATGCTAAAATATTTATATGTATCCTGGTACATGAGGAGCGATGGTCTCAAGAAAGGAAATTCCAGGTATCAAAACTAACAATACTATAGCTAACACCCTAAGATTATCCTGTGGCAGCCCCAGGGACACTTTCAGTTTCAGTTACTAGAGGATTGCTTTTAATGACCTTACATGGAAATGAAATGAGGTCTTGATCCATCTAATGATGAGAACAGAGACTTCTGCACAAAACCTAGGTTCCTGAAAGGATTTTACATCCTGACAAAGGGTAGATTCTTAAACATCAGAACAAAAGCACAGGAAGACTAAAGGATGTTTGTCTGTCCTGGTCTGGCCACTCAGTGGGAACACAGTGACTCCTGGGCTAATATTGACATGATTTTAGGGACCAAATTTAAGTATTCTGAAGGACCTCCTCACACTGCAAGCACATATTAAAAATGGTCTTGGACACTGATATACTCAGACTGGCTGGTGGATTAACATTTATTAAAAATCCACTGAGGCCAATGTTACTTCTATACAAGCTTTGTAAGTTTCCTACAGACAAAACTATTCAAATGTGAATTATAACAAAGCTTTTAAAACATGAAAAAATATTTAACTTAATAATACAAACTAATAAAATGAGCCAGTGGGATTGGAGGTTGAGGAACATTAGATAATGAAACTATTGTGGGAGATATTGTATACTTGAATCAAATAAGGTGGAGAGATTGAACTGGTGCTGACCTGGAGCTTCATCCCTACTGGCTAGCATACATGGTTCTGGAAGTGCTATGTAAACTACTGGAGAATAAAAATAGCTGTCAATCATATCACACATATGTGAACTCTGTGAGCTACAATAATGACTGGCCTTGCAAAAGGCATTCCCACTAGTGCAACAGTGGCATCAACATCATGGCAATAACCAACTATCTTCTGATCAGGTTTAAGCTCTGCTCCACAAGATGAAACCCATACCTGGCAACACTACTGAGATAAGTCCCTATGGCTAGACAGGTCATAAGCCCTCAAGGAGAATCTACTACTATTTTCCTAGATGGATAGAGTACTAAACTATCTCCTAATGAATTTTACTATAAACATAACATAGACCAATGCATCTCTCAACCTTCATATAAGAAGCTTCTATACATGGTAAAATATGATAACACAGAGACTCACTACTGGCAAAAGTGCAGAGAATCAGAGATTGTTAAATGGAGCATATGTACCTCATCCTCCCAAGATTCATGCATCATTATGGAAGGTGAGGCAGAAAGACTGTAAGAGCAGAGGCAGTATATAACCTGGAGGAAAAAGTATCTATGCAGCTGCATATACAAGACCACAGCAATTAGGGGAGAATGCATAAGATCTGTGTAAGCCCATGCAAGACAAAATCCCAGCAAGAACATGGGAGTTGAGAATGAAATCCCACCCCTAGCCATGGAGCTATTGGAAAATTGTTAGCCATTAGGAGTACACAAATTCATTGGGTAAGGAAGAGCTGGGTGAGGGGGTAAATATGATCAAAACACACAGTACAAAACTCTCAAATAAATAATAAATTGTATATTATCAAATATTCTAAATTGTAGAATATCAAATAATAAAACTATAAGAAATAGAGCAAATAGAAAGATTAAAATGTAAAACTAATCAAGAAAAATAAAGCACTATTCAAAAACTATTTTAATAGAGGCTGGGGAGACAACCCAGCTCCCATACAATTATAAGATTCTGAGTTGAAACCCCGTCCAGCATCTACATTAAAAAAAATACAGGCGTGGCAGTCCATGCCTGAATCTCAGCACTGGGAAGGCTGAGATGGGAGGATTCCAGATCTTGTAAGCCAGTTAACCTAGCTAAATTAATGAGCTCAAAGTTCAGTAAGTAACCCTCTCTTGAGAAACAAGATTGACATCAGTAGAGAAAGATGCCTAGTGTCAGCCTCTGCACACATGCAAATGTGTTTCCATACATGTGAAAACACACACACACACACATTTTCACAACTTAGGCTACTATAAGTTTGACATCTAATTCAGGCAAGGACAATTTGGGAAATAAAATCTTCAGCCAATACTACTCATTATTTAGATTTGAAAAATACTGAAAATCATTATTATTCCAGGAATGCACGAAAATACATCAGGACCTAGTTGAATTCCACGAATGCACATTTGGTAAGGAAATAAAGGCAAGAAAGGCCATTCTCTCAATACAGAGAGAAACCATTTCATAAAACCTAATGAACTCTGTCAATATTAGATTGTTGGAAAGAAACAGCACTCAACAAGACAGCCCCAAGCACAGGAAGCAAACACTGAAAGTACAGAAGAGGCGAATGGCAACAAAGGTATATTCAAGAAGGCATCATTGATGGTCTCTTAATAGTAGACCAAGAAAAGAGAAGAAAAGCAGCAGAGACTAGACCAGTTGATAAGTCAACTGGCCTAACAGACACCAAAGAACATTCCACCTAGTATCAACATGACAGAGAAACTTCTCTAGTGCTCAGACCTTCCAGAACAGACCAAGTATTGGCCTTTAAAAAGTGTCAAGAAATTTTAAAGTATTAAAAGTGTACCATGGCAGCTCACACAGTACTCACAGCACTTCACAAGAGGATAAAGAAAGAGAATTGCTGAGTCTAAGGTAGCCTGGGATACAGAGGTAAGACTTTGTTGTGAAACAACTACCAAAAAATGATTTAAAATACTGAAATTATTTACTTTGACTATAATTAAGTGAAATAAGAAAAATAATTACAGTCAAATGTGATAGCATATATAACTGCAAGCCCAGCACTTGGGAGGCTGAGACTAAAGAATCATTAGTTTGGAACCAGCCTAAGCTGGACAGCAAAATCCTGATTCAAAATAGTTACAAAAGAAAGTGTGTTTTACATTTTTAATGTGGAAATTAAATCACACATTCCAAAATAACAAGTAGAAGAAAGAAGAAATCATAAGGGAAATTAGAAAACATCTTAAGATGAGTGAAAGCAAGAACAAAACTCACCAAAATTTAGGGGAAAGTCTTAAAAGGAAAGTTTATAACATGAAATGCCTGTGCCCAACAATTTATAGCAGCAAATTGTAAAGACAGAAGATGGGAAATCAATACCCTAACCTTCCCACAAAAGAAACCGGGAAAGAAAGGCGAAGAAGCCCAGAACAAGCAAAGGGAGAAAAACAAGAGAGCAGAGGAAATTAATGGAATTAATAGAAGAGAACAAAGAAAATCAATGATAGTAAAAGTCGGTTTTGAAACAAACAGCACTGACAGACCCACCGGGGGACTTAAGAGAAGACTCAACTGCTAAAAGCAAGTGTGAACAAGGGCAATGGTAACAAGGCACACTGAAACACACACAGTTGAAGGGAACAGTATAAACTGGCCGTCAGCAAATCAGGTAACTCAGACGAGACAGATGAATTCCTAGAAGACACAAACATGCTCACACACTCACACACTCACACACACACACTCACACACTCATATACTCACACACATACACGATCCTGAGCAATAATTATTAGATGGTTGACAGCCCCATAATAAGTAAAGTCAGTGAATTAGACCCAGCCAGGTGGCTCAGCAGGTAAAGGTGCTTGTCAATAAGTCTGACAACCTGAGTTCAATTTCTAGGAACCACATGATGGAAGGAGGAGAGTGATTTCCACAAGTTGTGCTTTGACTTACAAACATGCAGCATGGTATCTGTATACACACACACACACACACACACACACTACATAAATGTAAAATATTAAAAGATGATTAATTAACAATTTGAAATCCAACTGCAAAGGAAAGTTTCAAATGATTTTATTAATACATTTAGTCAAATGTTGATAGATAATCCTTTACAACCAAGAAGAACAGACAGACCGCTCAACTCGTTTTATAAGGCCAATACTACCATAATACGAAAACCAAATCAAAAAAGGAAAACTATTGGCTAATAGTCTTTATAAATAAAGGCAGATATCCCCAACAAAATATTGACAAAATGAATCAACAAATACATACAAAGGATTGTTCATTCTGAGAAAATGGAAATTATTCCACAAATGCACAGTTGATTTGTGTATCAGTCAATCAATATATACAATATTAGTAGGAGAAAGCCATGAAAAAGTGAGGGTTATGGAGATGGCTCAGTGGAAAATGTGTTTGCAGTGTAATCATGAGGACTTGAGCTCAGATCCTCACATGGCTGGGCATAGCAAAACGCAGTGTGAAACCTCAGCACTGATGATGGGCAGCAACACAAAGGAGGATACTTGGTACTTGCTGACCAACAGTCTAGCTAATCAAATGGCCTGTTCCAGTTTCCATGAGAGCGCCTACATCAGAAAGATAAGGTGGAGAAGCAGTTGAAGAAGACATCTTGTTGTCCACTTCTGCTCTGCATCAGTGTTCCCATCAGCAAATGTCTGCACACACACATGTGCTCACACACATATAAGACACATACAGGAAAGTGGGGGAGATGTGTGACATCATCTCTTAAGGGGAACTGCATCAATGCCACACTGAGAAGTCACACGGCCACTTGAGTTTCTGGAGTCAAAAAGGCAGAAAAAAACTAATATGCACCATGGAAGGAGTGACCACCTTAAAATGTGTAGGCACTGCTAATGAGAATGCAAAAATGGTACAGAAGTTTGGAAAACATTTTGACAATTTCTCAAGTTGTTAAATATAGATTTGCTCCACCATGCAGCAATTTCACTGCCAGCTATTTGCTAATAGCATCAATCATAATAACCACATTGTAAAAACAGCCCATGCTGCCTATCAATATATAATATAGCCACATAATGGAATATTATTCAGAAATACAAAGAAATGAGTATATATGCAATCATATGAATGAAACTTGAAGAGCGCATGCTATGTAATTCCATGTATATGGAATGTTCTATGTATATGGAAATAGGAAGTAGACTAAGGGCTGAATAGTGCTGAAGGAGGTGGCTCATAAAGGAGGGTTACTCATAAACAGAATTTAGATAGTTGCAATAGTTGTATAATTGTGTCTATGCTAAAATCCACTGCATTTTAGTCTTTAAGTGGGCTAATTCTATAATATGTGAATCATATCCAAATAAAAATTTTAATGACCAGATATAATGCAGCACAGAAAACTAAAGAGGTGTCTAAGAGTTAAACACCCTTCCCAAATTAATATGGTGAAGTGTTGAGCCCCGTACTTAGCCTTGTACTTCAAAAGACATTTGAATTTGAAGATACCACCTCTAAAGAGGTAATTAAGGTAAAATGGGATTTTATAGATATGTTCTAATCTAATATGACCTTAGAAAATACTCTGGAAGTTCCTCATTAAGTCATACCCATCATTGGACATGCTAGCATCTCTCCTAAATACTTAACCTAGTAAAGCAGTGTTCACAAAAAGTTTGGAACATAAGCTTCTTCTTAGCTTCTTCTTTTTTCCATTGTCTGATGATTTCATAATATATGTGATAAGTTCTAGAAAAATCCACCTTATATGCCATCTCTCCAACTTATCCCTTATCCTCACCAACCACACCACATTTCCTTCCCAATGCCATGTACATTCTTTTAAATCCACAGAGGTCACTTGTTGTCAATCTGTGCATGGGGTTGGGGAACATAAAAAGCCTATCAAGGGCTACACCCTTGAAGAGAAATGACTGTCATTCCCACAGCAGCCATTAACTGTTTGTAGCTCCTCAGATGGGGGCGGGACTTCATGAACCCCTGCCCATCCACGTTGGGATTCTGGCTGATTTGACTTTCTAAACTCAGGCCTTGAACCTTTAGTTAGAATTTCTGTAAATTTACACATGACCTTATACATGTCATGTCTAGAATGTCCCGTCTTTCAGCAGTTCCCCAGCACTCCTGGCTCTTACAGTCATTCTACCTCTTCTTACAATGATCCCTGAGCCTTGGCTGTAAGGGGAGTGATATAGACACTATGGAGTTTTTATGTCTTAAATGATCCAATTTAGGACAGAGCATGCCATAGTTTCTTATTGTCTTCACTCTGGCCAGTTTGAGTTTCTGCATTAATTACCATCTACTGCAAAAAGAAGCTCCTCTGATAGTTATAGGTTAACCCCTAAGGTATGCAACCTACTCAACCCTGGGTCTTGGTCCAGTTAACAGTACCAGGTATGAATTACATCTTGTGAAACAGGTCTTAAGTTCAACCAGAAAGAAGTTGATTATTCTTACAATGTTTGTACCATTATTGCAAAAATGAGCATACCTTAGCACGCCAGTCATTGCTGTATCTTGCAAAGTTCACAGCTGGGCAAGACTGCTGGTTACTCTTATCCCTCAGTATGTGCATAGCAACTTTCTGTACTGTGAAAGCTAGCCAGTAGTTATGAAGCTTCCAGGTCAGTATCGAATTGATTTCTTCATATTTTATGTTATTTTCAGCAATAGAGTCTTATTATCAAATTCTGAAGGGTAACCAAGAGCAGAGGCCATAACCTGTACTTTTGTGGGTGCCTATAGGACACCCCTGACCAGCACCTCAAAGGGAAGTAACGCACACATGGCACTGTGGGGCCTGCTTATCCCACTTCTGACACCAAACTGATGCTGTAACGATAAATGGCATATTTACTGAAAGTAAAACTAAGTATTTATTGTAGAAATTACTCACAAGATACCAAACAAGTAACCCAGATGAGCCCAGTAGTTTTCTGCTGCCGAACTGGAAGCCGAAAGCCGGAAAAAAAGACCAAGACTTCCGTATTTCAATCTTTTATACCTTCCCCCGTAACGCCCCCTAGCCATGCCCAAAAGTGGGTCTGGCTAGTGACATAGTTCACCGCCTACGTATGTGTACGTCTTTACGTCCGTCCATATACGACTTTAGTCATGCCTAAAGTGGGTGTGGTTAGCGGTGTGGTGAACCGCTCTTTTATTACCTCATCTGTATGCACCTCTAGTAAGTCACATGGTTAATGGCGGCATACAGGCTTCCTCCTACAGCACTGGGCTTTCTGTCTAAAAGTGTCTGAGAGAGGATTTATCCCCATATATGATACTATCACTTACATTACCTTTTATCTGTATATGTGTATGAAAATCTTTATATCAGACACACTTTGAGTAAAAGCAGGAAATAACACAAAAGTCTTTTAAGTCGTGAATGGATAAGTGAACTGTGGTACTTCTAGAAAGTATACTATGACTCAACAACAGAAAAGGGCCAACTGTTTATAAATTGAACACAGGTGAATCTCAAGGGCATCGTGATTCATGAAAGAACTCAAGGGCTTACAGACATCACCCAACATCTGGAAGGCAGGAAACAATAGCACCCGGTAGTTCTCTGTCTCATGAGTGATGAGTACATGACTGGAAGGGACAGCACAAGATGTTGTGGGAGAGAAGGCTGGTGCTGGTTATATGAGCCTGTACCTATGTCACTACTCATGGAGATGGACATCACAAAGGAAAAGTAAGTCAGTTTACTTTACACCAATTTCAAAAGAAAAGAAAAACATGAAGAAACAAAGAGTCCCACAGTGCCATGGAAACAAAACATGGAATGGCTACTGTGTAGGGATCCTAGAAAACTTCTTAGGAATGGATAGTCCTACAAAGTGCTATACAATATTACATATGAAATCCTAAAATTAAAAAAAAACATTTAAGAAACAACTGTGTGTGTATGTGCGGGTGCATGAACTTGTGTGTGATGGCATTCCCAGCATCCCTCTTTGAGACATGCAGATTTGGAGAGAGGGCTTCTGTCCTTCTGTGGATTTAATCCCATCAAATGACTCCTGATTAAAAAATACACTTAGTAAGTTACACAGGATTTCAGGATATTTTGATTTGGGAATCAATAGAAACAAAATGTGGAAAGCTCACGGATACTCACATCATGGACCTTAACAACATAAAATTAAAGGTAGATTCAGCAGAAACAGAAAACAGAAGAGTTGGAGAGAGCGCAGGACTAGAAATGTCCTCACTGTATAGTCAAGACTCAATAACTAAGTAGATGAATCAAGAGATAAAGACAAACATGCTATTTGAGTTTTGAACATAGTGGATGGAAGAGCTAAACACAGGGCAAATAAAATTTGAAAATAAGAAGGGGCAGAAAGCAAGTGAAACTTACTATTTTTTTATAATGGGAAATCAATAAATACACTTAAAGTGTCACTTAGCACCAAGACAGCAAGTGATGGAGGCAAACCATATCATTTAGAGTTATAGAATAAGAGGTAAAACCAGAAAAGTCAAAAGTGCTGTTCTTTGAAATGTGTTATTATGAGTGGAGGTGGGAGGGAACACATTCTTCTCTCTCATCACACACCCTCCTGTGCTGTTTAGATGTTTATTGTGAGGCACAGATTGCAATAAGCATAAAGAACAGGGAAATATCAACCAGAGAAAGGGACAATTTTGGGAAAATACAAGGGGAAAGGGAGATAATATCTAATTCAAAGAAAAATGGGTCACAGAATAAAATGAAAAGAGCAGAAAGGTAACCACGCAGATTTGCTAACAATAATCTTTGTTTTCCTCCTTTATTTTTTCTAGTATTTGTATAGTAGTCACTGACCACCTATTGACAATCAACATGAATGGTATTAAAGACACACAAGGTTAGACGGTCAGAGACTTTCTTTCCTTGTAACTGAGATCATTTCCAAATATTTTTGAGACCCCTTAAATACACACACACACACACACACACACACACACCCAGGAGGAGGAATAAATAATGCAATTAGAACCAATTAAAATTTAGGTAAGATGCAGGATGTGGTTGGAATCCAGCACACTGTACTGAGATGTGAGAAAAATGATGGATGTGAACTTTCTCACATTCTCCTCCCTCAAGTACAGAAAGGGCAGGCGAAGCAACATTAGGGAAACTTGGGTCTGGGGTGAGGAAACACAGTGTGGCACTAACGGGATTGAAGTGAAGGGCAGTTCTCCCTGACAAGGAAGCTGGGAAAGCTTTGCTCTTCGCTGCCCTGGGTTCAGGGTCTTGGAAAATATGGCACATTTTCCTTAGCGGGACGAGACTTTCCTACTTGCATTTTACCTGAATGTCACGTTTTCTCTGGGATCTCAGCTCAAAGTGGGCCCTTAGTTAAATGACTAGCATTTCATGGCTAAAATACCCTAGCAGCCTGGCTTCCTTATCCCTTAGACTCAGTCAGTAAGTTGACATCAAGTAGTGTCCCCGGGAAGATTCCAACATGTGCCTTCTGGGCTCGGGACAAGTGGCATCTGGAAAGGACAGATTGATGATAGAGAAGTAAGAACAAAGAAAGTTCAAAATGTTCCCAAATTTAGGCTGCCAGACCACACAGAGTGCTTTGCTATAGATATCTGCAACTATTTCCATTTGTTAAATCTCTGAAGAAAATTTACAAAGAGTATACATTTACAAAAAATATGAAATTATCACCAAAATGCTCCAGATACTTAAATCTTCAAATATTCAATTTCTTCTTTTTTTAATGTCAAATACATTTATATCAAGTTTGAAAGGGTGGGGGAACCTTAACCAAGACAACTGGAGCAATTCAATTGATTTCAAATATGTTTGCACAAAGAACTGTTTAAATAAACCAGAAAGGCTTCTCAAGAAACCAAAGAGTAATACATGTTTTCTAATAAGTCCAGGCAATGTATGACAAAAGGAGCCATTCCTGACAGCCCAGTACAACTGCAATTTCAGATCTAAAGGTTATGTCATCAAATCATCAAATTCGATTTATTAATGGCCCCCAGGAACAGGGCATGCCGCCACACAGTGTCAACCAGCGACAGCGTCCTGATCATTCAGTAGCACACATGTGACCAGCCTGATCTCTGCTTGTGGGAGAGAGACAATGGAACAGCAACAGCTTGCACAGAAGTCGTTTAGCAAGAAGGAGAAAATGTCAATTCTCAGAGGAAAAACAAATTCAATTAAAGAGATGTAACTAGTTGCCTGTAGAGAAACTTGCCCGAATGCTCACCCTAAGCCTTGAAAAAAAATCACTCCTGTGAATTCTATCCATACCCAGTATGGAGGATACTATACATCTGTGATTACTGGTTTTGCTTTGTTTTATTTTCCATCAAGAGCTGAGACTGTTATCCTGTCATAGCTTGTCTGATTGCAGCTGTAACAATGTTGAAATCGTCAAAGGCATAAATGGTAAATATTTATCACTTAATTAATGTTAATATTTTAGGATGTTTGTGACAACTCTCAAGATGATTGACAAGCTTCTGAGGGTACTGCAACATCGGGATTTGGATTTCACCATTTAGTGTACTAGGGAGGATGACGATCAGGTTGAAATGAATCCAGTCCCTGAACTAAAGCTTAGTCTCGTTTGGTTAATTTAACAGAAACCCCTGTCAGTCAATACTTTTGGCTACTATTTCATATAATACAGCATCCAACAGGCAAAGATGCCCAGTTTTAGTCTGAGACATGGCAATCCATTCTTTCCAAAGGATGGCCACACTGTATCTCTCAATCCTTTGGGCTCTTTCACAGTAGGATATTGCCATACTCAGCCAAGGGATGCAGTCTCCTTGCATCTCCTGCACCCTGCACTGTCTTAATGACTGGCTGACTGCAAGCTAAAGGAATGGGAAAGATGCCGATTGACTCGCAAGTAAGGCCAAAAATGTCAATGAAGTGTATCCCAGGTTCTTGTGTGCCATTCACTGTGATAGAAGCCGCCTGCCAGGTCAGAAGTCCCATACCACTAAGGACAGCTGAGTCTAGCCTTCATTTACCCCAGATCAAACATGCCAATGTCCTGAAACCTAGGAATCACCACTGAGTGACTGAGAACAATGGGTAGCCTCATTTTATGCTACAGAGGCCTGAAAAAAAAGCCAGCCAAACTTTACCTACACATCTACTCTTCCAAATGAGATCCAATAAAAATGGCTATTGCTTTAAGCCACTAAATTTTGCAGTAGGTTTTCCATGCAGTAATAAATTGCTAACAGCAGAGGAACCCTAAGGGACCATGTAAAACCAAGGTCAGGCTCCTCCCACACAATGTTTATAAGGAGCCCTGTGGTCCCAGCCTGGCTTTGTGGAGATGCTTAGCTGTCTGTGAATGCCAATTTGACCGTCATCTGGGGGTGGTATATGACTTGTTCTCACATCATTAACCATTTGATATGGGTGATGAGAGAACAAAGCATTCTAAGAAATAAGAAGATTATACATAAAATGAGGCAGTTCTGAAGTTGTCACATGCATTGAGTGAACCCATCTTGGGCTACACAAAATATTCTGATTAAACAAAGAGGGCTGAAGGCAACTGTTGACTGTGTTCTCCAAAAGCTGAAACATCACTAGAATACATCCCTCAAAAACTCTCCAGACTTGAGAGATTAGACACTGCTCTAATCTCTAGGACCCATGAGCTCACAGGAAGGATAAAGAAATTGTTGTTTCCTAGGAGCAGGGTCTGTCTTTGAGAATGTGTTGACTTAGTTTTGACTTTCTGCTAGCTTTGGGTCCCTTCTACATGTTGGAAGCCAGAGGACACTCCCTGCCCTTAACTACAGTACCTCCAACTCCCAAGCTGCATGCTCCAAAATTATCTAGTTCCCTCCTCCACTCCCACGGGGAACAAATTCTCACTCATGTAGAAGTGGTTGATTGCTTCCTTCTGCCTTTATTTACATTGCTGGGATTTCAGACAGATTGAGTAAGTGAAGCAAAAATAATCAGGGGGACCACATAGCAGACAGCAGAACTCTCCCCTGAGCCTCTGCAGGCTGTTCACAGTGCTTTTCCCCCTGTGGATCATACCTAGTTCTGTGACAGGGTGAAGGCAAAGCCTAAGAATCCACTAATGTACGCAAGGTAGTTGTAAATTGAAAACTTTGTGAGCAAGCTTCATCCAAAGTCAAAGTCAACAGAGGATAGGTTCTAGTTCAGCCTGTATGGGACAGCCTGCTCCCTGATCTGTAGGCTTTGTTGCTTTCTGTGATGTAAATGTCCCCACCCCAGTTGAGTTTGGAGTGTCAATGCTCTATCACTGAAAGTGAAATGGGGAAGTGACACACATCTGCTGTATCTGGTAAGCCAGAAGAGCCACATTCAACCATCACTATCCATATCTGTGACAACTGGGGCCTACTCCCAAGTCCAAGTACCTAACATGAACTGGATAGGCTCTGGTTGCAGACTTTTCTCCTTATTTTTTAAGAGGAAATTAGTCTTGGGCATTTGAATGAAATTTCGACCCTTTCCCCATGCATCACCCCGCTCAACGGATTCCCTCATGTCCTTTCTCCTTACCCTGAAACCATATTTCTTCATGCTAGTGGCCATAGTGGACCTGCTTTGTGTCCTCATGTCCTTGGTGCACTTTGTACCCAAACTTAGTCAAGTTTTTAAAAAAATATTTATCCCAGCAACATAGTTCAATGAGTAAAGACCCTTGCCACCAAGTCTGACAACCTGAGTTCAATGACTCACATGTTGGAAGGAGAGAACTGCCTCCTGTGAGTCATCCTCTGACCTCTACATATATGCTCTGATCATAAATAATATATAGATTAATAATATTAAGTAGATGTAATTTCAAAATAATTAAGTTAATTAATACATTGAAGTTTCTCCTTGAGGTAATCTCCTAAATTGGGACATCTGCCCTTTTATTGGTGGGGGGCTTAGACACATGTATTCCCTGTCCCCATTGCTTAGGTTTCAGTGACATTTGGTGTCCTAAACAGTGACATTTGGTTTCCTAAACAATACTGCCTCTCAGTAAGATCACATCATCTCCTGGCAAATGTGTTCATATGTTGGTGGGGGTCATTGATTATTTCCTCTCTTCCCTTTCCCTTTCTCCCTTCTACTCCTCAATTTCAAGCTCTAGGAGAGCAAGGACTACTCTGATTATTGCTACTCTCAAAGCACCTGGACCAGAGTCTGGCACACTGTAGACAATCAACAAAAAATCTTTGGAATGGATAAAGTAAAAAATGAATTGATGGTTAAATGACATTAATTTGACTGCTTTGTGATTTTGTGTGACTGTGACAGAAACAGATCCATGGGGATTTTTTGATGATACTGCCGAATATCTCACAATGTTACAACATAAATCTGCAAGAGTTTTCTACCACATGTTTGTGAGTTTAAGCCTGGTACAGAACTCATTCTTCAAGTCCCTTCTGTTTGTACATCCACCAATTAAGGAAGGCAGACTGTTCTTAGACACTGAGAGAGATTCAACTCTGGAACAAAAGTCACCTTGGTACTTCTTTTCTAAACCTCTGTGTATATGAAATGTAAGAAAACCAACATCTTCCTCCAGGATTTCAGCAGTTAATACATCGCTATTTAGCTGTGGGCGCTGGGAGAAGTTGTTTTTATTTTTTGTCAATAGCATACAAGCTACAAAATGCAGACAAAAGAGACTACTGAGAGTGATCTTCGACTGCATACAACCTTCCAAGGAAACTAATTTTGAACACTATGTTAACCTAAACAGCCTCATTTTTCTTACAACCTGGTTTATAATGAGTAAATATCATAATCTGAACTTTAAGGAAAATTATTTCCAAATCAAACAAAGTTCATTTGTTTTTATCAGTGGTGGCTCCTTCATCATTTGAGGCAAATATAGAATCACACTGTCCCAAAGAAAATTTAAAAATAGGAAACAGTGGCCCTGAAACTCAGAGTCTCCATTTTCTTGAGTGGCAACTATTACCCGCTCCAGGCTTTTCCTCAGGGGTTGTTTGAGGATCCCCTTGCCTGCTGAAACCACCCAGTGCCCCTCACTCTAATGCATCCTTATGGACAAGGATGGCTGCCAGCCTTCTGATGTGGATGTAAGCATGCAATGGTGAGAGCAGGGAGACAGCATGGACTCAAAGCCCAGAGGGCCTGGGTTACTCCATCGCTGGCCCTTACGGGTGAGCAAGACTAGAAGTTCTTTACTATCAGCTTCTTCATCACATTAAGCCTTTCATGTGATTGCTGTGAGAACTGAATAGATGCCTCAGACAAAGCATTTATGGAATGATGATATTACAATGATTATTTGTTTCTTATTTTCATTACATTTTAGCTCTTAGCTCAATCCCATAGCTAAAGCATCTTGCCTCATGTCTGTTTGGTAGATGGGTATGGAAGAACCTGGAAAATAATAATGAATTCTAGTTAAACAGAAAAGCAGAAAAGAGTACACAGTGGGTCACATTTTTTGCTGAGTTTTGTCATTTCACATTTGATTATTATGCTGTTCCAGACTGGTGCTGTTCAGTGTCAGTATTGCAAGTGGCAGGAAGGGATCAACCATGGGGACCATTATCACTGAAGCAACTCTTATAGTCACCATGATCCATCACTGAGGACTCTATCAAAGCAAAAGAGTAAAAACGCCCAAACTCTCTAAACTTCATGTACATTTAAGTATCCATCCCAAAATGGGAAGGGCCTCTGAAACCAGTGTCCATGCCCCTGCATCCTGGAAGGGGAAAGGACAGCACTAAGGAGTGTCTGAATCAGAGGCCAGTGGTACTACTTAGAAACCTGTCTAGAATTGAGTAGGTATAATGAAGCTCCAAGAAGCTGAGTGTGAGAGTTTCTGCAGCAGACAAAACCACTCCCTTCTGCCATCCACTACTGCGTTCATACTGGTTGGGACGTGTGCAGCCCCTGGTATTGAGAGCTGGAAGAAGTTTTCCTAAAGCAAAGCCAAGGTGTAGGCTCAGGAAGGAAACTGGATGGGGTCTCTATAGACACATCCCACTGCAACATCCATTACGGTATCCTCTGATGCTCCCCCACCAGAAGCCTGGGTGGTTTGGGGAGATAGACACCCTTCCTTTCTCCCATACATGCCTAGGATCTAGTC
Organism: Mesocricetus auratus; assembly: GCF_017639785.1. Taxonomy (NCBI): domain Eukaryota; kingdom Metazoa; phylum Chordata; class Mammalia; order Rodentia; family Cricetidae; genus Mesocricetus; species Mesocricetus auratus. The sequence goes on along the minus strand of NW_024429267.1, from coordinate 39,996,015 downwards.
AACCTATGCATATCATCCTCCCTGGTCACAGCAATTGGCTCATGGTTGAGTGTGTGAATCACCCAAGCCAGTGAGTTACAAATTCACCATTTCATAGGGAAATAGGAACAACAGAAACTTTTTATTGACTAACGTGGAACCCTGAATGATATTAGTTGCTAACTTAATTCAGAAGTCTGTGCTGGACTTTAGCCTTACTTCAGAACCTGGCAAAGTGGCACTAGAGGCCATGCTCTGAGACTCTTCCCCTAGAGTAGCCAACCTGCTATGCCTCATGCCCCCTCACTACCAATATATCCTGTTCTGTTGTACTGGAGTGATTGATAGCTTCTATCTGTGTAATGTACACCATGATCCTCTCTAGACCCTTAGCTGTGCAATTGGCACGAGTATCCATGGAATGGTCTTAACACAGGGACAGGGAGGGATTCAGGAGTAGAAAGTAAAGTAAATATAGCTGAAACCTCAAACCTGTGCCAGTCATTAAATTCAGCCCTCTTCACAATCAGTCCCATTTGACAACGTGGAAATCAACCTGACTGAATCTCTCAGATTATGTGGGGCTGTAAAGGATCTTGGTACCTTCAACCCAACCTGCCACCCTATACAAGGAGACCCCTTTATGCTGTGAAACAGAGAGTAGGAAACTTCCGATCACAGAGACTCAACAACAGACAAAGCCACCTTTTTGAAACTTTAATCCACTGATCCTAGTCTACCCCCAGACACTGCCAACATGACCTGAGCCCCAAGTCTTACATTACTCTGATGAAGGCATCTGTCTTTGGGATGGAAAGAGGGACAGACAGCCAAGTTGACACTGGTGATAGCAACAGGCTTTATAGCCACGCACTGGCCCTCCCAGAGTACTGGTGTAAGACTAGGATCTGAAGCAGGCTTTGTCTTTGTCCTGCTTCCTGTCCCCATTCATGGTCTGGGTCATGATGGGCCCTTTGGAATCTGATTGTTCTTGGACTGTCAGATTAAACCAAAGTGCACCTGACTCTCATTTGGCAATGCTGGATCTGATCTACAGCTGTTGCAGTAACAGGTTCCTAGCCCTGATCTGCTCTACAGCCTTTACACTGACCATCTGACTACAGTTTGCCAGCTGACTACAGGACTGCCTCTGGCCCACTGATATGTTGTGTGATACTTTGATTGTGTTCCGAAAAATAAAACTTGCTTAGAGTCAGAGGGCAGAACTAGCCACTAGCTGAGCATAGAGGTCCGGAGGACTGTAGAGACAGGAACAGGAAGTGGTAAGGCAGGGTTGAGAAAGGATCTTGGCCTTTTTAGATAGAGGGACAGAACTTGTGACTGATCCTGGTTCTCTAATCTTTCAGGTTCTTACCCCAATATTTTACTCCCTGTTTTTATTGATAAATATTAGTTAGATTAACACTTCACTGATGCTTCTATGAATCAGGCTCACCTAATGCTGGCAGACATACCAAAGCCAGCAAACAAATGGACAGTGAGTGGGACCATCTCCCTCTACTTTTGTCCTTGGCAGTGACCAACCTGTAAGCACGGCCTTGACTGACCTCTCTGTTTTGGGAAACTGACCATGCAGGGCCCCTTGACTTAAGCATCTTCCATAGGACCCCTTAGAACCTGTAGCTAATCTCGCTGATACGTGTGCTTCAATTCACTGTCTGAGCCACGGCAGATGAGGGGAGTGGCCATTTTAGACTGTGCTCAGCAGACGTTCAGCAATAAAAACGACAAGTGTCAAGAAGTTAAGCAGAAGAAGCTGTCTCCGTGTCCCCTGGATGCTGGAGCCTTCACTGAGAGAGGATGGACTTTATCAAATTGAGCCCTGCCTCTTTGCAAGCATCCCTTCACTCATGTGTTCAATCAAACCCCATTATTTATGGGTTCTCGGTCCGGTACACTCTGCTTCTGGCCTGATGGATATTAAATCAGTCAGGGCTGTGGGGAAGGAGGGAGGAAGAAAAGGTCTACTCTTGATGCAGAAGATAATCTCAGTCCTTTTTCCTTTTCCTACTGGCCAGAGGCACCTTTATCCTTGACCTTCAGCAAACATAGGTCATACAGAACCCCTGTGAGGGCTCCCCAGATCAGGGAGTGAGAAAATGTTGAGTACCCCCGGAGGGATGAGATTAGGAATACCACTTCTGTGGCCCAGCCAGACATACAGTAGTGCTCTTCTGGAACCAGAGAAACAGATTTTCTATATGGGCCTGAGGGGCACAGCTGGCATAGCAGTCTGGGTAAGGGCCGAGCAACACAGGGCACAGGGCCTGCCTTCTCATGAGAACAGCAGACAGTGTCGGCTGCCCGGGAATTACACAGCTAAGGGGCAAGCTGAATGGATGGACGGTGGAGGCTGACAGGCCGAGAGACCCCAGAGCAATTTCACTTGGTTTTGATTCATGGCTTGTCAGAGCGCTAACCAAATATTCCATTTTCATTTTCGCCCTCCACTCTCTTCCATTGACTGGCATGGTAATTGAAAACTCTGGCATGAAGGTCCGGGGCCACCTGTCTTCAGGGCCCTCAGTTCTGCCTGCTCAGACATCTAGCTCCCGAAAAGAGGGACAGAGGACAGAATCAGCAAACAGATGGCATGTGAATTGGAACCACAGGGGCCACTCTTCCCTTTGCTACCTCTTGGGTGTGTAAGCTTGGGCCCCTCCTGCCCCCTCCATTCTCTGCCTTTTGAACCTTTTCCTATGTTTTTTTCAGTAATGAAAGGATGCAGGACAAGAGGTAAGCTGATTCGAATCATCCTTCTGCTCCTTGTTGGAAGGCCTTCCAAGAGTCAGGCTAGCAGGATGAGAATGTTATAGAATGACCTTAGTCAAACTTGGGTGGTTTTTAAAATTTTCATTTTCTCAAGTAAATATTTCTTCAAAGTAAGCACCAATAATAGTAACACCCAATGTTTGTCAGGCACATACAACTTGCCAGGTGCCATTCTAAAAATTTTACATCAATTAGCTCATTTCATCTTGGTATAAACATATGTGCTACTTACTATTATTATCCCTGTTCTACATGTGGGGAGACTGAGGTGCAGGGATTTTAAGAAAGTTACTCAGTGTCAACAAGAACTCTCGAACCAGTTATTCCTTGTAAATTATTGCTTTAGATAGCGTTCACTATGAATCCCAGGCTGACCTCAAATTTATCATTCTCCTGCCTCAACCTCTGAATGCTGGTATTATAGACATATGATACCATGACAAAACAGTACTCTTAATTCCTATGATTTGCTTCACAAAGGTCAAAGAAGCAAGATCTAAAATAGATGTATAAATCATAGACAAATGATAGATAAAAGATGATAGATACATAGATGATAATATGTGATAGAGAGATGATTAATAGATCGATAAGTAGAGAATAGATTGACAGATGGTAGACTAAAAGATTGATAGCTGATATATATATAGATGGGTAGATGATCAATACATGACTGACAGATGATAGCTAGAAAATAATGGTAGACCATAAAATGATGGTCTTTTACAGAGAAATAGAAAGAGGTATAGATAGGTGATAGATAGATAGATAGATAGATAGATAGATAGATAGATAGATAGATAGATACATAGATGACACAAGGCTTCCTACTAATAAGAAATGAGAATGGTGAAAATACTCCAAAAGACCCTTTCACCTGAGGTATAGCCCAGTTTGAAAGAGTGAGAAAATAATGGAAAACTGGAGAGGACTGAGAGCTGGGGGTCCAAGGTTCGAGTTTCTGTGATCTAGACACTGTCAAGCTCTGACTTCACTGGGCATCGTGCAGCAACCTCATCACATCAGCCATGTGTGGCACTAGCACAGGGATGGCCTGGGTTGGAAAACTGAATGGAGGCCCTACCATGAAGTCAGTGACCATTTAATGAACACATGGACAAGTGGATGATCACCGGAGGAGATAGGGACTAGCACACACCTAGCACTGGAAAGACAGAAGACACTCTCCTAGTATAACAGCAGTATTATAGACAGTATCTCCAAATGAGCTCCCTAGACACCCCAGGACAGTACCCCAAAACTTAGCTTTTACGAGCTACTCCAGATGCCATTGGCTACCAACATGTCCTATGAACTATATACAGGTCAGGCCTAGTTTCATCCTCCCATTTTGCATTGCCCAAATTTGCCTGTCCCGGCTGTGTTTGCTGCGCTAATGGGTAATCAATTATGTATGACTCCTACCCTGGTCCGTCATTGCCATGTAGCACAGGGACTGAGCAGGTGCTAATGAAGATTGGTTACCTCTGGAACATTCACTGCTTTCTGCTGAGTTCTACCATTGATGGTCAGGGTTCCCTCCAGTCTTAGAGTTCTGCCTGCGCCCCTCCTTTCCTTGGTGCCCACTGTGAGCTACAGGCATAGATACCACTTTCTTATGGCTGCATATATAACAGAAAGTGAGATGTTCCCATGTCACTCACTGGCTGGACAGCAAATTGTAGTTCACGAAATAAACTACTTTTGTGGTTTTGTTGTTGTTTTATTAGTGCTATAACAAACTCTGAAAAACTTAGTGGCTAAGAGCAATGTGGATTTATTATGCCATAGAGTTGGAGGCCAGAAACCTACAGTGGGTCTTACTGAATGAAAACCAGAGTGGGCACATGCTGGTCTTGCTCTGCGGTTTCCAGCTTCTTTGGGGCACCTTCACTCCATGACCTGTAGTCTTGCAACCAGCATCTGACTTCTGCTTTCATTGCCTCATCCCCTCTCATTCTGACCTTCCTGTCTCCATGTAATAACACTGCCCCGCCCCAAGATTCGCAGTAATCTCCTGCTACAAAGATCTTCAGTCACATCTGCAAAATCTCTACATTGTAAAAGACAAGAGGTGTACAGATCCTAGAGATAAACATGGAGACTGGGATGGGATTATTGTGGTTACAATGTGAAGTGTCCCCCTTGTATCCCACTGAGTGATACTGGTTTGCAAAGTTGTGAAACTGTTAGGAGGTGGAGTTCTGCTGGAGAGAGCCAGTGCTGGGAGGGGATTTTTTTTTGAGCTTTATATCTTGTCCCCTCTTCCTGTCAACTCTCTGTGAGATGGTAAGGAGTCCTAGATACTCTCCCGCCACCATGGAGCCACGTGGTTCTGCGCCTTCCCCCTAAGTTGTAAGCTAAAACAGACTTCCCCTACTAAGTTGTTTCCTATTGGGGATTTGGCCAAAACAACCAAAGTACATATTTTATGTCACCTACCACAAGATTAACAGTGGCAGGGCTGATAAGTGAAGTGAAATCACTGTCTTTGAGGACTAGGCACACTCAGCTATTTGGAAGGAGGAGAGAATGACACCTTGTCCATAAATGGGGCGCAGATGCTGTCAGTCTGGGAGTGGCAGGAGAGAAGTAAGTTCCAAGGCCCCTGGTGTGTCAGGAGACATACCTGTGCATGTGCATGTGCATGCACGTGTCAGGGATGAGGTTTTTCTGAGGCGCTGAATACTGTGCTGAAAACACTGACCCCCAGAGAACAAGCAGATAGCCCTCTGTGGCACCCTCTGTAACAGGACATAATACGAAAATGCATTTCAAACTCCCAAGACTCTTCATTGCTGAATTCATTTCTCCTTGAAACCCCAAGAATTCAGGAAATCTGCCTTCCTCATTTTAGAATAGAGGCACAGGAAAACAAATTGCCTGCTGTTGTCTCAGGCTTGACCGCTATTTTACTGCATCCCAGAGGCGGTGGTCAGCAGTCCCCCAGCAGCCTGGCATGGTGCCTTTGAATATGAATTTACTGAGGAGACCTGAGTCACTCACAGCCCTTTGAAAGAAGCATTCTTGCTCTCTGAGCTTAAGTGACTCTGCTTAACTCCTTCTGCTAAGCACACCCCAGGAGGAAGCCCCTGCAGAGGTGCCCAGGGCCAGGCCTCATCTGACCCTCATAAATCATGCCAACACAATAAAGCTGTTCAGTGGAAGCCATGGGTGCAGGGGCAGGAAGAGGAGGCAGGGAGAAAACAGCTGTCCTGTCAGCTCAGAGAGTCCTTAGGAAGGAGGGCGAAGTCGCCATGCTGCCCAGCTCTAGGAGACACTGTTCATGTGGAGGAGGTCTGAAGGGAAGAAAGCAAGGGTACCTAGAAGAAGGTCACACGGCATGGGCTGTCCACTCAGAAAGTCTGGCCAGGCTGCAGAGCAGGCTATGCTTCCAGAGCAAGGATTCGGAATAACAATAGCTCTGCAGAGAAAACAGCCAAACACCAGTTGAGGATGCACATACACTTGGGAGCTTGCTAGAGAGGGGCCCAGCTTTCCTTCTGTTAGAAATGAAGATAAATTGATCATATTTCATTTCTAAGTTCGAGTGTTTTCCTACCCATGACTGCACATTTGTTTTCTCCATTTACATTCAATTTGGCTATCAATTTTAGTTTTTAAACATTCTTTCTTTATCCGTCTTACCTCCCCTTCCTTCCTCTCCCCCATATTCCAGAATTCTGAAAACAATTCCTCTCCCAAGATATTTCCTTTTGCTATTCCAAGCCACTCCCTAAATTCATGTTTTAATAAGCTCCCAACACTGATCTCCTTACAAATCACTTTTGCCATTTTGCAATCGAACCAGTGTCTTGTTTAAAATGAAAATTCCCCTGGGCGTACAATAAATAATAAAGAATAACATAATCTCCGGGGTTATGATTTTGCACAGAGGAGATAATGTGAAGCAGTTGAACTATTCTGTGGCTCTTATGCCCAAAATGTAAAATTGAGAGGAGGTGTTAGGCAGGCTCCCAGCCCCACGAGCCTTCAGCCCTTCTGGAAATTCTGCACGGCAGTGTATACTGACGAGACGGATCTTGGGAAAAATTTTGCAAAAAGCCCTGATCTTTGCAAGATGTTAGGGGTCATCCTAGGAGAAAGAATGGGCCCAGCATAAAAGAAGAATCTGTGTGTTCTGAACACATACTTCATGCCAGGTGCCATACCACACAGACAGACTACAAGGAACAACAGACGCAGAGCAGCAGGCACCTACAGACTCACAGGTGAGGACTAATGGGCAACAGACCCAGATGGCAGCATGTATGTGACCTAGAGTCAAGGTTCTTCCTGTTGCTTAGGTAGGCCTCAGTTTCACCATGTGTAATGTGCAAGTAAGAGCACCTCTTGTGATTAGAAGGATATCATGAGATCATGTCCACACCCAGTTCATGACACGGAGGAGTCATTTGTTATGTGATAATCCCTGTAAGTATTAACAGACCTCAAAAACTGAAAAGACAAAAACAAACATAAAAACACAAAGCCCTCTGCAGCTTAAGGGCAAGACTCAGAAATCTCAGGCAGATATCATGGAGGGACCCAAAATAGTAAAGACCCTAGATGCTTTATGGCTACAACAAAACTGTAGAAGCCCAACCCATGCCCTGTTCATGCTATAAGGCTATAAGATTTCTCTGCAGGACTGGGTGTCTCCAAAAGTGAACTTCTGTGAGCCCCAAACACAGAGAGTGGTCAGGTCTCCTCTGATATTTAGATCAATACCAGGCTCAGCCCTTTGGTGATTAGAAAGACATTTCTCCCCAGCATTGCTACCAGTGGCATTTTATGTAGTTCAGTTTTGTATGGAGAAACTGAAGCTCTGAGTGAAAGTGGTTGGCTTAGATCCCTTCCAGGAGATCAAGTCAGCAAGATAAGGAAGAAGACTGCTGTCGCCTGGGCACATAACACACCTGTTGCAATATGAAGTAGGAAGCATCCGGAGCTTCATGAACAATCCCCAGTGTGCTGTTGTACATGAAACAGGAAGACCTCATCTCCTTGGAGGAGCCAAGGACAGCAAAGTTCAGATGAGTGTGTGACTCTAATAATGCTGGGTTTGTTTCCCAGTCCTGTGTTGTTCCTTGAGGGACAGATAAAGTCAGGTCCCAGATGCCTAGTCAGATAGATAACTGAAACAAGTTATTTCTGCATAATCTTACTTGGGATTGAGTCCCTAAAACCATAATCTTGGCCATACATGCCCGGAGAGCAGAATGGACCTTCCTCTCGTCTCTCCTCTTCCATCAACTGCCCTAGGAGTCCTTTAATTTGCCAGCTCATCTGCTATTTCTGACTCTCTCGCTCCCACCCTACCATTAATTTTTCATTGCCTGTCTTGTTCCAAATACGTTTGAATTTGCAAACCCAGAGAAGATCTCTCCAAATACGGTCCATGGACCAGAAATGCCAGCATCCCTAAAATCCTGTTGGGATAATGCAGAATCTTTGGGCTTACTCCAGATGTGCTGATACCAGCTGCATTTTAATAGATTTGGGTGCACATTAAGGCGTGGGGGATTCTCTCAGATTCCTCTGCCACCTGATCCAGTGTTCCCAGTCTGCTCTTCTAAGCACACCATTTACCTGCCCACCATGCTGCACCCCCACATCCGGGAAGGATGGGTGAGCGCCTCTTCAGGAGTTCTCTCCCTTTCCTTCACAGATGGACATGTCTTAGCTTGGTGTTTGGAAGGTTCCTCTTCAAATGGGCAGTTTGATTTCTATAGCTGTCACAGGTTTGGGTACTCACACGGAAAATGGGTGAAGCTGGAGAGAAATGCAAACGTGGCAAATTTTAATCCTGCCGAAACATAATCAGCTTTTGCTTCTGAAGCAATTAGCATAATATTACCGATAATGTTTTACATGGCAATTTTGCTGTAAACATTTGTGCTAATTTGCCATGACCTAATTATTTTATGACATATAATTACGAAGTATTTTTCAAGTCGAAATATTTTTGTTTTACATTTCTATAATCCCTTTCTTGAACAAAAATTTCAAAATTAGCACTCCCACAACTTGAAACGCACCATCCACCCTTAGCTGTTGTTTGTGATACTTTCCTTCCTAAACTGGAGGAATTCCCCGGTGCTGGCGTGCCGAAGATTGCTCGTGACTAATTTGAATTGGGCGTCAATGAGTCTTCCAGCTCCATTATTACACTCCGAGATTGTCGATGCCACAGTCCAGCCTCCCACCCGCACCCACTCACTCCCAAACACAAGCACTCCCAGTTGGGCAGAAGCAAGAGGCAAATGCTCACAATGAGGCAGAGCACTGGGGTTTGCGTTAATGCGCGCAGAAGCTTTGCCTACGGGGGGGGAGGGGAGCGTAAATGTTGTTTTAGCCTCCCTCACAGAATCTTTCCCTAGCATGCTCTTAAACTGCCTCCCCAAACTGACAAGTACGAGTGCAGAAGTTAGCAGCTCCATCCTCTCTTCACTTCACCCTTTCTCTGATCAGGGTCTGGTTGGCTTGTAGTTCATATTCTCCCGTTTCAGAGAAGGCAGGAAGAGGGCAAAGCTACCCCAGTCCTATACCGACAGCCTCAGCATCAGTTCAGCCTAGGGTCCTGCAGTTAGCCTCCACAGAGCAGGTCTGCTCAGGAGCAGGTCATGAGGTTGCAGACTTCACTCCACAGACAGCAGTAGCCATCTGATGTCAGATTCTTGGAATAGACTCAGGGTGATGGCCAGGTCGTAGGAAGATTAGTCATGCCAACTAAGGTTATCTGTTGAGACAGGAACCCAGACTAGATACTGAAGTCAAGCCAGAGAATGCACCTGGTCTTGTACCCCAATTCTCCTCTCCTGGAAAGGGCAATGTCTCAGGGAACTGGGACAGGGAGGAGGAGGAGGAGGAGGAGGAGGAGGAGGAGGAGGAGGAGGAGGAGGAGGAGGAGGAGGAGGAGGAGGAGGAGGAGGAGGAGGAGGAAAAAGATAAGGAGATGAGGAGGAGAAGAGAAGCAAGAGAAAGTGAACAAAGGCCAGAGGCCCTAACACTAGGAGTGCCAGGGCTATAAACACCGTGCAAGCAGAAGGCAGCAGGATGAGGTATGAGAATGTTTACAGCCCCCTTGTCCAGGACAAACTTCCTAGCAGGGCTCATCCTATTTGGGCCTCAAAGGTGGAGTACTTCCTGGGATCAAATTCTGACTCTACCACTTCCACAAATGCCAGTTCCTAACATCTCTGTGTCTAAAAATCCATTTCCATAGAATGAGAATAATGATACTATCCCCTTCTAAGATTATACAGATTATATTAATATTTATAAAGCCTTTAGAATGGGAATAATGCAAGCAAATATTCTTATTCTTATAGGTTCCCACGGAGAGGGCAGAGAGTCTCTGTAAAGAATGGACTCTCATCAAGCTGAAAGAGATGAGTTATGATGTATGTCAGATACTGTGGATATTGAGCTGACAATCATTAAACATTTGTTTCAATAAGTAGCTTTTGATTGAATGAATAGACAGATGTTTATAGGACACATATTCTACCTTAGGTTCTGGCTGGGTCTTAGGGAATACAAGGATGAATAAAAGTCTGGAAGAAGTAGGCACAGGTGATGACTCAGTCTCATGTCAACTTGACTGGATTTGGAGTCACCTAAGGAGACATAACTCTGGGTATGACTGTGAACAGCACTGAGGGGAGCTGAACACAGTGGGGTCCACTCTCCTAGACCCTGGATTAGATACAAATAACACCCAAACACCTATTTTCACAGACAAATCCTTATTAAGTGGAGAAGAAAAGTGGCTGATTTCTGACTCAGGCCCAAAACAGCAACAAAGGACCTTGCAGGTGTGAATTTTAAGAGGGAAGAAAAGGGAGGCCGATGTTAGAATGGGCTAGGATGCAGTGGTGTGTTTTTATTGGGAGTGTTAATTAGGTCAGCCAAAAGGGGGCCTTTGATGGCTGGACTTCAACTGGGCTTTGGTGATCAGCCTTAGGAATGAATCTGGCACAGGAGAGTGTCCAAATAAGGGTATAGACCTCAGTGGTTAGCTTTAGGGATATAGTATATGGTTTACAAGGGAGAGGGAAACTGAGGAGCAAGGCCTGCCGGTGCCTCTGCCTCCCAAGTGTTGGGATTGAAGGCATACACTGCAACATTTGGCCCAATAGACTCGATTTTAGCAAATGTTCCAGTTACGTAGCTGCCCTCACATTTGCATTACACCCAAACACCCTTTCTACATCTTCATAGTCACTGTCCACCTCCTGGCAAGCCCTGGTCTACTTTCTACAGTTTTGTGCAAGTTGAATCACTTAGTGTAACCTAATTTTTTAGCAAGTTCATAATTGCCGTTATATATATAGATAATAGTTATCTTTTCCTTTTCCAGAGTTTGAAGTACACACGGTTTATTTTTACTCATGAGTAAAGGGCATTGTGGGTTATTTCTAATTTGGGGCTACTATGAAGAAAGGCATGATAAACAACCTCATAAAAAATCTATGTATTTCAATCTTTTGAATAAGTACCAAGAACTGGGATTTCTGGGTCATTTGATTTTTATTTATTTGGTTGTATAAGAAACCACACAATTGCTTTCCAAAGCAGTTACACAGTTTTCCCACATTCCCAGCCATGGAAAGAATTCCAGTTGCTCCAAATCTCCACCAACATTTCATGGGACCAGTTTTTCTGACCCTAACAATTTTAGACAATCTGAGCTTGGTTGAGATAACTCATTGTGGTTTTAATTAGCAGTGGCTAATGATGTTAAGCATGCGTCCATGTGAAATCTATTCAAATATCTTTTGAGACTATATCATATTATATCATCTGAATTAACCTCAGACTTGAAATCCTCCTGCCTCAGCCTGAGTGTTATCACCACTCTCAGCCTCTCTTGCACATTTTAAAATCAGATTGTCTTCTAGGGATTCATTATTAAGAGCTCTTCATATAATTTGGATAAAAATACCTTATTCAATATCCAACTGCACAAATATTTCTCCAAGTCCATGGTTTGCTTAACATCATGCTTCAAAGAAATATTTTTATATTAATGAAATCCAATTTAATTTTATGGTTCATGTTTTTATACCATAATGTAACCCTAGGTAATTTCTCTCATTATATTCTAAAAATGTTACAGTTTTCTCTTTTATAGTTAGGTCTCCAGTGCACCTTGAATTAATGTTTATATGTTATATGAATTGAGGGTCAAGATTCATTGCTTGTATGTGGGAATCTAGTTATCCCAAGATCTTCTATTTTAAAAAGTCTATTCTTTTCCATCGACTTGTCTGTCACCTTTGTTTTAGACTAATTGTCTGCGGGGGTGGGTGAGGAGGACTCTTTCTTTATGCTCCTTCAGCTGCCATTGATCTTTATTTATGTCACTGTTATCTCGGTGCCATATTCTTTTGATTGCTACCGCTTTATAGCAACTATTGAAATCCAGTAATGTGATAGTGGGTTACCTTTCAAATGTTTTGATTAATCTAGGTTCTCAGCCTTTCTGTGTAAATTTTTGAATCAGCTCATCAGTTTCAGCAAAAAGGTGGCTTCTGGAGTTTTGATTGAGGTTTTATTCTTGACTCATAGTCCTACTTAGAAAAAAGGAGCATATCAACAACATTGTTCCTTTTGGTTCACGAATATGATAACTAACTTGGGGTCTAGTGGCTTTGTGACAGAGATGTTGCAGAGCACTTAGTCATTTCCTATTGTTGAACTTCTGTGCTGTTTTAAGGACTTTTCTTCCTCTTCACAATGCCTTTCTGTATTGGTTACATTAAAACAAATAGTCATGTAGTTTATAATTACAAATGGGTATGTACACACACAAAATACTAACTACGCACAGGGAGGAACCACAAGGTAAGAAGACAAATCGAAAGCTAGGTATTAGGGAGGTGGTGGTACAGCTCATTTTTTTTTCCCCTTCTAATTTCTAAGTGTGTTATAAGAGTATATGACTCACTCAGAAATAAGCCAGTAGCTTCCAGCTGTCTGCAGCAATAAAGGCTGGAGGTGGCACGGCAATAAAAAGCATTACCTGAGCAGGCTTTAAATGGATGGAGCTCTTTCCAGATGTACTCCAAGAGAAGTAGAAGGAAGGTCCCAGGTCAGAGGAGCAGCATGAACAGACACAGTGATATGAGTGGGTGGTGTGTTCAGGAAACACAGAAATTCTGAGTAACTAAGTGATGAAGATAGGGACGGCGACTGGGCTCAGGCCAAGCAAGGTTCACCTATGGACTTCTCTATGTGTGACTGCAAGAATTTAGTGTTTTATACTGTTAAGAACAGAAGAACAGCCAAAACATTTTGAAGTGGGCGAGCAGCCTACCTGACTCACATTAGAGCAATCAGTCACTGAGCAGGAGAGATGAAGAAGGTTGATCTTTGGCCTAGTGACCCGACAGAGATTCCTGCAGAAATGGGAGTGGTGGCATTCAGAAAATGATGGCGGAGACTCTGTAGATTCTCAAGTGGACTGAGTGGGGAGAAAAGATAAAGTACATATTTATATCATACATTGAAACGAGAAGCCTGGGACCAGAATAGTCCAGGGTGAAGGGGATCAGAAATCCAACACCACTAAATATAAATATATCGCACTTATTAGAGTGTAAATTTGGCTATTGAGAAAGCAGGAGCTTTGCATATGAAGTGAGACCCATGAACACAAATATTTCACATTTTCATATATGCAGAACCAAGACTTAAGGGAAAAAAAGATACAAAAGTTGAAGTGAGAGCGGGAAGAGACAGGAGTGGCAAGAGGGGACAAGAGAAGCAATGAGGGGTGAATATGATCAAAGAGTACCATATGCATACTTGGCAGCATTACAGTGAAGCCCATTATTTGATGGAATTAATCTATGCTAATAACGAAAGAATGATAGTTTCAGGAAAAGAAAATAGCTGAATACGTAAATGTGAAACTCCAGGGAGAATTTCAGACTCTATGCATAAATGTGGGCACTATTAGCATAAGACTGCTATATTCCAGGGGCTGGATGGGCTTGCTGTTTGTTTGTTTACCTATTGCTCCCTAACCAGCCATCTATAACTGCTTAAAAGCTAGTCTCTGCTTGCATACTCTAACAGATTCTACGGGCCAATAATTTAGCAAAGATACAGCAAGAATGTTTATCTCTACCCCATACAATCCAAATGTGGATCTCTAATTGCCAGAGATATCAAAAAAGAGGCTAAAAGACACTGTAACTGCACAGAGAGGGAACCACGATTTACAGTGGGGAGAGAGAGATGTGGACTCTAACACAGAGGTGCGCAAATTAGTTCGAGGATAAGATGTAAGAGGCTGTGGGGGCCCCGGGAAGATTGGATTTCACCAGTGACAGCTGTAACCAGGAATGCATAGGATGATGTAAATTATGGGACTGATCCCAATGCTCTTGGAGGAAGGTGGAAATGTGATGGGAATGTATTCTCAGAGGAGTGGGACACGTGGGGTGACAGATCCAAAGGACTAGTCATGTTGTCTTGTGTCTGGGAGGCAGAACTCTGTGTGATTCCTTAGGCTAATAGGACTCACAGGGATAGAGTAATTATGTGGGATTACTCAGCTATAATAGAAGGTATTGGGTAGGGATGACCATAGAGCTGCATCTGGAGAGGGAGAGATGGTCTCACTGAAGTGAGTGGAGGTGCATTCTGTAGGAGAGCAAGTGAGGCTTAATCCTCATGTGTGTGACAGGTTCTCCAGAAGCCAGGTTTCCTGAAGATGAGGGCTGCTTAGCCATCCTCAGAGGAATCAGTGTGAGAGCTGATGTGTGGTGATCAAATGCTATTTTGTGTACTGATGCTGGTTTATGAAGGGCTGCCAACGAAAAGGAGCCCTGATCCCTGATAAGCAATGCGTGTTTTCAGCTGAGACCTCTAAACTGTTCTGCCTTAGGTTTAAAGGCAATCAAGAATATATGAGCCCTCCAAACATGAAACCAAGCCTTGAAATATTTTCATCCATTATTAAAGATAAACTTCCCTTATCACTGGCCAGAAGAAAATGTAATCCTCTGTGGAGGAAAACGGCACTGAGCAGAACCTCTGCAATTTCTCACATGTGTTTGTACAGTATCCCATAAAATATTAGCCAGGCATGACAGAAGTCAGGATGGAATTATCAAAATCCAAAAAAGAAACAATAAGAATAGATCTACTGTTTTTTCTGAAACTCTTAGGTTCAGATCATAAATCTGGACATGTGAAAGTGTTATATTCAGATTTTTAAATAGTTGCCATTAACATGTTCAAGAAAAATGTTGTCAAATGGAGAATTTTACCAGAATTTATTTTTAAAATGTCAAATGGAAGATTCAAGTCTGCTACATACCAAGCCTGTTCTCGATTATTAGATGTATATTTTAATGGGTTAGGTGCAGCAGAAGAAAGGGTTGATGGATTGAAAAAGGCAGAAAACTAAAATATACAAATTAAAACACATGGAGCAGATGATAAATATAGAAAAGAAGGAGGTAGTGGCTGAAGATATGGCTCAGTGGGTAAGAGCACTTGTTCTGTATGCATAAGGACATGAGTTCAAATCCCCAGCACCCACATAAAAAGCAAAGCATGGCTGCATGTGTCTGTACCTTTAACATTGGGGATCAGAGAGGTTGATCCAGAGAATTTAGTATCAGCTAACCTAATGGAAATGACAAACCTCAAATTGAGTGAGAGCCATGCCTCAAGGAAATCAGTGAGAGAGTGACAGGGGAACATGTTCCATGCCCTGGCCTCTGTGTGTGCTTTTGCAAATATCTACACACTCAGGTATATTTATTACACCACACACACACACACACACACACACAGAGAGAGAGAGAGAGAGAGAGAGAGAGAGAGAGAGAGAGAGAGAGAGAGAAGAATGGATTATACATAGCAAGACTTTAAAAACTTAATATATGTAGAATTAAAATGCCAAAAAAAGATCAAAGAGAATGAAGTAGAAATGATATTTGAAGAGAAAACAGCCAAGGCCAATAGCAGACCAAGACTTAAGAATCTGTAGACTTACACATCTCCATACAATCCAAACTGGTTAAGTATAAATATTTACTCACTTAAACAAATTCTCATAATTCTTAAATATATAGCTCAGCAAAATATAAACAAGACATTTGAAGATGTCCAGTATCGAAGTGGCCAACAAACATGGAAAATTATTGTCAGCAGTGTGGAGGAAATTCAGATTTATGAGGTACTGCAACCTGTTCACTAGGATGGCTAAAATAGCCTGGACTGAGAATGTCAAGTGTTGGCAAGGCTCTAGAGCAACTGGAACTCCCAGAAACTACTGACAGGCAGGTAAATTAAATCATTCGACAGTATTTGTCAGTATACATCAAAGCTGAGTACATCCATTCTCTAGGCCCCAGAGAAGCGTTTGCAGTGCAGAGTACAGATCTTTATCACATGCGTACAAATGAACTACACTTAGCTGTGTCAGAAAACTTTTCCCACTACAGTTTTATGAGTTTTACTTCACAAAATTTGTCACAACAAGAATGAGTCTTACACACACTTCAAACAACAAACAAGACCAAAATGACTAGCCTGTGAGATTTAAATGGCCACAAGCTAGAGAGATGGCGCAAATTAGAATGTGGGAAAGTACTCATTGTGTCACTTGGTTAAAACAAAGTGTGGTTGTGGTGGCTTGTGGAGAAATCAGTGTTTTTAACTAAAATACAAGGCTGAATGAAGTTCAAGGATAGCAGGGGAATCAGGACAAAAACTTCCTCAGGTCTTGACTAATCCAGATGCTGTTTCTCTCTCAGAGCTCAATCTGTGATCCCTGGGATGGGTGGACAGACTGTGGGAGTTATCATGGGAGTGAACCACACAACATGATTTAGACTAAGTGCCATTGTCTGGCCCACTAGGTTGAAAACGCTGTTCCTCACCAGCCAGGCCCTCGCTTAATTCTTCCATGGAGCTCATCACCTTTCTTTCACAGAGGGATGACTGATAAGTCTGAGCTCTGTTTGAGATATGCCTTCAGGTCTGTGCGGCATTTCTGAGCCAGAGCAAGGGATGGCTCTCTCTCTCTCTCTCTCTCTCTCTCTCTCTCTCTCTCTCTCTCTCTCTCTCTCTCTCTCTCTCTCTCTCTGTCTCTCTCTCTGTCTGTCTGTCTCTCTCTATCTATCTATCTATCTATCTATCTATCTATCTATGAAGATGTCATAGGACTTCTGAGAAGACCTGAGCCAGGAACCAGCTTCACCATCACCAGGACAGTACCATCTGAAGACTTGCAGCATCTTCAGGAGAAATCTTCCTTCTACTGACTGTCCTCATTGTAGCAGCTCCTGGAGATGGGCCTCTCATTTTAACTGAGGCAGGAATTTCAGCAGGCTTTGTTCTTAGCAGCATGAGAATGATACATTATCATTACAGGGCTACCTCCAGGGAAGCCAGGCCCAGAGCAGCAGGAGCAACTGTTGCTATGGTGACCAAGCAGAGGACCAGGCAAAAAGCCCTAGGACTATAAATTCTCATGCCTCCCTGGATAAGGGTCTTCCTTGGTGGAATAACCTTGAATGAGCCTTCCAGGTACAGACTGTGCAACCTAAAAGGGTGTGCTACCACTTTGTAGGTCCATCTGAACAGTGTCCAGGCGAGTAGTGCAGGGAGTAAACCAATCTGATAAGAGATCCATTTTCTTAAGGCCCACTCTCCTGCTTTCTGACGTGTGAGTCTTTCCTCCACTCGCTCTTTCTCTTTTCCTCATCAGTCATTAAATTCTGTTCACCCCTTCTGGGGCCGAGTAAAATGCCACTTCATGCCTAAGGTTCTCTCAGTCCTGTCACTATTTGAGTGACTTCTTGACACTAGAATATAGCCCAAGCTTGTGATCCCCTTTCCCTCTGACCCCAACCACAGGGTTGGTTGTTCATTTGTACTTTGCTAACCTTGGCAACTTACCATTATAGCTGCTAACCATGAACAGGCTGCCTCATTCTCCTGACTTTGACTCCATGTTAATAGAAGCTGCTCTGATCCCCTCTCTTCTGCATTTGGCCTCCATAGCTTGTCACATAGGAGACAATACTGATCAAATAAATGAACAAAAAAAAAGATTAAATGCATCTAAGCAGAAAGCCACAGGGGCATCATGGATGCCTCTCAGATGGTATCTGTGAAACAGTATTCAGAAAGCAGACCCAGCTTCCTCAGCAAGCATAACTGCAGAATCTCCACATTAGAAGGAAGCCCCAAGATCACTGCTTCTCAGCTAGCCCTCTGGCCAACCCTAAGACTAAAATCCATACCTCCTTCCATAACCAAGGGAGACAGACCTTCAGGGTGAAGCACAAGAACCAAGTTTCTCCCCTGAGTTGGTAGGTGGCAGCTCATTTCTTAGCTCTAAGACGTGAATACAGAGTGGTACTCACCTAAGAGAATGAGCACCTAGAGGAATCCCAGGTACTACACAAAGCAATGGGAGTACATGGATGAATCGAGAGTCTGAAGAATGATGTGGATTCATGAGAGACCAGCACAGTCATATGACCCAATACAACTTTGTTAGCAATAAAATATATGGAAAATTCCACAGCAATAAAGATCCACTCTCCCAGTACTGCCCTTGAGTCTAGAGAGGGAGAATGATGACAATATGTTAGATGCTGTAGTCCAAGATGTACAAGGGCTACAGAAGGCACAAGAGGAAGGTATTACCAAACCCAGTGGAAAGAGTAGAGGGAAGAGGTCTGGTAGGGTGTGGTTAAGGATAGAATGAGTCAATGAGACTCAGCATAGAGTACAAAATGAATTTTAGTACAACTTAGGCAAGATATGGAAATTAAGGTTAAACTGACTTTAAAAACCATGCCAAGTTTGAATTCCTGAGGCAGTGGGCAGTCTTTGAAGTCTTCAGGCTTCAAAGATTTGGCGGGGGGGGGGGTCATCCAATTTCAGAATTGACAAAAAAAGGATGAAGTCAGTAACGAAGTCATAGATGATGATCCAAGGCCTTGACTCATCGTAAGGTGAGATGTGGAAGCTTGCATTGTGATTGTTGATTGTATCTGAGAAACAGGAAATGAGGACTTGACAAGTCAGTGATCTGAGGTGCTAGGATGAGGGTTAAGGAAAGTACTATGAATGAGTTTTTTGCCTTGAGTAACAAATTAACAGTGGTTTCACCAGAGACAGGGAAAACAAAGAGATGAATCAGGGAAACAGCGAGTCTAGCTTTGAACTTGTTGATCATGAGCTCTGCCATTTGGCAGGGGATAGATTTAGAAAACATCAGTGAAAGAAGAGTGATAGAGACTAAGTTCCCACCTCTGTATATTTCCCATGGAAGCCACAACCCTTCATCTTGTCCTGAGATACAGTGTTAGCTCATTTTGCCTTAGATCCATATTGGTTAGGCAGGAAATGTGCCACACTCCCTCAACTTCTTTCCTCTAACCTCGGCTCTCCTTGTCATATGGCAGTGACAAAGTAATGGGTTTCGGATGCCCATATCCCAGTTGCTGGCCCCTATAAACGTGTTACTGTACATAAAGAACCTTTAATGTTGAGGACCTTCAGACAGGGAATTATCCTAGATTATCCAGGTAAATCCAATCTAATAACATGAGTTCAGAAGAACAGAGGTCCTTCTCAAGCTGTAGAGAAACAAGGCCATTTCATATTTCAGTGTAAAGATGGGGTTTATGTTGCTGACCTTGAAAATGGAAAAAGTGTTCAGGATCAAAGCAGGTGGCAGTCTCTAGAAACTTGAAGAGACAAGGGAATAAATTCTCACCCAGAACTTCCAGGAAAGAACAGTGTCTTCTAAATCCACAGATTATAGATCCATATACTCACAGAAGATTATAGATCCATAATACTCACAGAACTGTAAGACAGTGACTTTGTGTTAAGCTTCCAAGCTTGTCAAATGGACAGCAGCAGAACATCACTAGTCACAGCAGCAATGTCCGTGAAAGCCTTCTCCATTCAAAGACCCCGGCTACAGCTCTTCAACATAGAATCTATGGGAAAGAGAGGTTCTTGGTCCCACTTCAATAACAATATTCCTGGGGTTCCTAGAGGGCCAAACCCTCTTTAATTAAAAAAATCATGCCACAAATCAGGGTGAAGACAACCTAGTGAGAGGGGAAGGACTGGGATGGGAAAGAGCCCTCTAAGACAAAAGAGGCCAGTAAGGAGTTGAGGAGGGAGGAAGGGAAGGGAAGAGGAGCCAGAATGGCCCAGCGTCAGCAAAACCCAGAGAGGATGGCATTTAAGTGGTAGGTGTTGATCAGAAACACTAAATGCTTCAGAGAGAAAATTGAATTTGACAACAAGCAGGTCATTAGTGGCCTTCAAAGGAGGCATTTCAGTGGAGAGATAGGGCAAAAGCCAGAATGCCCAGGATTGGAGAGAGACTGCAGAGAGTAAGAAGTAAATAAGCTGTGAGCAGCCCTTTAGAAAAGTTCATGCATTATTCATCTTTATCTCTGTGATACTCAGCACAATGCCGGAACACAGTGGGTGCTCATTAATCCCTGAATTGAAGGCAGGACCCGAGTCAGAAGGTGTAGGCCAGCGCTTCTCAAACTTTATTGTGCATATAAATCACCTGGGAATTCGGACATAGGAGAGCTGGTGTGAGGTCCCAGGTTCTGAGTTCTCAATCAGCTCCCAGATGATGCTGGGGTTGAGGTCTTTAGACCACACTTTGAATAGCCTGGTGTAGATTACCCCACCAAAGCACCTAGGAAGCAAATCCTCTGAGTTCCTGAGTGATGTTATGATCTCACAGATCAGTATGGTTTTTACAACTATAAGATTTGCTGACTTTGTGGTCATCTGCACGGTGAGACTAAATTGAGCACAGATTCAAACCAAGTTCTCACAGTGAGCACTCAGGAAAAGAGTCTTGAGCTCCAAACGCTGTCCACATTGAAGTCTGTTTCACAGTTCCCCCAACCACGCTCTCCATTACCAACAGCCCCTTCATTACCAAAATAAGTACTCACATCTCACCATTGAAAACTGAATGGAGGGGCTTTGGATACTAGGCCTGAGGAAGGGCATGTTCTTTCAGTGACCATAGGGACTCTGAGCATGGGTTTACAACAGTCATTAGATTTGAGAGGTGCCCAACAGAGGCAATGCTTAGAGAGAGCCATGGCGCCTGACATCTTTCCTCCTCCCATAGGAGCAAGGGGAGGACCAACTGTAAGTACAGAACCTATCGAAAGAAATAATCTTAATGCGAAACACCAACCTACATCTCAGATTAATGGGGAAAATCTATTAAATACCCTGCCGTAAAATGCCATCCAGATGTCACTAAATGTCACATGTCATAGATAGAGAGATGTGGGGTGGCAGAAGGAATGCTTATCTTTATAAGAGATGATAGCACATGAACTAAAGTGAGAGTGGTTTAGGCAGAGTTTGTGAGGAAGGTCTTTCTTCTCAAGTGAGTGACATCATACTTCACTCCAAACAGGAGCTGAAGTTCACTTTTATGTTGTCCCAACTCACACAGTAGAGGGATCTGCTCCACCACAAACAGACACAAGATAACAGGTTAGGGAACCAGTGAGTTTTCAGTTAAAGTGACCCAAAACTTCATAGACTCAGGCAAGTGGGACCCATTTGTTCACCTATCTGAAACTCCCCCACCCCGATGCTGTACAACCAAGAGCTTAAAATATATCCCTGGGTCATTCCACAGCTCTTTTGCTCTGGGTTGGCACTGGGTCCAGGCTCTCCATGGAATAGCCCAGTACTTTCAATCCATCAGTCTGCACTTACTTGTGAGGAATATTTCCAGGACCCTTAGTAGATGTCAGATACTACAGATAGGGTCAAACCTCATGTACATATGCTATGGTTTTTTTAATGTTTGTTAGTCATTTTATGACATTTTGAGGAGTGTGTATCCGTGATCCTCCTTCCTCCCATCCTCCACCCCTCCACTTACTCTGATACCCCCACACAGTGTCCCCAAAGTCTCACTCCCTCTTTCATGTCTCACATGTCCCTTTCTCACTCTCGCCTCACTTACCACTAATTTTATCCTACCTCGGTTTCCTTCCTAGTTTTCTAAGTACCTGCTATACATATCTATTATCTTCTTTTGCCTAAACATGCACACCTATGTGCATAAGTTTAATCTATAAACTGGGCACAATAGAAAACCAACAATGAAAGTAATAATCAAATAAAATATTGACACTATATTATAATTAAATGTATTTAACACTATGAATTATCTACTTCTACAATTTTCCATTGAGTATTCTCTCATCACAGTTGACCATAGGCAACCAAAACCACAGAACATGAAATCACAAGTAGGGATAGTTATGTAGCATGACAATTTGCCTGAATGCAAGGTCTCACATCTCTGCAATGGTGTGATGCTTGTTCGTTCTCAGCCTGACTGAATTTAGACTCTCTTAGGAGACAAATTCTGGGCCTGTCTATGAGTGGGCAAGTTTTCAAAGAAACGTAACTGAGGCTGGAAGACTCACCCTGAATGTGAACAGCACTATTCCAATGACTAGGGCCTGGACTGAATAAAAAGGAGAAAACCAGAGGATGCTGATCACCATCACCCCCTGGTTCAGCACTGCAGAGTCTCACCAGTTGCTCATGCTCCTGCCTCGAGAGCTATAGGGATTGTCTCTATCATGCCTTCCTTATCATGATGGACCCTCAAACTATTAAAACACAAAACAGAACAAAAAACCTCCTTCCTGAAGTTGCATTTGTTCAGCATTATGTATGTCACAGTTATAGGAAAGGCAGCTAATATAGCAAATAAGCTAGCAGGCTTAATCTCATCTACAATGTCTTGAGCTGAGTAAGCAGGTAGAGAGGAGATACTTCCACCTGATTGCTTTGGCCAAGAACCCTAAAATCCCTGGGGTAAGGATACCACTGTCAATTATATCAAGGCCCTATTGTGCCAGGAAGAGTGTCAATAAGAGGAAAATACAGCAATGTCCACCACACTCGGGTCTGTACACCTCAGTCTGTTGCCATGAGTGACATCCAGACTCCTAATGGCAACTCAGTGACAAGGACACTCCAGATGATCATTGTGCCTCCATCCCCGCATAGCTGACTGAATCTGTACTGTCTTGTTTATAGGCTCACCTAGCCTCTGGCCTCTGTTACTTCCCATTTGAGGGCTAAACCTACCACTTCTTCTTGTCTCATTTACAGAGGCCTGTGCTGGAGGTGAACTGCCTGTGGCTTCACGTTTACACATGCACTGGTTCCCTCCTCCTGCTCAACTCCTGACTCTGAAGGAGACTCAGAGAGAGAAGTGAAAGTGTGAGCCCAGATCTTCAGCCCACTCTGGAACAGTCTAGACATATTTTCCCCCAATCTCATAAGTCAACCTCCTACATTTAAAGAACAGGACCCTGTCAATTTCTGGGATGACAAAATAGTACCTTAAAGGCATTATTTCCCCAAAAGGGCCAGGAGGGAAATCTTGAGTAACTATTGCTGCTGGGAAGCTTCATTAGTTTTTGTCAAGTAGTGTGCTGAGTTTCTGTGCTCAGCTTCCAGCTTCTTGGTGGCAATTGAGGTAGTCTGATCATCGATAATCCAAATTGACCAATAAAGGTATCTTCCATGTTAAACTTTTTAGCTCACCCCAAATCTGGAATATCTGAAAAAATAATGCTCTTACACTCATGCATCTATCGGTTACTTATTGAGACATGCGACAGTACAATGATGAGAAACTCAAACTTGAGAGCACAAAAGAACTGATTTCAGGGTGGGCTACAGATGGTTCAATCAGTAAAGCATTTCTGTTGCAAGCACGAGGGTCAGAGTTCAATTCCCAAAGTCCATGTAAAGAAAGCTTGGTATTGTAGTGAGAACATATAACTCGAGCGATGGGGAGGCAGAGACAAAGAGTATCCCTGGGACTTGCTGGGCAGCCAGGATGGCCACACAAGTAAGCTCCAAGCCAACGAGAGACCTTGTTTCAAAGGTGAATGGTGTTCCTGAGAATGACACTGGGGTTTGTTCTCCAGCATCTATATGTATGCACACAAACACATACACACACATACCCACAAGCACACACATATTACATGCACATAAATCCTAGCTTGCTCCATGGTTTTGGGTAAATTAATGAATTGAACCACCATTTCCCATTCCCCATTTTCAGTGAATCTGTGGGGATTCACTGAGAGGCTTATGCTGGTGAAGTGCTTAGCACAGTATCTAATAGTCAATGCATGTCATTGTTGAAAACCCACTATGTACCAGGAGGCCCTGGGCCACAGAGGTGTGTAAGATACACTAATAAAATGTGAACATGAGATGAGCTATTAAAGACTACGTGGTGTATCGCCCTAGAAAGTGTAAGAGTCAAAGAAGGGTCATTCTGACTTCCTGTAGCAGGAGAGGTGTGAGATAGATTTTTATCTTTGCTGCAAAGTTCAGTGTCTCTAGACTATCAAAAAAAAGCCATGCATGTTCGAGATTATTGTTTCAAATCCTGGTGTGAAGGGTTCTGTTTCAGCTTAAATTTCTAAAACAAACCACTCCCCACTCCTCCGTACTACCTGGTGAGGCACTCCCAGCTGCTAGACTTGCCTTTGCAGCTTAAGACCCATGGCAAGAAGGCCAATGGCTCCCAGCCCAGCTCGGGAGCTGTGTCCTGCAGCAGGTGGGCTGATGTCCAGAGCCCCTCAGAGAAGGCAGGGCATATCATAATTGCTGATTAGGTAGCAAAGGAGGGGGCCCATGTCCCTGGCATCAGTTTTCATAATGTCACAGTACACAGCTCTGTGGATGGTGGGTTTGTCGAGCAACACTATCCAATCGTCTAATCATAACCACCTCGCACTCACCCAATCCTAGTCCCTTGGCAAGGCCTTAAGTGCCCCAACTTAGATCCAGGACCACAGCCAACTTTTGATGCTGTCTTTCATTTGTTTTGGCTGTTTTGGCAAGGTATGAGATACCCTGCCAGTCAAATATTGGGGATTTTAATTTCATTCTAGATGGGGATGAGCTCTCCAACAGAGACTCAGCTAGGCACTGACCCAAATGCCCCAGGAGCTAGGCTGAGATCAAGACCAAGGTCAGATCCTTCATACCTGATATGGATCCCACTTTTAGCTTGGATATTGTAGGCCTTATTTCTCACATTTCCACAAACCCAAAATCATGTTGCCCTGCAGCTTTGAGAGCAGAGAAAGGACCCTTTCCACCTTTCAACTAGCCAACTAGTCATTAAGAGGTCCCAAAAGCCTGTTAGTCAATTTCATCTTCTTGCCAGGACATGTCCCTCCTCCTCTGAGATGCCCCTTCCCAACAGATCTTCACCAGAGGAGAATTGCTGGTTCTGTAACTGTCTTTGCTGACTGTATACCTTTGCTGATGAGACACTGAGCCAGGGTTTCCATCAGCAGTCTGAAACCAACAGAGCACCCCCCAGACACACAAGCAATAGAGTATGTGATTGATCTAAACTGAACCAGTAGAATACGCGATTGATCTAAACTTAGTGTTCAGAAAAAGCAGGCTTGACAACCAGATCATGAGCAGGAGTGAGTTGAAGAGAGAGTGGGGTGTGTCCCAAACAGTGGGAAGACTGTGAGGTGTATTCTATATAACATGTCAGTGAGGAAAGTGTGTGGTGGTGGCTACCATCTATTCCACGCTTCTTACAAGATGGCTATTTTACATGAACTAACTAGACACTTAGAACCATTGATTGCTATTATCACTGTTTATAGAGGATTATTAAAGATGTTGGAGTTAAGTGAAGCTATATCATGCTTTCCTAGTTCAATGGCCAGTAACTGAGTTTTGTTATCTATAGCTAAAGTGTACAAAGTGACAACTTAATACATGTACACATTGTAAAGTGGTCACCACAATCAAGCTAATTAGCATATATATTGCATCACAAACTGATCTAGTTTGTTGTTGGAGAAAGTTTAGGATCTATTGTCTTAGCCAATTTTAAGTATATGTGTTGCTATTAATTAGAGTCACCCACTGTGGGTTATATAATAAAAACTTGCTGGGCTTGTAAAGTGAAAGTCTATATACTGATCAACATCTCTCCATTTCTCTTACCTCATCCCACAACCTACAGTTCCTGTCAAGTCCCGTTCTGTTCCCTGCTCCCATGAGCTTTACCTTAGATTCTCATACACATCATGTATAGTTGTCTTCCTGTGTCTGGTTTATTACACTCATCATTTCTTCCAAGCTTATGCATGTTATCACAGACATCAAGATCCCCTTTCTTTCAAGGCTGAATAGTATTTCACTGTACATGTCTCATATTGTGTGTATTTATACAAACATATATCATGGAAAGTCTTCATTTGTTCATCTGCTCATAGGCATGTAATTTGTTTTCCTATCTTGAAGAGTTCTGCAATGGACATGGGAATATGCAGACACCTCTTGAAGATGGTGATGTTGTATATATAACCCAGAAGTGGGATTGGTAGATCATAAAGTAGTTTGAGTTTTTGTTTGTTTGTTTGTTTTAGTTTGTGAGGGATCCATAGTGTTGTCCATCATATACGTACCAATTTTGACCATCCCACTAGCAGTCTACATATGTTCCCTCTTTTCCAGACTCTTCCAATGCTTGTTATTTCTTATTTTTATTTTTACCACTCTGACATACCTCATTGTGATTATTTTTATTTTGCTAGTGATTTGTGATGTCAAGGACTTTTGTTGTTTTTGCACATGTTGGATTTATATCTTCTTCAAGTGTATTTAAGGCCATTTCAATCAAGTTATTTTATTGTGGACTTTTGTCTTATTGAATTGCACTAGTATCTGATATGTTTTGGATAATAACTCCATTGGACAATTAGGTTACAAATATTCTCTTGTCTTCTGTTGGTTACTCTTTCATCCTGTCAATTTGTGTCCATTGCTTTGTACAAACTTTTTCATTTGATATAATTTCACTCATTTATTTTTGGATCTGTTTTCTGTGCTTTTAGAATCCAATCCAGGGAATTTTCAAGATCTGTGTCAAGGAGGTTTTCCTGTGTGTTCTTCCAGAATGTTTATAGTTTGAAGTACTAGGTTTAAGACTTCACTCCTTCCTGGGTTGATTTTTGTGTGCAGTGTGAGGTAATGGTCCAATTCCATTCTTTTGCACATGAATATAGATCTCCTGATGACAGTTACTGAAGGTTCTATTTACTATTGGGTATTCTGGGAGACTTTGGTCAAGAGGAACTGTACATGTGTGGCTCATTTCTGACCTCTTTATTCTATTCCTTTGCTTGGTGTGTCTATTTTTAAGCCAGGAACACACTGCTTTGATGATGTTGTATAGCTTCACAATATAACACATTATGCATCAAGGATCATTCTTTCTCATGAATGCTTCTGTGGCTCTACACAAATCTCAAGGTTCTTCTATTCCTAGGAAAAATACCCTAGGAGTTTTAAAAGATGGTGTACTGGATGTGTAGTTCACCTTGTGAGGTATAGCATTTATTTTTCCTCTTTTATTTCTCTCATCAATGTTTCTTAGCTTTCACTATATAAACATTTTACATCCTTAACTTTACTATTGAATTTTGTATTGTGTTTGACACTATTTTAAATGGGATTGTAACCTTAATTTCTTTCTTGAGATAGTTCACTGCTCATGAATGCAAATGCTGTTGATTTGTGTAAGTTGATTTTATGTCTTGTAACTTCACTAAATGTTTTTAGTCCTAATAATTTGGGGGTTGAATGTCCAGAATTTTATACATAGGTAATCATATAACCTGAAAACAGATTTTGTTTCTTCCTCTCTAAATTTAATATTTCTATTTATTTTTTCTTGTCTAATTTATCCCCATTCATACATCTAGTACCATGTTGAATGGAGGTGACAGTATTGGACATCTTTTTATTGTCCATTACTTATAGGAAGAACATTTACCTCATCATTTTTCAGAATGATGTGAACATGTACTTGTAATATATGGGCATTATCATATGGAGACAATTCCTTTAGCATCTAATTATGATAAAGAGTTTTTTATGAGAAAGTCATATTGCATTCTGTCAAACATCTTTTCAAATGTTCATGTGATTTCGGCCTTAACTCTGTTAGTGTGGTATTAAAGTATGAACCATCCCTGCATGCCAGGGTGACCTCCTTGTCACAGTAAGTGACCTTTTTAATGCATTACTGAATTCAGTTTGTGAGACTATTGCTGAGGACTGTTGTAACTTTTCATTGGGGATACTGTGGTTTTTTGTTCTTACAGTACTCATGGCTGGCTTTAATAGTAGTTTCATAAATGAATTTAGATGAGTCTTTTCTCCTTTGACATCTCATTTTTCCACCAAATATTCAAAAGTATCTATTATACTTAAATTATAAAATACATGTTGTAATTAATATCACATTTAAAAACAATTATTTAAATTCCTTGGGTTCATTGCTATCACCCAAGAACTCTGGAGGCTGAGACAGGAGGATTGGGAATTTGAGGCCTATATGTGTTATAAGGTAAATTCTAATCCATTCTAAGATGACATAGTGAGACCGTATCTAGAAAAAGGAAATATGTAGGTACCTTAATTTTAACTCAATGTTTCAAAACTTTAAAGCTAGTAAGTATTTTGTACAATCAAGGTCATTTATAGGTTGAGACTATAATGCCTATAAGTTCCCTGTGCCAGGGATCAATGTTATATTTCACAGATGTTGCATTGCAGCTACATTATACAAATCCAATCAATATCATTTTCTTTGCTTACTTGAGACCATCTCACACTGTAGTCTAGGCTGACCAGGAACCCACAGCAATCCTTCTGCCTCAGCTTCCCAAAGGTGTGAGCCACCACCTAGCTTGGATTTTTAACGTTTTATAAAACACACCTCACTCACCACGAACAACTAACTATTGCTTATATCCAAACACAAACAAAAACCCAATGGAAAGAGAGGAAAAGAAGACTCCTGATCTGCCACAGTCATTGCATTCCCATGAATGAACAGATCTGACATTTGTCTTTTCTCAAGCGTGTGTCCCACTACTCAAGTGTCCCTTGTCTTGCTCTGATGGGAGCAATAACATCCTTCATACCTCAGTGAGCTGAGTTTCTAGGGCACAGAGCAAGAGATGAGAAAGCTTTTCCTGGGGCCTCAATGTTGCCAGTTATAAGAGTGAATTCAGGGTTGCAGGTTATGATATACCAGCTATAATTGCTGGATGTGAAATGACTATATATTCTTAAAAAGTGTATGTGTTTATGCACATTTGCATGTTTATGTGTGTGTGTGTGTGTGTCTGTGTCTGTTGTTTATGACTATCTGAATAATAAAGATTGGCAAAGAATAATCTCTTGCCTTGGGCAAATTCTGAACTACAACTCCCAGAGTTCTGTTGGTGTCTTTCTGCAGTGTCTAAATCCTCACTATGTTTCACAATGGAGACAGCTTCTTGTTCTCTAGTCTCCCAGGGAGAAGCCCAGCCCTGAATAACACTGGCTGTATTGTGTGTTCCCAATCCTTGATCCACCTTCTTGCTTAACACCCCAATCCTTTGAGGCCACATTTACCAAGCTCTAGAACCATGTCACCAGTGTGTTACTTGTGGATTCAGATTTCTGTCCACACTCCATGCCTACTTCTAAACTTCTCTCTTTGCAAAATCTCTTTAGCTGGAACTCTGGCTCCTGTTTCTTTTAAGAGTACCACCTAATTAGGTCCCTAGGTGACCTCTCTGTGCTGTGGTAGCTTCCTGCACAGTATGTTTTCCTCTCCTTGGGGTGACCTGGGCCTGCAGGCTGGCCTTACCTGCTAATAGGAACCGATTAGAGAAGCAGTTCCAGAGGCACCCAGTTTTCCAGTCCTTGACCAGATACAGAGGCTGTATTAAAATAGGAGCCACAAATAATGATCAAGCAGTGAAGTCCATCAGGCAAAAGCCTTTGGTTTGTGTTTGTTTTTTTATTTTGGTTTGGTTTGGTGTGTATGTGTGGTTTGGATTTATTTTTGTTTTGTGTTGTTTGTTTGCCAGCAGTTTTATAGTTTGACTGTATTTTTAAGCAGCCCTTGCCAGACTCTCACAATTAGATACGTGGTCCAATACACACATTTATGTTACCAGCCTAGCTCTCTGTGTAAGCAATAATGACTTGTGTTTAGAGTAAGAAAAGAGGTAGATTTAAGTTTGTAACTCTCTTACTCCCTGTGTACTCTTGGAAAAATTATATGGCTTTTGAATGCCTTTCTCTTCTTGCAGGAGGCATAACAAAGCTTGCAGGGCTTTGTATGAGCTTTGCCATGAAGACTTAAGTCAGCTGTGTTAGTGTTTGCACACAGTAGATGTTATGTTCAATAGTCTGGTTCTGGGCCCTCATTCTAGATTTTCTAGCCACATTCTCAAGTCCATCAGTGGAGCTGTGCTAGCTCAGTCTGGAAGATTTATGTCTTGGCTATGAATGGAGCTTCTCTCTACTTTCTTTTATATAAAACAATTAAGGACTCTGGGGAGAGGCTGCAACCAGGAACCTAAGTCAAACGGATGCAATAAATGACTTCTTGCATTATGTAGAAATCATGGGCATTCACAGACACTAATTGGCTGTCTTCTCCACTTTTCCTTACACCATTTAAGTAGTTCCTTAACACAATTTTATTTTGGATCTTCCTAATTATATTACTTTAGGCATCTACTGTCAATGAGCTTGCCTGTAGGGGAGAGAAAGAAGAGTTATTTATGTATACTTACATCCCAAGATCATTGTGGGACTCTGATGGGCTCAGTCCTACAGAGAGTGCCCAGGTATAAGATTCAGTCCATGCCTTTGAGGAACCTAAAGACTCACAGGTGAGAAATAATAAATATGTGGGAAACAATTAAACCAGAATAATATAAACCAGATGATCAGTATTTAAGGGAATGGATGCTGTGGGACAGCTCTGTAATAAAAATCTACCTGTAATTATTTTTAATGTTTTATTATAAATAAATTAGATAGTAAAATATATCCCTGTCCTAGGAAATAACATGAGCAGAGCCTTGGTAACTTGGCTAAGTCAGCAAGAGGCTGATCTAGTGGGGGTGAAAACTCCATATAGAGGACAAGTTTCATTTCTACATACACAATCAAGCACTAAATGATGTCTATAAAGCCACAAGTGTTTTTCTGCCCCCTGGTCTTTTCTCTGCTTGGGCCAATCTGTCTTACACTAGTCCAAAAAAGCATTCCAGGCACCATGTGAAAAACACCATTCTTCTACTTGAAAACTTTTGCTACCTCCCTATTGCCTTTGGATCCCATTGTTCAGAAAACCCAGACTCCCTTGTGATATCTTTGTAGATCAGATAGAGCCCAGAGAGTGGGTAAAGGCAAGATAGCAAACTGGGTCTGGCTCCCAGGTCAGTAACCAGCTACTTGTATAGACTCCTAAAGAGTATTAACTCAACTGTCTTCTTCCACCCGTCTATACCTCAGGGGCTATGGCAATTGAGGGAATTAACAACATTCCAATCCATATAAAGGACTTAACATACTCCCTGGCACCTAGTAAATTCTCAACTAATAGAGGAATAAAGATGTTGGCTAATGGAGCAAGTGAATTAACCAGGAAATTACTGTATATGACTAGCACTTACCACACAGTTAATACAGAGGATACACTTATGTGTGAATGGGAAGTAGAGAGGAATCTAACAGTTAATGATTAGTGATCATATCATGTTCAAACTCTGTGCTAACAAGCGATCAAAGGGGACAAATATAATCAGATAGGAGGAATGGGAATTAAGCCCATCCCAGAACGTACTATGTTAGTGACCAACTTTCTGGAAGAAAAGCCCCAGTAGCATATACTAGATTCTGTAGCATACAGTTCCTACCATAACCAGTAGAAAGTTTCTCTGGGATATTCCAAACTAAGAATTGAGATTCTAACCCTGGATGTCACCAGCTGGTATGATCTTTCAAGTTCCCCACAGATAATAGAAAGTCCTAAATCAGTGGTTAAAATAAATGACTGTGGGAGGGGATGTGCATAATGCCAGGCCCTAAAGAGTCCCTGAGAATTGAGTAACTTAATTAAACCTGCAAGGGAAGTGGGGAGAGAGCTGGCTTAAGACTGTGAGTGCCACAGCCAGACAGCTAGAGACTCAAGTTTTCCCCTGCCTGCCTACTGGTTGCATGACTCTTATTATTTCCAAAATGACAATGACTTCGGCTAATAACTCCTGCTGATAAATTCGTTCAGAGTCGCATGAGATGCTGTGTTGAGAACCAGTGAGTGTCAGCATAGTGGTCATCCAAGCACTGAGGAGGCAGAGACAAGGGCATCACAAGTGCAAGAACAACCTGAACTACATAGCGAGACAGTGAGGGCTTGTTTCAAGAAACCAAGAAAGCAGGGCAGAAGAGAATGAAAGATAAAGGAAGCAACAGGGAGGGGAAAGGAAGAGAAGGGGAAGGAAGGAAAGAATAAGGTGGAGATGGAGAAGGAAGCAAGGCCAGGCAATATGGAAAAGATGCCAGCCAGGAGGCACTGGGAAAATGCATATGTGAATGAGCTGTCTCTGGGTGGCAAACAACGTTACTTCCTAACTTACAAAGAGAGATGTCTGTGGTTTCCTCGGCTAGCAACTTGGACTCACATGAGAGGAAATGGCTCTCTTGTTCCTCAAAGCCCCTCTGAGTGCACTTTCCTGTTTGCAGTCAGTGAATCTGCCTCACTCATGTTGGAGTTTGAAGGTGTGCAGGACTGATGGAGGACAGTAGGCTGTTCTCTGTCTCCAACCTTCAGGCTAGCCT
The DNA here is from genome assembly GCF_017639785.1 of Mesocricetus auratus. Classification (NCBI taxonomy): domain Eukaryota; kingdom Metazoa; phylum Chordata; class Mammalia; order Rodentia; family Cricetidae; genus Mesocricetus; species Mesocricetus auratus. Next base: position 39,963,468 of record NW_024429267.1, on the reverse strand, counting down.
AGGCAACAAAATGCTGGTTGCAGAGAAGTAAGGACTAGACATACCTACATAAGCCCTTGCTAACTTTGTGAGCCTCCTGAAGCTTCACACTTTCTTGTCCTGTTCACTAACACCAGTCACACATGTCTAAATCCAATATAATGGTCCCACTATTATGTTAATGGTCATTACTGATTTAGTGGGTTCATTCTTGCAAACAATCTACCACAATGTAAACACAAGCAATTTGATGGGAAATGTTCTTCTGTGTATATGTTTGTCTTATTGGTTGTTGAATAAAGCACTGTTGGCCAATAGGGAAGCAAGATAGGTGGAACTAGGAGTCGAGGAGGATTCTGGGAAATGTAATAAAGAGAAGTCACCATGTGATCCAGGCAGGAAGTGACATAGCAGGGCAGGATCAGTATATAAGCAGGGGCAAGCAGGAAATTGCTCTCTTCCCTTCTCTGTGGAGACGCTGAGCAGCCACGATATAGACTCCAAAGGAGTAAGAGGCCCGGACCTTTTCTCCAGTAAGATGAGGCCACATGGAAATACATGGATTATTAGAAAAGGGGTGAATAATTAATACTAAGCTAGCCTATAAGAAACCATAGCCATTGGCCAATAGCTTTATACTAATATAGTATCTGCGTGTTTCTTTGGGGCAGAGAAGAGCAGCAGGACCTAAACTAGGCCACAGAAAACCTCAAGTTACAGCAATTGATAAAAGAGAAAAATCTAAATAGGAAAAATAAAAGTCATGAAAAGATCTCCAACCTTAGTGGTAATGACGAAGATGGAAATTAAAATGAGATAACACTGCTCTGTGTTAGTAATTTAGGAGTTTGATAAACTGAGAGAAGCAATTGAAAAGGAAAACATGGGGAATCTTCTGTGGACGAACTCAGAGACTTCAGTAAGCATTATTCAATTAGGTCATCATGTTGAATCAATATGGAATGCATTATATCTGAGTTACAGAGAATTAAGGCTCACGACACTATGCATGGCCCTTTGATTTTAAGAATACACAAAATTATGAAACACAGAGGGAAGCATAAATACTAATAAAAATAATATTTATCTCTTGGGGGGAATAATGAAGAGCAAAGAATTAAAAAAATAAAGGGGTCTTATGGTTTTGAAAATACTTTATTTCTCAAAAAGTTGAGTATAGCAAAAATACTGTGCCATTAAATTCAAAAGGTAGATTCCTAGGGCATTTAATACTCAGAATACTGGACCTGTTCTCTGTCTCAGCCCACATGGTGCTACAATAAAAGAATACAGAACTGTGTAATTATAATGAAGAGGAGTGTATTCTTCATGGTGCTGGAGGCTAGGATGTCTAATAACAGGGTGCCAACTTCTCGCAAGGGTCTCCTGGCTTCATTATTCCAAGGCCAAGACAAGAGGCTGACTGCAAAAGGACTAAAATCACTTTTATAACAACACTCCTCTTGCCACAAAACTCCAGTCTCCCTTGTGATATTAAACTCTTTCTGAAGGCACAGTTCTCATGACCCAGTCACTACTCAAAGGTCCTCTGTCTCAATGCTATTGCACTGGGAATTAAGTTCCTAACATCAAACCACAGCAACGTATTTGAAAGAGTTCACAGTTAAGATGACATTTAAAGGAATAATAGTAAAAACACCTTCAAACTGTGAGCAAAGGTGAGGAGAGCAAAAGGTCCCACTTACAGAAATTCAGACTAGGGAAAAGGTGGCCGCGGTCCCCTTTTACTGTATAGTGATCATATTCTGTCTGGACTGATTCAGCCAATCACACCACTGGACCTGCGCTGAAACACTACAGAGGAAGAGGCGTTGAAGGACCATACTTTTAGAAGCTAACCTTCGATCTCAGTCAACACGCGCAGTAACTTGTAAGCATGTGGGACATGGATGGACGGGCAGGGAGTTTTTACGATGAAAAAGCCTAAGCTGTGCTGTGTAGATGCTGTGACTTGACTGTGAAATATCCCCCCGGAAGCTCACGTTGGAAGACTTGGTCCCCAGCTGGTGGCACTGGTTTGGAAGATTGCAGAGCCTTTAGGAAGTGGTGCCTCGCTGGAGGAAGTGGGTCACAAGCCATCAAGGTGGAATCACAGTTCCTTGTCCCTACTCTCGCATCTTGCTTCACCAAGGAGGTGAGGAGTCCCAGTTGCGTCCTGCTACCACCGTGGAGCTTCCTGACATTATGCTTTCCTCTTCATAATATATGGAATCTTCAAATTCTCTCCAACTGTGAGCCAAAATATACCCTTCAGCCCTTAAATAGTTTTTGTCAGATACTCTGACCCAGCAAGGAAACAGTAGTTGATGCAATGGGGATCACTGATGCAGCTGCCTTCCATATTCCCACACTGGCCCTGAATCTGCACTGAACCTAGAAGCTTTGGCTACAACATCACTCCTCCCTTCTTTCCCTGACACACTCAGAACAGACAAGGGTAGCGCTACATGCATGTCCATGACACTCACCAGCCCCCTCCCCAAATCCTAGCTTTAGAGTCACCCCATGCACTGTGAGATGGGGCACCCTAGGTTCCATCTGCTGGTTCCACAGTGGACTTGATCCCCCCGAGGCTGAGCTGTATTCTGTCGAGCTGTCTTATTTCACTTCAGCCTCCTATCTGCTCTCCTGCAGTTATTGCCAAGAAATGTTCATGGCAAACATGCAAGGTTCCTGACAGTCTGCCATGTGGGAGAGAGACAAGGGCTTGCTGTGTGCCTCCCAGAGACCGAAACCTGGCCTGGGAGGCTTAGGGAGGGGGCTGCTGGCCAACAAAGGAAGAACAAGGCTTTGGAGTACAGAGCAGCAGCAGGAGGCAGCCTCCCCTGAGAGCTACCCAGAGACCAGTGGCAAGATCTCTGCAGAGCCAGGGCCTGGCCAACCTCACCAACACTGTAGCATGTCTCCCTTAAGTTTTCATGAGTCTAAATGATTTCAGTAAAAGGTTTACTAACTATGAAACCATTTAGGACGACAATGGGGCCCAGGAATCTCCTCTTCCAGAGACTATCACTACCAACACTTTGATGTGTATCCTTTAGTGTGTTTTCCAAAATATACACAAACTTTCAGGTGTGAAGGGGAAATGTGCTGTCCTGTGCTGTAAATAGAAAGCCTTGTAACTTAACACACGCGTGCAGAGTTACATCTCGATGCTTGCATATGTAGGACCGGTAGCCCCCCCTTAAAAATCAGTTACCTCATTCATTCATTCGTTTGTTCATTCATTCATTCACAAATCCTTGCTGAACAGGATATCAGGCATGATTTTAAATACCGGAGAGCACAATGTTAAGGAAAACAAAGCCTTTTCCCTCCTGAGACTTCATATTTCAGTAGACAGAAAGAAACATACAAACTAACAGATAGCGTATCAAATGAGGTCCAAATGATACATGCTGTGAAGAAAATATACCAGGTTTACAAAAGCATGGTGAAAGGCTGCTGTTTGCAGTTGCACAGTGACAGAAGGCTTCTCCCAGGGATTCTAGGTCAGTGATCTGCTACTGTGCAACCAAATTCCCTTAGTTTTAAAAAACAGCATTTGTCACCACATAGTTTCTGGAGGACAGGGGCCCAGAAGTGACTTAACTGTATCCTCCAGGACAAGGTCTCAGGGGGACAGCCAAGTGGTCAGCCAGGTCCACAACTATCTCGAGGTCTGGTGACAGAGTCAGTTAGCAGGGGGGCTGCTCTTGAAGAACAGCCTGGCTCACTGGCTCTTGCTCACAGGCTTCTCTTAGCCCCTTACTACGTAAACCTCTCCACAGCTGGGTTAGAACATAGCATCCTGATCCACCAGAGAACAAGTTGTAAGAGCCAGAGGGACAGAAGCAAAGGCAGGTCACAGCATTTTACAATCAGGTCTCAAACCTAGCTTTTCATTCTCTTAGATTCTACTTATTTTAGCAACAGTTCAGCTTCACCCAGGGATGGGGACTATGTGTTGTGCAAACCAAGGGAGGGGGACAATGAGAATCACTCTTGAAGCTGCTCATCATGCTAGTGCTACAACAGAGAGACCAATGAGGCGAGGGGTGAGCCATATGGACATCTGGATGAAGAACCCCAAAAAAACGAAAAACAGCAAGATCCATGGCCATGGGGTTGGAGCTGCCTTGGTCTCTGTGAGGAACAATGTAGAGCCCCTGTGTCTGGGAACATAGAAAGAAGAATGGTAGAAAATGAGGTTGAGACAGAGGCTCATAAGAGGCTACAGTGTTCCCAACACACATTTTGATCATTTATTTATACGATCATCTACCAGTGAATACCAATTCAAGTTTCCTGTTTCTAAAACTTCCTGCTTCTTGCCTTTCCTAAGCAAGGGCTGCTAGGTTTGCTTCTGTGCTAGATGCATGGAGGGAAGTTAACAGGCAGTATCTGCATCCTAAGTGCATAAACACCAATGGCCAGACTGTACTCAAAATTGTCTTTCCCAGCTAACTCTATCAACCTTGTACAAAAGATAGCCCAGGGCCAACACTAAGTAGCATGGAGCCTTTGGGTACATGCTAATCTGCTGTGGGAAAATGCTATTTCATTGTGATTTGTATTTGTCAGAAAAGATATGGACACTGAAGTGTCTGAAAGAAGGTGGGAGCTATTGATGTCCTTCTGCTTCTTCCTCTACAGAGTCCTGTGAGGTCTCAGCATTGTCCACGCAGACCATCTCTGTTAAAAACTGACCCCATAGCCTCGGCATTGCCTAGCTGTCCAGTGCTGCTTTCCCTTGTCCTCTGTGACACAGTGTGGAGCCTTCGCTCATAACTTTTGCCTGACCTCTTGTCTCCATCCATACCTCTCTCCACTTATTAGATGTAGGTATCTCCATCCAGTCCGTATCTATTACCTCTGCCATACTCCCCACCAGAGTACAGAGATCCAGATCCTCTCCATGTGGTACCAGGTAAGAGTCAGGAAAAGGACACACCAGGCTGCTATTCAGCTCCTGTAACATCTGAGCTTGTTTACTTGTGCCTCCATATTCTTTCCAAACTAGGTCAGAAATAATAGTCCCTTCTTAGATAGAACAGTTGTGAGGACTAAGTGAAAAGTTCAACTAAAAGTGCTAAGAATAGTATCCGAGTACCATTACAGTCACTTTTCCCGCTGCTGTGTTAACTACCCGATAGAGCAACTTAAGGGAGAAGGGTCCAACTTGGCTCACAGTTTCAGGGGGATGTAATCCCTCATGGCAGGGAAGCATAGCTGCAAGAACAGGAGGCCAGCTGGCCATATTGGATTCATAGCAGAGACGAATGTTTATTCTCAGTTAAATTCCTCCTTTTTGTGCAGTCCAGTAATCCAGGATCCACATTCTGGGAGAGGTACCATTACCTTTCAGGGTAGACCTTCCCTTCTTAATGAATCTAATCAAGACCTCCCATAAGTATGCCAGGAGACTGACATAAGCTAAATCATCCTTCACAGGTGTACCTTGAGCCTTATCTCCTGGGTGATTCTAGATCTTATCACGTTAGCAATATTACTAACAAACCCAGACACTTGGTTTGTTAGCAGTCATTGGATACAATATTGTAACCTACTACCCCACACTACTCTGCTGTCTTCTGAGACATGGGAGGATCAGACAACATCTTATTCATTTTTTTATTCCCAGAAGTACCTGATATGGTTCCCTGAAAAAAAAGAGCATTGATAAGTATTTGTATAATTATTTGTGTATATATCAAATGTATGAGTTCCCACCTGAATGAATGAATTGGATGTGCAGTCTTAATATGGAGGGGTTTAACTGCCAACTGTTATCTTGTGTACAGTTGGGAATCCGTGCAGGATTTCACAAAGATTAAATAACATACAGTAATGTTTTAAGAAGGAATTTAAGGAATAAGTACATTTGCAAATAAGATTTTGCTCTTAAAACCTGCAGATTTCCCCAAGTCCACAGACAGGCAAGTGGCCAACACACATTTAGAAGCATATTTTATACTTTCTGTTCTCAGACCCTTATTAGGACAACATAGACACCACCCCACCCCCAAGTTTACCCTGTCTCCCAGTGACCCATCAAGGGCAGAGCCCCCATAGAGATGAACATGTGACCCTGCTCATTGTTTTGGCTTCAGGCACAGTCTCAGCCATGCACAATGGCTCAGACAACCACAGCCTATGGGCCACATACAGCTCACAGATACATTTTGCTTCCTGGGCATAGTATTTTCTAAAATTGAATTAAAAACACAGATATCTTGTGAAATCTGAGGTCTGGTCATGAGGACAGCCCTCCTGTGGAGGCAGCAGTCTGTCTGGATCATTGAAGCAGCAGCTCCCTGTGGCTTTATTTCCAGGCCCCCATGATCTTTGCCTGCTTGTTTCATTGTTTATGTTGACTGGGCACTGAGCCACACAAATTTTCAATCCTGCTGTTAAAAGCACCATCCCAAGTAGACAATGGCCTAGCCCTATACCAGTGGACATTTCAGCACCCAACACTCTCCAAGGCACAGAGCAACCGCTCTACATCAGTTACTTTTCTTCTTGTTGCTGCAGAGACCCCTTAAGGAGGAATGGCTTGCTTTGGATCATAGTCTAAGGGTACAGCTAAGCATGGCAGAAAAGCTGCAGCATCAAGAGTGTGAGGTGGCTGGTCACATTGCATATGCAATCAGGAAACAGAGAGTTGGAGCAGGCTACAAAGCCTCAAGGCCCACCTCACATGAGCCAGTTCCTTCCAGAAAGCAACACCAGCTATGGTCCAAATACTCAAATACATGAATTTTAAAAATGTGTGTTTAAAAAAAATGGGGAACTGATATGGGATGTCCTTCTGTATCCTGCATATATGTGTTAGTTTTATTGGTTGATAAATAAAGATGATTTGTCCAATGGCTAGGCAGAATAGAGCCAGGTAGGAAATCTAAACAGAGGTATGGAGAGGAAGAAGGCAGAGATAGGGAGATACCGTGTAGCTGCCAAAGGGGTAAGATGCAGAATATTACTGGTAACCCACAGACAAGTGGTGATTCACAGATGAGTAAATATGGGTTAATTTAATTATGAAAACTAGTCAGTAATATGCCTGAGCCATTGGCCAAACAATTATAATTAATATTAAGCCTTAGTGTAGGAACTGGCAGGCACAAAAAAGAAGAAAAAAACCCTCCATTTACAGGGAACTCCATCACAAGTCTTTTACACGCTGACATGTTATATCAGCTCCATCCAAGCGTTATACAGTTTTACTCTCTTAGATATTGTGTATGTGTTTGGTCACCACTGTTTTTAAAGCTGAACTGTAAATGGAGTTCTTAATTGGTACAGGAAAATGCTGACAGATCAGAGAGAAGAAGGAATAAGCCAAAACCACTTTTACCTCATTAGCAGAACAGTGAGCAAGTTCCTGTTTCTTCCTGCTTATATCCTCTCTCCACCCAGCCATCTCACTTCCTCTCCCCACCCAGTAATCTCACTCCCTATCTATCTGTACAGACCTCCAGAACTCTATGGTTAGCTAGTGGCAAGCTCCATCCTTTCTTCAGACAAGCTTTATATGTACAAGCAATATATTACTACAGTGAGCCTCCATAAATACCCCTTCTAAGATATCTTTGGGAGTAGAGCTTGAGAAGGTCTAGAGAGAAGACCCTGACTTTGTGGAGGAATTGCTTAAAAACTTCCTTCAGTCACCTATATCAAGAGAAATGGCATAACCACACCCTCAATAGGGTACCACAGAGGAAACTGGGGAAGGGAGGACCCATAGCTCTCACTCAAGATTCTAGAAATAGACTCAAGAATGGAGAGGTCCAGAAGAAAGTTTGTTCAGGGAAGCACCAAGGAATGTAAAAGACTCAGATGAACCTGTTTATAACCATCAACTGTATGTAATTTGTCTAACTAAACCATAAACTCTTTGAGGGCAAAGTTTAGGTATCACTGTCTTTTGCATCACAAATAATGACTGGCTAGTTAGCTGTGTATGAAAGAATGGAAGGACAGATAGATGGTGTACATATGGATGGACAGGTGGATAGATGGATAAATGGACAGATGGGTGATGGATGGACAGACAGAGATGTATGGATAGAAAGATGAAAGGGTGGATGGATGGGTGCATATGTGTTTAGAGGTATAGATGAAGGAGCAGAAGGTACTGGATATATTCCAACTATTAAGGTGATGTGAGTGCTGTGTTCAACCTTGTTCTTGGCTCTATGCTTCCTAATTAATTTATAAACAGGAGCAGATTGGTCTAGGAAGAACTGAGTTTGTATTTTCTTAATTGAAATATAAAAATTATTTACTGAGCACTGGGGGCAGTGGGGAGTCACTTAACCCCTTTTTTCAATTTTGTCACCACATTGGTGTATCCAGAGAGAATGGGATGTGAGTCTCATCTGAGCTTACAGAGACAGCCCCACGGACAGCTGCTGGATTGCAAATGCTAGCACTCTGAAGACTTCTTGATCCTCAGATAGTTGTTAACAAAACAATATGCTGATCGGTTCCAAGAAACTAAATCAGAGGCAATCAGGTTTGTCAGCTGCTTGGCTCATGAAAGGTGACACCCAATTAGAGAAGATGATCAACCCAAAACAGTGTGTGTTTCCAACATCCCACAGAATTTACAACTGCAATCATGGATCTGACAGCCGTGGTTCGCACTTGCAGACGCAAGCTCCATCAGAAGCAGCTGTGATAAGAGTCCCACTATTGTGCAATGCTGCCCTTCACCCAAGTTATCACAGTGACTCCTTGACACAGGGTTGAAAAGGACCCTGGTCCCTCTTTGGGACCTCTGAAGAAAAGACTGCTCCAGAATAACAGGCCAGTAAGTCTGATAAGTAGCAGGCTTCACGAGAAATCCAAGTTTTGCCTTCTCATCCACAACCCTCTGACTGTTATGTGACCTCATTTATCCTTTAGCCTCTTTGTCTAGAAAGAAAAAAGTATCAGCTGTATAACCAAGTTATGAATAATTTGCAAAAGTGACTTCATAGCCAGTTTTAGAACTTTAGTACAATTTCTGGCTAGGGTGTCATTATTAATGCCTGATCTAAGTTATTTCTACAGATTTTCATCTTAATCTCTTTTATCCCATTCTCATATATTTGCTGTAGTTTGGAAAAAGGGCTAGGTCTGATATTTGAAAAAACAACATGATACCATTAACAACTCCTTGAGCAGATTGCATAATATGGAATATGAGTCCCTATATTAGGATGTGTGTGCCTTAGTATCAACACAGACACACTAAGAACAAGTCACATTAGACATAATTATTGGTGGCAGAACCTTGACAGAAAATTGAAGAGACACAACAGATACACTACCTGTTCGTTCAAGTAATGACTTTGATGGAGTTCCCTATAATGTTATGAAAAGATTACAGCGATATAGACATGATAGCATAATAAATACAATATATAATATCATTTAGTGGACTTATAAATGGTTGGGTAAATTTAGAGATGATTAATAGTGATATGACCTACAGGATGCCCTTTACAATGAAGAATTTTGACCTCAGCATATCCTATATAAGTGTGTGAAAGAGTGTGTGTGTGTGTGTGTCAGGGTGTGTATGTATGTTCATGTGTGTAGATGCACATGCATATGTGTGCACATGCATACATGTAGAGTCAATAGGTCAATATCAAGTATCTTCTTCAATCACTCTCCTGCATGCTTTTTGAAGCAGGATCGCTCACCAAACCTGGAGTGCTCCAACTTGTCTAGACTGGCTGACCAATGAGTACCGCATGGATTCTCCTCTCTGTTTTCCCAGCACTGGGATTGCAAGTGCATGCTGCTATTCCCAGATTGTTAAGTGGGTTCTGGGAATCCAAACTTAGGCCACCAGCAAATTGCAGCAAATACTTTACTAACTAAGCCCTAAAGCGACTCTATAGCAGCCCCAAGAGTATCAAGAGTATTACACTTTTTGTCTACATGCATCAACTTGCCTCACCCACAAAAGCTAAGAGGAGAAATTAAGGAGTCAAATGGGAGAATCATTTGCCATAATTGATCTGGTGTATTGGATCATCCTGACCAGATAATGTGGTCTATGCAAAGGGTCAAATGCACAAGAAGACAACAACGAGAGAGGAGATATGCCTTGATAGAAGTCCAGGAGGAAAAGCAAAACCCTGGCCTGTCCTTAGATGCTAGCTCAACTGAGTGAGGAACGAGGACCAAACAATTTATTTCAGTTACTTTCCAGTGGAAACTAACTTTTGTGTGTGTTCATGTGGTGCTCGAGGAAGTGCTTGGCCAGTTGAAAATGCAAAGGAAGAAAATGGAGAAGGATCTAAGACCATGCTAATTATATTGCAGATGATCGCACAGGAGGTACTTGGTGAACCATTGTCTCTAGATATCAGCAAACACATGAAGAGGAAACCCAGCAATTCATTTTCATACATTTAGTCACATGGTAATTTAATAAATGTTAACATTGGCTTGTTGTGCTCATTTTTACTTAACAGACTATCTAGGAAAGAAACACAGAATTTTTCACCATCCTGGAAGGATCCTGTATCCATGTATTGACTGACTCGTTTAGTGAATAATTTCTTGAGAAGCCAGGACACACTCAGTTCTGAGCTGAGTTCTAAGGCTTGAGTGGCAAGACAAGCATGCATAGTCTCTGCCTCTGCTCTTATACATAAGTAAACAAAGAACTAAGTGATCACACTAGAAAAAAACTGAGATGAAGGAAACATAGAGGGTTTATGACAAAAAGCAGGGGAGGGGGATGGTAAACCAAAACCCACAAATTAGAAGCCAGCTATGACACCTGAGCTGCCAGCCACCTTTACACTTCTTTGTTTTATTTAAGAACACAGTGTACCCAGTCACAATTTTGTTTGGGGTCACAGTCTAGTGTATATCTTCCTAAAGCACACATAGTCTAGCCTTCTTGGGCTCAAGGAATGGTTAGTGTAACAATGTTCTGGCCAATGAGATATAAATTATTATTTAGGGGAAATTCCTGATTCCCTAATATAAGAAGGGCTACCCTTCCCGTGTGTGTGTGTGTGTGTGTGTGTGTGTGTGTGTGTGTGTGTATGTGTACAGATCAGAAGCTGACTATGACTTTGGCTATCTTCTTCTATCACCTCCCCTCATCTTATTTTTTGAAGCACAGTCTCTCACTGGACCTGGAGCTTGCTGTTTTGGCTAGACAGGCTAGCCCCAAATTGCCTGTTCTACTTTTCTATTGCTGTGATGAAACAATCTGACCAAAGACGACTTGTAAAGGGTTTATTTGGCTTACACTTCTAGGCCACAGTTCATTCCTGAGAGATGTCAGGCCAGAAAGTCAAAACAGGAACCTAAAGGCAAGAACCATGGAGGAATGCTACTTGATGATTCACTTAGCTAGGTTTACTATACAGCCCAGGACCTCCTGGCAAAGGAATGGCGCTGCCCACAACAAGAATCCTGACACATCACTTAATAATAAAGGCAATCCCTCACAGACATGCTCATGGACTAGTCTAATCAAGACAATTCCTCAATCAAGGCTTTCCTCACAGATTCCTCTAGGCTCTATCAAGTTGACAATTAAAACTAACTAGATGCTGCATGTTCTCATTTCCTCACCCTGCACTGACATTGTAATCACATGTTGTCATGCCTGTCTTCTGCGGGGGTACAAGGGATCTAAGCTGAGGTACTCATGCTTTGCACATTAAGTACTTTACCCACTGAGCTATCTCCTTGGCCACAGACTGTCTTCCAATGCCTTCTTTTGGGTTTTATTTTCCTGCCTAAAGTGTAAATAAAATGGCTGGGTTGTGCCATATTTCTTGCCACTATAAAAGTATCTTATTGACTTTATCCTCTTGTTTTGAGCCATTGATGAATGTCACGCTTTATAGACTTCTAATCAAATAACAAAAAATATATACTAGTTATATGGAAGTCACTAGTGTTAGAATCTTCTATTTGTCATAACCCCAAAGCCCACTGGGAAGCACATTTGAGGCAGAAGAAATCTACTGTCTGAAGACCTGAGGGCTGCCATACTTTGGTATGTTTATGAATAGAATAGCAAGTGTCATGGAAGTGTGACAGGCACAAAGTAACTGAGAACCATTAGGAACAAAGCTTTATATGTGGGACAAAGCGTGTGATTTTATTATAGAAGTGAACAGACATTACTGGGTGGCCACTGAATGTTCTATAGACATCACCTGTTAGCCATGCAATTGACAAAGGACTTAGAAGGGGCAGGAGCAGAAGCAGGGAGACAATCTGGAGCCACTGCTGTCATACTGGATAGAGAAAATGCCAATTTGGGCTTACGCAAGGCGTCAGTGGTGGAGAAAATGGTACTGAAATGACAGCATGGCAGACAGTCTGGGAATAAGTTAGCAAAAACTAAAGAATGGTGGTATGCTGCATGAAGAATGCAATCAGCTTGTGTTTATCAAGGGAATCAAGCTACTTATTGCCACAGGCCAGGTCAGTAAAACAGTATTAACCATAGCATCTCACATGCGTGGGTTCAATGTTTTACAAGTATTGTCACATTAATCCCCATAATAGCACATACGGGAAACACTGTTATTATCTTCATCTTACAAATGAGCAAACCGAGTCATAATCAGATTAGATAGTTTGCTCAAGGACAATGCTGTTATGAAGCTAGTGGAACAGCTTTGAAACCCAAGGCTGCCTAGTCCTCTGACTGAAGGCATTGGGGGCTCAGAGACCATTCTTGGAATATTTTCTATAGATGTTCATTATAACACATAATAATTCTTCACCATCATTCACACACTTGGGCATATTTATTGAGTCTTTTGTAGATATCAATCATTTTACATTTCTTTTTCTTACTCTACAGATTGGAAAAGTGAAGGTCAGGGAGGTCACGAGACTCATCCTGAGTACCTAGCTAACCACTGTGCACCATTGTCTCTTCCAGAGGAGGCTGCTCGGGATAGTTTGAGGGGATCTTGTCTGCCCTACATCATCTGTTATCTCCATAAAGTGAGGTCCTAAGAACCACTGCTTCTTAGACTCAGAAATATTTGCTAGTTAGTACCTTGGGACCAAGTGATGACAAGAACATTGGGATTGGTAGATTATTTTGGCCAAATGCGAAGTCACTAGATGAAAAGCTCAACAAGAGCCAAGAAACACACCCAGATGAACACAGTTCCTGAATCTGACCTCCCTCCCTCTAGTTTTCCTTTGTTATATGTCTCAAAGCATGTCCTCTGAGAGGTTGACCCTGATAACTTTGGTTAAAGAAAAGCCCCCTTCCTTCTGTCACCCACTATTCCATCATATCACTTACCCTCTGGTTTAACACTTACCTTTTCCAAACAGTATCAATTATTTATTATTTATGCATGTGTCATCCCTCTCTGCCCATGGGATGTAAGTTCCATGTCTCTACTGCCTGGTCGGCTGGCACACAGTAGGCATTCAATAAATATTTAATGAAAGAATGATTAGACACATTATTTAACTTGATTTCAGTTTTCATTGGCATCTGGAGAAAAGCCTTCCCAGCTCTAGGCGCACACACAGGTCTCTCTTCAGCTGAAGCACCTGAGGTGGCAGAAACCAGGACAAATATGCAAACTGAGAAGATGACAGTGGAAAATAACAACAATGGGGTTAGTGCAAGTGGCCCAGTGCTGGTAACTTTTTGAAGGACCTCCTGGAATGGTGATTGTCCTTCTCTTCCTATGGGAGACATCATGACTGACTACAGAGCATTTCTCTAAGCAACTGAGCTCAAGGCAGAAGTTCCTAATATAACAGAAGCTACAAGGGAAGGGAGGGTTGTGGAAAGGGTCCCAGGAGAGGGCAGTGAGGAGAACGTGCAGCCAAGGATGAGCCAGGTAGCCTCAGACCTTGACAGCAGGCACAGGAGAGAAGGGGGCTATGTCTCACTCCCCAGCCCATCTCACCAGCAGGAGTATGGGAAGGTCCCTAAGTGTCATGTTTCCAGTGTGGACAGCACCAAGGGAAATAGTACTTTGGGGGCATCTGTGACCCACAAGGAATCAGTTCCTTTACAGAAATTGAAATAAATAAGCAAGAGAAGCAATTCGGAGGCTCCCGGATACAGATGAAGGAGTATCCGTAGCTAAGTTTTGTCTTCCTAGAAAGGGCAGATGCCAAACATGATCATCCCCTGTTCTGCTGGTACATTTTTTTGCAGGCTGGCTTTTCTCGGCTGTCTTTTGAATACCTCGAGCAGAACACCCCTGTCTTGTTAATGACTTCAAAGATACTGGGTCCACTGTGCAGCGAGTGATAAAAATGTACACAGCATGTGTTGGATAAATTAATAAACTCTCTGGAGCCTACGAGTCCTCAGGCCCAGCAGCACCGTAATGAAATGTTACTCTGAAGTGGGGGAGGTGGGAAGGAGAAGGGGAGCAGTATTTAATATATGCAAATTAACTAGTATGCAAATTGCCACTAAGTTAAAAATAACGGACTGCAAGAGGAGCCCATTTTTTAAGCAGCTTGTTTATTCATTAGCCTAATTTCCATTATCAATCCTTCTGTTTTCTTCTGTATTAAGTACTCACATTTGGGGAAGTTTGCTTCCTACAAATTGTGTTTTGCTCCAAAAACCCATAACACTGCTTAGAACAATCACCATATATTAGCTTCTCTCTGTCTCCTTGGTTTTGCCCTTAGCTCGCATGCATCCTTCCCTTTTCTTTCTTCTTAATCCTTACACCTGGCTGTGTTCTTTGCCTGAGTCTCTGGACCTTTTGTTTCGTTGCTGAAGGCGGATCCTACACAGCAACGGGCGAGGTGTGGAGAAGCCACTTGCTCCAAAAGATCTTTTTTCAGGGACCCCTTCTCCCAGCAGCTCACCCAGATAGCGTGGAGTCTGCCGTGCAAAAACAGCCGAATCTCTCCCCATCACCTCGTGTTGTGGACCACTGGCATTCCCCTGGCTAGTAACAGAACAGCCAGAAAACGTGCATCCCGATTCGGTCTGTATATGGCCTCTCTGCTTGAGACAGACCTTACACAATGTTAAGGCAAATTGGCATCCAAAATCCAACTCTTTTGTCTCAAGGAGCCTCCACCTCGCTATGTGCAAGCTCTGGTGCCCCCTCGAGGCCAAGAATGGCACAGAACGTGGAGATGGTCCTGGAGGAGGCAGGAGGCAGGAAGAGAGCTCACACAAAGCCTTTAGCTTAAGCTTTCAGGAGCAGACTCCTTGACAGAGGGGCCATTAGTGAGCAGGTGTAGGGGTGGGTGTAGGCTTCCCTGAGGTTGCATGGCTGAAAGGTTAGTTATTGTTTCAGCTGCTGTCATTCTGCACGTGGTTTTTAATCACGTTGTTAGTTCAGGAAGTAAAACACGGTTTTCCAAGGGTTTCTCTAAACACACTTCTGGATAGCACCTGTGTAGGCTTGGTTCCCTTGGCTTGTGCACCTTAGATAGATGTTAAAAGGCACAAACTGAGGTTCGGAATTCTCATGTCCTTAGACGAATGCAAGATCGGCTCCACCTGGAGCCCCACTGTATACCAAGATGTGCCCAGTGATTTCATAGTAAACACAAATTCCCAGAGCAGATAATTCCAGCTACAGTGGTCACTAATGCTTATAGCCTCCCAGGAGACACATTGTGTCAGAGGGGTAGCTGTGGTTTTCATCTCTTAATTCAGAGTCTGAGCTTTGGTCAACACCCCCACTCCCTCCCATAAAGTACCCATTACTCAAGGGCAATGGTGTCTGGTGTCAGATGTAAAGGGTCACACTTAGGCAGCTGCCAGAGATCAGCCTCAGACAGGAGGTGACTAGGGAATGAATTTACATCAGCCTTTGAGCCTCCAGCCCAGACAGCAATCTCCCAAAGCTCTTAGGGCCCAAAAAAAAATGGTGTCAAATGGCCAAAACCTTAAAGAGACAATGGCATCAGAAATGGTCTCTGACACCAAACACTAAGGAGAACCAGAACGATAAATCATTATCATTTAAGCCCTGCACGTCTTTTAGACATACTGTCTTTGCAATGTTTTCATAGAATGAAGAAATAAATCACCCTGCTCTTGACACTTTTAATAACTTTAAGAATGTGGTTAGGGTAATACTTAACTTTATTGACATATTGTATGGTTCATCCATCTCATCAAACGTCAATGAAACTTCAATGAGTATTAACTGAAGGCCCATAATGTACCGGGCACTGCCTACAAAATCCCCCCCACAGTTCCCAAGTACCCCCCAGGAGCTCTCACTCACTGACTTGACTGCTTCCGTGGAAATCGATAGCTTGATGGCTTTGGGAGCAGGGACTAGGCAGAATCTAGCTGGAGGATTTGCTTTGCTGACTTGGGGGGGAAATTTCCTCTTGGACTCTGGCTATTTGTGACTGTTCTCAGGTTTAGGTGCCTCCCGTGAGCTTGGGACACAGACGTAACAAATGGACCAAAGAAGAGAACATAATGCTACTGAACAATTGTGCTCAAAGAGAGTTCATGCAACTTCTATGACTCACAGTGGGTCCTGGAACTGCCTGGTCCCCACTTTCACAGAACAGGAAACGGACACAGGTAGGCTCAAATTACCAAAGCCACATTGCTGTGATACAGCAGAACAACTGGAAACTGACTGTCTTGATTCTCAAACCAGCCTCCTTCTCATTGGTAAGTGGTAGTGGTTGTGTATTTAACAAAGGTTTAAAGGAATTAATAGAAGGGGGAGGACCAGTGAGATGGCTCAGCAGGTAAGGATGCTTGCCACTGAGCCTGACAACCGGAGTTGAATCCAGAGATACCAAGTGGAGAAGGAGAGAACCAACTACTAGAGTTGTCCTCTGACTTCCATTGGCAAATATATGCACTAAGTAAATAAATGCACAAAGGAAGGAAGGGGGGAAGAAGGGAGGGAGAAAGGGAAGAGGGAAGGAAGGAAGGAAGGAAGAAAGGAAGGAAGGAAGGAAGGAAGGAAGGAAGGAAGGAAGGAAGGAAGAAGTCAGACAATATAAGGATTGGCCATGATAACATCTGGCCCTTCTCAAATGCCACCTCTGGGATACACTCTATAGCACCTTGCATTCTCAAAGACATGACCCAGTTTTCCCTCTCACTTCAAAGAAGAGCTGTGTCTTTCCAAGAATCCAGTGACTACCAACCTATCAGGCTCAGCCATTCTTAGATATCCTCCAGGTCTCCATTTGGACATTACTTGTTCAGGAAGCCGTGCCTTGTCCTTAAAACTAGATAGATACATGGCTGCATATTTGCAAGACTCCCAAATCCCAGGTTCTCCCTCACAGCACCTGCCACACTCCATTGTCATTCTCCTTTGCTTGTATGCCTTCTCCAATCTTCTGTGGACATCTGAAGGG
Source organism: Mesocricetus auratus (assembly GCF_017639785.1). Classification (NCBI taxonomy): domain Eukaryota; kingdom Metazoa; phylum Chordata; class Mammalia; order Rodentia; family Cricetidae; genus Mesocricetus; species Mesocricetus auratus. The sequence continues at coordinate 39,946,149 of NW_024429267.1, read as the reverse complement.
TAGTGTCTGCACTACTCTCTCAAGATTGTCTCTATAGATCCTAACGTTAATAACTCCAAGAATGCAGTTAAGGGAATACTCAACTTTATTGATATTGTTTACCATTCATCCATCTCATCAAACCTCAATTAAATCTCAGTGACCATTAAAAAAGGGTTCCAAATGTCTCAGGCAGTAGAGCCTGCATAGAGTAGATGTGCAATAAATATTTTAGAATCCATAAATGAAGAGTGGGCCACAGAGTCTCAGGGAGAAAATGTCATTAGCCATTCCTGTCACAGAGCGATCCAATTTCTTCCTCCCCCTGAACACATCCTTGGCTGCTAATCTGAGCATTCTATAGTGATACTTAGTTTGCCTGAGAAAACATAATATAGACCATGAAAACATGAAAGTACACATATTTAAATGTGGCCCTTGCTATTTATGGGCATAAGCCTTGCACTCAAAGCGCATATCTTCTATAGAGCAAAAGCCAAAGTAGCAAACGAATATTAGACAAAGGATTTCACAGCAAATGCTGCAGAAATAGTTTGGTATCTCTGCTACATAAAGAATTCATATAAATTGATTTTTTAAATCAAGAACTCAAGAGATAAGTGGGCAGTGGACAAGAATAGAAATATTCATATATGGGGAGTATTAACTAGCAAATAAATAAAAAAGGAGTTGAAATACCCAGCCTTGTCAATGGAAACAAGTGTGTGGTACATACAGTACCTGAACCTAGGGATGAGAAAAGTCAGTCATCCCTCTGTCCATCTCACAGCAGAACTTGCTATCGTTGTTGTGTTTCCATGTGCTGTGCTAGAGGAGGGATTCTTTGAGTAAGCCTCCAGGTCCCTGATAAGCTGGGAGAAACGCAGAGAGCAACACAAGGGCCAAGCAAGGATGTGATTTCTGAGCTGGAAGTCAACCGAGAGGACAGAGACTAGACCACAGCCGCAGGAGTGCAACAGTGGCACTGATCTGGCTTATGCTGTGCACCAGAAAACTGCCCATCGGAAACACAAGGTTGCAAATGTTGGAGGAGTCAGAAGAGAAATAGATGGCTGTTTGAGACACAACCCCTAGGGCTATATGGTTCGCTGCCTCTGTCAACTTCCATGTTTGGCTTCTTCTACAAGCAGCTGCCATAAAGGGTTTTATCTCTTTCATTCACTGGAAGGGAAAGTAGACACATTAATGTTTCATGCAACCATGGCTCACAGGTGCTTGGCAAAATCAGGGATGGTTCTGAGAAACAAAACAGTGACAAAAATGTGACTGAATTTATTGTGCATTCAAAAGTTAAAACATAAAGATAACACTCAGTTTGTCAAGCTAGACATGGTATAAATATTAATATAATCACATTTTAGAAAATAGTATGTTGATATTTTATCAAGCACCATGTATCGGTTAGTTATTGTGACATGCTGCATAACAAATGACATCAAGATCCCCAAAGAAGTAAGGTAGCATTGCTGTAACTGTCAAAGGAGGATGCTGAGTTCCTCAGTCAATGTTTCATGCTGCTAAGTCCTGCCTACTTGCAAAAAATACACTGTTCCAGAGGTCTGAGTTTTGTTAAGACTTCCTAGAAGAAGAGTCCACAATGATATCTGCAAACTATTCTGACCAACTTAGTAAAAGGAGCAAATTGAGGAGAGTGGGATCCATAGTCAAACCACAAAGGGAAGACAGATAGACAACAAACTCCTTTTCCTAGGTCAAAGGAAAATATATTGAGTCCATCTCACTTCCTATAATTGTACATTAATAGCTCATCCAAGTCAGGCATAATGGTGCATACCTATAATTCTAGAACTTGGAAAGCAGGAAGGTTATAAATTCCAAACCCGCCTCAACTGCCCAGAGAGAGCCTATCTCAAAAGCTAATCTAAAACAAAATAAACAATAAAACATTGTATTCAAGATATTGCCCATCAGGACACACAATGGGCATCTGGGATAATGATATAGAGAGTGGAGGAGCAAATGAGGAGAACTTTGTGATTGTCCCAACTTGCTGCCTTAAGAATGTTTCCCTACTATGAAAAGAGCTAACAGGAAGGTCCCAGTGAACTTCTTGAGTTTAGACTAGAGATGAATGTCTGGAGGAATGGGAGATCTGCAAGGATTGCACTTTGTATGCACATGAGCCAGTGTACAAGCCCCAAAGAAGAAACAGTAGAGAATTAAACAAACAGTGCTGGTGTTCACACAAAGGTAGGGAAAGAGCCTTTTCTCACCCACAAAATGGAGAAAAAAATCATGAGCCACAGGACAGGAGGTAGAACACCCAAAAAACTCTGCCTTAGTGATGAGGAGTAATTTCACCCAGACTAAACACAGCCTAATGTACAAGTGAAACCCAGCAAGAACCAATGACTAAAATGATTCTGAGTAACTTTCATGTAGCCCAGAACAAAACTCAATAATATTTATACTAATACACAAATATTTAGTACCCAATTAGGAATGACAGAATGATACAGAGTTCATTTCATGAGCAGGGCATAAACAATAGTAAACACCTTTTTAGTTCCAAACAATAAGTCAATACCATAAAATAAAAATGGAGAGAACTATTAGTAAAAACAAAAGTCAACAATTTAACAATTTTGTTAGAGATTTTAATTGTTTTCTCTCAAAGATTGATGGAACAAGGAGATGGAAAATCATTAAGAAATGTAAAACTAAATAATATCAGCCAACTTGACCTGATTGACACGATAGAATACCCTGCATCCAACACATCAGAAAACAGTTATTTCAAGTGTTATTGAAACGAAGCATTTACCAAAATAAACTATTTTCTGTGGAAGAAAATCAGTCTTGGTAGATTAAAAAGAATTGAATTTGAACAAAGCACAATTTCTGGTTGGAGTGTAATTAAATTATAAGTCAGCAATAGAAAGATCTTGAAAAGAATCAAAGATGCTTGAAAAGAAACTAATATATATCCAAATAATCCATCAATTGAAAAAATCAAAACTGTGACTAGAAAGTATAAAGTAAATAAAAATACAGCATTTCCCGATGTCAGGATGCTGCCAATGTTGCACTCCGACGGAGTTTGATAGCTCTGAGTGCCTCAATTCAATGACCTCATTTGTCAAAAGAAAAATCTAGAAAAGACAAAGAAATAAAACCAGATGCAAACAGGAGACAGGAATAAGAAAAAAATCAACAAAAGTAAACAACAGAAAAAGTAATAAAACTAAAATCTAGTGTTCTAAGCACATTTATAAGTCCATGGTCAGATTAACCAGCAAAGAAAAGGAAGTCCAAGTTGGTAATGTTAGGAATAAGAGGTGTAAAATTATGATAGATATTAAAAGGTTTGTAGGGTATACTAGGGATCTCCTCATGATAGTACATTTGAAAGCTCAGAGTATTTAAAATTCTTATATGATACAAACTACCAAAGCTTGCTTAGGAAGAAGTAGCCTGAGCAGATCCCTTTGTATTAAATAACTGAATTTGCTGTTGAAACTCCCCTATGAAGAAATTTCAAAGCCAAATGGCTTCTCTAGTGAACTCTGCCACTTAAGGAGGAAGTAATAAGGAACAAAACTCCCCAGTTCTTTGCGTGATCCCAACATTACCTTAATAATAAATATAGACAATGTTATTGTAAGAAAATACTCTAGGTTAATTAATCTTTTATACATAGATGCAAATGTTTCAAAGAGACTTTTAGAGAGTCAAGGCCAAAATTATTCAAATAGGACAATCCATTAAGACTAAGCAGTATCTATCACAGGAAGGTTTTATTGATTTAATATTTAAAAACACAAAAGTCTTCCCCAGGGAAGAGCACATGAACTGGTTATCCAACACTGAATGGTCAGCCCTGAAAACATACATACAAAGTAGCATTATGTAGCTGAGTATGTTGTGTTTATATATATATATATATGAATATATGTATATGCATATATATTAGGAATATATATAATATACTTATGTGTATGTAAAAACAACTAATGAAAAAAGAGGCCATGAATTTCAAAAAGAGAAGGAAGGAGTTTGTGGGAGAAAAGAAAAGGGGGAAATGATGTAGTTATATTATAATTTAATAAAGAAATAATTTTTAAAATCTCAAATGTAATTTACACCAACAGGCAGGAAAAAAATTGAAAAAACTAAAACTCCATTCCTGATTAAAACAAAAACCTTCTCGGCAGGCTAGGAACAGAAAGGAACCCTTCATGAACTCAGGACTGACTTGAAAACTCTACAGAGAATATCATGATCATGAAAGACTGAGTGTCTTACTTCAGATTGACAATAAGGAAAAGACATTCAATCTCACTATATTCATTCAATATTCCTAATGGTTTTAGCCAATTCAATAAAGCAAAAAAGGAAAAATAAAGCCACACGAAAGAATTAAAACCATATTTGTTCACAGATAACACAATCATTTACACAGAAAAGTCAATGAATTCCCCAAAGAAAATGCTATTAGAACTGATGTGTAGGTGCAGAAAAGTTCCACCACATAAAATCAATACGCAAAAATCAATTTTATCTCTATACACTAGCAATGGACAATCATTTAACATTTAACATTTAAAATGTTATTTACTTGGGGATAAAGCTCACTATAATATTTCTTTACATTTGAGGTATACAATGAAAAAAATTGAAAGTGCTGAGAGACATTAAGAGTGACCTAAATAAGTAGAAAGGTGGCCTGTGCCCATGGCTCAGGAAACTCGGTGTTGTTAGCATGTTAAATTCCCCAAATTGATTTATTGGTTCAGCCTAATTCCTATCAAATGTCAGCCGTCTTTTCTGGAGAAATTAACAAACTTATTACAAAAATTCACATGGAAATTCTAATCACTGACAATAATTAAAACAACATTGAAAAAGAGCAAAATGGAAAGCTAACACTACCCAACTTCAATAATTATAATAAACCTGCAGTAGTTGAAACAGTGTGAAATTGGCCCCAAGATAAGCAACTGTATCTATAAACCACAGCAGATAGCTAGAACATGCCTCAAACATGGGGACAACTGATTGTCAAGAAGGGTGAAGGGCTAGCCCAATACAGAGACTACCTTCCACCAAACATCCTTAAGACAAGTGCACACCCATGTGCAGAAAGGTGCACCATACCATAAAGTAGCTCAGAGAAAGAAACCATAGTCTAAATGCACAGCTCAAGAATTCTAGAATAAACCAGCAGAAGACTGCTGTGATGTTGAGTTAGATAATACAGTCTTAGAATGACCTGAAAGTCCAATCTAAAAACTAAAACAAATGATGAATTGGATTTTTCCAAAATTAAATTTGTTCTTCAAATGATACTAAGAGAATCAAAGACAGAATGCAATTGCGAGAAAATTCTTGCAAAGTGCATATCAGACCAGGTAGGAATACCAATGATCTACAACAGTGTTAATGAAATGGCATTACATGAAGCTGCTCATTACACACAGAAGTTCTGCTTTCTTTTATCACTTGATTAATTTCCATGCCTCCAGTTTATGATAACATAATATCTAAACTAATAAAGGTTCATGTACCAATAAACCTATCATAAGTTGAAAATACCACACATATACATAATACATCCAAACTATGAAATATCAGGATTTAGCCACACAGTACACTTCAGGATATGTATGATTCATCTTCGGGTCCTTATGACTGACTGAGAGCTGTGCACAGCACATTGTCTGTCCAGCATTAGAGAGAGTGTTGCTGCCCCTGTCCAGTGCTATTAACCCAGAAGAAGATCAATATTTAAAGTTGGTAGATAGCCATTGTTGGACTAGGTACAGGCATGCACACATGCACACACACAGACACACAAACATATAATTAAGCAACATATAATTCTATTTAAATTAAAATCCACCTACTATGACCCAGCCATTCTTCTAGATATTTACCAAAGAGAAATGATGGTATACATCCATACAAAGACTTGTGAATGATATGTACACATATATGTGTATGTACACATTTTATATGTGCATATATACATTTATATATACATATATGTACATGTGTTATTTATTTATATGTGTATAATACATAGATATATTTATTTTACCAGTTCTGTTCCTCTCGAGAATCCAGACTAGTACACGGTGTTTCAGATTTCATATCTCTTTGGAGTTTGAAATATTTATGGTTCACATGCCCCTTCTTGTTTCTGGAGTGCTTGTGTTTTAACTGAAACTCATCACGTGATCCTAGGTGTGGATTTTCCTGCCTATGATATCGAATGGGTCCTCAAAGGGCTTCAGATTTCAAAGCATTTCAAATTTGGGGTTTTCAAATTGTATATGCTATACTTTTATTTCTACATGTCTGTGAGAACGGCTAATATTAGAAACACCGACCCACACCAAATAGTGAGGAAGACATGGAGCCAACAGCATTCTCTCTCACACACACACAGGTGGGGGTGTAATATGAGATCACTACTTTGGAAAACTCTAGTGGATTTTAAAATACTTACGCTGAATCGGTGGTTAAGCGCACAAAACTTGTAAGGATTCAGAAATTGTGCTGCCCTGCCCCTGTCACCTGGCAGAATGCACTCAGGCAGTAGCCTGGTCAGCCCAGGTGCAAAGGACCCCTTTAAAAGAAAGACCTCCGTCCACTTATGCTCTCCTTCCACTCTTTTCTTTCCCTCTCTATTTCTGCTCTTCTCTCTTCCTGCTCATCTCTTTCCCGCTGTCATTCTGGCCGTTTCCCTGGGTCAAACAGGACTTTTCCTGTCTCCCTCTTCTGTCTTCTCTCTGTCTCTTTATCTCGTTTCTCTTTCCTTCTCCCCCACCACTTTCTAGTAAAACTTCTCACTAACCTCTGTCTTCCTGGCATGTTTGTCCTCTGCCTCAACCTCGCATGTCATGGAATCCAAGGTCCCCCACACAAGGTTCCCCTCGCGCTTTATCATAACAAACCTGAATTTGATTCCCAGAACCTACATCTGGAGGCTCACCGTTAGGCGCATCACCAACTCTGACTTCCATAAGCACCCACACTCATTTGTATGCACACACATAATTAAGAAGGAGATAAATCTATTTAAAATTTAAAATCCACCTATTGTGACCCAGCCATTCTTCTAGACATTTACCAAAGAGAAATGAAAGCATACTCCCACAGAGATGTGTGAGCAAAACGCTCATAGCAACTTCATTTATAAAAGCCCCAAACCTGAAAACAACTCAAATGTCTATTCACAGGCAAGTGAATGAACAAATTATGATATAGCCACGTAGTTTTCAACAGCAATAAGGGATGTGAGCCACTGATAAAATAATAACGCAGAGTCCATGAGGCAAATCAAAAGATAAATGACATCCATGTTGTTGTGATGGACTCATGGAAGTTTTTTAGTTTTCACACATCAAAAGTTGCGAAATTGTACATGTTAAAAGTATGACTATGAAAACAAATACAAATTATAAGGTTATAAGGATGGCGGAATAATTTCAAATGAGTACTTTTCATCTTACTTGTGTCGGTGTGGGAAGCTTTTAAAAAGATGGCACTATAAGAGAGTGAAGGAACTGTTCAGAAAGTACAGGAAGAGCAGGTGCTTTGAAACTTGGGAAGGAAGCAGGGTTTGAAGAAGGAAGCATCTCACTTGGAGGCCAGAGCGATCTCACGGAAGCTACAGTGGCATTACACACACACACACACACACACACTCCCAACAGCTCAGGAAGAGACCCCCCCACACACTGTTGACAGTGATCAAGAAGAGCCAGCAGGAAGTTAGGAGTCCCTGGAGGCTTTCCTTTTCTAAAAAAAAGCTTAAGGCTTCAGGAAAACTCCAGGAGAAAAAGGATTTGCAAGGTCTCTGAGTGACTGAGATCGGTGGTCTGCAAATGACTGTGATTGTAACCACCCACAGTTAAAGGGGATGCCCAGTCCTCTGATTAGAGCCACTTGCTAGCAGGCTGCATGCTGTATTCATTACTCTCCTGGTTTCCAGGACACAGTATCTGCCAGAAACAGCTTAACAAGCAGGGGTGGGGTGGGGAGGGTGGGGGAGTGTTCTGGCTCATGGGTTCAGAGGTTTCTGGACCATCGTGGTGTGTAAGGCGTGTCCCTGGGAATGACTGACTCTGTGGCAGCAGGAGGTCATGGTTGTACCACTAGATTGTACTGCTAGACCTGGGCCAACATATGATAACATAGTCTGGGCATAAATTGGTACAACCTTCAAATGCCCAAATCTAGTGACCACTTTTGCCATCAGATCCCACCTCCCAGAGGCCCCACAGCCTCTAAATTATGCTGGAGATCAACTATGAAAAACGTGTCATTGTGAACCTTATATTTCAGGTTCAAACTGTAACATCTGTACATGCAGTTATGTAGCTACATTACACTGACTGTAAAATAAGCATTAACAATAGAAATTGTAAAAGTATAAGATAAGAACAGACGAAAACTAAGGTTATCACTCTTTGTTTCCACACTTAATATTACCTCATTCCAATCATATGTAGTGAACAGAGAATTCTTAGACCAGTCCTGGAAGGTTAAAACAACATAGTTAGAAATAGAAATATTTGTGATAACCAACGTTGGAAACGTTAGCCCATCCAGAAGAGAATTGCTGGTCAAATTTATATCCATTTGGCAGACTGTCAAGCAACCATTTCAAATGATGTTTTCAGAAAATACTCTGGCATGTAAAAGTGTTCCTGATGTGTAGTACATGAAAAAGGCAATTTACGATACCCTGATACAAAGAAGAACTATTATTGTATCTTTGAAAAACATGGAAGTGTGACAAAATGGCTGAGGATTTTTATATTTCTACTTTGTCCTTTTATTTTCCAAGTGTTTCTCAATGGAAAATTTCTAATACATAATTATAAAAATAAAATACAATTTTTGAAGAAAGCATTAAAAATAATTTCATCATGCTGGGGTAGTGGTGGGTATTTATAATCCCAGCACTGGGAAGCTGAGACTTTAAGATTTCAGTCTAGCCTGAACAATGTAGCAATACCTTGTCTCAAAAAAATTATCTAAATAATCAACTAGGTCCATAAGGCAGTATGTTAGTTACTTTTTTCATTTTTGTGATAAAATACTTGACAATTCAATGGTCAGTTCATCAAGGAAGGCACAGCAGCAGGCATGAGGTGAGAGGTCACATGGAATTCATAGTCAGGAAGCAGAGAGATGGATTCTGGTGCTCACCTGGCTCCTTCCTGTTTAAACAGTCTGAGACCCTAGACTGTGGAATGGTACCATCTACATTTATCGAGGGCCCTCCAACCCCAGTTAAACTCCATCTAGAAACTCCCTCACTGCCGTACCCAGAAGTCTGTCTTGATTCTAGAGCTGTCAGAATTGACCACCACAGGCCACAGAAAGCAGAGTCACTGAAGAAGAACCTAGAATTCAATGAGAGATTTGCAATAATGTTAACCAAGGAAGTGAAAGACCTGTATATCAACAACTTTGAGTCTTTAAAGAAAGAAGTTAAAGAGGATACCAGAAAATGGAAAGATCTCCCATGCTCTTGGATTGGTAGGATCAACATAATAAAATATAATAAAATTGGCAATCTTGCCAAAAGCAGTCTACAGATTCAATGCAATCCCTATCAAAATTGCAGCACAATTCTTCACAGACCTTGAAAGAACAATAATCAACTTTATATGGAAAAACAAAAGGCCCAGGATAGCCAAAACAACCCTATACAATAAAAGAACTTCAGGAGGCATCACCATACTTGACTTTAAGCTCTCTTATAGAGCTATAGTCCTGAAAACAGCTTGTTATTGGCACAAAACTAGACAGGTAGATCAATGGAGCCAAGCTGAAAACCCTGATTTTAACCCACACACCTATGAACACTTGATTTTTGACAAAGAAGCTAAAACTATACAATGGAAAAAAGAAAGCATCTTCAACCAACGGTGCTGGCATAACTGGGTATTGGCATGCAGAAGACTGCAGATAGAAGGAAATTTTTAAAATTTAAAAACCATAGCCCTATGCATCATATAAAGGGTCTGGATCCTTGGCAATGATCAGAGCAGGGATACTACTAACACTCAGGATACCTACCCTCTCATGCTCTCTCCTCCCCAGTCCTCTGTGCTAATCCTCTGGTCATCCTTAGACAAGGTCCTGGCAACATAAGGTGTTTCTGGTGCCGGCTCTCTCTCTATGTAGAGTGTCTCATGACCAGACACTGAGAGCTAAGTCTTTCTTCCCTGAGAGAAAGTAGCCTTGATTTTCTATGAAGCACTATGGTAGAGGAATGTCCTAGGCACTACCCTCTAGAAAGGCACAGCATGTAAAGATTCTGAGATGGCCAGATGAAAGAGTTGTGTCTGACAGGCTGAGAAAGGAGGGGTTTAAGTCTGAAGGGATCACAGGACTTTGAGGGTTCACAGCCGTAGACTTACCAAATCCCCAAGTCTGTGACTAGTGATATGCCTCAAAATGTGATCCAGGTTTAGTTCCAGACATAAAAGGAAGCAATTTCGCTCACAGTGAGTAATAATAAATGGATTGGAACTTGTTGGAATTCATCACCCCCAAGAGGTGGTGCTGGCAGGAAACACAAATGCCTTCCAAAAAGGTTCAGGAAAATTTATGAATGACAGAATTGTGAATGACCTCTCTTGTACCTTTCTCTCTACTCCATTTCCAAAATCAGACGTGGTCTTTAGAGTCTGAGCCCAAGTTGCCCTCCTGCATGCTGGACTACTCAAATTTCCCCTGTAGGCCAGGCAATGTCAAGGCCACCATTTTGTGTTACCATGGCATCTGGTGTTTAAATTTTCACAGCCCTGCCTACAGAGTTATAAATCCCCATTGGTATGCTGCAGTCCAGCTAAGAAGAGATGTCAACACGTGCTAAGTATGCATGTAACCAAGGTGGGTTGGAAGAAAGAACATGGACTCTATTTGTCCTTGTTTGTAAGATCAGCCCAGGAAGGCAGGCTGGCTAATCTATTTGGTCAAGGCCATGTCTTGATGTTTTGATGCTGTAGGGATGTGGGTTACATATGCATGTTCCAGTACACCACTCCCCAAACCATACTAATAGAATGATAGTAACATCTCTGTTTATAGCACGCTCTTAGGGAACTCCTTGGTCCCAAATATGCAAGAGTATCTCCTGAGCAGATAAGCCCTATAAAAGCTCTGGCAACTTATGTCTACATCCCCTGACTTGCTTGCCAGGAAGTTCTGTTGTCCACTATAGTGGGTTTCTGGGCTTTTGCCTGAAAACCAGTTCATTGGCAATTTCATGATAATCTCCACTGATTTCTGTTGTAGTAGGAGCATATCTCTTACAGAATTCATCTCAACTATGGACATGCCTGTCCTGATTCTTTAGATTGTAGATGCAGGGAGTCTCCATTAATTGTTAGAATCCATGCTAATCCTGTAGACATTGCCTCCATAAATGTAATGTTTTACTAATTTTTAATACAAATGAAGTGATAAGTTCAGAGTCATGGTTTGTTCTAATGGGATTTTTGTTCACTCTGAGAATTTTATAAGACAGTCTATGTTTTGGTAAGATACAGTAGTTCACCAGGATTCTGTCTCCTTATTCTTGGTATTCCTTGTTATATGGATTGGCAGAAATATCACAGTATCACAGATTCATTCAAGTCAGAAAAGACACTATGTCTTTTCTATTCAAATGCCTTTGTTTTATGGGTAAAATGTTCTCACAGGTCTCATAAAACAATCATTAGAATTACACAAAAACATATGGGTCAAATAAATGGTTGGGTCATACAGAGTCTCAGAAGCCCAGAGCCAAACTCTGACTGTGATTCAAACCCAGCAATGGCAAGCTCAAACCAGGAGGAACCTTAGGTATATGGACTCTCCAGCAAGAGGATGGCAGAGAAAAACTCAAGATGATTCTCGATGCTCACAAGTAGCCTAGAAACTGGCAACTGATGATCTGGGCTTTTGGATAGGACGATAAGTCAAGACACAGCAATTCCTCAAGCCCAGTTACTGTAAGTGGCATTCCTCAGAAAATTTCAAAACAATGAATTGACATGATGGTTATGAAGACTATCATGGTAGGAAAAGAATTATGGGAAGTAGGCATGCAGGAAGGGGTGGGAACATCCTAGTCAGCTTCTTGTGATTGCTGCATAAATAGTTTTCAAGTGATGGCTTTTAAATGTACTCACATACCACTCCCAGCCATGCCACCTCTGTCCCATCAGAACCAGGTTATCCTTCTGAAAGGAGAGGAAAAAATAAGGGGAGAAGACTCTAATAAGATGGGGTCCTGTACTCCCAAAGACTTCTGTTCTCTACTGAGTTATGCAGTAAATGTGCAAAATGTTCCACCTTGCATCAGGCGATTCCATCAAGGAAGAACCAAATGATACACACGGCAAATCGACCCAGAGTGTTCAGGCCACAAGAGCCCATGGCTGATGTCTGTGGATATGACTTGTGACCTATCTATAGTCTGGGGAATAGATGTTCCAATGCTCTGCAGAACATCTGCTGGTTTAGGAGAGCAGGCTGCAGAAGGACACTGAGAAGAGAAGACTGACAAGACTAAAACACATGGAGCCGGGTCAGAGTCTCTTCCCTCCACATGGCACTCAGAGGAGGATCGATGCTTTGAATATAGAGGGAGAATGTTTACCAATTATCTATTTGAAGTATACTTTACTCAAAACATAATTATCACTGTATTTAATTTTGGGGTGCTGTTGGTGATGGATTAAAGCTTCTGGTTACAAACTAGACAAATTATTAGATTCTTCAGGGTTGAGACCTTTTTGTTCCTGTTTGCAGAAAGCAGCAAGGCCTTGACGATGGGATGAAAGACCCAAGTGGAGCTGAGACAGCTCTGGGACATTATTTCTTTCAGCTGGGCACAGGGAGAACATCCTGTTAGAAAGGAAACATGAAGGGAAAAACTCACGGAGTCCAACTTTTATCAGATGGGATAGAGTCATACTGTCTGCACTGCATGTAAGTTCTTTCCTTTTCTGATATTTCTGTAGCCAGAAAAAAATGGAGGGAGGGAGGGAGGGAGGAAATGAATTGGGACCAGGTGGACATCTCAAGCAGGTAGTGGTACTTGCTGCCAAGTGTGACCACCAGAGTTCTATTTCCCCAGAACCTAAGTGATGAAAGAGAGAACTGACTCCCTTAAGTTGTCCTCTGACCTCCACACACATAAAATAAATTAATAAATATAAAAAACAATCCCTCACACCCCAAGGTCTGTCTGTGGAAGAAGAAAGGAGACAGGAAAGTGGATGGTGATCTGTTACCAAGAAACATGGGATTTCTAAGGATGTTTAGACGTGGGAACCCAGACCAATGCTTGGTTATGTTGGAAAGAGAAGATGACTGTCTCTAGTTAAGAGACTGTCAAGAAGAGAATGGTGAATAGACACTGGGTACAGAGTTAGCAGGGAGTTCTGAGCCTGCAGAATCACAGAAACTGCGGCCTGGGTTGTACCTTCAGGAGTCCACGGTCTTCCATCTTTGCTTTTATGTAATGCCACATGCCTGTGAGAACCTTTCCCCAACACACACACACACACACACACACACACACACACACACACACACACACACACACTACCACATGTACTCTTGCTCTCCTTCAGATGTGCCCATTGCTTTGGACTGCAGTCAAAATAGCCAGGATATGAAACCTCTACTCTGGACATCACTACTCCTGCTGCCACCCACACTCACTACAGACAAGCCAGGGTGGTGAGAAAAGATGAAGGCGGAGAGAACATTCAGAGAGACCATGGGACCAAGCCACACTACAGCCCTCTCCTTGCTGCACCAGAGCAGGCCTGTGTTTTCAGCCCTCGAGTTTTGCCAGCCTAGTTTCCCATCACGCCTTCAGTGCCTGGCTGTGTGGAGTTGGGCCAGGAGAAATCCTACTGCCCAAGCCTGAGGCTCCCTGTCAAATGACCATATCTGAAAGGGAAGAATCAGAAAGCAACACAGGCCTTTTAAGTTCCCCTCATGTGGCTACTAGGTTTGGAACATTAATAAGTAGAAAATATGCAATGTTTAGAGTTGACATTGGAGCTTAAATGTAAAATTGGTCTAATGTGGCTTTTCCCTCAATTTATAATAGCAGTGGTCAAAATGAATGAAACAGATGAATAAAATAGTTCCATGGTTTTAAAAATAAAGGTAGCTCGGTAGAATGTTTTGGGGATGGTAAAACTGCTTTCCCAACAGAATCCTGTACTGCCTGAACTTAGATGAGTCTGCTGGGTAGGAGAGAGATATCCTAACAACGATATCTGCATATCAGCTTCCTTACCATGCCCCTCAGCTTGATGTATCAAACACTATTTTCTCCAGATGCCAGCTCCAATAAATCTATTTAATTCTGGAGAAAACTAAAATGAATAACTGAGAGTTCAAGGATTGTGCCATCAGAACCAGAAAACAAAACAGAAGCGTCAGGATGAAGGAGGACAGCAATGGGCCAGGGCCTACCACCGGGCTGAATCCTACCCACAGACAGTTCCTTAGTGCAAATCACTGTGTTTGTGTTAACTTCAGGCAGATCTAAGGGTGATCAAATCATGCAAGGCACAGAGTAAACATGTAGAATTCATGAAGCAGTAAATAAAGAGTCAAGTATGAGAAACATCAGCTTCCTAACAAACTTCAGTATGAAAAAGAGAGGCAAGCCATAATGGTTGGATGCTGTGAAATCCTAGCCTTCACAGTGACAGTATGAGGATGTGGGATGTTGGGGAGGAGCTTAGATCATGAGGCTGAAGCCTCTGTGGATGGGACTAATGTACTTACAAGAGACCACAGAAAGTCTCATGCCTTCTACCATAGTGATGTGGTGTGGTGAGACATTAGTCTAGATTCCAAAAAGGCCCTCACCAGAGTTAACCATGCTGGCCATGTGATGCTCAGGCCCAGCCTCCAGAGCTGCAATAAGGGGTATCTTCAGTTTATATGCATCAGAATCAATGCAGGGATACTGTGGTCACACACCAGAATGTGGGGGCATGACAAATTTGGCTACAGTAAAACATTTTTTAAATTATTCTTTTTAAGCAGGTTTACTCACATGTATGTGCACATGTAGAGGCCATAGGTTAGCTTTGGATATCTTCCTCTATCACTCTATATTTTTTTGGAGAATTTAATACGTGAGTAAACTATATCTGCATCAATGTACATCTCTAACCCCCCAAATCTTTATCTTCCTCTGTCCCCCAACTTCTTCTCAAATTCATGAACATTCTTCTATAATTATTATGGATAGATAGCCTACTAGGACCAATTAGTGTTGCCTGTGATAAACATATATTACATATTTATGTATATATATTTGTGTATACATATATATGTACACGTGTGTATGTGTGTTTCTGAGTTCTACTAGTTGCTTGTACGTACTTATGTTTGGGACTATCTAATCATTATTGGGAGCTCAACAATATACATGAACAAGACCTACAAAGAGCACACCAATCCTCATGCCACAAGGATGAAGGAAACTTTCATAGTCCTCAGCTTAGATGAAGAGTTACAAGCAGTCAAAGGCTGCTGAGGGAGGGAGAACCAGTTTTCCTCAGCAGCAAGCTCCCAACCAACCCTAAGCAAAAGATCCTTGAATATGCAACTACAGAAATTTCAAATTCAAACACCTAATGAGCTCAAAGTATTTCTGACCATTTTCACCCATGTTGCATGGCTTGATTTCACTATTTCACTGCCGACTCTGTTATGAACACACCAAATACACAGTGTCATTGCATATAGCATCATAGTATCATTCCATACAGAATCAAAATATATTTCCTAACATTCTTCACATTAAATGATACTGTCAGTTGAGTCAAGAGGCAGAATGAGAACACATCTTTGACAAAGGATTGCTGTCTAATATATAAATAACTCAAAAATCTAAATATGAAGAGAAACATTTTAAAAATAAGCTGCAGAACTGAACAGAAAATTCTAGAAACAAGAAATACAAACAGCTAATAGCTCTTTAACAGCTGCATATCCATGGCTAGCAGGGAAATGTAGCTGGAACAATTTTAAGGTTCCATCTCACATCAGTCAGAACAATAATGCTCAGGAACACAAATGACAATAAATGTCCATGTGGGTGTGGGAAAGTGACACTTTTTGCTCTGTTGGTGGCAGTGTAAGGTAGTGAAGCCACCTTGGAAGTCTGTCTAGAGACCACTTTTAAAAAGTAACAGAATTACCTTATGATCCAGATATACCCCTCCTGAGTACATACCCCAAGGACTTTGTATCTTGTTACAAAGATATTTGTATATCTACGTTCGTTGCCATAAGTAGGAAATAAAATCTACCTGGATGTCCATCAACTGATAAATGAATAAGGAAAATATGGAACATATGCACAATGGAATAATAGTAGGTAAAACAGAACCATGAAACTTAAAGCAAAATAGATGGAATTAGAAAAAATATGTTGAATGAGGTTACCCAGGCCCCCAAATATAAATGCCACATGTTCTCTATTATATGTGGGTCTTGGCTTCAAATCTTACATGTTGTGTTTGTAATCTAAAGTACACGTGGAAGCCAAGACACTAGAAATGGACTGTTGCGTGGGGAATGCACTTAGGGAGGGAATTAGAAAACAAAGGCAATATGCAGTCAGAGAGGGAGCACTGGGGGATGAAAGGCTCAAAAATAGAGGGGTGGGAGTAGGGAAATGAGGGTTGTGGGACATTTGACAAAACATAGGATATATGAATTCCATGGTTTTTCAAACCAAGTAAAACATATAATTAGCAGAGAAAAGAGAACATGGGTGTCATGAAAGAACTGGGGATGAGTATTCAGGGTTAAAGGTTTACATGAGGATGGGTCAGGGGTAGAAGATGCAGGGAAATAGGGCATCAGGGAGTTAGAAGTGGGTTACCCAGTGCTAAGGATTATGAAGAAGCCTTATGAAACCTCACTAGCTTATAAACTTATTTAAGCATATAATATTAAAAGAGGAGTTTAACTGTGTACCCTGAATGATGAACAATACTGTTTCCAGAAGAAATGGTCATTAAATCTCAGTGCCAGGTGTGGTCACTTCCCTGGGAGTAGATCACAGAGTTCCCATGGCTCCCAAAACAACATGAACTATGACCTTTGCTCTTGGTTGTTCATATAACTAAGTGGTAAGCTCTTATTTCTGAGGACACTACCCACTTCAGTTATACGATATGGAGAAATCAGTCTCAAAATGACCAGGAAAATAGCACTCTCCCTCTGGCTGACTTTTCTAGTACTAGAAGGAGATATGGAGGCTGAGGAAGGAAGAAAGATGTTGATAGTCTTACATAACACTGGAGCCTCCATACTATGACATCAACCTGCCAGATAAATTGTGCCCACTGGGGAAATAGTACCACAAGAGTTACAGGGGTCAACTACTTCCTCGAATTTGAGGTCTGATCCACAGGAGAGATTTTATGTCTGGTACTGTAAACCAGTTCAAAAGACTAGGACTGGAGATATCATGAGCCACTTGGAGAAACCTACTGATGCTGTTTCACTAAATGGTCATGTTGTCAAGCTACCCACTTGATGTTTATAGCCATAGATTTGTGTTGCTCTCAGCCTTGGTCAGAGACACTTCTTATTGCAGTGGGTGGTAGTTAATGTAGAGACCTACTAACAGGTCAAAATGCTGAGAATAATTGACTCTGAATACTCAGCTATAGGCATCATCTGTAACAACCTCCCCCTATCCAAGATTTAGGGAGCTCTGTGGAAGAGGAGTCAGAAGAATGAGCAGGAGGGAGGGGAGGAAGGCTACAGAATGCTATCGTCTGGACATGACATAGCTGACATGCACACCAACTCATAGCAGCTGTGTTTCCCCACCCAAGACCTACACAAGATCAAGTCAGTCAAAGTTCTAGCATGGATAGACCAGGAGATCCTGAGACTCTATCTGTAGAGTGAGAGCTATGGGCAATTAATGGCTACTGAGGGACAACCAGTCATTTTTCTGTAAGGATGTAGCTGCTGATAGATTGCTTATACCCTAGTGAATTACCAACATGATCAGCACTAACTGCACTTGGGTAATAGTAGTAGTAGTATTAGTAGTAATAGCAGTAGTAGTAGTAGTAGTAAAATAGGGAGAGAGATGGGTTAGTGGGTACTGGGATGAGTTAGAGGTCGGTATTAAGGGGTGAATAATATCAAAAGACTTTATATACATGTTTGAAATTTTAAAAGAAGATATAAATAATATTGTTCTTAAATCCTGAAATACCTCAGTTCAGAATTTGAACTATTATATGTTACTAATTGCAGTGTTTCTATTGTATATATTGTATATACAATTTTTCCTAAATTTACAAAAACCTGATAGTTTAACTATTGAAAACAAAGACTCACTATTATCCTACCTGGCTACATTCCTCAACCTGCAACTTTCAAATTACTGTATATTTGGGTTATAATGTATCAGAAGGTTTAATTATTAAAATTATTGTTTGAATTGATGACTTGTATTTAATAAAAAGAATTAATATAGGGAATTTGACTTGAGATTAAAACAGATTTTCTGACTATTTCTGAAACATCCTAAACATAATACTGTTATTTTGTATTTATATGAAGCAGTGTTCTCCGCAGTGATGACAATAAAAATCAAAATAAGCATGGTATATACTTACTCATATATGGATTTTAGGCCTGAAACAGGGGAATGCCAGCCTACAACCTCCAGCTAGAGAGTCTGAGAAACAGGGAGGACCCTAAGAGAGATATGCATGGTAACCCAGAGGAGGGACACAGTACAGAATCATCTGAGAGGATAGGGAGCACGAGGGGTGGGATGGGCTGAGGAAGCTGAGAGAAAGAGAGGAGTGAAGAGGAGGGAGAGGAGGACATGGGGGAGCAAGATAGTTGAGTAGGGGTAAGAATAGAGAAGAGAAGGATGAGAGATACCATGAAAGAAGGAGCCATTATAGGTTTGAAGAGAGATCTGGTACTAGTGAGATGTCCAGAGGCCTACAAGGATGACATCAGCTGGCAATCTAACGAATAGTGGAGAGGCTACCTTAAATGTCCTGTGATTGAGGACTTCCTTGTGTGCTACCCAGAACCTTCATCCAGTGGCTGAAGGAAGCAGAGGCAGACACCCACAGCTAAACACTGAACTGAACTCCTGGAACCCAGTTGCACAGAGGGAGGAGTAATGAGCAAAGGGGTTATGACTTGGTTGGGGGAAACCCACAGAAACAGCTGACCTGAACAAGGGGGAGCTCATAGACCCCAGATTGATAGCTGAGAGGCCACAAGGGACTGATCCAGACCCCCTGAACATGGGTGTCAGTGAGGAGGCCTCAGTATCCTTTGGGGCCTCAGCCAATAAATCAGCACTTAGCCCTGTCATCCAGATGGACTTTGGTAGCCCATTCCATGTAGAGGGTTGCAGTCTCCTCCTAGACACATGGGGCATGGCCTATGCCCTGCCCCAGATCATATGACAGACTTTTGAGATCCCCCATGAAGGGCCTCACCCTCCTTGGAGAATGGAGTGGGGATAGGAGGAGGGGTTGGGAGAAGGTGGAGGGGGGTTAGAGAGGAGGGGAGGGAGAGGGAGCTGGGTTTGACATGTGAAGCAATCATGTTTCTAATTTAAATTAAATTTTAAAAAATTAAAAAAAGAAAGTGCAAGAAGCAATAAACCTCAAACCAGAAAAAAATCAAAATATTGATTCTGAAAGGCTTTGAAAATTTGTGCATCCTACCACATCAAATATTCAGCCAATATTTAATTCCCTATGGAAAAATAAACCAGTACAGTCCTGTCATTGGTATGCAAATTTGCTTTTGTCTTTAATGAATGGTATAACAGACCCCCAGACCTCAGCACAATTGACACCATGTAAAATGTACCAAGGCACCATTCGGACCTAACAGCCCAGCGTGTAGACCCCAGAACCTGCCAAAATGGGAATAAAGACTTAATCCATCATAGTCGATAGTTCTAGGAAGGTCCTAAATATACTAACCCTGGTCTTTTGGCTTCTGTGTCTCCACTTATTGCTAATTTTTGTTGTTACTTGAACTGTGATAAACAAGAATGTAGTTTTTAATACACAAAAAGCCAAGAACAGCAAGGCTCAGGGTGGCATGATTTGGGTGAGTTCCCTAGAGAGTGCCAGCCAGTTAGGGTAAAGACTTTCTATTTTGCTATAAGCATGCCAATTCTCTGGAGGAATTACCTCACAACAACAATAGATACCAAAGAATTTTTAAAATAAATTTATCTATGATTTATGATCATAGATAATCAAACATTTGGTTCGCATACCTATTTTATAGAAATACATGTCTTGTGTCATGAAAAAGGGGATGGGAAAAGATAGGAAGCTTTGGCCTATGACATTTGGCTATAGCTGCCCACGTTGACTAAAACACTAGTATAAAACAAAAGCAAAATTTACAAAATAATTCTGTAAATTCTAATCTCTCTAAATTCTAAAAATCTAAAGCAAAGTGAAAAAAATCACCTCAATGAATTAAAAACGCAAAGAAGTTATTCCAAGATGCTTTAAAACACGTAAGTCCTAAGTAGAGCAAAGATAAAAGAAAATAAAAACTATAAAAATATTATGAGTTGTATTTATTAAATTACATTGTGAATTACATTGCTTGTTAAAACCATGTTGGGGTGCACTGTGTGTGTGTGTGGTTTTTCACTATAATTATTTTTTTAATTTTATACAATATGTTTTGATCATCTTCCTTCCCTCCCCCACCTACTCCCAGATTATCCCCACCTCCTTAGCCATTCAATTTCATTTATTCTGTCTTTCTTTTCTCTTTCTCCTCCTCTCTCTAAAAAGAAGTCAACAAAATTTCAAAACAAACAAATCAATAAGACAAAAAATACCCAAACAAAACAAAAAGCACACAAAAAAGTAGAGTTGCTGTCCACTCTTAAGCACTGTAACTATAATATTAGAGAAATGCTGCAGGTGTAAGATCAATGGGATACAGCAGAAACCCTGTAATCCTGAGTTGTAATTTCCAGTCTCAGTATGAACTCATGAATTTTATCCTTAGAAATAATTTGAGTTTTATATGGGCTCCGTGTGTTGAGAAGCTTAGAACAATGACTAAGTTAAAGCCCCACGCAACACTGAGGTCCAGATTGTGGTCTCTAAATACTTTTTTCCCCAAAGGACTCTCCTTGAAACAAAATTATATTGTTCAGTTCTGAAAGAGGATACCCCAAAAATGAGCCTGAAATGCCATAGTAAAGATCGAGGTGGTAATTAAGGACCAGTAGAGGGTTACCTTCCTTTCAAACAGACTAGGAATCCAAGTTGAAAGTGCTCCTTTTACCCAATATTGACACAATTGGTCATCAGTAAGGATACATTTTAAGGACTGATACCAGTGTAATGTGCTTCAATGCACAAATCCAAACCTAGATTCATGAACTACACCAAAAGTAAAATCGGTAGCAAGTGATGGGGATTTAGGGAACCATTTCATTACTGAAAAGTGATCAAGATGGGAAAAGTACCAAGTATTTACCTTTCTGTTCTAAAACAGCTGCATTTCAAAGCATGCCAATTGATGGCAAGGGTATTGTTTCCTCATATTATTAAGTAAAATGATAAGTGAAGACAAAATGATGCAATAAGGAAGTAAGGATTTAATAACTACAGATGAACCGGTGAATCTAGGCAGTGTGACATCACAGAAAGACCACTAGAAATCATTAGCTCTCCTGGTAAGGATGCAGGACTCCACCATGAAGCAGTTGCCAAAAACATAAAAAATAAAATCTGATTTAATCAAGCCCCTAGCTCTAACTACCTATTTAAAAGAACAGAGGAACTCATTAAATGACACCATGGGATCCAATTAGCAAAGCCCAGGCAGTATTTAGGAAAAACAACTGTTTCCTCAATGACTATATTATAAAGGGGAAAAAAGGTGAGAAAGAGTAAGAGAGGGAAGAGGGCCTTCGGGTTAAGAGACTTAGGATAGATATCAACAACTGCATTGTGAGGGTTAGATACCAATATCTGCATTGTGAGGGCTAATGAAATCACACTGTAAGACATGGGACGGATAAGATGAGCCCAATGAAATACTAACAAATTTAATGTTGTTGGAGAGGGTTAACTGTTGTAATAATGAATAGCGGATGACACTTTGATTATATCTTTAAGTAAAAAAGAAAGCGTCTCTAACTTTTGAAGCTATAATGGGAAGTACTTACAAATAAATTGATGCTTAGGCTGGAATTTGCTTCAGAGCAACGGAGGTCCTGCAGGGGCAAGACTGGTAACTGCATATGCGCAGCACAAAGATTAGCTGTGAACTCATACTTGATGATGTGGGTGTTGTACATCTAGAGGACCATCATTATCTTCTCTTCATGTATGCTTGGCATTGTCCCATAATGACTTTTAATAAGGGATGAAGAAATGAAGAAGGTGCTGGATTTCCATTAGGCATGAGAGAAATGCTTGAACCATTGTCATCAAGCCCTCAGCATTCACTACGCTGTAAGATTTGAGACTTCTAGTAAGCCGTAACAGCTCCAATCTTACCATCCTCCCACATGGCTTGTGTAGTGACTGTATCTTCTCTCCTTTCTTAAGTATTTTTGTTTCATATTTTATAATATGGCTCTGTTTAGACAAAGGTCCCCTTGGCCCTCAAGACCTCACTGAAGAAACTTAATTTAGTACTAACATGAGTTAAGTAAACACTTGGCCACTAAGTAGTGAAAACCGAGTCTTTTATGGACTGGGGGTTCCTGATTACAACTCCAGGGTCCAAGTCTTATCTGGAGTTCTTTTCCTAGTCAATTGCTTTTTTTTCTTCTGTCCTTGGTAAGATTACATACTGTGGATCTGTATAAACCTATACCCATTTTCAAATGCTTAAACAAATAATTATCATAGGTTCTAGCAATCTACTGAAAATGAAAATGAACGGGATCTCTCAGAGATATTTGTACACAAATCTTAATATTGATATTTCCATAATATCTAAATTATGGAAGCAGGCCAAGTACTTGTTAACAAATGAATGAGTAAGTAGACTGTGGTACATCCACAAATGGAATATTATGCAGTCTTTAAAAATGATATTCTGCAATAAGCTGCAGCATGCGCAAACCTAAAGAACACTGTATAAAATGAAATAAGCTGGGGACAAAAAGACAAATATCAAATAATTCCTCTTATACAAAAGTGGTAGAATAGTCAAGATTCCAATGACAGAAGATAGAGTATCATGTTGCAAGGGCCTTGGGGAAGGACTGGAGAGTTGTTTAATGTACAGAGCTTTGGTTTTTAATTTTTGAAACAGAGCCTCACTTGTTTCAGATTAGCCTCAAACACACTCTGTAGCTGGTCTTGAATTCCTGATCCTCTTTACTCTGCCTCCTAAGTGCTGGAACTACAGGCATGGCAACTATACTTGACGGGGGGAATTATTATATCCAACTTTACTGGGATATTGGAATAAAGAGAGAGAGACAGAAACAGACAGAGACTGGCAAATAATTATTAATTACTGCTACTTCTTGTTATTTTCGGCATATCCTGGCCAAAAGAGAACCTAGCACACTCATCCAAAATTACAGAAGTGCTTTAGGGAGAACTGGATAGATGTCACAAGCTAGAGTCAGAACAGCAGCTGACTCTTAGCATCCTGCCATGCTGGTGCACAGGGAAAGGCCAGTTGCCACTTGGAAGGAGGTGAAGGGAGGCTGAACCGGAGGTGGCATGCTTATTGTGTTTCTAGGAGTCTCAATGGTTCTTGCGGAGGCGGCATGCTTATTGTGTTTCTAGGAGTCTCAATGGTTCTTGCTCATAAACATGATGAATCATAGCACCCAAAATGCACTTCCTGTATCTGTAGTGTTCGCTTAGCCAGTGTTTTGGCGCTGATAGGAGTGTTTCACTTACATGTTTTTACACAAAAGAACTTTGGCAAACAGCCATGGAGGAAGAATCTGGACAGCTGCATTTTGATCACTGAGTTTTAATGAGTTCAGTCTGAGTCAAGGAGTATGTTGATGACTTTACAAACATTTGCCAATGGGATACACAAAGGGCTAATTTTTTTGATATGGTTTATGCTCATAAAATTTCTATCTTTGTTGATGGTGTGGGGGGTACACCTGGGTCCTCAAAAATTGTAACCTAGTGCAAAGTCCAAATTAATCTTGTGTAAAACTTCGTCAATACATTGTTGAGTACCAGTATACAAATGTGGTAAAAATTCGGATACAAAAGTATCACTTTGAGCCAGGCGTTGGTGGTGTATGCCTTTAATCCCAGCACTCGGGAGGCAGAGGTAGGCAGATCTCTGTGAGTTCGAGGCTGGCCTGGTCTACAGAGCAAGTTCTAGGACAGGCACTAAAACAACACAGAGAAACTCTGTCTCAAAAAACTGAAAAAAAAAGTATCACCTGGACAAACCCTACCTATAATATTGTGTCCAAATTCTGCTCTCCAAAAACACAAAGAGACCTTAACAGACCTCATATGTTCTAAGGACTGAAAAATTGTTGGAAGTCTTGTTCAAAGACTGTATAAAAAGAAAAGATTTCAAGACAGGCAAATCCTGTCCCCAAATGCTCCACGAGTTGTCAAAGCCCAGAGATTATTTTATGTGGTACTAGAGGAAATAGCTAGAATGATTGAATAGTTGAGGTTACAAACAGACATACCTCAAATCACATCAAAACATGTACTCTAATGTTTGGATCTGACCCCAAATAGTGGTAAGTTTTCTGGCCTAAATGTAAGCAGCTGGGTACTACAGCCAACATCAGCACTGTTATATGGAGGCTTTATGCTTTGTCTAGAGAGTTACTTTGTTAACTTCCAAAATCTGTGTTTTGAAATCTTAACCACAAAAGAGATAGCATGAAGAGGTAGGACCCATTAGGCAACAGTTAGGACATGTCGTCAGAACCCTCAGGTGTGAAATTGGTGGGCTTGTTTAAAAGGCTCCAGAGATCTGCCACTCTCTTTCCACTACATAAGGCTACAGCAAGAAGTGCCATCTACAGGCCAAGAGACCAGTTCTCTGTCAACACCAACCTGCCCTTTGAAGTCCCAGCCACCAAAACCGTGAGGAAGACACTTCTGCTCTTTATAAATTACCCAGCCCATGGCAGTTTTTATAGCAGCCCACACATCCCAAGACAGTCACCAGACTCAACAGTCTATGCTTCCCTGAAAATTGCAGTTCATGAGTGGCGATATGGTGAGGCAGTGCTCTTGGTTGGGAGAGATGTACATACACTTGTGTTCCAATCCTAACCCTGCAAACTTGAACAACAGCAAAACGATTGCGAACATTTCCAAGGTTGGTTTCCATTTATAAACAAGGATCATAATAGGAACCCCTCCCATCAGTTGTAAAAATTCAGCTAAATTATCTGGCGCTCAGTATATTAGTAACTTCCCTAGGAAAGACAAAGTGGGGCTCCTCAGCAGTTTGACAACACTGGGCCTTTCCTGGAGGGATCCAGTGATGAATTAGATGCTGTGTTTTGTTTCCTTTTGATTTGTTTTTATAAGGATGTGAGAACTTAAAGCAAGCTCCAATTCTTTCAATAAAGAATAATCCCTACGGGGAAACATTGGCAGTTTTTGGGTGTTGGGAAGCCCTGTCTGTATAGTTTTGAAGCAGAAACCTGCTCTGTGGACTGACCAGCCCCAGAATCCCCAATAACCTTCCCCATCAGGTGATGGGGTGTCAGTCTTGTTGCTGGGCACACAGACTGCTATGAATGAAAACCACTGCCAAAGACCTTTTCACTAGAAAGGGGCGGGGGACAAACCACCCTTCACAGTTCTCAGATGCCACAGAAGGAGCAGCACAGAGTATACTTTCCCTAAGATAACAGAAGAAACGGAAGAGGTGAGCGGCCCATTGAATGGCTCCGTGTACAGATAGAGTGCACTAGGAATGTAGAGGGGGGCTCCAGGATGGGGAGGGAACCAAAAGGAAGCGTTCTACAACCGAGAAAGCAGAGGTGAGGGGAAAGGTGGAATTCTAGCTACACCACTAAGCTAACAGTCACTCTGAGACAACCTTCTCCCTTGTCCAAGAGTGGGATGCTGTCTGTTCTTCGCATCAGTTCCTGCTGTCGAGTAAGGAAAGTGCATGGTTCCTAACTGGGAGAAAGCAGTGCCACAAGGCTTTGAACACATGAATATGTGCTCCAACCTACTGATGCATCTTTGAACTCTGATTTCACTTCTCAGGAGCCCAATTTCATTACAGGCAAGTATGCTGTGCTGCAGAGAGGGAAATAATAAAATTATACCCTCTTTGTTTGGACTTCAATGGCATCATGAAGCACAGAAACTTTCCATGATATCACTTCCTCCTAATGTGAATATTTACTGCCTGGATCCCTTGAGTAATATCTTCTTTCTTTCACACTCTGTCCAATTTCAGGTTTCAATTTCAGTAATTTTATTGACATGACAACATACACAAATGCCGCTGGAGTTAATCCAGCAATGCTCTATGTCTGGGGCCCATTTTATATCCTCTCTGTCTTTTCTATTATTCTGCATCTCTCATTTGGCAATAGGCTGTCAGGGGATAGGATGGTTATCTGACTGTCCTTATTTTCCTTAGAAATTATGGGAAATTTCCCTTCACTTTTTAGATAGCAGTCTATTGCACTTTAAGGCAGGCTGATAAAAGAATGTGATCTGTTTTCTTTATGCTTTATCCGCAGGAGGCTTCTCGCCCCTCTTTCTGGCTCCCCTGATATCAAAGCCTGTCTCATGGAAGTTTCAAATCATCTCATGCCTGTTGTTGTTTTTGCCTTGGTATTTGAGAGTGCTAGAATTGTAGATTTTAAAACTATTGAAGGTTTGAAGGATATGTTGGTTTCTTTAGCTTCAAGCACAAATTACTATAAGCTGAGTATCTTAAAGAACTGTATTGTCTCCTGGTCTTGAGATCAGAAACCCCAAGACAAGGTGTTACCAAAGGTCTCAGAGAGAACCCTTAACTCTTCCTGATGGAGATTCATCCTGGGTACCCTTGCCTTGTGGGTGTGCATCACTCCCAACTCTGCCACCATGGTCTAGCAGTCTCCTCCCTGTATCTGTATCGAAATTTCTTTCTTTAAATGAAGACTAGTCATTGGCTCAAGTCTCATCAAGTATGACTTTCTCCCAACTTGACCACATCTGTAAAGACTATTTTCAAATAAGGTCACAATCACGTTTACTGGGGTTTGAGTTTAAATACATCCTTTAGCCCAGTGGTTCTCATCCTTTCCACTGCTGTGACCCTTTAATACAGTACCTCATGTTGTGATGACCCCAACCATAAAATTATTTCATTGCTACTTCATAACTGTAATTTTGCTACTATTGTAAATCATAACGTAAATATCTGACATGCAGGATATCTGATATGTGACCTCCAATGGGGTTGTGACCCACAGGCTGAGAACTACTACTTAGTAGAACATGGTTCAACCCACAAGGGAATGTTTCATGGAAATGAGGCAACATGTTAATGAGACCCTTGGGTAGTTTTTGGCTAGAACATCAGAGTGTCATGGTCACACTCTGTGGTTTACAGTCTGGAGTTTGTAGCCTTCTTAAAAGATGTTTAAGTCTGGAAGTGAACAACCTCCTAAACAGAAAGAAATCTGATTTTCCTATCTAAATTTTGGGTTGGCATCTAAAAACATAGAAGCTGAGACAGTATAAACATAGGTATTAATCAAGTCCTGACAGCCATGTAACTCACTTCAGTCCACCTCTCCTCCCTCATACAAATGCAAGTACCAGGAAAATACAAGAAAATCGGAAGTTATCACATACCATAGCAGTACAATGCCCCCTTCTACCCTTTTCAGCAGCAGGGCTGGTCTTGACATGTCTTCTGTGTGCACAATGCACAGAACAGCAATCCCTATGTCAGTAGCTCTAATGGCTCAGAAGAGACAGCTTCTTCAACGTGACAGTCAAGGGGAAGGTACCGCTAATGAGCACCTCTATGCGAGGCATACCTAGAGACTGCATCTCGCCCACTTAGATGGAATGATCATAAGATGTCACTTTAGTACCACCTCAGTGACAGTAGCAAAGCCCCCTGGCCCGGATACATTCCCACATCTTCTATGTCCATATGACCATCTCTCTTTTTCTCTCAAGTCCCTCAATTTCTGGCCTCCTCCAGTCTTCATAATTTTGCATCTGGACTATTGGAGTAGTCTTTCAATTGGTGACTTGTCATGGGCCTTGTCCCTTCCAATCCAGTTGCCACAAAGCTGTGAGTTCTTTCTAAAGTCCCAGCTTCCCAGTACCCAGAACCTGTCATAGCTCCTGAAGATGTTACCCTAACTTTGAGTGCATCTGAATCTCCCAGAGAAATTGTTAAAGCTAAGATTTCTAGCTACAGCTCCAGGGTTCACTGTTCACTTGCTGGAGTCAGTGTTGGAGTTCTAACAAGCTCTTTGATGCTGTGATATCACCAGTCCTCAGACACTTTGGGAACCACTGGCCTGTCTTCAAATAATTTACAGCAATTACGGACTGACTGTAGCTGTTTCTCCAGCTTCTTTCCTTTCACTCTACCAGCTGATGTTTGAACTCCAGCAGAATGATGTACATGCATTTCCTGGTAGACACAATGTTTTCCCCAGAACTGTCATATCCCATTCTTCCTATTTGCCCACTTGATGCATCTTGAAAACCTTGCTCGGGCACTGCTGCCTTGTTGATATCTACAGTGACGTCTCCATTTACATTTATTCATCAGATGATTTATACATGATTCCAATACTTACATAATTCCATGGGCCCTTCAGTCCCTCCCTAACAAGACTACAGTGTCTTTTAATTTACTTTTATCTTATTTTTGCAAGTATTGGGTTTTGACTGTAGGACCTCATGCCTAATTGGCAAGTGCTCTACCACTTACCTATAGCTACAATGATTAGACCAAAAGATTCTGAAGTGCTAGAATCCTGCCCTTTGGGTTGTTTCTCCTGATACCCTATCAGTGTTTTTACTTTTTCACGTAACTAGAAATATTTGTTGAAGAATTCTGCACAATTAAGAATCTATACTGTCTTTTTGTGCCTTGTAAATCCTTATTTTCCCCACAATAAAGAACTCAGGAAACCATCATTATTCAAACTTGGAGGATGAAAAGATGCATATCAGAAACTGTCTATGTTTGGATTTTCCATTCCCAATACTCAGATCAATTAAGAGTAAAAGGAAATTAAATTGTGTGTGTGTATGTGTGTGTGTGTGTGTATAGTGAGTGCATTGCACAAGCATGTCTGTACTGAAATATTTAGCAATAAGCAGAAATGCACAAACAAAGTAAGCCACCATGGAGTTGAAAAGCACAGGACAGTGAAAAAGAGCACATCAATTGAGATGGGATGTCTACCATAGGAAGGGCCTCTGTAGATCACAGTGACCCATTACTATCTCTTAACATGTCAGAGAAAACTAGCCAGAGTTGCCCCTCAAGGAAGACTATTCAAATTAGGAGGTGGGGACATCAAGAAACCTCCCCCATGTCATGATGACATGAAAGCTGAGCAAAAACAAGAGGGGAACCACAGTGGGAATGCTTGGGTTCTGTATATGTGTATACAACTGGGAGTCACTCTGGTCTATAGATTCACTCCATCACTTCTGCTGCTATCCCTGGTAAGTCCCATATGGGTAATTTTCATGGGTATGGCCTTATTTCTTTGGCTTTCTGTCAATTAGTCCTCAATCATGCAATTAAGTCTTCAAGCATGGAACAATACGGGGCTGACAAAAATGAGCACTTACGATGTTCAGGGCACTAGAAGGCTGTGGCATTGAACTATGTGCCATTGAGTGCCTGTTGCTTGGGAAGCTTTCATTTTTCTGGGGCCTGCCTGCAGGGAAAGAAGATGAAAGGGGAGGCTGCATTGTTCTAGTTCAGAAACAGAAAAGTGTGTGTTACACTCAGTTCAGTATTGAGACAGAAATAATTATGTAACAGGAATAATATAAATCCAGGGACTGATAGTGGGGTTCAAGTTGAAGATCAGAAAAGCAAAGCAGCCAGCCACTAGCTCTTATCCTACCTCAGACTAAAATGGGTGATCCTGTCTCCACCAATTCTCAGAATGCAATGCAGACTGCACTGCTCTTCACCAATCCTCAGACTACAATCCTCTGAGTTTCTGTCTCTTCCTCCTTATATTCCTCTCTCTGCCCAGTCATATTACTCCTATCTGCACCTCCCTAGTGCTAGGATTAAAGGCATGTCATCTCAAGTGCTGGGATCACCTTTGTGTGAGCTCTTTCTCTTTTAGACCGGATCAATTTCATGTAGTGCAATATACCCTTGAACTAACGGAGATCTGTCTGCCTCTGTCTCCTGAGTCCTGGGATTAAAGATGTGTACCACCACCACCTGGCCTCTATTGCTAGCTAGTATGGATGCTGGAATTAAAGGTGTGTAACACCACTGTCTGGCTCTATAGTTGTGGTCAGCTTTGCATTTTGATCTCCAGTAGCTTTATTAAATCGTAAATAATGTATCTCCACATAATTATGCATTTTTCAACCCAGCTTTGTCAAAGGCAGATTTCACTAGCTACCAATACACAACTCTGCCTTACCTGTGAGAGGCTAAGATGGTAGCTCAATAGTCATTTTAGAGTCTGTCATAGCTAAAAAAAAATAAGGGAAACATGAACTAGCAGAAATCAGGCAACACCTTTTGAATGGTCTTGGGAATACAGAAATGATCAGGGAAAACTGTGAGGAAGCAAAGCCTGAGAGGGCACAGGAATGCTGTGCAAAGCATCTTTTAGGCTCACAGACAATGGTGGTACAGCAGTCCCCAGGCACTGATGCCAGCTCAGACCCCAGGTTCCTCCAAGCCTGGGATTTTCTCTTTTTACAGAAAACAATGAACCTAGCAGGGGCTGGGTCACTGTACAAAAAGGTCTACAGAATATTCACCATATAGACATGAAGTTGCACTATTAAATATTTTTGATCTGGTGTGTTTTTCTGTTTAAAGTACAGAGTCTGAAACTGCACTAAACAGAGTGAGAGGCTTTGGCTTCCCATTCCAGCCTCTAAAATGAGCCTGGTTCCTCATTCTATAGTCTGAACAATACTCAGATCAACTGTCATCCCATCGTGGCACAAACTAGCCTACAATGACTCTGATAATTTCAGTCGTTTTGGAAAATCCCTGTAGATCAGTAAATCCCAGTTTCTACTTTGTCCTTCCCACTTATTATAGCAATGATATCTTCTTGCCTTGTATTCCTAACTCCTGTGACCTGTTCTTATCCTAGAACCCCTTCGACACCAGAGATTCCAGGATCATGGGCCGTATCTCCCATAATTAACCCAATTCTTCAAAGGCAGCCCCACCAAGTTTCTTAAGACATCCATGTCTCTTTAACCTATGCTTTATTTATCTTTATTAAATGAAAGGGTACATGCAGGACACTCCAGGGAAACAGACTCAAGATGAATATTGTTTCATGTATAATGGGTATATCCTAACAATACCATCACTCTGAGCACCATGACTCAGTCCCTAAATACTGAACTGATTTCTCTACCTCAGTAATGTAGGTCAGAGATTCCCAAGGAACTTTACAGGGTTGCAAACTAGTTGTTTAGAGGGCTTGCTAAAATATAAATTTCTGGGATCCACTCTGAAATGTCTCATTCAACAGAAGATTAGTATTTTCCTGGGTGACTCTGATACTACACTTTAAAAGTCATCACACATTGTAGTCTATCTTTACACACAAGCTGTAAAGGGTCATCATAGCATGACATTAGACCAATGCCAAATACAAGCTCCCATGAATCTAAATTCATGTGTGCATGCATCAACATCAAATTCTTTCCTGGCAAGCAGTGCACTATTCTGTGGTTCAACGCCCACAAGAACCATTTGTTGTGGGATAATCTTTTTGTACACTGTGAAGATGTGTCACTTGGATTAGTTTAATAAAAAGCTGAACAGCCAGTAGCTAGGCAGGATTATCAAGGCAGAGAGGACACTGAGAAGAAGAAGGCAGAGACTCTGAGAGTTGGGGAACAAGCAAGACATGCTGGAGGTAACAACTGCAAGCCACCATGACAGCACATTGATTAATAGAAATTGGTTAATTTAAATCATAAGTGCTGGTGAGAAATAAGTCTAAGATATCAACCAAGCTTTCATAATTAATAACAAGTCTCTGTGTCATTACTGGGTAGCCAGCAGTCCTAATGTAAAAGTCTGAACACAACCATTCACACAGGTTCTCTGGTCTCTGAAAACCCTTCAGGCTCTATGCTATTTTCCCCATAACAGGACTGGTTTTCTCTCCTGAGGCAATATTTTCTGGCCTTCATCACTGGCCTAGATTAACAAGGGGGAGGTGAGGGAATATTTTATGACACCTTATGGGGTGGCTACCTTAAGTGAGGTCATTGCATGGTCTCCAAGCAAGAAGAGCCTGCTATCATCTGCTCCAACAAAGGGATGAGGATCCTTTGCCATTCTGGAAATTCCACAGAAGACTGTGGCCTCAAGATCTCCTGGTTCCTTCAGTCAAATTGCTCTATCCCACACTTTAGGGTTCCACTGGCTTCCTGCTCAAGCCATGGCCATGGCATGAGATACTCACCCAGTCACATACCCCTCTCCTTTGCAGCTCTGAGGGACACGATGACAACTGGATGCTTCCCAGACCCCAGCAGGCCTGTGTGGCTTCAGAAAACATTTCTGGTTTCTACATGGAATTTGGCTGATTTGAAATGGTCATTTTAAAGGTTCTAATAGATGTTTTTAAAACCTGTTTCCCTTGTATTTCCTAGAATGTAATTATCAGATATCATAACAAATACTTTCTGCCCAGATACCATCTGGGTGTGTCCTACTGTGACCAGCCTTAGGGTATAGCCCTATAAAATCCACTAGATTTCATAAGTGCTTGCTCAGCTAGGGCAAGAGACAAAGAGGCACAGAGGAGATAGATAGCAGAAAATTCAGTACAAAGAGCATGAAGAGCAAAACTGCCCCATACTTGCTACTAGCCATAAAGGGAAGAGAAAATTGGAATTTATAAAGCAAATTAATACATTCATAACACGTCATTTGGTACTAAGTATTGTACATTGGCCCCTGGAGAAAAAAAAAGGGGGGAAGATTTAAAATGTAATCTTTTCTTGAATCACATTTAAGGAATGTTAGCCATCTGATGCCATTGAAAAGAATACAGCATTAAGAATCTTGGATTGCCCATTACAAAATGTGTTCTTTTAGGCAAACCATGTTTTCTTTGAGGGTGAAGTTTTCTGATGAGCTGGAGTAATCATAGGCACACTTTAAAAATTCCCCATTATTTAGGCACCACTGCCCTCTCTTATCTGATGTTTACATATTTAAAACCATCATCTAATGTATGTTGTTTATGCTTTGCTGTTTCAGACAGATAAATCTGGTCCACATCACTTTATCTTGGCCCCTTTGGATTCTTCTAAAGTGTTAGCAATAATATTGTCAAAGCTCATATCCCAGTTCCAGGACTCAGGTGGCGAGTAGGAGTAGAGGGTGGAGAAGATGAGGAGGAGTTCTGTGAAGGGATACTATCTGGACATGGCATGGCTGTTACAAATATGAACTCACAGGAACCACTGCTACCTGCACTAAGCCAAGCCAGGCGAAATTTCCAGCAGGAAGCAGGAAGAGGCTCCTGATGCCCTTCATCTAGCTGTGGAGCTAGTGATATTTTATGGTTGCCTGAGGTAGGGTCACTTTTCTTTGCGGGAGGGTGGGGTGGGGGGCAGCCATTGGTAGATTGCCCATGTCTTATTGGCTGACCCCACATACATGTATGTATGGGTAGCACTTTTTTAAATTGTGGAGCTGTGAAGGAGATATGGTATATGTTGGGGGTGAGAAATCTAGAGGGAAGGAATGAATGATAGATGTGACTAAGATACATTGTATATATGTTTGAAATTTTCAAAAGAAAGCTTCTAAAAATATGCTGACAGAGAGGGAGTCCCTGAGCACAGTTGTCCCTCCTCTTTATCTGGGTTCCCCAGGGTAGAGCAGAATCTGCTGCTTCCCCATTTCCTCTCTGCTAAGGTTGTATTTCCACCAGCAGTGTGTTCTCTGTCACTGCTCTTGGAGGTACCATTGTATCCATCTCTCCTCCTCTGGACCTGAGGATGTCAGCTATGTCAGGTAGAATCCCCCTTCACTACTCCATCAGAAAGTACCACTGATATGTATCAGAGTCTAGATGCTGCCAAAATGCCAGCTGCGAGTGACGGGGCCATTCTCTACCCAACACCTGCTTTAGGGGAAGTAACTGCTTATGCTCCAGTATCTGTCAAACTGTTTAGAGTACTGGCTCTTTCAGGTTTACTTTTGGCCTCCTGATGCTCGTGGAGTAAGAACACACATTGTCTCTGCCCTGCTCACTGCTGCATCTACACACCACACTGTGATTGCTACATATTAATGTCTCAGTAAAAGTGTTTTAGATGAATGGCTGAGTCCAGTGAGTGCTGGTCCAGGAGAAAACATGATGCCTGTCTGCCAACAAACAGGGCTTTTGTTCTGGACACATGGACTGTGCCTGGCTCCTTCTCCCTCTGGGGTGTGTTCACACAGGATGCTCGTCGATCTCCATTAAACATAGCTATCTGGCTGAAGAGCTCATCCAATTCACCAGTCATGCCAAGATATAGCTGGAAGTTCAACTACACCATCAGGCAGGAGGCCAAGAAGTCATTGCTATCCTATTTCCCATCTTAAATAATGCCCCGCATTATCCAGCCAAGCTTGCCAGGCTATGTTAAACAATATGCAGCAGGTGATCACTGCATAGTCCAAAGAACACAATGCTCACAGAACAGAGAACCCCAAACTGGCTCATAAAGTCTACCATGCTAGTACTTCTCTTTCTTCCAAGTCCATCCCTTGTTGATGCAGAAAAGTCAAAATTCTAATAAACTTAATTTCCTACCTCCTGTTGTCATAGGAATGATTCCAAAATGCCTACAGATGTATCTTTCACCACTTGCTTTTCTTTCCACTCCACTGCAGGCACAGTCATCTTGGAATTTCTTCCTTAAGAGCTGGAACCTGCTCTGCCTTCCCTTGGAGATAAGGAAACGCATTCAGCCTTTTCACCCAGTATCTTGTATGTTTTGTTTCCTCAAAAGTCCAGAGAATTGCAGAAAAATGACTCAGTCATCAAGAGCCCTTGTGTCTTAGGTTTCTATTGCTCTGCTAAAATACCATGACCATAGACAACTTGCGGAGGTTAGGGGTTATTTCATCCTCCAGCTTGTAGTCCATCATCCGAGGAAGTCAGGGCAGAAATTCAAGGAAGCAACTGAAGTAGAAGTCATGGAGGGGTCCTGCTTACCACTTTCCCTTTGTGGCTTGTTTAGCCTTCTTTCGTGTAGCACTCAGAATCACCAGCCAAGGAATGATTCTGTCCACAGAAAAGTGGACACTCCTACATCAATTGTTTACCAAGAAAATGCATGGTAGGCTTGATAATAGCTTAATCTGTAGGGGCTCTGTCCCAATTAAGGGTCCGTCTTCCCAAATGACTCCAGTTTGTATGTCAAAATGACCTAAAACCAGCCAGCACAACGTGTTCCACAATCATGAGGACCACAATTCAGATCCTAACACCCAAATAATAAGCCATACATTGCTCAAATTGCTTTAAAACCCTCTGATGGTGACAAAGGCAGGCAGGATATCTGGGACTTGCTGGCTTCCATATTAGTAGAGAAGAGACCTGGGTTCAGAAAGAGAGGGACAGAAGAAAACTGATGGAAGAGGACACCTGACACCTGTCTTCCTCTGGCTTCTGTGTGCAAGCCAGGAACATCCACCAGAAAGCACATGCACATATACATACACTCATACAGGCAATAAATAAACTTTCAAAAGAAGTCCAGAGGATCAGGAAATCATGCAAATGCAACATTTCACCAATTCTATCCCCAAATACTATAAAATACAAGTAAATCCCATCATAAATATGCTATTGCCATAGTTGACAAATTAATCCCCAACACCCATAGGCAATAACATTTCCCAAGGAAGAATGATAGTGTCTTCAGGAAACAATGCATCTGCCACAATTGAGAATTGGATTATTAACACTACTCCGCAGGTCTCAGCACAGGCTAATCCCTGTCTCATCACAATCTTGGAAATGACCCACTGACTATGAACAAAGTCTGCAGAGAGCATTTGGGTCATCCATTGATGAACTAATTGTTGCCTGGTGCTCTGACCATGCTAAGGATGGAGATGTTCCTAGAGGCATCTTCTCTTGGGGTGGATGATGAGATGGGCATCATTCGTGTGGGCTTTAAGTCCTTGAATTTCTTGATATGCCCCTCCTAC
The DNA here is from genome assembly GCF_017639785.1 of Mesocricetus auratus. NCBI lineage: Eukaryota > Metazoa > Chordata > Mammalia > Rodentia > Cricetidae > Mesocricetus > Mesocricetus auratus. Next base: position 39,909,720 of record NW_024429267.1, on the reverse strand, counting down.
CACTGAATCTGCTCCTTATAATGCAGGTTGCAGGGATGTAACACCCAAACACCATCAAGAGATCTAAACAGCCAGCAGCTTTTGCAGTTCAGAGCTCATCTGTTTTTACTGGAGGCCATCACTATTGGCTTCCACCTTGTACACTCACACTTGAGGCCACATTGAGCATCTCAAGTTACCGTGACACATGGAACATAGCTGTGTGAGAAGTTACTAGAACAATTTATCCTAACTTCTACTGCAGAGGTCTATCGCTGCCAGGGAGGAAGCTGTTTCCCTTTGCTGAGCTGAAGCAGGTCAGTATCTCTGTGTCTACTGCAGTAGTGCTCTCAGCTGGTGAGACATCTAGTATGAAATGCACATCTCTGGGCAGTGGGAGATATAGGGGAAAAAGCAGGCTTCTGTAACCATTCGATGATTCCACTTGACCCCAGGCTTAGAGGAGGTAGTTCAAAGAAACACCTGAAAAGTCCCATAGCCTGCAGGGAAAACCACTTCCAGTAATAACCACAGAAAGTAGATATGCTAGTGGCTTAACATTGAATTTTAGAAATCAAAAATGTTGGGGTTTAAATATCAGCAAACACTCCCTGTGGGACTTTGAAAAACTGACAGTTAAACCTTCCAAGGTTCTCTCCTCACCTGTAAAGTTCACATGCTAGAACCTCTTGCCCAAATCAGAAATTTAGCATGATGAATCACATAGAGCATCTGGCATGGATGCTACTTAATAGTATTTGTGTTCAACAAGTCACTAAGCAGAACAGGGGACACAGATTAAAACAGAGCTGGGCTTACACTCCATGCACAGTCTTTACCGTAACCAGTAGGTCACGTGTCTTTGGATCTCAGTTTCTCATCTGTGCAAAGAGAATTGCTTCAGAGCATTGGAGGACTCAGTGAGCAAATGCCTGGCATGAGAGATATATGAAAGTAAGCATAACAAACACTGAAGCTTCCCTTTTCTGGTTCCTGGGGATGTGTCTTTGGATCAGGACCCAACTTCACAGCCTGGTCTCTGCCTCTTTTTTGTAGACAAACCTTGGCCTGTGGATCTTTACAGCTCCCCTTCTCACCAGCTCCTCCTCACCAGCTCATCCTCTCACCAGCTCCTCCTCCTCATCAGCTACTCCTCCCACCAGTTACTCCTCCTCAATAGCTACTTCTCCTCAACAGCTCCTCCTCCTCACCAGCTCATCCTCTCACCAGCTCCTCCTCCTCACCAGCTCATCCTCTCACCAGCTCCTCCTCCTCATCAGCTACTCCTCCCACCAGTTACTCCTCCTCAATAGCTACTCCTCCTCAACAGCTCCTCCTCCTCACCAGCTCATCCTCTCACCAGCTCCTCCTCATCACCAGCTCATCCTCTCACCAGCTCCTCCTCCTCATCAGCTACTCCTCCCACCAGTTACTCCTCCTCAATAGCTACTCCTCCTCAACAGCTCCTTCTCCTCAACAGCTCCTCCTCCTCACCAGCTCATCCTCTCACCAGCTCATCCTCTCACCAGCTCCTCCTCCTCATCAGCTACTCCTCCCACCAGTTATTCCTCCCCAATAGCTACTCCTCCTCAACAGCTCCTTCTCCTCAACAGCTACTCCTCACCAGCTCATCCTCTTACCACCTCCTTTTCTAGGTCTGAATTTGTCCTCCCTGCTTTCTCCCTTTTCTAAATTTTCTATCTCATTTTTTTAAGTTTTACAGTTACAGAAAAATTACAGAAACCCTGCAGAGTTCCCACATAAGCCACATCTGACTTCCAATATAAGAACTTAACAGTCATAGGGTATATCTGTCACGAGTAAACCATGCTGACACCTGACCGTGCTCAGCTACAGCAAGGTTGCATACTTTCATTTTGTCATCGGTTCTGAATATTACCCAGGATGCCATGTTTCATGTAGACAACAGGTCTCTTAAGATTCCTCTAGGAATGAGTTTCTTGGACTACCCTTGTTTCTGATAGTCTTAGTTTTAAAACTTGAGGCATCCTGGTCAAGTATTTTTCTAGAATATACTTTAGTTTTAGGGTGTCTGATGTTTTCCTTGTGATCAGACTAGGGCTGTGGTATTTGCCTGTTTTGTTGTATTTGTAGTGGGGACGACCTCAATGGAGGTAGAGTACCATATCTGCCATATTGTATCAAGACTACAAGGTTTCAAATAGCTTTTATTACCAACGTTAACATGGGTCATGTGCCTGGAGTTCTGCTTGTAGAATTCTTGACCACAAGGTCATCCTTTTAGGTCTTTCCATTCTGTGTTTTTTTTTGGGGGGGAAGAAAATAACTATATGCACACTCAAAAAGTAGGGAACTATGCTTTGCCTCATTAACGGTAATTATGTAAGTGATTTGGAGAGGGTTTTTTGGTTTTGTTTGTTTGTTTGGTTGGCTTTTCGAGACAGGGCTTCTCTGTATTGTTTTGGAGGCTGTCCCGGCATTCGCTCTGTAGGCCAGGTTGGCCTTGAACTCACAGAGATCCACCTGCCTCTGCCTCCTGAGTGCTGGGATTAAAGGCGTGTGCCACCACCGACTGGCTTGATTTGGAGTTCTTACACACAGGAGGCACTTTTCTTTCCACCACTCATTTAGTCACTTTTTTGCGTCAGCACTGAGGGGTGTTTGTTTTGTGCACGCTGATACAATTCAGCGCCACGTGGATTCCTCACATTATTCCTTCTTGCTTTAGCCACTGGGTGTTCTTGTAGCTGATCCTGTGGTCCTAACTGTGTCATTGTGTATTTTTGAACACTTCTCTAACTTTTGGCATTATCTGATGCTCCAGGATCATCCTGTATGCTCCCTTCCCCCACAATAAATCATGTCTCCAGGATCACTGAACCTTTCTATGAGAGACTATATCTGAAACAAGGATCTGGCTCGAGGTGTGTGCACTGTGACTAGAATACTAATGGAGCTGAACCTCTTCAGCTGACAGAGGAGAAAATATATGTGCTGCTTGCCCATTGATATATATGTATCTACAAAGATTTTACATGTATCCATCTGCATCTATATTAAGTGAAATATGAGTTCATAGATCAATGTCTCCTACTCTGCTAGCACCGTCTGGATTCTTCTAACTTCCATTCCTTGTCTGTCTATAATCTTCTACATCATCCAGGGAAATCCAGTTCCCAATGTCTACTCATTTAGTTCCTCAGTTGTAGTACACATGGACAATAGCTCCTGAACTGTTAATCTGTACCACCATGGGAAATACACACTCCAAGCTATAGTAGTATTTGTGCACAGTTCCTTAGGCTTTGGTCTATAGTTCTCTCTCATTTCTAATGTTCCCAAGATGAACATCTTTCCCTTTATGCCCTTAGCAAGGCTTTGTTCATCTGGGATAATGGTACATGCCCAGTCTCAGGGGGTAGAAGCAAGTAGTTCTGTGTGAGTTCAAGGCCAGCCTGATCCACATGGAGAGTTTCAGGATAGCCAGAACTACATAAAGACCGTGTTTACCGTGTTTAAAATGTTTTAAAGGCTTTTTCATACATTTGTAATATAGTTAGAACCTTTTATCCAGTCTTCATTCAGTCCTAGAACCATCCTAAATGGTTGTTTACATGAGTGTGTGCTATGGCCCACTCACTGTGCTATGATGTTCTATGGATCTTGACAAATGTGTGATGCATGCACACACTATTACATCATCATACAAAATAGCTCAATCACCTCAAAATAATCCATGAGCTGCACCTGCTCAGACCTTCGTTTCTCTTCCCCCGACAGCACAGAGTCTGCTCACTGATTCCACAGCTTTGTCTTTTTTCAGAACATGATAGAATTGGAACTGAACATATGCTTTCCAACAGGCATCTTCCATTTGACGATATGCATTTAAAGTTCCCCCATGTCTGTCTGTGGCTTTATAGCTCGTTCCTTTTACATTACTGAATGGTATTCCTGTGTGTGGAAGCGCTGTAGGTTCTTGATTCTTTCACCTATGGAAAAATCATCTTGGTTGCTTCCGGTATGTGACAATTAAGAATAAAAGCACAGTGAATTTTTGTGTGAATTTTCTGCTTCAAATCAGTAGGATAAAAGCCCGAGTACAGTTACTGGGCGATACGACAAGGCTGTTTAGCCTTGCTCAGAGCTGCCAAGTTGTTTTGAATATGACTGTACCACTTTGCATCCCTACCATCAGTGAATAATCTAGGTTCCACATCCCCACCAAACATTACCTTCAGCATTTTGGGTGTTAGCCATCCTAAGAGGTATGCAGAGACATCTTGTTTTTGCTTTAATTTGAAATCCCCTAGCAACAAATGATGTAAGCATTTTCAATTTTTTATTTGCCATCTGTATCTCTTCTTTGGTGAGTATCTGTTCCGAACTTCTGCTCCTCTTTAATTGCCTTATTTTTAGGAGCCGCTTTCGAAGAGTTATGTGTAGAGTTTACACAAAAGTCTTTTATCAGACACATCTCTTATAAATATTTTCTTTCAATTGTTGACTTTCAATAGTGTATTTTACAGAAATGAAATTTTTGGTTTATTCATTTGTATGTTTATATGTGCAGTTGTTGAGGAGTGCACGTGTATGCATGCATGTAAAGGTTGGATGTCAGCCTCGGGTGCCATTCATTCCTCAGGAGCTGCCCATCTTGTATTTTTGTTAGTTTGATTTTTGTTTTGTTTTGTTTTGGACACAGAACCTAAGATTGAGGATTAGGCTGGGCGAACACCCAGGTCATCAACACCCAAAGAACTGACAAGTCTGTTCTTCAGTGCTGGGATTACAAGATCACACTACCACACCTGACTTTTTATGTGGATGTGGGGAATTTTATTGGTTACTGTTCCACTGCTATGGTAAAATACCATAACCATGGTAACTTACAGAAAGAAGTACTTGTTTATGTGCATGATTCCAGGGTGTTATAAAAGTCATCACCATCACTATGGGAAAACATGGCATGGGCAGACATGGTGACTGGAGCAGCAAGCTGAGAGTTCACATATTAAACTACAAGCATGCAGCAGAGAGAGTGAACTCATAATAGGTGAGTCTTTAAACTTCCAAAGCCCACCTCCAGTAACATATTCCCTCCATCATGGCCATACCTCCTAAAACCCAAAAATGATACCATCACTTAAATACCAAGTATTCAAATATCTGAGCTTCTGTGTGATATTAGTATTCAAACTAACACAGGGAGTGAATACAGAATCTCATTGTTACTTGGTTATGAAATTAATGTTTTTTAATTCATTTATTAGTTTAATGTGTGTGAGTGCGTGTGTGTGTGTGTGTGTGTGTGTAGGGGGGTGTTTACATGTGAAAGTCAGAGGACAACCTGCAGTACTTAATGCTCCCTTTCTACCATGTCCCAAGAATCAAACTCATGTCACTGGACTTATGATAAGCATTGTAACCCAATGAACCACTTTGCAAGCCTGAAATTTTTTATTTTAATAAAGTCCAGCTTGCCAATTTTCTCTTTCATGATCCCACTTTTGGCATTATACCTGAAAACACATTGCCCAACATAAGGTCACCTGGATATTTCTCCAGTCTCTTCTTTTGAAAGATTCTAGTTTATATTTACATGTAGGTCTGTGCTCCACTTTGAGTACACCTTTGTGAGTGTAAAATATCTGAATGTATGTTCAGTCCTAGACATCATTCTTTATTGAATTTCCATCACTCCCTTGCCAAATATAAGCTTGTTTGTGTGAGATCCCATTTTCAGGCTCTATCCTGTTCCCTCAGGCTATGTGTCTATTCAATTGCCCCACCCACACTGCAGTGCTGTACCATTTTTGTAAATCTTGTAGTCAAGCATTGATAGTCTGTTTTTGTTTCACTTCTGTTGCAGTGATGAAATATCTGGACCAAAAGCAACATATGAAGGAGAGGTTTTATTCAGGTTATAACTCCAGGTTTTGCATCATCCCTTCAGGGGAATCATAGTCACAAGTGTAAGGCAGCTAGTCATACCACATTCATAGTCTAGAGCAGAGAGAAACAAATACACCCAATGATGCCTGCTTGCTTCTTACTTTGCAGCTTTCTCTATCTCTTATAGTTCAGGACCCAACCCAAGGAATAGTTCCACTCACAGGTCTTCCTATATCAATCAATAGTCAGGACAATCCCCCACAGACATCCCATCAGCCAATCTGACCTAGAGAATTCCTCCATTGAGATTCTCCACCCAGGTGATCCTAGGTTGTGCCAAGCTGACATTTAAAATTAAACAGCATAGACCCCAACTTTAGTCTTCGATATTGCATAGATTCTTCTGGGTCTTTTCCTTTTCCATACAAACTTGAGGAACAATTTTTTGGTATCTACAGATTGCTCCACTAGGGTATTGATTGGAATTACATTGAATCTATAGGCAATTTGGGGAAAACTAACATCTTAAATGTGTTGTGTCTCAATCCATAAATACAACACACACACACACACACACACACACACACACACACACACACATACACACACATATGTATATTACAGACTCTGTACATACAGTGTTATAGTAACTAATGCATTTTTTGGAAGAGTATCTCAATAAGTGGTCAGTTTTCTAGTTCATTTCTACTTGTACATTGGGAGATATAGTATGGAAAATTACTACTTTAGAATATTTATAAATAATAGTTGTTGAAAACATTCATTTCTGGAGTTTCTTAATCCTTTTGAATGTTAATAGACTTCTTTGTCTCCTTATGTTTGTACATCTGTTCTTGTATTTCTCCAATAGACAAGATTCCTGGGGAGATATTACAAAGACCTAATAAGAGAAAGGAGTCGCATCTCTTCCTTCCGGAATGAGGCTAACAAGGATGCTCACAGACTATTAAGTGGAAGATGTTCCTTCCATCTCTAGGTTGCTGGAACTTTTTATCATGGATGGGAGTTGAATTTTTTCCTCTATCATTTGATAGTCATATGATTTTTATTCCCTACCCTTTAGATATAATTGATTAATTTCTTACTATTGACTGAGCCTTGAATTCTCATTAAAGTGAGAAAAATCCCATTTGGTCATGGTGTAACTCCTTTTACACATTACTGACTGATTTGATCATATTTTGTTAAGAACTTTTGCACTTGTATTTTTGAGAAATAGTCCATGTTTTTTTACTTTCTTATACTCTCCTATCTGGTATTGGTACAAAGGTAACGTTTGCTGGCTGATTAAGTGAGGTAAGAAATGTTACTTCCAGTTACTTTTCTGGAAGCAATTGTGGAGAATTTGTATCATTCCTTCCTAAAATATTAGATAATATTCACCAATAAAATCACCTAAATCTGTTTTCTCTTTTGGAAGTCATTATGTATTGAGTCAATTTTCTTAATAGATGTTAACCTGTTAATATTATTTCATGTGTATTTGAACAACTCTGTCTTTGAATCATGATACATGATACAGTCTGAATGTGTGTCTCAAAATTAATAGGTTGTAACCCAATCCCAGTGTATAGTGTTGAGAGGTGGACACTTGTGGGGGTTTCTTAGACTTTGAATATGGAATCCTCAAAACACCATGAGAGAGCAGCCACACCTCTACTGATCTTTTATATATGAGATCACAGAGTTCATCCCATTTAGGCTCCTCCTCCTTCTGCCGTGTAAGGGCATGTCTTTGTAGCCTCCATAACTGTGAGAAATCAAATTTCTGTTCTTCATAGATTACTGGATAACAGATATTATGTTTTATCAGCACAAAACAGACTAAAACAAGTGACTTGTTTTATCTAAATTATTGCATTTGTAGGTATAAGGCAGTATCCAGTAGTCATTTATTAACTTCCAGTGTCTACAATGTCAGGATTGGGGATAGTTTAACTGCATTTGCAAAGAATGAATTCACTGGACAGAAAATTCTACACTTGGTAGAATTTTTCTCTGAACACTAAATATTCCACTTTCTTCTCATATGCAGGGTTTCTGACAGGCAGTCCACTGCAATTTTTATCCTTTAAGCTTTGCAGTGGTTTCATGGTTTTGTGTTGTTTTCAGCTTACTTTGAGATTTTTGTTTTTTCCTTTTGTTTCCTGGTGTTTTCTCAGCCCATTAGATGTAAGGTTTGGCTTGGTCAATGTAATTAATTCTGCAAAGTTCACAGTTATAATTACATGAAATATTTATTTTTCTCCCCTGTTTTTCAATTTTATTAATACTATTCTTTTTTATTCTATCTCACAGTATTAGATATTTCATTCTGTATACATTATTTTTCCTTTATACATCTCAGTTTGAGGAGTTCCTACTGACGTGCCTTCAGTGCCACTGATTTTTTCTTCACCATGCTGAGTCCAGACTACCTCTTGAAGCAATTCTCCACTTCTCCATTCTTTTGATCTCTAGGATTTCCCTTTGATTTCTTTTAGTGTTTCCATCTCTTTGTTTAATTACCTGTCTTTGTACTTGGTCTAATTTTCAGTTAAATGCCCTTAAAATTAATCATAGTTATCTTAAATTATCAGGTATTTCTAGCATCTATACCATGTATGTACTGATGATTATTTTGTGTCTTCGAATTCCACATTTGGCACATTTTGTAATTTTCTTTGTTCAATTGAACAAGGTTATTATATAATAGAAACCAAGGTAAACAGGCCTTTAATGTGAAGATGTATTTTACTGTAGCTAGAAATCTCACTGTTTAATGTTGGTTTAGTTAAAAAGAAATGCCAGGGGTTGTAATTCTACATGTTCCCATGTTTTTTTGTCTCTCTTTTGTCTTAGGGACCTCCTGATACATCTCTTCTCAGTAAGAGTCATGTTCAGTCCAGGATGCTACACCTTACTCTGTAGTCTATCCTTCTTGGCCCATTGATGCTTTAGCCCAGCAAGCACAGTGTGCTGTTATGGACTGTCTTTGGCCCCTCTTCCCTTGACCCCAAGCACAGTGTGCTGTTATGGACTGTCTTTGGCCCCTCTTCCCTTGACCCCAAGCACAGTGTGCTGTTATGGACTGTCTTTGGCCCCTCTTCCCTTGACCCCAAGCACAGTGTGCTGTTATGGACTGTCTTTGGCCCCTCTTCCCTTGACCCCAAGCACAGTGTGCTGTTATGGACTGTCTTTGGCCCCTCTTCCCTTGACCCCAAGCACAGTGTGCTGTTATGGACTGTCTTTGGCCCCTCTTCCCTTGACCCCAAGCACAGTGTGCTGTTATGGACTGTCTTTGGCCCCTCTTCCCTTGACCCCAAGCACAGTGTGCTGTTATGGACTGTCTTTGGCCCCTCTTCCCTTGACCCCAAGCACAGTGTGCTGTTATGGACTGTCTTTGGCCCCTCTTCCCTTGACCCCAAGCACAGTGTGCTGTTATGGACTGTCTTTGGCCCCTCTTCCCTTGACCCCAAGCACAGTGTGCTGTTATGGACTGTCTTTGGCCCCTCTTCCCTTGACCCCAAGGCATACACAGCTCAGCTTCAAATGCTGTCACTTACAAAACCCCACACTTGCCTTGTGATGTCTTGGTCTCACACTTTTCCAATAGGGAAAAAATCTTTTTTGTTTCTAAAGAAAGGTACCATAGCCCAAGGGATATCTCGTTGACCCTTAAAAGCCAGCTTTTCATTCTTTCGTTTCTCTTCACCATAGAGACTTTTCTTATTAATTTAATATGTTTTAATGGTAACTAAGCTAACATCCTAAAAATTATGGAGTCACTTGTCCATTTTCAAATACAAATATCCTTTCCATTCTCCTTTACTGATGGGCCAACATTTCTCCCTTCTCTGCTATACTGTATAGTAGTTAAATACAACTTCTGATGCCAATTTTCTTTTTTGCATGGACTCAATTCAGTCCACTGTAGAACATAATTTAGGAGATACAAATATATATATATACACATACTATATACATACATATTTATACATATATACATACATGTACATACATATATCTATACATACACACATATACACACATACATATATGCACACATATATATACATACATATATACACACACATATGTATACATACATATACATACATACATACATGCATGCATGCGTGCATATATATATATATACATGTTTACCAGTTAAATGTGTATGTGCATAAGGATGCTATATAGTCTCCAGTGGCCTTATCTTTGTTAGCATCAGTTCCACAGACAAGTTGGAATCTTCCAAATGGTTCTTTGTGAACCACATGTATCCTGCCTATCAGGCTCTGAACCACCTCTTCTCTGTCACTTATCTGTTTGACAGCTATGACTTCTCCACCTTTTGATTGAGATGAAATGGAGTAGTCATAGCTACCCCCTTTACTCTGTTGAAAGCACTGGTCACTAAGTTCACTAGCTGTATATCCCTTACAGCTGATTTAATGAGATGAGGAGAGCATAGCACAGTTTTTAATTTTGCTATGCTATTGTATACACAGACACACACACACACACACACACACACACACACACACACACACGCACGCAGAGGGAGAAAGTGACAGAGACAGAGTAATCAACAATGGAGGGTAGGTTGAGATGGGTTCAAGGACAGTCTTCCCTGTACATGAACAACTTGGCCCTTTCCACATTCAGGCTCTGCTGCACCCAGCACCTACACCTATTGTCCTCACCTGGCAACCCCTGGGGCCCAAGTAAGCTTGTATGCAGAAGTCTGAACCCAGCTGTGAGTAAGATCCAAGTTCTGTACTTCTGGGTCATATGCAAATTAGAGGAGAGGGCTTGATTGAAGAACAACCCTCAATTCCTTAGCCTGACACTTTGGAGCCTCTATGCGGATCCTGCTGGGAGCTCTCACAGCTTTTGTTTTTCTTGGTTTTGTTTTTCGGTAAAATCTAAGCTTCTTGAACACAGGGACTAGATTTCTTTCCTAAGTCCTCATTATCTTGTGCCGGCCTGTCATTCACAGCATGTTATTTGGAACGGTTTCCTTGTATTTACACCAACTTTATTTGAATTATATGTTATGATAAAATGGAACTTTATTACGCACTCCCCAGTCCTCTTTCTAGGAATTAGGGAGAAGCAAATTTGGGCCCTAAGCTCTTTCTTGTCAAGTTAATGCAGAATTCTATGCGACAAAATCCAGGCAGGCAAAGGGTTAGCATAATAAGGTCATGGTATTAAGTGACAAGAAGTGTAACCAAATTTAGGTTAATATACAAGATATGAATTTCTCTGATAGACTCAAGAAGGCCAGGCAGGGGCTTAAGAAAATAAAATGACTTCTCAGATGACTATCATTTATTTTACCCTAGATGTAGGGAATGCCAGACAGAGGAAGAAATTAGTTTCAGCCAGAATCTCAGCCCTTTCTCCAGTTCTCTTAACAGAGCAGCAGCCTTCCTAAGAAGGGTTCACCCACCCTACTATGACAGATCTTTGAATGGCATCACAGAGAGTCATCGAGGATGAGGACGGGCTGGAGAAATGAGGGTGAACTTTGGAGAAGGCTAGAAAAGGAGACAACAAAGAGGAGTCGGGAGCTGGAGAGATGGCTTTGCGGTCAAAAGAGCATACTGCACTGGCAGAAGAGCCCGCCTCTGTCTCACAGCACACACACATCAGCTCATAGCCATCTATACTTCAGTTTCAGGGGCCCCACCCCTCTCTTCTGGCCTCTAGGGGCCCTATGAGCACATGGTACACGCCCATGCCTGCCGGCACACACTCATACACATAATATGAAAATAAGTCTCTTTAAGACGGAGAAGAGAATAGAGGATGAAGGATGGCGGACAAGAATGGGAAGGGGGGAAAGCAGCATCAGCGAGGCTGCCCACACGTGGTTCCTCACTCCATCTACTCCTCCCCCAGAGGCCTGAGTGACATCACAGCCAGTAAAGATGTCATTGCCACCTAGACTGATGTTATGGCTTGACTATAAAATGTCCCCCACCAGCTTGTGTGGTAACAGTTGTTTCCAGATGGGGCCACTATTTGGTAATAGAAGATTTAGGAGCTGGGGCTAGCTGGAGGAAATGAGTCTCTCCTTTTGAAGGCTCTCACTGGCCCTTCATCCTCTCCCTGCCTCCTGTCTTCCTGACATCAGCTGCTCCGCCACGCCTTCCCTGCCGTGATAGACTGAAACCTTGAGGCAAAACAGATGATTTCTCCCATTACGGTATTTTCCTCATGTATTATGTATCAACTGTCTAGTTGTCATTGTAAGTTTCCAAGAAGGCATACTTATAATGATAATTAAAGATGTATTTTTTTCTGTAGGAAAAAGAGTTAGAGCTACATTTCTGAAGGAAGTGGACTTAATAAGCCAAGAGCAAATAAACGTATGAGCTAAGAGTCTAACTGTACACACTGAGTGACCTCAAATCAGACAGGAGACGGCTGGCTGAAGCCTTAGCTCTAATTGAACAGGGCCGCAAAAGCCCCGAAAAGACTTTGTCAGACTGCCTTTGAAAAAAAGGCATCAAACAACAACCAATCAAAGTTCTGGGGAGACTTTTTTAAAGAAGCTCAGAGTAAAGATAAAAGGAACTTAAAGTTGATCTTAAGCAAATAGGAGCTATAATGAGGAAACGACTAAGCCTGGAAATGAGGGAGGCAGGAAGCAGGCGGGCTGAGGGGGAAGATTACAGCTTACAGATGAGGACCAAGACAGAGAGATGGGATATCTGAGAGCTTTGCCAGCTAAGATGGAGCAGGAAGTTCAGGATCACTGGACAAGATTAAGCATCTGTTCATACGCGTGGTATTCTCAATTTGTACAATCTGGACAAATGATGAAAGGGTGGGCCCTAAGCTCCCCATATAACAAACAGATGGGTGGGGTTTGTTGACAGTCTGTATGAGGGGCTAGAAACAGGGAGTCTGCTTTTAGTCCCTGCTCTTTTTGCATCCCTGAAAGATTACTGAGGCACAGGAAGTCACGCGAAACTTTGGGTCCAGTGAGTCCCGCATTCAGATTCTCACTTCACTGTTGTGAACAGTACATCTTAGATGAAGGCCACACTGTTCAGGGACTGAGTGTCTTCACTGGAGAACTCTCCAGCTGTTCTTGTGTGGCTACATGAGGGATATGTATACCCTTTCACAGTGGGCTTTAGGGGCTAGCAAATGAGTGTGTGTGTGTGTGTGTGTGTGTGTGTAAATTCACATGAATGTTCTTGCATGTTTGGGGTTAGAAGTTGATGTTGTATAGTCTCTATGGCACTTCACCTTACTTTTTGAGGCAGGATTTCTCACTGAATGTGGAGCTCCCCAGTTGGCTAGGTTTTCTGGCTAGCCAGCTCTAAAGATCTGCCTGTCTCTGCCTCCCAGCACAGGGGTTGCAGACATGTACCATTGCCTCCAACTCTTACATGGATGCTGGAGATGTGAACTCAAGCCATCGTGCTTACATAAGGCAAGTCTTTTACCACCATTCAGGCCCTGATGCTCCATTCTTGAAACGGCTCCTCCCCTCTGACGCCACAGAAGCCCATGTCCTGGCCATCCTTTGGCTGTTGCATCTCTACTTCCTGTGCTGACGTCTCTTCTTCTGCCCAACCTCTAAATGTTAGTGCCTCTCAGAGATTAGCTGGTCATGCCCTTCTCCTTGTCCAGTCATCAGGGTGTCTCATCCATTCTTCTGACTCTACACACAATATAAAGCCAACCTAGACATTTCCTCAGAGAGCCAAATCCATAAATTCAGCATCATGCTTGAATCTACATGTGAAAATCCTGCAGGAATCTCAGCACCCTCACGCTCAAAACTAACCTGTAATGTTACACTCCCCACCCCTCCCCTCTCTAGAAGTCTTTAGCTAAGTCACTGCTGGAACTACAATCATTTGCAGCACTCTCAGCACTCTCTCTCTCCAATGTGCAAGGCAGTCCTGTTGGCTTTGCCTCAAGACCTAGCTTTACTCCATGAACTATGCCCATCTATAACACAGCCATTCCTGTCTGTGTCTCCAATACTGGTTCCTGATGTGGTGATATCTTGCTTATACAAATAAAGCTTCTCTGAACATCAGAGGATGGAGCTTGCCACTAGCTATCCATAGAGGTCTGGAGGTCTGGACAGACAGACAGGAAATGAGATGGATTGGTAGACACAAAAATTGAGGTGGCTGGGCAGAAAGTGAGGATGTAAGAGGGAAGAAACCGGAACGTCCCTCTTCCTACTGGGCAATTCATAAATGAGCTTTTCCCACTCTTAATTTTCCTCTCCAGAGCAAGACAACTCTCCTCCTCATTCCCTTTCACAATCATCTGTTCTTTCCTTTACTTGCACTTATAACTGAATATAAGTTACACAGGTAGCAGTTGACACTTCAGACTTTATACTGGATTGTGAAAGATACAGGGTCCTGGGCAGCTGCTATGTGTCCAGATGCCAGATTCTTATCACAGTAAATATATCATGGTAGGCATTCAAAATTGAGTGAGTGAATTATAAAAGGAATGGACCTTGAAGAGAAGCTTAGGAGCCAGGGCTAAGAATGAGGGAGTTGATTCTTTAGCCAGAGAATGAAAGACAAGATTTCTATTCATTTTTGTTATTTTTATGAAACAGAGTCTCACTACTTTATTCAAGCTAATAGTGAACTCTTGTCACAAACAATGCTCCCATCTAAGCTTTCCAATTAACTTAGACTATCATATGCTAACAAGACAAGTAGTTACACAAAACTTCTAAACAAAGTGACAGGAAGGTATTGTCTTAGGGTTATTCTTGTTATGATAAAACACCATGACCAAGGCAACTTAGGGAGGAAAGGGTTTATTTCAGCTTACACTTCCAGGTGACAGTCCATCACTTAGGGGAGTCAAGGCAGAAACTCAAACAGGGCAGGAACCTGGATATAGGAGCTGATGCAGAGGATGAGTACTGCTTACTGGCTTGCTCCTCATGACTTGTTCAGTCTGCTTTCTTACAGAATCCAGGCCAGGGATGGCACCACCACCATGTGCTGGGCCCTCCCACATCAATTGCTAATTAAGAAAATGCCCTTACAGGCTTGCTTACAGCCCAGTCATATGGAGTAATTTCTTAATTGAGATCCCCTCTTCTCAGTTTGTGTCAAGTTGACATAAAACCATGCAGCATGGTATGGGGCAGTAAAGATTACAGCTGGAACAATTACACGGAGAGGGCTACAAAGCTGAGTAGGAAAGAACCATCAGAGGGAAGAAGGCAAGCCTGTGTAGGGATTGGGTAGTGCTCAGATAGATAGAACATGGTGGGACATTGCCTCTCCTACCCAAAATTAGTCCCACAGCAAAATCATCAATTGGAAGTGAACCTGATCCATTAATAAAGAAAGCCTCCTTCCTGGGAATGTGTCAAGTGATGAGGCAGTGGAGTTTGCTCAGAACTCACCCGTGGTACATTTTACTTGACATCTTCATCAAAAGACACGCAAAGTACCCAGAAAACTCTGGTCTTTGTGTTGGAAGGTCAATTCAGGAGGCACTCCAGCTACCAATGACTCCTTGCATTGTCAAGTAAGCAGATATCCATTGTGGTCCAAGCTTTAAGCCCTTGCTTTGTCAATTTTCCTACTAAAGTCTGTGTCCAAGGTGCTCACCACATAAACCATCGCCTGCTGCAACAACCCACTTACCATGTCCATGCATGCCCTGCTCCTCCCTGACCACACCTCTCAATGAACTAATCCCACTTCCTAATGGTGCTTTCTGTCCACATTTCCTTGTCAAAGCCACATATTCCAAAAGTTCAGCTGAAGTTCTAACTTTACCCCAAAGCCTTCCTTTTCACTTTGTCTTTTGCCCACCCTCCCAATTATCATATCCACTAGATCTTCCTCAGATGAGTGTTAATTGTGGCTGTCTGTTCTCCCACCAAAAATTAAACAAAACTGTATGTCACTTGAGAGCAGGAATCTTACCTTACTGTCTTTTATTCCTGTAGAACCTGATACTGACCTCCCATCCCAGTCCCCCACTGGGCATTGGTTATGAGGGGTATCTATTATTGTCTTATCACCACGGTAACAAATTACCAAAGAATAGGTGGACCAAAGCAACAGACATGTACTGTAACCAGCTAGAGGCTATAGAAAACAATTCAAGGTGTTAGTTGGGCCACACTCCATTTGAAATCTGCGCTGAGCAGTCCTGTATCCTCTGATAGTTGCCCTTGACTGGTGACCACAGCATTTCTGTCTCCATCGCCATCATCACTTAATGCTCTTCTCTCTTGTGCCTGTGTCTCTGTGTCTCCTCTTACAAGGACATGACACATACTGGATTAAGACCACACTAATCTAATAAGGTCTTATCTTAGTAGTACATATGCAGCAATGTCATTTCTAAATAAGGTCATATTCTAAAGTACCATGGTTGGGGAGCGGTTAGAGTTTAACATACTTTTGAGGGAGAGGACACAACTCAACCTGTTAACAGGATGTTCATAGAAGGGACACTGTATCACCAAAATTCACTGAGAGGTACATATGTTCCAATCTAGACAGAATCTAGAAACAAAACAATGACAACAACAAAAACAACAAATCAGATCTGCAACATCCAGGAAGGAGGGATAAGAGAGAAATAAAATAGTGTTTGTTTCTGAGGACTTTCAAGAGGGAACCAAAAAAGGAAGTGGGAAGGATGGGTAGGTGAATAAATGGACAAGAATATTTACTGTGAATCTTTTCTGACCCAGAATACATCCTCAGGCTTCTTAAGATGAGGTGAAGGTGACCACAGGACTCACCCTAGCTTCCTTCACAAGGCCCGCCCACCCCACTTCTTCTCTGATTCTCATGGCTGCAGCTTGAGTCTCCTAATGGAGAGTTTAATGAGACTTTCAGTAAATGGATCCTGGATTTTCTTTCTACCACAAGTAATTATAAACCTCAGCAATTCTTTTCCCCTAACTTGCTGCTGATTTTCTAATTACTCTTGCTCCAAATAGGACAGTTAGCATTAAAATGAAACCACGCTGGGGTTGTGGGTTCACTCACATCTGCTTGGCTTATTTCTTTAATCTGACAGCATGGCTTTATGGTTGGGGAGCAGCAGGTGATCCCCATGTTTTATAATGTGAAGTTTGTACCCCCCAAAATACATGAATCCCTCACTAACATCAAGGTAGAACTCCAGTAGGAAAAACTCATCAAGACATAGCCTCCAGAAGGAATGAAATGAATCTCAGGAAGACTACAGCACCTTCTCTCTGAACAGGTACTGGCCAGCATGCTTTCCTGTACTTCTCCCCAATAAAGAAAGTAGCTTTAGCAACTGGAAATGAAATTCTCAATGTGAAAGAGATCCCCCTGCCTTTTATGAGCACATATAGTAATTTTGGGATGAAGAGATGGGGGTGTAGGAGTGGAAAGGAAAACAGAGTCCAAAGCATAGGCAGTTCGAAATCACAGGGGTTGGTCAGAAAACATTAGCATAGCCTCATGAAGATGCTTGGAGACATCTTAAAACTCTTTCTCTCCAGATAAACTGCCCCATTGTTGCATGAACCTGATAAGTAGTATTGTCCTACTACTATTGCAAAATCTTGACCTTATTTGTCAAAAAGAAATGCTTTCCAGGAGACATAGCTAACAAAGCCAGCGATGTTTGATCAGGAGGGGCTCCTCACTGGCATCCTCCATCCGGATAGCTAAGGTTCAAACCCCTGTGGCAAGCTAGCCTCATCTCTTCTTTCCCGCATCTAAGCAAGGTCTAACCACCCTGTCCATGATGATGCTCGCAAGTCCGTTCTCCCTCTCTTCGGCTTCTCCCATTTTTGTTTAATGCCCCAGAAGTCAGTCAGAAGCCACGAAGAAATCTTCAGATTCATCCAGCAGAGGAGGGAGGACTTGGGTGTATTTTCCCGCCCTATAATCCTATATTATTATAATTAGGTTTAGGTATAAGAATACCTACAATCAGTATATTTTTTCTTCACTGAATACTTTCCACACTTTATGTTAGAGGTAAAAAGTACCTGTATTTAAGATTCTAGAGGCATAAAGAAATGACTGTAGATAGGAGACTCAATCCCCTCAGCACTATTAATCAGGTATGTGCCCTTGGTAAAATTTCTTTTTTCATCCTTATCATTCTAACATGTGGGACAGAGCAAGCAATAACCCTCCCTGAGCTGCTATAAGACTGCAAGGAGTTTGCCAATGTATAATCGGTACCAAACAAACATTATTCAATGTAGAGGGAACCTGATCATTAATTCAACAGTTTTCTAGACCCTTGTCTACCAAGGGGCATTGAATGATACTGTCACTGACCTTGCAAAGTGTGTGATTCTGTATTACTGCAATGCTATTGCTGGGCTATATTGCTGGTACCCTAGAATCGTATCTATTTCTTTCTTCTCCACACTTCTCACTGTTGTCAAAGGCAGGGTAGGCATGAGCTGGCACGGCCCGAGGGCTCAGTTCATCTTGTTTCCATACCATCTGGCCTATGACCCATCATTAGTCCTTTTATGGTTCCTGTCTGAAGAAATGTCTTGTTTTTGCCTACGGAAGATGGTTCCCTAATGAATGTCAAATAACAATAAAGCTTAAGTGTCTTCATCAGACACTTGAGCAGGCATCTGTCCTCCCAGCAGTAAAATATGCTGTGGCTCTGAAATAGCTAAGAAATCTGAAAGTGGGTTTCATCTCCTTAGAGGAAAGCTGTGAATGATTTCAATCACTGACTTGGCTAGAGGAGAAGCCCTTGTAAAGCTGTAATAGGCAGTAGCCACTCTTGACATGAGCCTTTCCATTGAAGGGTGAGGCCACCAGAGAGAGGCAGGTACCAAAAGGCTAGGAAGGACTCCTAGGATCTATGACAAGTTAGACAGGCTTCTGGGGGAAGATATTCCTCTTTAATAATCTTGGCCCCAGGATCCACAGACACCAACCCTGAGAACCCCTCCTCCCAGAAGCAGCATACAAACCCCTGGTCAGAGAGCAGACCACATGCTTACTCATATAAAGGACCCCACTTCACAAACAGGGAATGAAATGCTAGAACAGTAGGTGCCTCTTCCCTATGTTCTCAAGTGTCCAAGAGCTGATGAATCACACCCAGAGGCCCTAGCAGAACTTGAAGACCAGATCCAGAAATAAGACTTAAAATGGAATAAACAGAAAATAGACAGCACTATGATGCAAATTTGGAACCCAGTGGTCTGCTTCAAACTGTGATGCAGCCAACTGGCTGACTGTGTGGTACGGGGAGAGAATCACACTGAGTCTCAGTTTCCTAAGGAAAGTTCAGTGCAAAAATAAGGCAGAAGAGGAGGGTGATTTCCCAGTTTTCTTCTGGAGTTGGTGGGAAGATAAGACATTAGGTGTGGGAAGCGGCTCTGTTTGTGGGGGCCAGAAACAATGAAGGAGGCCCAGGAACTGATTAGTCACCATCCTCAGGGTGAGCCTGATGGTCATCCCCAGTGATATCAAGGCACAGCTCATCCTGACTCGCCAGGAACTCCAGAATTAAGAAAAGCTCAGCAGACTTGTCTATCTTGATGGGGCATATTTTCTGGACAGAGTAACAGAGCAAACCCAATGCACTTTGAGCTCTGCAACAATCCAGAAAAAGACCTCTGGGAAATATGGAGAAAGGAAGGCTGGGCAATAGCAACTGTATGAGTCACCCAGGAGGAATCCATTTCACCATGGAGCAGTGATTTTCAACCTGTAGGTTGGGCCCCCCTTGAGGGTCACATACCAGATATACTGCATATCAGATATTTATGTTATGATTCATAACTAGTAAAATTACAGTTATGAAGCAGCAAGGAAATAATTTTTTGATGGTTGGAGTCACCACAGCATGAGGAAGTGTATTAAAGGGTCACAGAATTAGGAAGGTTGAGAACCACTGCCGCAGGGGAACGCCTCCATGGACCCGCCCCAGAGGACAGCTCTGTGCTGAGCATCACTTCCTTACGAAATGGCTCCCATGGAAGAGCAGGCATATTTATCAATATGCATGTGACAGAAAGCTAGGAAGACTTTGTGACTGTTGAGTTATAAAGTTAAGGGTAAAAAATATTCAGTAAATTTTGGATTGTGGACTAAGCAGAGATGTAATCACCAAATTCTTCAGTTCAAAATGGCAGCTGGAGATGGGGAGGGGGTCTCCTACTCAAAAAAATGGCTTTCTTGTCAGTAGGTGGAGAGTGGTGGGGGAAACAGACACTGTAAGTCTCAGTCCAGACAGAGGCAGGAGTCTGGCCTCTCAGTCCACAGAAGTGAGAAGAAGGTCAGAGCAGAAAGCTTAAGAAAGATTTCTAACCCTCATATTCCCACTCTGACTCTTGGTGTGAGTGTGGGTATAAGGAGTGGGTGTGTAAGTGTGTTTGGTGTGTCAGTAGGGTATACCTGTGTTCTCTGTCATGTAGGCACAGGTAGAACCTAGAGGTTGACATTATATCTTTCTCAATTGCTTCTCCATCTTATTTGGTTTTCTTGAGGGAGTGGGGGGGGGGAAGGGTCTCTCACTGAAGGAATTTCCTGGCTGACCATAAAGCCCCTGTCTCTGTTGCTTCCATCACTGGGATTATAGGGTATGCCACTGTATCCAGCATTTACATGGGTGCTAGGAATCTGAACTTGGGTCCTCGTGCTTGCATGACAAGTGCTTTATCTACTGAGCCATCTTCCCAGCAAACCATGCTCGTTCTTTTGGGAGTCATGATGCTTCCTTGGGCAGGGGGTATTTCTTTTCAAAGAAAAAAAGGAAAACTACTTGATCCAAATATCCAGTCCACCTACAAGGTTGAGATTGTGAATACAACGATACATTAATCAGAACTTTGCAGAAAGATAGAACACATAGAGTAGGGAGGGGTGAGGGAAGGGTTTTTATGAAGAACTGATTTGAGTGGTTATGGAGGCCAAGTCCTATGACCTGTTGTCTGCAGGATGGAGGTCCAGTGAAGTTAGCAAAGCAATTCAGTTCAAGTCTAAAAGCCTGAGAACAGGAGGTGGAAGAAGAGAGTGGTCTTGAACCCACCCCACCCCCGAGTTCTGGGACTACAGGTGCTTTCTAAGAGACTAGATCACTTCCTGTAGAGATATATTATTTATGATTTTTTAAAGCTTGCCTGAGGATTCAGAATGCCAAGTCAGTCACAGGTTATAGAAGCATAGCATACATCTTTAATCCTAGCAGCCAGAAGCTAGGAGACGGTGGTACACACCTTTAATTCTAGGATTCAAGATTAAAAGATAAACTGATCTCTTTGAGTTCAAGGCCACCCAGATCTACACAAGATTGATCCGATCCTAAAGAGAAATGCCTTTAATCCCAGCATTAGGGAGGTATATAAGACAGGAGCAAGGTCTCAGTATCAGGCATTTATTCTCCATCCACGTTGAGCATAGGAAGACATTGAAGTCTCAAGAGTCTTCAGTCAAGCTGAGGAGAGGCTTCAGTCTGAGGTTTGGGGAGCTCATGGATCAGCCACTTCAGCCTAAGTAGAGTGAGAGCTAGAGGCCAGCTGCTTCGCTTTTCTGACCTTCAGTTTGAAGTTTGAACCCCAATATCAGCTTATGCGTCTTTTATTTTTTCATGTAACATCAGTCCAAAAAGGTGCTAATCTCATCAAGAAATGTTAACAAGGACACACCCAGAAATTGTACATTTTGGACACCCCATGACCCAGTCAGGTGACATGAAATCAACCCACCTAAGTGCTAAGCAAAGCTGATGTTTAGGAATTAGTAACCTTACAGGCACAGCCAGCTCTCGGGATGTCTCTGTGTTATCTGGCAGTGTTTAAAACCTTATCAGACTCAGAAGTCTTGCCTGAAAGCAGAGTCTGCAGTATGTTCAGTACCAGGCAGCTGCCTCAGCAGAACCGACATTAACACTGGGCTCAGCTGAGCTGCAGACTAGAGCAGCCTGTGCCCTGGCCCTGCATTAGAAAGGGTTTTACACTTACTTCTCTTGCATGATCCATTTACTCCATTTCTGCTGGCGGGAAGAAATAAAGAACACTTAGTGTGCATCCCTCACAATGGTCTCTTCCTGTTCATCTTTCCCTGTCAGAGTCATTTCTCATGCTCAGCTCTCTCCCTTACAAGCCGCATCCCCAAAACAGCTACCGTGCATCAATTCTCTTTTACTGTATCCCCATTTTCTGTTGCTTTAAACCCAAGAGTTTATTACAGAGATAACTGTTAGTTCTTAAACAGACTGGAGCCTTTGCTCAGCTATTAATTGGAAATGAACATCTTCGAAGCTAGGAGCTTCCCCATTCTGCCCTAATACCTGAAACAATGGTGTCCCCATCATTCCAATTGGTTGGAAAAGTTCATTCTGCCTCCTGGGACTGGTTCCATGGAAGAATGTGGAGATATTGGTATGGGGAATTGTATAAGGAACTTTTATGACACCTCCATGGAGGCCTTGGAGCAGAAACAGACTAAACCTATTTCCCTGTTGTGGTTTTGAACTTAAACAGGAACAGCAGGGGTGATTTTTATGGGTTACAAAGGGGATTGCTGACAATAATTTTGCTTTTATAGAAATAAAACGATTTTCAAGAAATCTTACAGGTATGTGAGAATGAAGCCAAGGCTAGCGCCCCAAAGTCTTGCTGTCAGCCCTTCTTGTGCCTTTCTTTATCTAGCTGGAGAAGTATTTATCTTTAGTGAATATCCACATGATGTGAAGATATTTACATTCTGAAGTCATAAGGCCCTAAAGTAATGAGATAGCTTTTTGAAGTTTAATCCATATTTTTTCTCATCTTAGTTCTTCAGTAATTTGTTTAAAATTTTCACCTTTTTATTAATCACCATAATTTCATAAAGTGTTTTGAATCAAAATGTATTTTCATACATGATTCTGAAGACTTACACGGCCTGAGTGTGTAGGGGAGCATCTGAGACCTGAAAAGGTCTGTAAGGTCCTATTTACGTATCCTTTGCCCAAGACTGTAGTGCGCACTCCATTAGCATTCAGAACTTGTAACCCCACCTCTGTCACACGCCTTGGAAGACTTGAGCATCACAAGAGCAGCTTCTCCCATGTCTGCTTTCCCCAATTCAAAAGATTGTCTCCTACAAGGGCCCTTTGAGTTCCAAACTCAGGAGCATGAGAGACTTGGGGGGGGGTCTGGCTGCACAAGCATGAGGACCGAGTTCAGATTCAAAACACCCATGCAAATAGCTGAGCTTGAGGGCTGAAGCTGTGTTTCAGGGGCAGAGTGTTTGCCTGGCATGCTTGAGGCCCTAGGTTAAATTTTCAATACTGTTAGCAAAACAAGATAAGAGATAGAGCCCTTAGGTGGCCATCATAGCCCTTCCAGACTCACAGACCTCCTGGCATTCTGCTGACTTCTTGTTTGCCTGGTGGAGTTACTTGCTGCTCATTCTGAAGCTGTCCTTTGCCAGCTGCTGCCTGTCATTATGCCCTTAGATCTGCTTGCCTTCACCCTCTGACATCAGGCGCCAATAGCAGCTACAGTGGCCAAGAAGACAGATTCGGTCCATGTGGTTTTGTCTTAATGCACTTATATGCAAGGCAGCCTTCCTCCCGCTGTCAGTTCTTACTCCCATTCTGCTCCAGTTTAACATCAATGCTCTAGGCAATGTGTCAATACTTCCAGTATTCCTTGCATTCCTTTTCATCAGCACCATCTAGTCTGTGGAAGCAAATGTTTATTCGTCAGTGTTTTGATTGACTGAGTACAAAGATTTTGTGTCCGTTGAACAAATTTTAACTTATATATACAGCTCTTTAGTTTCCACATTGTAATATAGACTATTTTCCCACATCTGAGAAGGTTCCCTCATACAGTCTCCCATCAGGTGCCTGCCAAAGGCACCCTCTATTCTGACCTCCACCACTACAAATTCTTTGCCTTTGGGGGACATATTATAAATTGACTCATACCAGTATGATGGTCCTTGGGCATGGCTTTGTCTCAACAGCAATAATCTGTTCTTTTGCCAACTATCTGGCATGCTATACCTATTTATTCTGCTTTTGATAGACATATGGATTATCTCCAAGCTTGTGCCATTAAAAGTAATGCCACTCTGAACATTTTCATACCTATCTTTCAGCGGGCTTATGACTCATTTTCCTTGTTTCTATACCCAGGAATGTATTCCCAGTTGTAGAAGAAATGTATGTTTAGCTTTAATAGGTATTAGATGGTTTTTAACGTGATGGAACCAATTTACACTCCCAGCAGCATGTTCAAGGCTCCAACTGTTCCATGCCACTGTCCTCACTGGACCTGCTGGTCACCTTAATTTCATCCATTCAGAATGGATTTGCGGTAGGTTCTAATTACAGAGTTAGCTAGAATTTCCCCAGGGTGGGATAATGTAGAGGAGCTTCAGTAAGCTAGATGTTGAAACTAGAACCCCCAGATGATAGCATATGAAGGTAGGGCTTCTGAAATAAGGTGATTTCCTTCCAGACAAGGAAGGCTTAGTGCTACTCCCACCCATGAACATGGTTATCACAAGCCATCTAAGCTACCTGCAAGGTGGTCTCTGACTTTTAGCCCTCAGAACTCTAAGAGGTTTCTTTGGATAAGTCACCTAGTTGTGTGGTGTTTTTAACCATAGAAAGTTAATCAGACTAAGGGAGTAATTTTCCATGTGTTTATTGAGCACTTAAAGAACTTCTGAGGCTAGGGTATGGCCAAGTGGTAGAGCACTTGCACAGCATGCGTGTGACCCTGGGTTCAAATCCCAATACCAGAAAAAAAATGTTATGTAAGTCTTCTTTGGTGACTTTCCTGTTCACATATTTTGACCATTTCCCAGTGAACTATTTCTCTGTTGCATGGTACTGTCAGAGTTGCAGGTGATTTGCTGGCATATAACATTATTATTTACATATCCTCAGTGGATCATTGACCAGATACTTTTTATTGCAAGTATCTCCCCAAGATGCAGGTTTTCTTTCCATTCTTATAACGATGCCTTTGGGGCAACAGACATTCTTAATTTAAGTGCAATTAAACATTGTTTTTAGAGGCTAGTGTTTTTCATGTTCTATTTAAGAAACCCAGGGGGTCTTCCTGTGTCATCTTCTAGCATAACCTTTGTTCTGTCTCCAGGCTTAGCTCAGTATCTAATCAGAATTAGTGTGTGGTGGTAAGGTCGGTTTCTACACCTCTTCTTTGCATGTGGATATCCAACAGATGCAACTCTGTCCACAGAGATGGCCATCTCTCTTGTCTGCCCACCAAAGTGCAAAGATACTTTTACAGTAGATAGTCCTCCATATTCTCTTCCTTGTTTTTTTTTCTACCCTTTCTTGAACAAAAGATTATCATAGCCAGTTCTGGTGACTCAAACCTAAAATCCTGGCACTAGGGAAGCTGAGGTAGGATAATTGTCACAAATTTGAGGATAGCCTGGTCTATATCTAATGTGTCTCAGGCTAGTGTAGGATTCAGAGTGAGAACCTGTCTCAAAATACATATGTATCTGAATTACTGAGAATGGATATTGATAGAGCCACAAGACTTCTAAAATCTGGTTAAAATATGGATGCAACCCACTTCTTGGCATTCTAGGTGTCTATTGCTTCAGAAACAATCATAGTATATTATCTCTTGCTCACTCATTACTCATTCTCACTCTCTATCCTTACCTCCTTGATAGAGATTATTGACTTTCCATGTTCTAACATAGGGAATGTTAAAGATGGGGAGGAGGGGCAGTTTTCCAATATCAGGACATATTGGAAGGACATTTATAGTGACTTGGAACTCAAGAAAGAGGCTGCCTTTGAAGATGCAGCCCATAGTTAGCAACAGAAGGCATGGGCATAGGAGAAGTAAATAGGGAGGGTAGAGGCCAAAGAGCTGGAATGGAGTTTTGGAAACATCAGTTTTCAACATTGGGAGAGCAGTTAGTTGCTGGTAGGAGAAGGGGTATGTGCTGCCTTGTGAAAAGGAGAAGAAAGCAAATCAGAGAGAGAAGTTGATGTCTCAAGTGATTGGTGTCATCCATCAGAACGCATGACCCAAGAATGAAGAACAAAGGAGATCACTGGGCTTGCATTTCAGTGGTAAATGAAAGAACGGCCTTGTATCAGGACAGGGACAAAGGTCCACACAGGGAGTGGGAGTCTGCAGTCTAGAGACCTGGATGAAAATGAACGATGAGCAAGAAGGGAAGGCAGGTGTGAAGGGGCCCTTACAGTGACTGTGTTACCATTTATCCTTCAGCTTGGATTTCCATCCACACTGCGTTTTAAAGCAAATGTGTTTATTTCTTCCCTCTTCTGCTCCCTCTCCACCTGTCTGCACCTTGGCAGCTCATTACCTCTACCAACACCTCTGGGCCCTGGCCAGCTTCATTGCGTGGGAGTAACAATTCAAGAAGTTACTTTCTTCCTCTCCTCCTTGGCTTCCATTTCTGCCCCTCCCTATGTGCTCTGGGGACCACAGTGCACAGGGAAATGGTGGAATTCCTTATTCTCTTCAAATTCCTCCTCTGTAGCCACAGTGGCAGTTTCTCTGGTGTTGGAGGGGTCATTGTGGCCCAAAGGGTAGTGCCAGTGCTGGAGGCTCCTTTCTGGCTATTCTACAAGGGAACAAGCAGTCTTTGTAACAAGGCCAGTCTCAAAACACAAGGACCAAACTCAAAGATTGGAAGACCAAAAAAAAAAAAAAAAAAAAAAAAGCCTGAGAAAATTGGAACAAAAATTGCTTGTGGGGCACAGAGTTACAGACTCAGATTGAATTCAGGCTACAGCAGCTTGGGAACAAAGAATTTGTTCCAGGAGATGCAGGAGCACCAGGGTGGTTCCAGCTCCTTCTCCAGCCTTGGAAAACATGGAAGGAGTCAGTGAGGCTGTGCTCAGGGAAAGAGGCATTCAGACTCGTGTCATCCAGCCACACATGAGAGAGCTTGAGTTTTTCAATATTGACTCCAGTAACCCTGAATAATTTCATTGATATTTTATTGAAGAGTGAATTT
Organism: Mesocricetus auratus; assembly: GCF_017639785.1. Classification (NCBI taxonomy): domain Eukaryota; kingdom Metazoa; phylum Chordata; class Mammalia; order Rodentia; family Cricetidae; genus Mesocricetus; species Mesocricetus auratus. Next base: position 39,882,883 of record NW_024429267.1, on the reverse strand, counting down.
TTTAATTTTAATTAAATTAGTTTCTCCAGGTTTACTACATTTTTAATGTGTTTTTATTATGCCTCAGGGTCATTTTCCCCATAGGGATTATTCTAGTTCTATAATTAAAAAGGGAATCAACATTCTAGATTTAAACTATGGATTTTTCAAATTTAACTTTCCTGAATCAAAGTTATTCCATGTAAAGCCTTGCCTTGGAGACTCAGGATACCAGCTGGGCCCTGAGTTGCCCAATGGTGTATTCTTATCTGAGTGAGCTGTAGCAGCTTCTCCTGACCAGCGCTAAGAAATGCCTGAGCCTGTGGATTCCTAGTACTGTTTCCAATGTCTCTGGTGGTAAGTATGAGCCGGCTGCCTCAGATCTGGCTGCAGAGCACACACAGGTGAAGTGACTGCGTTTGCTGGCAGTCGAGAGGTGGAAGCTGTCGCTGGATTCTGCTACCTTGGCCTCACACTGACAAACAACACACTAATAGGCAAGGAACTAGACAGTTCTATCTAGGAACCCAGCATGCTCCTGGCACAATCACCAGAAGGTTCTGGTTTCCAAATATGAAAGTTTTGTCAGAGCCAGAGCCCTGACTTCCCCTGCCTGGATGGACACTCATAGTGCCCAGCTCTTCTCAGACAGCCATCCTTCCCTTCAGGAGGCCACCTATACCATCTGTGGGGAGCAACTCCCAAGGGAGTCATTGTGGGTGATGGAGTACTCTTCCTAAAGAATGTGTCTTTACTGAGCTTCCACTATCGTAGGGGACATTGCAAGTCTTATTTTTAGAAGCAAGGAAACTGAACCACATTCCAAAAGATGAAGTGCCTTGTCCCAAACCACACCCTGAAGCAGCTGACCCTCACCTGAACTCAGATTTGTCCAGCTACAAATTCCTAACACTTTCTACTTCGCCAAGCAGCATCCTTCTAAGAGCTACTAGGCTCCAGGAGCCTATGGAAGGGAAACCCTGTGTGCTGTCACTTCCCAACCAGGAGCAGCGTTACCTTGTAGACCCCTCCCCTTATCACTCAGCTCCATATCCATAATGCATAGACCAAGGACTCCTTGTGTGTGTGTGTGTGTGTGTGTGTGTGTGTGTGTGTGTGTGTCCATGCACATACATGGGTATGCCTGTGATGTGGAAGCTAGAGGGCGGCATCAGGTGCTGTCTTGATTGCTTCTCACCTTTGAGACAGGGTCTCTCACTGAGTCTGGAACTCACCAATTTGTCTAGATTGACAGGTCAGCAAGTTCCAGAGATCTGTTTGCCTCTACCTTCCCTGGACAAGAATTATATGCCTATGCCACTGTCTCTGGCATTTTACATGGGTGCTGGGGATTCAAACTCAGGTCCTCATGCTTTTACAGCAAACAGGTTACCAACTTACCCACCCTATGAATTCTTAACATCAAGCACAGTGGACAAAAATTGGATCCAGAGTACCTCCTTCTGGTACCAGAGTCCAGAGACAGACCCCCACCCCTCCCCCACTCCTGGCCAGTCATCTCAGAAGAACCTCATTGGAAATCCTCCCTTGCTGCTCATACAAATTGTTTCTCCATGAACTTGTGGTAATGCTTTTTCCTCCCTCATCTTGAATGTATCTAAACAGCCGCAAACATCTCCATGCTTATGAAAATGAAATTATCCAGATGTCTTTGCAGATGTTACAAATGGCCAGCACAGTGCAGCAGAAATGCAAAGGAAATCCCTCTCCCCACTTGGGATGAGTGTTTGCAAATGGGACTAGCAAAAAATGACCAGGTGCATACCAATTCCTCATGAAGGTGACTTTATCCCTGAAATGAGAATTCCTCTTTTAAAATCCATTTTGAAGTCATAAATATTCAAATATGAATGTTCCCCCCCAGCGGTAAACAAAGATTAGTGTTTGATGATTATTGTATTGTCATTAATTTTATTTTAGATTAAAAAATTAAAGAGTACAGTGTGGTATAGCAAAGATGAGGGGATAGGAGCGGCTCTTTGGTGTTTTTGCAGGGTGGAGTCTGTGAAGAAAAAGCAGGTTACTCTTTTGTATTTGGAGCAGGAGCTGGGAGAGTGGTGGGGAGGGGAGGAGGGCAGATGGAAGTGAAGTGCTCCATGGGGGAGATGCAGCTGTAGGGACCCTGGCAAGGACAGAGATGGTTCGAGGATAAAAGCAGTGGAGAAGGCCTTCAGCGAGCGTTCAGAGTCAGGCAGTGGCGGGGCTCATGGGGTGAGGGGAAATGCCTCACTTCAGCAGGAAGTGAAGGGAGCCACTGGATGCCAAGTCAAGGGTGCTAGATTTTACCTCTGAGTACCGATTCTGCTGGGTTGACACAAACAAAGGCAACAGAATTAAAGCAGGAGGGAACAGAGGATTGTTCAAGTGACAAAGAGAAGGGAAAAATGGAAGACAATGGCTCACGCGTTACCCTATCATCCTTAGAGTAAAGCTCTCACAGAGAAGTCAAGGGCTCCAAGTGGCTGCTCTGGTCCAGGGATTAGGAGATGAGCATACACCCTCAATTCTGCATCCAGATGCAGTTGGAGGAGGCACCACAGAACTGGCCAGGTCCTCACATCCCCCCTGCCTGGGGTTGGTTCACCCCTGCTCTTCTCTGGCCAACCTGCAGAACCTGCTCAAGTTTCTTCCCTACAGCCTGCTCTGTGGCCTGGCTGCCTGCTGCTACTACTGCCTGCATTCATGAACAGAGTCACATCCCTTCAGGTCCTGCTGCTGTGTCCTTGAGTCTCCCTCGGCTCTGGCTCTTGGCTTGCCTTTCTGCAATCTGCCGTGTATAACAGCATCCCAGCAGCTGCTGCCTCCCAGAAGCCCTGCAGCCTCACACAGACCTCTCCAGGGCCAGAAAATGGGACCCAGAGCTGCTTGGAAAGAGCCTGTGCACTGCCATGGGAGAGTGTGTGTGTACCCTGAACCTCCAGGGGCTCCTGGGCTTGCTAGAACTGAGGGTAAATTCCAGGCCACAGGCTTGGGTGGACAAAACAAAAGAAAACAAAACAAAAAACTTAATTTTTATTTCTCTAAAACATCGCTAGTATTTTGAGATAGAAACAATCTTTGTCACTCCCCAGCAGGGTTATGAGGTGGCCTTGCATGGTGACAGTGGGAGAAGTCTTCCTGCTTCCTTGCTGGTATTGGCTTATGTCCTCATGGCCATCTGGCCTGGTCCACGCAGATGGCCCCAGTCAATCCTCATTCCTGGCCTCAGGCCCCTCTGGTTCTGACATGCTCTCAGCGTGTGGCCTGACCCTCTCAACACTAGACCAGACTAGGCTGAGAGATGCTCAGAAATCTGGCCGCTGAATGTCAGGAGACAGGGGAAGCCTTTCTTCTCAGGCACCTGACCGCCTCCACAAAGCTCTGCCCAGACGTGAGGAACAAATTCTCTTTGCCTTGGACTCCACAAATCTACCTTCCCGGGTGCTGATGTCAGGGTTCTGTCTTTGAGCTGTGCCTTTCGGCAAGGGGAGGGGAGTTGAGAGGCAGACGCTGATGTAGAGTTAGGTCTGTGAGAGGCTTGTTGCCGGTAGGTGCCCGCAGGGATAAAGTGGGACCAAAGCTGCAGACAGTCACAATGATCTCACAAACGCTCCTCCAACCCACTCTGAAACTCAGAGCAAAGGCTGCCCATGGGAAGAGGCCTGCAAAGGGCACAGTGGCCAGGTCCTGGGACCCCAGCTGTGCTCCATCTGTGTTGGTGAGAGCTATCCAGAAATGGCGGAGCTCGGCAAGGCACTAGCTACTGCGCCAGGCTGTGGACCAACTGCTCTTCCCCCACCTGAAAGGGCAGCTTCTTTCTAGGAAAGGGAGTCCCGCAGTATGCCTTCACACTCACACAGGCCTCCCGCCTGCTCTCCTCACTCTTCACCTCCTCCCTCTTGATCCCACCCAGCCCACGATCGGATTCTCAGCAGGTCTGGCTAGCTGTCAATAGCCCCCGCTGTGTCCTGAGTTTTTCCCAGACCCCTGGGAACTGCACCTTTAAAATCCTACGTAATGTGGATCTTGTTTCTCTTCTTTATGTTATGAAACCATCACATTAGGAAATAAACTCACGCTAGGCTTCAGGGACTGGGAAAAGGGCCAGTTGGAGGGCCAGGGACCATTGCTAGTTCATTCTCTAGATATCATATCATCATTTGTCTCTGCCTAGTAAACTTTTGTGTCCCATAAGAGAACCATAACATATCATCCTTGTGACTTCATCCTGCCAACTGCCTCCATCCCCTCCAAGAAGGTAAGAAGACAGTTCCAGGAACAACCCTGTACTAACTCAGTGAGCTTCACAGTCACCCTACAAAATAAGCGCTACCATTAACACTGCCTGGCAAATGAAAATTTTAAACTCAGAGAAGTCAAGTCGCTTTCCTGAAGCACACAGCCACTAAGTGGTAGAACAAGACTCAAAGCCAGCTTCTCTGCCAAACTCCTGGGTCTGTAGAAACAAAGCCAACAGTGCCTATGGCTACCCAGTAAGCTTCTGCACTTCCAGGAACTTAACTTTAAAAAGAACAGGAAGAGGGGCTGGAGAGATGGCTTAGCAGTTAGGAGCCCTTGTAGAGAACCACACCAGCAGCACACAACTACCTGTAACTCCAGTTTCATGGGATCCAATGCCCTCTTCTGGTGTCTAAGAGAACTGCATGCATATGGTGCATATACAGACAAGCAGGTGTACATGCACACACACACACAAATAGACACACAGACAGACAGACAGGAGGAAGAGACAAGGTGATAGTATGGGAGGAAAGGGGTCTAACAATGGTGCATAGATGCTAGACAGGCAAAAACTAACTAAGCACAGAAAAGAGCTACAGCTCTGGGCACCTGGGAGAGAAACCCCTCAATTTACAGCTGTGGCAATGGGGCCCTTACTAGAGGGTACAGATGGTGCCTGGGAAGCCTGGATGCAAGCACATCCATCTGACTTTCCACTGAGGATCTGATGCTACCACCAGAGACAAGCCTGGATCTCAGTTCACACCTTAGAATGTGGGGCTAGCCCTGCCTTAGTAGCATTTGTCATAGGCTCAGCTGTGATGTTTGGACAACCCTCTAAGCACAATAAATAAGCACATCCTTCTTTGTGGGGCTGTTGTACATCTGTCCTGAAAAAGGCTGAGCCCCACTCAGCACTTCTGAGAGACTGTTTATAGAAGTGGTTCATCCTGCACTTGGGAACATACCCCTCAAAGGAAGTGATTTATTCCTTCAACAAATATTTACTGAGTACTTAGTATGTGTGAAGTACTCAGAAAACTCCGGGGGATAGAGGACAGGCTATCACTTCAGGGACTCATGTGGCCTAGAATGGGGAACCATTGAAATAAAGGTGTAGGCTGTGCCCTTATAGGATGACCAGAGTAACTAATGTTTGCGTGTTTACACAAGTAATCACACCATTGTGTCTGGAATGCTGGGAGTTCTGTTCATATGCCGTGGATTTAAATTTGTGTAACGCTTATCACTACTCATTGGAAAACAACAGGAACACTCTACTACACTGTGACATGCATTCACCCCAAACTGAACTGTGCTTGGTATTTTCTAAGTGCATGGTCTGTACCAAAGTATACATGCTGCTGATCTGGCCAGAGCCCTTGGGACAGCCATTGGGTTCCCACTCCTCCATACTGTGTCCTTGCCCTCTCAAGAATCCCTTTGCTGCCTAGACCACTAGGCCGTCTCCTTCTGGCACCTTCCTAACCCTCTACATGAACCCCCAGGACTGGATGTAAACTGAGACACCCCTATCTGCCATCTTCCCTGCAGGACCAGATGTCCACAGCTTTGTCCAGCCAAGACCAACGCCTTTTCATATTTCTGTCTTCCCTGCCCAATATGGTTGGTCTTTGCCAGGTTACATACAAGGCAGGAACACACCCAGGCAGGAAAGCCCTTTCTTCATACCCCTACATACACACAAATACACGCACACACACACACACACACACACACACACCTGGAGGCTGCCCTGCCTCTACCTGGATTTGAACCAACCACTAGCCTCAGACTCCAGTTCCAGCCCCATACTGGTGTGTGCTGTAGGTGAAGGTCAGGTACTCTCTAGCCTTGCCTGCCTCTGGTGAACATGGGATCAGCAATAACAGCTCCTGCCTCCAAAGTTGTTTCAGAAAACAAAGATTCTATGAGAACCAGAGGGTACTATTGTATACATGTGCTATTAACATAGTTTTATTACATGTATGGAGACATTAGAGCTTCAGGTTAAGAGATGAAATCTAAAGCCAAACTGGCCAGGACCAAGTCCTAGCTTTGTCTCTTGCTAGGTATGTGACCTTGGGCAAGTTAATTAGCCTCTCTGTGCTCAATTCAGTTTCCTCTTCTGTAGTTTTCCAAGAAGATTAAACAGCTTAATCCACTTAAAGCATTTAAACAGTGCCAGTCACAGTCAGTGCCCCATAAAAATGCCAGACATGACTAGCAGCATATTCAAAAGATTAGCATATTATAATATAATCATAGTAACAAATACTTGAAAGTTTACAGAGCGCATACATGTTTATTTTTTAAATTTTGTTTGGTTTGCATTTAGGAGGACAGGGCCTCACTACAAATCTCAGAGTGGCCCTGAACTCACTATCTTCCTGCATCTGCCTCCTGAGTGCTGGGACTACAGGTGTGCACAGGTGCTTTCTAAGAGACCAGACCACTTTCTATGATGATATATTATTTATGATTTATTAAATCTTGCCTGAGGATTCAGAAAGCAAAGTCAACCACAAACCACAGAAGCCAGGCACACAACTTTAATCCTAGCAGTCAGAAGTTAGGATGTGTGGTACATAACTTTAATCCTAGGAGGCATTATTAAGAGGTAGACAGATCTCTACAAGGCCACCCATATCTATACAAGATTGATCCAGTCCTAAAGAGAAACAGCTCACACAAAAATGACCGCAGCACCTGGCATCCCATACCTTTAATCCCAGCATCAGGGAGGTACATAAGATCTCAGCATAAGAATTCATTCTCCAGCCACATTGATGATAGGAAGACATTCAGTCTCAGGATTCTCCAGTCACACTGAGGAGAGGCAGCAGTTCGAGGTTTTGTGGAGCCAGGATCCCCTTTCAGTCTCAGGTAAAATAAGAGTTAGTGGCCGGCTGCTTTACTTTTCTGACCTTCAGCCTTAAGCTTGAACCCTAGTATCAGTCTCTGGATCTTTTATTTTTCATGTTACAACTTCCTTCCTGGGAAAGTTAATGGAATGTTGGGGCCCATAGAAATGGCTCCCTTACATGTTGACTTAAGATCAAAGAGTTCAAACCCGCTATTTTCCTTCCAAGGTGAAACAGCAAGGATGTTTGATCTAAGATGTAAATCCAACAGGATGCTTGGCCTAAGGTATGGTCACTGCATGTCCTGCCTAAACAACAGAAATCTTAACTCGGGATGTAGTTACTTGATGTTCCGGGTACTAAAGAGGTAATTACTCTGTTCCTTGTATCTTCGGTAAGGAAGTCGTTTGCCTTCCCCTCTTCTGATGGGGGTATAAAAGATCTCTGAACAATAAACTTGTCTGGATCCTGTTATTCACCAGGTACCCTCCTGACTCCATCTCCTGTCTCTTGCCTATTCCTTTCCTCAATCCACACTACCCCTCTCAGGTCTGCTGGACCCGACAGATGCCCCAGAAAACATGGGTTTCTACAATGCAGGAGAGGACACTCAGCATGGGAATTTGATAGAGAAGTAAGGTCAGGATAGGTGCAGGAAGGTAGAGGAAAATAAAAGTGAATAGTGGAGACAGGAGTGGGTGGGGTTCTGTACAAGCCTTCAGTAACTCCAGGTGTTGGCCTGGGTTCCGGCAAAGCTCTGTATCTTCATTCTACAACAGAAGTGCCCAGATGTTAAAAAGAAAAAAAAAAAAAAACAGATCCAAGAGCCAGATCCTGAATCAACTGATCTCAAATAGAACCAGGTAGAGAATAACTTTCATTGTCTACTCAGGTGCTTCTAAGCACAGCTACTTCTGAAAAGGCCCAGCAAGAACCTTGCATCTCTGACTTCACCTGCCGAGGTACCCACCTAGAACCCTTTGCCAAGGGACATCTCAGATGTAAGGGGAGGTCTCCCAGGCCTCATGACCTTGGTCAAACCTAAGAATTTCCTTTCCAACCAGTCCCCAGGTTGTAGTACTTGGCTTTGACCATGGGATAAAACACAGGCATGCTTTGATGGCTCACAGACTCTGTCATGCCAAACTTGGAATTTTAGACTTTGCCAGAGTCGAAATGTTAGGATAAGGCCTGTTTACAGCTGTGTGTCAGGAAATCTGACTGCGTGGGGAGACATGGAGAAGTAGAGGCGGAAGAAACTGAAGACTGAGAATCAAGTGAAGTCTTGTGATAGTCAACAGCTTAGACAGGGTGAAGAGAAGTCTGAAGCAGGACAGCCCCCCAAATAAGAGGTGGGTAAGGAAGAGGAGATGACCAAGGAGTAGGTGGCAGTCAAGGGGAGCTGAGTGCCAACAGAATATCCAAAGTTGGACCCTGGAGACAGTGTCTGCAAAGTAAAGAGAAAGCAGAGAGAACAGTTGTCTTGCTATGGAGGAAAGGAGCTCTGAGGCTGCTGTGGATCCCAGAAGAGAGGTGACAGTCAGAGGTGGTCTGGGAACTCAAGACGCTGCTACAAGGAAAGGGTCGGGTGTAATAGTGAGATGAGGAGAGGAGGTCCAGGGACAGACATGGAGTCATCTGGACTCGACACCTAGGAGGAAAATAATGGCACAAAATCCCAGAGGCCATGGAAGGTAAAGGCAGAAAAGGCAGCCAATGGCATGGAATGCTCCAGGGCATTGCAAAGGTAAATGGAAAAAGCAAAAACCAGCTGTTAGCCAGGTGTGGTGGTGCATACCTCCAATCCCAGGGCTAGGGAGGCAGAGGCAGGAGAATTGTGAGCTCAAAGCCACCCAGGCTACAGAGGGAAACTCCGTCTCAAAATAAACAAGCGAGTAATATCATGAGAGTGATTTCAGGGAGACTGGCCCAGCACCCGCCAAATGAAGCAAATGAGGGGACAGCCTTCCCCTTGCAATGAGGATGTGACAAAGGGCCCTGTATTCAACAGTCACCTCTTAGCCAACAGCGATGTCAGAGCAAGCCCTGCTGCTCTCACACCACCTGCCCTATGTTCACAGAGGCTGGCAGTGTCTTGACAGCAGGGCGAGGCCTGGCATTCATGACCTGTACTGTCCCCAAACTCAGGCGTGGGCAGCTGCCCTTCCCGCAGTCAGCACTAAAGGGTGTGCAGTTTCCATAACGTCCCAGAGTGACTAGATAACAATAAAGAAGCGGTTGTATGTGGCTGAACACGCGCCTGGGGCCCCAGGTCTCTCCTGTGTGGCACTGGAACTGAGGATGAGGTCACACATCAAGAGAGCACTGAAGGGCTGTGTTCTCAAACCCTGATACCCAATCTCTCGTACAAGAGCTGCCAGACAATGAGCTGTGAGCACAGGGCAAGGGAAGCAGGCTTTGATGATGATCTGGGTACCACACAAACAACATCAGAAGCCTCTGAACCACTCCGGGCCTTGAAGATGAAACTGCAAGGACGGCCGTAGAATGCCACATGCCATCCACCCTGGAGCCCAAGAAAAGCCCGCCTGCTCTCTGACTGAGGTCGGGACCCTGCTGCCACCCAGACAGAGATGCTGCTCGTCCGGTGCTCTGTTCTCCTTATGGGCACCTTGCAGGGCTCTGTAATAGCCCATGCTGCAGTCGCCTCAGAATTGGGACAGAAATAAACAAAGGTAAGAGAGCAGGAGCAAAGATGCCCCATGCCCTTTGCAGGAGCAAAGATGCCCCATGCCCTTTGCAGGAGCAAAGATGCCCCATGCCCTTTGCAGGAGCAAAGATGCCCCATGCCCTTTGCAGAAGAGGCCCAGGTCCAAGCCTTGGAACTCCTGCAGGGCCCGGCTGACTTTAACACTGCTGCCTGCGCACAGCACAGTTCTACCTCCAGGCATCCTCAGAAACAATAGAATCAAGCCTTAAGAAGCCATTTCTCATAATCGTATCAATAGGATGAATTTTTTTCTTTTTGGTTTTTTCAAGACAGGTTTTCTGTATAGCTTTGGAGCCTGTTCTAGGGCTCGCTCTGTAGATCAGGCTGTTCTCGAACTCACAGAGATCCGCCTGCCTCTGCCTGTGCCACCACGGCCCAGCTGATAGTGGAATTTTTTTTATTTTAAAAATGTATTTTTCATTTTAGATACCAAGCCCAGTTCCTCCTACCTCCCCTTCTCTTCCCCCACCCCTGTTCCCATTCACTCCTCCCTTGGGAAGTCAACAAAGTCTGGCATACCAAGTTGAGGCAGGTTCAAGCCCCTCCCTCCTGTATCAAGGTTAAGCAAGGAATCTCACCATAAAGAATGGGGCTCCAAAAAAGCCTGTTCATGTACCCAGGCCCCCCCTGCAACAGATCAAGCCACAAAACTGTCACCCACATTCAGAGGGCCTAGTTCGATCCTGTGCAGGTTCCCCAGCCGTCAGTTCAGAGTCTGTAAGCTCCTACTAACTCAGGTCAGGTTAGGTGGAATTAAGGAGAGGTTCACTGTTGAAGATGAAGCTCCTTCCTACATATCACACAGATTCCCAGACGAAGGGGGATGCTCGGGTCCTGCCATCTACACACCAGCACAAGAAGGAGAAGCAGCCAGGATCTCCACCAGCTGCTCTGACTTCTTAATTCACAAAGACAGAAGTGACCCGGGAGACTGAAGATGGTGACTGAAGCCCCTGCACCTGTCACAACCAGTTCCAGCCAGTGTCGGGTGTGTCCGGCAAGGTGTTCTCGCATAAACCCTGCCTCAAAGAGCTCTGGGAGGTGGAGATAAACACTGCCAGGGGATCTAGATGACCACTGAGAACAGCTGTACAGTCTTAGGGGCCTGTTTAGAGCCCACCCAGCTGCTGTGAGTCTCTGGCCTGGCAGAGCAAAGCAGAGCCAAAGCCAGAGAGGCTCTTTTCCTCTTGTGTCCGTGGCATCCTCCTTCCTTCCTGGGACACCAGCATCCCCTCACGCTCCTCCCCAGCAGTTTGGAGTGTAGCTTCTCTCCTGTCACTAGGAACAGTCAACTTCACAAGTCTTGTTCAGTGATTGATGTATAGATGGCACATGACCCATCCCAGGGGCATCAACCTCGGATGCACACAGGATTCTAGGAAAGCATTCTCCAGCTGGATTGCAGACCAGGGAGGGAGCCCAGAGCTGCAAGTGTCACTTGACACAACGCCCATCCGAGAAGAAAAGCAGAGGGCAGTTAGAGACACCTGTTCCTGACTGTGGAGAAAAGCATCCACACATACTTAACACCAACTCTACCCCTAACTTTATGGTTATGTGAGCTAATAAATTCCCCCTGGGTAAAGCAGGTTGGTAGCATTTGGCACACTCTGACCTTTCCCGCAGACAAGGCCCCAAATCTCAAGGGTTTCCAAGCTCAAAGGCACCCCTGGGTCCTTGTCGAGCCATGGCCTATGTGTATGCCTGGCACTGTCCCTCCCCTGCTTCATGGCAGCTGCTTGGGAAATTCTGGGCACCATCCTTGTCATCCGGGTCCTCACAGTCCCACAGGGAAACAGGCAACAGGCTGACAAAGGGAGCGAGAGGATGTTACACAATAGGAGAGCCATCAAAGACATGAGCATGGTGCCAGGGGAGCGAGGTAGTCTCTTACTGCTGAGTACAGAGAGCAACTGCTATGTCAAACTGATGCAGATGTCATTTGACCTGTCTGTACCCCACAAAGGATTTAAAAAGCTGGCAAGGTGGGAGATGGGTGAGAGGAGACTGTCACTGTGGAGCCCTCCTTACCTGACAGAAGCAACTTCGAGGAGGAAGGAGTCACTTGTGATCACGGTTTGCTCATTGTGGTGGAGTTCATGGTGGCATGAGGCAGTACCTCACGCCTTGGCAGATTAGGAAGCAGAGAACTGGAAGGAACGCAAGGCTCAGCTATAACCATCAACACCTCCCCAGAGGTCCCATGTCCCACGTCCCAAAGTTTCCACAGCTGGAGACCAAGTGTGAGACACACTTGCCTATGAGAGACATCTCACATTTAACCCATACTGTACATCAGGCATTGTGTGGTAAATTTTCTCATATAGCCTTCACAACAACACAATAGTAATTACAAATGTTGCTATTTTACTGTTCTCAACCCTGATGTCTTATATATAATATATATATTCTAGAGAGAAGGTCTAACTTCAGAAATCCCTTGATCCAGGGACTTAAATTTTGATATGAAAAAACCTATTTCTTCACATTGTTCATTTCTGCCTCCCATAGAAACTTCAGAACCTTCATCCTGCTAGTGATGAGTGGCCCCTACAGCTGTAAATTGACTTCATCCCCTCTGCCTAAAATAACCAGCAAGAAGCATAGCTCTACCCTAGTAGGCCCAGCAAGCGTATTATTATGCTGCATTGTCTCTGATTGGAGCATAACGCACATCCCTAAACCAATCCCTGGCCAAGGAGACTGATGTTGAAACATCCAGGAGTCAAAACATGATGACTCAGCTCCCATGACCCTGGATGGAATGCATTATGAACACTGGTGAGATGGTACTTGGTGGACATACAGTGAAGCCCAGGACAGGGGTCATCTCATTCTTGTAACACTCATGATGCAACCAGAGACACAATTGGCCCTGAAGATCATTGACATCTGATAGTTTTAAGTATTAAAGGTAAATTACACTGGATTGAGGCTCTCTGCTAACCCAGATAAAGACTGTGAATGTAGCTGGGCATAAGACATGGTGCTGTAAATGACATCCCTATTGAATTCCTGTCTAAAGTCCCTGTTTAGCACCCTTGCACCATGGAGCCTAAGGTAGGGACTCTCAGCCGGGTGGATTTATCACCCCCATACTAGACCTTAGCTTCCTGGGGTCTAGTCAGGAGGCATTTCAAGGCCTCCTGGCCTATGATTTGATAAAATTGTCAGACACATTGAGGCACAGTGCTATTTGGTAAAACTGCGAGTGGCTGGTTGGCATTTATGCATCCCAGACAAATGAAAAAAAGCAAAGAGACTGATGGGTGTTTGGTGGGTTGTAAGTGAAACCACAGATTGTTGGAGCAAGCACAAATAGGCTAAGGTAAGTGGTTGCCTGCTGCTGGTTTCCCTTCCTCCTCATAGGAGGAATATAAGAGCATTCAGCCTCATGACCCCCAACCACTTAGTCTGAAAACAAAGTTAAATTTGCTGAAGGAATTCAGCCTATACTGGAACTCCAGACAATCCAAGCCCCGCCTCCTTGCCCCAGGAAGCTGTTCCCAAGACAAAATTGCTATTGAAGGAACTGTCATCCACAGTAATGGGATTGCCATGCATGTAGCCTTTGTGTTACATTTTAGAAAATACTTTTTCCTCAATAATTTTACTTATTTAAAACAACCTCATGGGGTGGTGATGATAGGGAAAAATTATTCCCTCAATATGTCTCCTCAGAATTTAAGACCAGGAAATAATTTTTCTCTCCCCCCTAATCAGGCATACATCCCTTCATTACACAGTGAAAATCAGGGCTCCTGGGTATTTCTGTTTATAGTTTCGTTGTATTTCTAATATCCCAGGCTAATTTAGTACTTTGTTTTCCTAGCCAAATTATGCTAGGGCTTGAGAGTGATCGTTGCCCCTCCCCCATCCTGTGTAATGTCTGACATTTTGTTACAATTGGCTTATTTCATAGGCACCCTTTGTTGTATCCTATGGGATGCTTCTTTGGAAATAAATAATGTAAACACCATAAATAAGGAGAGTTATGAGATGTATTGTTTTTGCCTTCATTTGCCAACCAGAGAGAAACAAGCTTTAAGTGGCTTGCAGAGCCTCTCCACTGTTATGGCTAATTGTTTACCAGGCACGTCTCAGTCCCCTACAGCCCTAGGCAGAGTCTTCTTCCTGCCTTCCAGACAACCTTTTTTAAAAATGTTCTTCTCCTTCCCAAGTTATGAGGTAAACTTTGCTCCCGAGGAAAACCCTGACCAAACACCTCATTTCCCTGTGCATCCTGGAAGAGTGTCAGATCAAACAGAACAATTAACTCAGCAAACAATGCCATTAGCCGGGCTCCCTCTGTACCCACCAGCCCGAATCCGAGCAAACACCTCCCAGAGCATATGGAGGCAGGGAATTGCAGGCAGGATTTTATGGGCCTCTCAGCGGGCCTGCTCAAGCTCCTTGGGAACCAGACAATTTAGCATATGCCACTGTTCCCAGCTGCCTTGGGGCCTTGGCTGGGGACCACAGACATGTACTCAAGTGACAACATTTAAAGTCAGGTGGGGTTGGGCTCTGCTTCTGCAGCACTGCCAAACAGAAGGGCACGGGCTCTTCAAGGCTGCCCACGAGAACCTCGAGGAAGAATGCAGAGAAACAAATCCACAAGGGAAGTTCCCCTGTCATTCAAAGCCTGCTCAACACTCACCTTCAGTTTAGCCTGGAAACTTCAGTGCTTAGAAATGGAGACTCATCAGAAAATCGTAATGTACCATGACAACAGTAGTCTTTACTGGAATCACAGACGAAAATGACCTATTAAGGTATCTTGTCCACACCACATCAGCGCAGGATTGGTCCCCAAAGAGCTTTGATAGTTCATTTTTAAATAACTCCAAGAATGTGCTTTCCATGCCCGAACTCACCAGGAGGACTGTTCTAATAGATCTCATTCTTCAGAGGTGTGCCCGAGATCCATGCCAATCTCTCCATTTCATAAGCTGCTCCGTGTACCATTCGAAATGACTCTACCACCTCCTGCTGAGTGTTCTCTCTGGAAGGCACTTGGCTGTGGCAGCCTTGTCTCAACATGGAGTTTGTGATCCTGTCTTGGATCAGAGAGATGCTGGCTCAGAAGTTTGAAACTTACTGAGTCCTATATGGATAGAATATGTACGTACCTCCCTTTGCTCAGTGACTAAAGCAATCAAAGACCAAAGGTTGAACTTCGGCAGGCAGAATGCAGAACCAACAGTCACAGGCAGAGTGGTGGCATGGAGGGCAAAGTGTGGACATTGTAGTTTAAGCAGCCTGGGTTCAAATCTTAGGTCTGCCACTCACAAAAGGTGTGTTCTTATGATATAAATGGTCTGAACTTCTGTTCTTTCACAGATCAAATAGGCATAGCATTGCCTCCCTTAGAACATGTTGGAAGGATAAGAGATTAAAGACCTCAAAGATTTAAATGATAATATTTTAATCTTAGAAAGATCATGCCACATCAATGTTTGTTTAAGAACTTTTCATAATAGCTAAGTTATGGGACCAACCTTGATGTCCAAGAGCAGACAAATAGATAAGTGTGTGTGTGTGTGTGTGTGTGTGTGTAATTTATATATTAAGCCATAAAGAAGAGTGAATTATCAGTAAAATTGATGCAACTGGAAATAATCATATTAAGTGAATTAAACCTATCTCATAAAAAACAAATATCATATGTTTTCTCTCACTTATGGTTCCTAGACTTTATATGCATACATATAATCATATATGTACATATATGTGTATATATATGACATGAATGTAGAGGCAATTCTACTTACAGGAACAAAGGAGACTAGCAGGAGAGTAATAAAGGAGAAAAGGTGAGGCAGGCAGGTACAGAGTAACATGCTCAACATACAATGTGTATGTACAAAATTTCATACAATGGAATTGGATGAAATGTCCTTATGTAACTACACGTGCAATGAATATACATAAAGAAAACATTTTTAAATGACATGGGTCTTAGCAAAAAGATATTTGAAGAGCAAGGATGTCAAGCAAATCACCCAGGTCTGGACTAGAAAGTCATGGGCTAGAAAAAAAAGAAGCCTCATTCAATTTTCTATCGTGCCTCATGGGTATACCTTTGCAGCGCTAAAGATCAGTCAGAATGATGAGCTGTTCTCACAATGGTCGAACAGGATGGCGATGAGAAGGGAAGGCAGAGTCAGTCAGGTGCTGAGGGAGTGGGCTGAGGAAGGTGTCGGGCTATGAGCCTAGGGAGACATCTGGGCTTGTCAGGGGAGAGCTGATGACCATCCCTTCAAGCCGGAGGTCAACCAGAGACCTCCATGCCCACTTCCAGGGACATCTATGGCAATCTGGCATTACTTATTCTATATTAAAGAGATCAAAACCACATTAGGTTATCTGCTTGATTAACCAGCCCTACTTACCCTGTGCATTAGTTAAGACTGAATTGCAAGCTATGGAAATTTACCTCTAAACCAGCATAAGCAAAATGGCGCCTTTATTAGACTGGTGCTGGAAATGTCCAGAATGGGCAAGCTTTAGGGGTCCTGGAGATGAGAATGCTATTTGGTGCCTCGTCCGCTGCGCAGCCTGTGTCCGAGAATGTGCCGAGGGTGTCGGGGATTGACAACACCGAGACTCGTTCAATGGTGTAAAAAGGCTCAAGAAAACTTCCCAAGAAAGGCCTCCCTCCAGAAAAGCTTCTGCTCTCTCTCTACCCCTGTCTGGTTCTGCTCTGACACCAAAAACTGATCTGGGTGTGTCAGAAGAGGCGGTTAGTCTTTGGACAAGGTCGAGGTCAGGGTGGTTCCCGTGGGCCAGCCCTTTTCAGGAACTTATTGCCCCGGGCATTATATTGTTTTTAGTAAACATGTTTTTAGTAAACATTGTCTTACAGCTGCCTACTCCCAGGCTGATGGGGAAGTGGGTCTCTGAACAAGGTCTGGTGTCCCCACAATTTGGAATACTAGAGTTAGTGTGAGAGGTATGTTCGGGTCTTAGCCACTGCTCAGAGCTGGAAGGAGATCACATGAGTGGGGGATGAGAAGGACAGAGAAGATGCCAGCAGCAAAACAAGTTGACAGCCCCTGATATGCCCACAGAATCCTAGCCAGGCCCAGAATTGGACACTCCAACTACTGTTGCAGTAGAAGCAGGACAAAGCAGAGAGCTGGACTGAGTAGACTTAAAATAGGAAACCTCTGAGATCCCCCCAGCCACCCCACCCCCATCTCTGCCATAGCAGAAAGCAGGAAGTTTGCTCACTGCAAGATTTCCCCCAAAGAACACCTGGACTGAGGACCCATACTACTGGAGGACAGGGCAGCTACAGTGAAGAGAGGACACAGGGACCACATACTGAGTCATGAGCCTCTTTTCAGGCAGAGCTACCAGAAGGCAGAAGCCTGGCTGAGGATACTGAGCACAAGGTCTCACTGGTTGGCGAAGCAAGTAAAACAAACATGCAGACACTGAAAATAAAGTCCCCAGTAAAAAGGGCTTCCTCCCTACTGCCGTGAAGTCCACACTGCACACAGAGCCCAAAGACTCAGCTTTTCGTCAATATCCTATTGTGTGTGTGTGTGTGTGTGTGTGTGTGTGTTGTCACTTTTCAGATCTGGTTTAGGCACCCATGTAGTTGAGATTCCATGGCTGCTTCTTGCCTGTCATATATAGAAGATGCAATCTCACTGCAGACTTCCCAGTCCTCTGGCTCTTAGAAGCTTCTGTCCCCTCTTCCGTGATCTTTTCTGAGCCTAAGGCATAGGAATTATGTTGTAGATATATCAAGAGGGCCTGGATCCCCAAGAAAACCCCTATTCTTAAATACCAGCTAACAAGGCCATCAAACTCCTGAGAAGGCTTCCATTGACCAAAAGAAGTAACCTGAGTCAAATAGGAAGACTGCGGAGTAGGATACGAATGAAGAGATTCTCTGAATGAAAGGTAAATGATAATGAACTTAAGAAATAAGAGGAGGCCCTAGTAAGAAATATCCACAGAACAGCAACAACAACAAAAAAAGAAGTGTTTGACAATTCTAAACATAATCATCATATAAATGGAAAATCCAGTGTAATTTTTTTAGGATATAAATTAATGATATAAAACCAAAACTAAAAATAGATTATAGAGGGAAAAGAAAACATTGTAAAAGCATCCATAAATAGAAAAAGTAATTAAATGGTTATAAATTTCTCAATGCTAAAAATGGTAAGTCCAAAATCTGCAGATGCCTCAAGGAAAATGACATCCAATTTAGGATTTCCCTCACTAAGCCACTGTTTCTCGGTGCATCACATAGGGTTTTGTCCAGTTGACTCAGTTGATGTCAGAGATCACTGGATTTAGGCCTCCATTCTAGAACATCGTAATGTGTGATCTTAAACAAATACCATCTCCTCTCTGTGTCTCAAGTTGTTCACACACCTCAGAGAACTACAAAAATCAGATAAAGTGGCCAGGGTTGAGCACACCTATGAGTCTAGAACCAGGGAGGCTAATGCAGGAAAATTCGGGTTGAGGGCATCCTTGACCACATATTCAATTCAAGGTCGTCCTGGGCTACTCGGGGAGTGTTAGTCCAAGCTGGGCTTCTGAGTGTGATCCTGTCTCAAAAGAGCAAAATAGAGTTGTCAAAGGGCACAAAGTTAGAAGTACCTCATGCAATTCCTTTACTCCATACCCACAGGCATCAATAGGCTGGTCTTCTTTGTCATCTGCATCTGTAACATCCATGATGCCATTTACTGGCACTGACCAGAATAATCCAGAAAATAAATCAGACTCTGGAGGTCAGGAACCTAGCTGTGGCAAGAAAAGGTGGCAAGGCTGAGCTAGGAGCTCTCAGGGAAGTAGTGAACTTGTTCAAGGAAATTTCTCCCTTCCTATGGAAATATCTGCCTAGGACTCACATTATAAATCAGTCAGAGGAAGAAGTTGCCAAACTTTGAGGAATTTTTTGAACATGTTTTGAGACAGAAGATTTTACAAAAATCGAATTACAGAATTGGTAAGGAAGTTATTCTTGGACCTAGGTTATCTCACCAAACATAATTTTTTAAAGGTTCCATTCATTTCCCTGAAATATTCATTATTTTGTTTAACTTTTCAATGGAGTGATATTCCTCTGTTGGAGGAAATCATGCCAGGTACTATAAACTTGATCAAACCCCTTGACTAGTGAATAAGAGATACAATGGGGGAGCCTATTGACAATGTTTTGCTAAATGGTCATGTCAAACTCCCTTCTAAGTATTTATTTTTATATCCACAGATTTCTGTTCCTTTCAGTTTGGATCAGAAAAACTTCTTGTCGCAGTGGGTAATAGTTAATGTAGAGACTCTTAACTGTTCAAAGTGCTGAGAATAAGTGACCGCGAGTGGTCAGCAGAAGATATTTCATCTCTTTTACCCATCTGTGAAAAGATCAAAGACATCACGGAAAAGGGTGAACAAGGAGTATAAGAACTGGAGACTGGAGAGGAGTGCTGCACAATGTTGTCCTTTGGACATGACATGACTGTTACATATACAAACTCACAGAGTCTGTGGGTTACCTGCACAGTTAAATTTTTCAGTATGGACACTGATAGGGTTTGGAGGTCTCTCCCCTAGCTGAGGAGATATTGGTAGTTAATGGATGCTCATGGAGGAAGAGTTATTTTTCTTTGGTAGGGTGGCCCTAGTAGGTTGACTATGTCCTAGTGGATGATCCCATACCCATGGGCATATGGGGAATACTAACTGGATTCTGTGGGTTATTTTTTAAAGGGTATGAAGTTGATATGTAGAGGGAGCCAGGAGGAATAGGAAGGAGGGTGTCGGGGATGGATATATCAAGATATATTATACACATCTATGAAATTTTCAAAGAATAGTTTTTAAAAGACAAAAGTAGTAAATACAAAATTATTGATTTAGTTGGTTATGTTTTACTATTTTTCTGTGTTTCTGAAGTTATCTTTTACATATATTTCATCTGTGTCTTGATTAAAGAGCCTCATGTTAGAAGCTGCAAGTCACACTCTGGAGATTTACAACACAACAACCAACCAATCCCACAAATCAGGACCTTTGTTCTCAGAACGTTTTTAAACATTTGCCAGAACACTACTGGCTGAAGATCAGGAATATCAGATTTTGGTGTGTCTAAATTTCCAAAAACTCATTAAAAATATGACTTGTCAACTTCCTTGGAAAATTCTTTCATGTTCTTAGGCATGAACGTAGTAACCAACAGACATCAGAATGAGTGAACTGGAAGGGAGAAAAAGCTTTCCTTCTACTCTGTTATGTTCTGTGAACTAAAAGAACAAAAAATTAGTTGAAGAAAAGCATACAAATTTTTTTAATGTTAACATGTTTGTGGGGCTTCAAAGAAATAGAAAACTAAAAAAAATTAGACTCAGAGGTATAAATACCGTTTTAACAAAGGGTGCTAAATTATAAAGAACTGACTAGAAAATGGAACAGGATTTGGGTTTTTGGGGATAGTAAATTATGGGAAGTAGAATGTATGGGGAAACAAATGGCAGAGAAGTGTCATCTGAAAAGGTTTGTTTTACACAGACTTATCTCAGTGCCAGCCCTCCGTCCCAAGTGGCAAGAGCCACCTACCTCATGCTGATACAAAAGAGGAAGTCACATTTATGCCACTTCCACAATGGGAAATTTATGCTCTGCTTGTAGGCAGTTGGGGGAAGGCAGAGTGTTGCTTTAATGTCTGTCCTTTCTCAGTTGTCTTCAGTCCAAAACAATACTTATGCCAAAGATATTTGGGGGCAAAGTAATCTGATCCCATTCAGAGTGTGGTCTGTGAGCCAGTAGAATGATGTCACATGGGAGTCAGTTAGACAATAAAAGTACACAAGCCCTGTCAGAGAACTGCTCACTGGAAATCTGCATTTTACCAATGGCAAACCATGAGACAGCACTGTGACCCTCTGCTCCAGTCCTAATGTCTGCTGGTTAGCTTTGTCTTCCCCACCAGTGAGGGTCCACTAGGAGTAATCAGCCTTTGTTAGATGACCATCGACCAGTGGCTTAGCGAGCATGGGAATAACTTGTTTGAGAGGTGATGACTTTTTTCCCCCAAACTTTACCGAACTACACCATGTAGGGGGACAGGATTTTACTTGGAAAGATGGGAAAGTGAGAGTGGAGGCAGCTGAGTCCTGCTAGGATCATCATAGGAACGATCAACTCTGCTGTGTTCTTCACTGTCCAATTAGCAAGCAGACCAGCTGATGAAAGTACGCAGGTTAAGTCATAGGGCCCCCTCCCACCTCAGGCTCTGCACTAATTCTCTACTCCTGGGTCAACACTTCCCTAAACAGTCACTAGTCACTCAGTCTAAGCATCTCCTTTCAGAAGCGACAGTGCTGCCTGCTTACCCACTGCTGTCATCCCGTCACTGTGCCTATGTTATCTTCTTCACTGAGCTATCACCATTTAAATTCATCTGGCCTGCTTCTCTGCTTGGCTGTTTTCTGTGGCAGCAAAAGCATGTGCACACACACACACACAAACACACACACACACACACACATACACTCACATACACTCACAAATGCATCCTAATGTTCTCTCTTTCTCTCATACACACACACATACGCTCACAAATGCATCCTAGTGTTCTCTCTCTCTCAGATACACACACACACACACACAGGAGCATCTTGACTGTGAACTTCATAAGCATAGGTGTCTAGCAGCACAGGAGTAAGTAGGCACTTGGGCACAGAGTATGTGCTCAGTAACCCCAGGAAGTTGCATGTACAAGTGACTGACTACAAGCAAAGCGCTCTACCAGCCTTGCCACCCCCATGCCTAGTCCTGCATCCTGAAAAGGCAAATAAACTATTTCTTTTCCCTGGTCTATAGCTCCCAAATTTCCCCTGATACTTGCTCTGTGGACACTGAAGGTGAAAGAGCTTAGCGGGACTTCAGTGAAGCTAGCTAGTTAAAATGTGTGGAACACCCACCAATGGTAGCTCCTGAGTGAATCTGTCTTGGGAGGCTGACGTGCCACAAGAGATCCATAGAGAAGGTCAGTCACATTGGTGTTCTAACTTCACAGACCCTGGCAAGGAGAGGCAGTGGGGGTGGAAGAGGAGAGAACTAGAGACATAGATCTATAGTCAAGATTGAATGAATGCTGCCCTGCATTCATTCAAAACCCGTACACTTATATGCTCATGCACTCACAAAGACCAGGCAGACAGACAGATCGTTTTTAAAAGAAGAAGGGAGGCTTAGAGAGTATAGTTAGACTTTGCCAGTCATGCCAGACAGCCTAATCATAACTCACAGGCTGCTGAAGATAAGCCAATAACTCCAACAGGAGCTACAAGAGAAAATTCTATCTCCACCATCACCCCAAGACCCCTGTTTCAGAATTGTAGAGAAGAGACTGATGGAGATGGGTGTAGGGTCTTAGACCCATCTGATTGATGTCCTCTTCCACTTAGTGAAAGAAGACATATCCAGAAGTGTAGGCAGAAGTTTCTGTCCCGACAACTGCTTACCAAATAATTGACGCGGAGGGTTAATATTACTTATAAATGCTCGGCCAGTAGCTCAGGCATATTACTGACTAGCTTTTACACTTAAATTAACCCACAATTCGTATCTATGTTTAGCCTCGTGTCCTGGTACCCTTTCTTTTTTTTTAATTTTTTTTATTTTCCAGTTTAAATTTAGATAAGAAACAAGGTTGCTTCACAAGTCAGTTCCAGGTCCCTCTCCCTTTCCCTCCCTGGTACCCTTTCTTAATACAGCATTCTCATCCTGCTTTCTCTGCATCTGTTGGGAGACTCCTGACTCCACCCTTCTCCTCCCCAGCACTCTCAGTTTGCCTTTCCTACCTAACTTCCTGCCCAGCTACCAGTCAATCAGGGTTTTATTAAACCAATTCAAATGACAAATCTTTACTGTGTAAGAGGATTATCCCACAGCACAGAAGAGGAAATAGGTCCTGCGTGGGGGCAGTACTAGCTTCACACACCACACTCTTCTCAGGTGGACTCTGTGCTCCTGCCTCTTCCCAGCCTGGAAGCTGTGCCCTCCAGCTCCCTCCCCATCCTCTTCCTCCTCTTTCTCCTCCTCTTTCCAAATCCCTGTTGCCTTTAAACACAGGCAGAAACATTATTTATGAAGAGCCCTAATTTCTAATGCATCCATAATGCCTGGGAAGACACTGACAATTTATTTAATGAGCACAGACATGATGATTCACAAACGATGGTCCCAGTCAAAATGAGCTTCATTAATTTGCTGTGAGCCCTGCGCTGTAATTCAGAGCCTTGGGCAGACTTCATACCCACAAATCTCCTCCACAGCCCTGACATTCTTTTCTGAGCCTGCCTCAGGTGTGGGCTTAGCACCCTCCCTCTGCTCATAAACCTACTTACCTAAGGCACCCTGCTGCCTCTGGGCAACCCAACTCTGCTCTGAAGGGACCTCCCAGTCTGACATGAACACCACCACCTGAGCACACTAACAGGGCTTTTGGGACACCTGACCTACAATACCCACACCATACACCAGTGTCCCGGATGGGGTTTGTGCTAATCACCAGGACACCATTGATTCAAGCCCACCAGTGAGGAGTTAGCATCAGGTCTGTCAATCACCATCATCACCACCATCATCACCACCATCATCATCACCATCATCATCACCAACTACCAGGTACAAAGCCTCCACTCATACCTCTGCCTTCGTACCTGAACCTCCATCTGAAGTCAGAAGAAGGGTTGGAAAATTCAGCCTATGTTTCAGACCCTTAGCTTCTCTCCTCCAGCACATTCAATGACCTCATATTTCTTAATCATCTAAACAAACAGTTGTGTGCTGCCCACACAAATTTTTAATTTAGTTATTACACAACTTCTACAAGACTTGGGTTAAAGACATAATACGCCCACAAAGTTTGTGTTCATACAGCAAACTGCGGACTCCCACTGTCCCCACTCCCATTTGCATTAGTGTTCATCTCCATATCTTGACAAATAAGCTTAGATCATTACTCTGGGTTTTATTTGTTTTTACCACAGGCATTAACTCCTACTTTCCCCATGTGCAATGTGAAACTTTAGGTACCTTACTTCCTTCCTTCAAGCACACATCTCTATCTGCCGAGTCACCAATACAGGTCACCTGCATGTTTTGAAAAAAGATACTGAGGAGTAGCCACACCCACTTGTTTGTGCAATGACTGTGACAGCTGCAAAGTGTTTGCAACAGTGGTCATGTGGCCACCAAGCCTGAAACATTTATCTGGCTTTTTACAAAGTGTTTGCAAACCTCTGTCAGTCATTTCATCTACCAGCATGGTTGTCTTGGGCTTGTAGATAAACTCAGCATTTTCATCCCCATGGCTAACAGCTGTCTTAGCTGAGCCTGGCAGCGTACTATGACAGCATTTCTTTCCTCTTCATTTTGTTTACATGTGCAGGTATAACTTCCTGGTCTGTTCATGTACTTGTTCTTAATTCTTCATAATAAATTCAGCAAGCTCTTCCCTAGGCATATAAATGTGCTTGAATCATTAAGGTACCATGGACCACTTACCCTCTAGACCTGAAACTCAGCTGAGCCCGTCTTCACTATGCCATCTTCTCCATCTTCCATGGGGCTGTGGTCCTTCCAACTCCGTACTATTTGAACCCCCATTTGTAGCATCCTATTTAATATATATATATTTTTAAAGAAGAGTATACTCCATTACTGATCAAAGACAAAAATACAAGGTCCACTCTCTGCTGGAGAGAGTAGAAGCAGTGTATTTAGAATTTAGCTTTATTATATTTTCTCAGCTGTTTGCCAATTCTGTGGTTTTTACCAACAACTTCTGGGTTGCATTTTTCCTCCCCTGTCCACATCCATCTCCCTTTCTGGATCTCTCAGTGTCCTTTGTGTGGTATTTCAGGATAGATAAAAAGGCCAGCACTTATGCTCAATCTGCCACCAGGTGGCTCACAGCTATCTGTAAGTCTATCTCCAGGTGACTGACACCTCTTCCAGTCTCTATGGGCACCTGCACTTACACACATACACCTACACAAAGACACATAATTAAAAAATAAAATAAATTTTAAATATAACACACGTAGTCAAGTCAGCATTAAATATTTTCAGCTGTTAGAGGATTTTGAAAATAAAAATGAAGGGTCTGGACAAGTAGCTGAGTGGCTAAGAGCACTGGCTGCTCTTCCAGGGGACCCGAGTTTAGTTCCCAGCACTCATATAGGGGCTCACAGCCATCCAACCCCAGTTCCAGGAGACCCTCTTCTGAACTCTGCCAGCACACTGCACATGCAGGCAAAACATTCACACAGAAAATAAATAAACTTTTTTCAGGAAAATAAAGATGAAGTGGGTACTGTTCTGACCATTTATGGATGAACACATTCATTCTAGATCAGAGTTTCCATGATTTCATTCATTCAATAGAAATAGCACGTTTAAAACATATCTCCAATTTAAAAACTCATAACCAATGATCATGAGCTTAGTAAAGCAAAATAAATTTGAATATTTTGCCAACATGTTTCCAAGAATATCTTTTGAAAATGCATGATTTTGCTAAGGTGTCTCAAAAGCAATGCCCATTTTAAAATGCTTCCAAGAAGTCAAAAAGGATACAACCTATGGAGTAGTCACTCCGTTTTCCAGGAAACCCATAATGGCTTTAGCTGAAGGAGCTTTTCACTGGATAAAGTATTGTGCTGTTTTTAAGTACCATAAAGAACAACTGTGAGGGGACAGGGACTTCTTGATGAGCTCAGAAGGATGAATAAAAAGATATGAGTCAGTAATGGGGACACAGAACTGTGAGTAAATAGCTTTCATTCTGTCATTTATTCTTTCTATTTAATTCCAAATAAATCATGAATGCATACTTATAAAAACTTCAGACTCTAAAGAACGCTACAGAGCACACTGACCAATAAAACCTGTAGAATGAAAATATCCTTATCTCCCCTGTTCAATAGTGTTGTCATTAGCCACCTGTGGCTACTGAGTGCACTTGAGATGAAACTGCCTAAGGGATTGATTTTCATCTTTATATCATTTTAATTAACTGAAATCCAAATACATACAAGTCTAGTGTTGTTGAACAACACAGATACATAATAAAAAGTAAAATCAGAATCATCCCCAAAGCTAGTAATAAACTATTCTTATGGCTAGTTGCATTCTTTGAACCAATTTTGGCATAGTGTGCTATATGTCCTGTGTAAAGAAAATAGTTGTTTATTACATGGTCTCTGTAATCAAATAGTCTACACTTAATCTATGCTTAGTTTATACTAGGTAGGTCACTGCCTGTAAGATCATTAACTCCTTTGTCTTCTCCCATCTTCAAAATGGCGCTAATAACAATAATTACCTTCTTAGGTTCTTTGAGAAGCAAATTACTCAGTATATTTTAAACTCTCAGATGGGTCTGGGGAGATGGCTGAGTTGATAAAGTGTCTATTGCATAAGCGTAAGGTAATTCATAAATGTTAGGCTTGGCAGTGCACATCATAACGCCAGTGCTGGGAGAGAGGCAGAAGTGAGTGGATCCCTAAGGCACATTGGGCACATTGGCAAGACAGCCCAGCTAAGCTCCAGGCTCAGTAAGAGACTCTGTCTCAGAAATTAAGGTGGATAGCAATCAAAGAAGATACCCAACATCACTTGAGCCTCCAAACATATGCATACATATAGGCACGTGTGACTCTGCACACATGAACACATCTATGCACCACACACACATCTAAAGTAAATAAATAAAGCTCTTAGAAGAGTTCTTGGCACGTGGTTCTTCATAAGAATGTTGGTGACATTAATATTACTATATGCTTGTTATTCTGTAACTTATTTTGTAATCCTCCCTAGAAAGATTTCTATATAGGTCTTCTTTATTTTTTAATATGAACATTTTCATTATTAAGGTAATAAATGCATTTGGTAGGAAAGCAGAATACTGCAAATCTCCTAGATCGCATTTTAGAAATAATAGGTGACAGACTAATGAGAGATTCAAATGTAGGGGTTATCAGACACAGAGGTCAACTAACTGTATGTAACTAGGAAATTAAAGACAAGATAGAAGGCGGAGAATTGGGGTTAGTATTTATAAACATAAAATGAAAATTCTAATGCTGCAAGTGGAACAAAATAATACAAATATATCAGTGGTTAGATAGATTCACATGTAGAAGGGAAATATCTGAGGAAAACATTGGGGACTTGAAATTCAAATGAGAAGAAAGTATTCCAGAATGAAAAATAGAGACAAATAATATGGAAAAACAGAAGCAAGGTATATATTCATTAAGGTTCTGTCTATAAAAAAATAACCAATAGGGCTGTAAGAAAATGTTTGTGTGTAAAAGCAAGTGATAAGATTATTTTATTTAAATCCTATTCCCACAAATCTTCATGTTTGTATATACAGATTTATTGTGAAAAATAGTACATGTGATTATGAAGACTAAGAAGTCCATGAAATACCATCTGCAATGTAAGTGTGCTAGTTAGTTTTTTGCCAGCTTGACACAAATCATGGTCACCTGGGAAGAGGAAACCTTGGCTGAGAAAAACACTTTTATAAGATTGAGCATGTCTGTGGGCCATTCTTTTGATTGATGCTTGATGACTGATGTGGAGCACCCAGCCCACTGTGACTGGTGCTAGCCCTGCTACCCCTTGGCGGGTGATCTGAGTTGTGTAAGAAAGCAAACTGAGCAAGAGATGGGGAGCAGAGTTCAGCCCTAGGATCTGCCTCAGCTCCTGCCTCCAGATTTCCGCCTTGATCTTTGGGTCATGATGCCTTTATCACAGCAATAGAAAACAAATTATGACATTAAGGAAGTCAGTGATACAATTTAATCTGAATCAAAAGGGTGGAGAACTGGAGGATGGCAGGATTCCAAGTTCAAATCCTGCATAAGGAAACACTAGTACAAGTCTTGGGTTTAGTAAGTGTGAAAACAAATAGCTGGGTTCTTTTTTTCCTACTGGGGCCATCAATAGTCAGGATAATAGATGCCTGACCACACAGATGATGACAGATCTTCACTCAGTCTGACAATTCAAATGCCAGTCTCTTCCAGAGACTTCTACACATGCACATCAAGCTATCCAAGTATCACTTAATTTTTAGTAGCAGTACATAATATTAACTATTATGGTATAAAACATATTGAAGATTGTGTGAATCTAATCAGTATTTGACTGGGATCTCAAGAAACAATATGTACCCCTGAAATATAGTAATATTTGAAGAGACAATGGCTGAGAACTTCCCAAAACATATGAGAGCTATCAATCAATAGGTTCAAAAGACCTCCCACAGAGTGAAGCATTGTATGGTCATAAAAATGCTACCAAGACAAAAAAATTTCTTCAAAGCAACTGGAAAAAATGGTAAGTAAAGTTTTCAGGAGGAACAATAACATTGAAAGTTAATTTCTCAACAGAAATATTGGAAGCTTACCGATTGCTTAAAAATCAGTGAGTGGGGGAGCAGGACTATCAATCTAAAATTCCAATAAAAATAGCCCTGGAAAGCAAAATTAAAAAGATCTAAAGGGAAAAAGTTGTCATAATTCATCACCATCAACTTTCACTTTAAAACCAGTGAAATTTTTCAGTAGAAAAGTAAAGGTTGTTTTTGAAGGAATATACAGAAAAAGTAAAGTCTTAAAAAGTTTAAATATATTTAAATTTTAAAATGACATCTGTAGGAAGTTGAAATTAAAGTCTTTGAATACTTTTTGATTATTTTGGAAGATCATGAATAGCGTTTCATTAGACTTTTATAAATTAAACCTGTGTACAATTTAGGAAAAACATTTCTTTTTTGCTAATGCACTTAGAATATATGAAAAAACGAACTTTAAGTTCTGCCAAATGATTTCTCTGAATATTTTAATTGTTATCTTGTACTTGCTCTTTGAATTTTTAATTTTACTTATTATTATTGAGGAGAAGAAGGTGTATGAATGCAGGTGTGCATGTGCCATGGCACGCATGAGGGGGACAGGAGACAACTCCCAGGAGCCGGTTCTCTTCTTCCACCATGGGTCCTGAGTGACTAATAATTCTCCTTTGAATTAATTATAAATTCATCAATGAAATTTCAAACATTAAACCAACCTTGAATTCTAGAAATATAACCATTTTTATAATATCTATGCCATTTTGATGTATTGTGATGCATTGCATGGACCCAAACTGCCAACAGTTTGATTTGGGACTTCGTTTTGTTTTGTTGCTCCTAAGTTCCCAAACCGATTGGGGTACACTTTACTCCTCTTTTATTACTTCTGTTAAATTTTGGAACTATGATTGTTTTACTGTTAACAATTGAGCTGTGTGTAGTATACTGTTTTGTGGTCTAAAGGATTTTGATGTTGTTAACATACTCTCTTACATAAGAATTTGAGGAAGAGGGGGGAGAAAGAGTGTAAGATCCCGAGGCAGGGGAATGGAGGACACTAAAACAAGGCCTTCGAAATCAACCTAGAAAAGCTCATATGACTGCACAGGGACTGAGCACCACACCCTGGACATGTGCCAGTCTGCACCAGGTCCTCTGCAAGTATGTCACTGCTCTCAGGTTAGAGTTTTTATGGGACTTCTGTTTTTATATGAACGAGAAGGTCCCTGACTCTTGTGCCTTTCCCTAGGGCTCTTTTCCTTCTGTTGGGTTGCCTCGTGAAACTTCTGTGTAATGTGTGTTTTGTTTTATCTTATTATGCTTTGTTTTGGTGTTATCTCTTAGAAGTCTGTTGTTTTCTAATGAGAGACCAAAAGGGAGTGAATCTGGATCGGAGAGGAGGCAGGGAGGAACTGGGAGGAATAGAGGGAGATGAAACTGTAATCAGGACTTATTATATGAGGAAAGAATCTATTTTCAATGAAAGTGATGGTATTTCTAAGTCTTTGGGGCTGGGAATAGCACAGTAGATAAAGATCTTGCATGCATGTGTAAGGACCAGAGTTCAGATCCCCAGCACCCACATTCAAATCAAGGCAGATGTAGTGGCACCACCTATGATCCCAGTGCTCCAGAGGCAAAGTTGTAGGATCCTTAGGGAAAGCTAGACTACTCGGATGGATTCAGCAAGAGACTCTGCCTCAGGAAATGAATTGGTCTTTATTTACTGTGTTCTACACACACACACACACACACACACACACACACACACACTCATGTACACCAACACATAAGTGTGCCCACACATGAACACACATATATGTATATATACCATGCACATGTAAAAATTATAAAAATTCACCTGTATCTAGACATGATGCACACACTTGTAATCTCAAGGTTTTAAAGGTAGAGACAAGAGGACTGTAAGATATGCACCCCCACACACACATATTTTTAAAAATCACTATAAAACTGCCTCTATCTATGTGTTTTGCATGGTGGAAAGACTATTTCTCATTTTCCTTAAGCCACTTCTGTTGAGATATGTTTTCTATAACCACTAGAAAGTTTTAATGTTAGAGCTATGTCATCTATTTATTCTCTTGTTTTTCTTTATCTGTAATTTGATTATTTTTCATTTCTAAAAGCATTTGGTTTGCATGTGTACAGTTTATCATTTCTTGGAATTACTTCAAAGAACCAAGTTTTAAATATGTTGATCTTCTTCATCATATATGTATATTCTTTTTCTTTAGTTTTGGTCTTAATTTTATTATCTCCTCAATTTTTATTTGATCTTTATTTTAAATTATTAATCTTGACTATTGGCTCATTAAATTTCAGCCTTTTCTATCATTAAAATTTAGTCAATACTCAACAGAATACTTACATAATTTTTCCTGGAGTTCTGTTTGAGCTGTCCCATGAATTTTGATGCATAGCATTATCATCATATATTTTTAATTTCAGTTAAGTTTCTGTGGTATGCTTTCTGATGAGTTTGTTGGTTATTAGTTGATTTTCTTATAGCTGTAACTACATACCAGACAGAAAAACTTATAGGAACAGGGATTTATTTTGATTATGTTTGGGGGAATGTTATTTCATCCTGTTAAGGTTGTAGAAGAACAGAGAAACTCACATCATGGCAGCCAAGAAGCAGAGAAAGAGAAGCTGGCTAAGCACCTGCTATAATTTTCAGACATCCCTACTGATATACATTTCCAAGTGAAACCCTGTCCCCAAAGTTTTCATGGTCTCCTGAAGTAGTGCCACCAGTTGGAGACCAAATACTGGCAACATGAGCCTGTTAGGAACAATTATATATTTAAAGCTCAATATTACCCTTTGACCCCTCAAAGTTCCATGGCCATCTCATAATGCAAAATATGTTTATTTAGTCCGTCTTGAAATCAATGATGCGACAGTTCCAACAGTGTTCAAAAGTCCATTTCAAGTTCTTTTCTGACACTCAAGACTTTTCACAGCCTCAAATTCTGTACTTCTAAGATAGCCTATCACAGAATAAACATTGCCTTGCAAAAGGGACCGATGGGGACACAGAAATAACAGATGAGAACAAAGCAAGACAGAAGCTCCAAAACCCATCATAACAAAAAGCTTTAAGTCTCGTATCCAGGCATGTGATAACACAATGTGATCACAAAGTATCTGAAGCTGATCTGCCTTATAGCCTTGCTATTTGTAGCCCACAAGCTCTAGTTTGGGGGCTGGATACACTCATTTCTTGTAACTTTCCTTAACAGATGCAACGCATTTCTGGTGTGTCCAACATTCTGAAATTTCCACTGCAATTTAGGCTTTCTTCTCACATGTATCTTCATGACTGTCTAGAGGGATTCTGGTCCTGCAATACATTGTCTGGGCTCTCTTTAACAGTTTTATGGAAGGCCAGGCAGTGGTGGTGCTTTAATCCAGCACTCGGGAGGCAGAGGCAGGTAAATCTCTGTGAGTTCAAGACCAGCTTGGTCTACAAGAACTTGTTCCAGGACAGACTCCAAAACTACACAGAGAAACCCTGTCTAGAAAAAAAAGTATAAAAATAGTTTGATGGCAGTGTCCACCAGTTCCTACAACTCTTACATTCCTCATGCATGCAAGTCCAATATTATGCGTGTGTGCAAAAGTCTGAGGTTGATCAGTATCCCTCTGGGTTGAACCAAGGGAAACACTCCCCAAGATAGCCCTGAGCATACAGGTGCCTAGTATTCTCTTCTGCAAACACATCTGATTTTGGCCCTATGAAGACAGTCCGGCCATTTCCTGAAATGCCCTCAAGGCATTTTTATTGTCCTAATGAAAAGCACTGGGCTTCTTTTTAATAATGCTGCTCTTTGCAGGAAACACACTTTAGTGCCCCAATTTGATATGAGTTTCTTTTCTAGTCAAACTGCAAGTTTTTCAAAAACTTCTGCTCTGATTTTTCTTCCCAATTCTAACTATTAACCTGGCTCAAAGTAGCCACTAATAACCACGTTGGTGTCTGAGTACCATTGGTCCATTACTTCTAAGTTCAGCCTCACTCAGAATTTCAGGACACATGAAAGTTATAGACATAATATGCTCCAGTATGTAACAAGAATGGTTTCTAGAATTCTTACTCTTACCTGAAACTTTCAGAACACAATCTTTACTGTTCACAATCCTTATTGGAATGTCTAATAGCATCAGAATGACCCATAAACTCTGTCTTCAGCATCCAAGCTATTCTCTCTACTCTTATTTTCCTTTCCAACGCCTCCCACACACATACACATACACTTCGAATCAGTTCCAGAGTTTAAGAACCACACTGTCTGGAATGGTAACAACAATGACCTTATTTCTCTGGTACCAATCCTCCAGGTTAATTAACTTCTGTGACTGTGACTAAAACACCTCACATAAACAACTTACATGAGAAAGAAGTTATTCGGCTCACAGTTTCAGAGGATTCATTCATAACTGCTAGATGCCATGCACTTATGCAGAATGACTTAGAAGCAGGCACTTGTGGCAGAGTTTATTTTGTTGCAGGCAGGAAACAATGCTTGCAGCACAAAAGGACCAGTGAAAAGGCACCCCCAAGGAGTCACCCTCAAGACTACTTCCACAGGCTCATCTTCATCTCCCAAAATTTCTGTACTCTCTTAAAATAGCACCATCATCTGGGGACTAGCATTTTAAAACATGAGCTTACTGTGTGTATCTTATGTTCAGAACATAACAGAAGTGCTGTGAATTTTTTATTTGCCAAGTTGCTTTTATCCCGTTATTTTTCATAATTGTATTTAAATTGTGGACATGTAATATGGGTTACAGGATACCAACCCATGGCATTTCAGAGTTATTTTGCAACCTAAAAACACGCTCAATATTTATAGGTGCAGATTTGAGGAAAATGTGCATTCTTTAATTAATTGGCAGAGATTTGAAAGTTCATCTACATGAAACCAAGTCTGTTAGCTGTAGAATTTAAGAACAATTTACACAATAAATTGTATTTCTGTATGGCTGAAGTAAAGTGATATGCCTGAAATTTATAAATGATATCAAGCCATTTACAGAGTTACAATAAAAGCCACATACCTGGCAAAATGTGTCAAGACATCTGTGGAGAAAATTATAAAACTTTACTAAAAGACAGTAAATAAGATTAAAGTAAATGAAAAGACATATCTGTTCAGCTTGGAATCGTCAATGTGATAGAGTTGTCAACCTTCCCCAGTGTGTGTGTGTGTGTGTGTGTGTGTGTGTGTGTGTGTGTGTGCGTATTTCTAAAGCTTATGTGAAACTACAAATAAACAGGAATATCTAAGATGTACCCAAAGAGAATTAAATGTCAAAGTCTGTGTGAAATCACCATCACTGCTTCAGTATATAATTGATGCAGAAAGTCATGAACTAATGGAATAGTACAGAAACCCAGAAACAGACCCAGTGGTGGGTACACACTTCATTACAGACCAGATGGGATGCTGTAAATCAGTGGGGAGAGACAGGTTTTTCAACACAAAGAGCTGGAAAAACAGTTGGACCCTATTAAAACAGAAAAGAAACTAAACACCCAGTTCACACTACATACAAAGTGTATTTCTAAGTAAATTTTAAAACTCCACTGTAAAAGCTAAAACTTGAAATATAAAAACAAAGTTAAAAGTCATGATGGCATCTGGGGTAAGAACAGAACCATAAGGCCACATATAAAAACAGAAGAGTATGTGCATTTTGAATGTGTATAGGTGTATAAACATACACATATTCTACATGCTTGAATTTTAAGTATGTTATGTGCATACAGAAACATGGTTGAATTTTGATAGGATGGCATACATTCACATAAAATATCATCGTGGAAAGGAAATGACTAAACTGTAGCTATATGCTCAGTATCGATGATTCAGAAGCACAATGATGAATGACAGAAGCAACTCAAAATTAGTAGAATTAGAAATGTATTCATTGTGGATACATGAAGTTGTGGTTCCCAAAAGCAAATAGGCAAGGCAATGACTGACAACAGATGTTTCCAAGGGGAGAATGATAGATGATTAGGAGGTATTCATGACTGCTTAATTTTAACTGCATATATATCTTAAGCTATATGTGTATCTGTGCACATACATGCTTTTGCAGTAAGATATACTTCATAATAACAGTTGGGGATAAGTAACTATTGATTTTTATGCATTGATTGCTATAACTAGTGAGCTTAATGGGGTTTTATTTTTATTGTTTCTAATCATTTTTCATCAGTTTTTAGTCTGCATGTAATAGTATCAACTGTATATAATAATGATTTTTTTCTCCTTTCTAACATTGATGCTTATTTCTCCTTATTTTAATTGCATTGACCATAGACCATAGATCAGTCCCAAAGTAACCGTGATCATTTTTTTTCTGGAGCCTTCAGTGGAGTGCCCTTTGCAGTCTCTCATACATGAATAACTTTTCAATAGAGAACCATCTCAAGATGAAGTACGCTTAGCCATGGGAAAGGACTGTAAGTCATGTGAGCTCGTTTCATTTGTTTGCTGCTTGCCTGTGGATACATATGGTGTGAGGAACTCTGATATCATGCTTTAGTCCCCCACAGGGCCAGGTAGCAGGGGTTAAAATGGAGCAAGGTTTGCTTTTATTCAGAAGTGCAGGTGCGATTAGTCAGGAACAGCCACAAAGGCCAGGCCAAGGTGCTTTCTTTTCTGAGCTGAGGAGAGCTCAGGTCAGGTTTACCTTCAATTACAAAACCGTCTAGCTTGCAAACAGGCTGGAGGGAGTTCTCTGTCTTAAACTAGACACTGTGTGCTGGTGACAGATCCGTCCCCACAGGCCATTCTCTGAACAGAACACAGCTGAATCCAGAACAAACACCTCTCTCAAATGGCCTGTGTTTCACTTAATAGAGTTCAAATTGAGTATCTAAAAACATTGATGCTCTTTTATTTCCAGACGCAGGCACTCCCTGAGCTTCCGTTCTGCTTGCCCCTCAGGACTTCCTCACATCAGAGAAGCCTGCCACTACTGCAGCAGACTGTTTTAAAACAGTGCCCATGACAAGTTGTGAAGGGCTGACTAAAAAATGTTAGAGCTTGTGCATGTAATACACCTGCAAACTTCCAAGTGGAGTGAGTGTGGCTAATTGTAACATTAAAACCCTTAAAATGCAGATTCCAAAGTCTTATCCAACACTGAGGAATCATTGATGATGCAGGGGGGGGACTCACAGCTTTTGGTTAGCTGTTACTCATATCAAACTAGTCCCCAAACACAGAAATTTAACATCGCATACATTTATGATTCTTTTCATGAATCTGTAGGTCAATTGGACAGCTCTTTGGGATACAGGTGACTGAGTTCCACATATGTGGTCATCTATGTTTTGGGAGGGTTATTCTTCTGACCCTGGTTGGAGTCTCTCAATTTAGGGGTGTTTAGTTCACTGGAAGAACAGCTCTGGCCAACCTGTAACTCAGTTTGTAGACCAGGCTGGCCTTGAACTCATAGAGATCCACCTGCCTCTGCCTCCAGAGTGCTGAGCTTAAAGGCATGCACCACCACTGCCCAGCAGATGCTATTCTTTAATGAACTTGCTTGGGTCTTTTGGGACCCCCATCTATATTGAGTCTCCTCTTCCAGAGACTAGCCTCGACTCATTCATGATCTTCCAAAAGTAAAAGTAAACAAGACCTTGAAGCTTGGAACAGGGACACTGTCACTTCCACATTCCTCATTCTGTTTAGACCAAGGACATCATAGCTCAGTCCACATTCATGAGAAATAAATAGACTCTACATCTTGCAGGAAGACCTACGAATTTCTATTGCAAAGGCCACGGAACTCAAGTGTGTCACCCAGCTGGGCCGACTGCAAGCATCCTGGTGTTGGTCTCCATTTTATGCACAGTCCATCTGGACAACCCAGGAGTAAGTCTACCTTCTCAAGATTTCCACATAGAAGGCCGCTTGAGGCCTCCAAGCATGTCACTCATTGAAGGCTTTGATGAAGGCTCTACATTCTTTTCTCTGTCTCATTCCTAGGACCAGACCTCGACCTTATCAGCCCTGCAAGGGACATTGAGCCTGTCTGACACCAACCAACTCACAAAGGTCAATGCATTCATGGCATAGAACAAGTAACCAGCTATTCATACTTTTGGATCAACATTCTTTCCTATAAACAAAAATATGGGAAGACAAATTGAAACAAAATGTTTCTCTACATCTTAAGGAGGGTATCTTCGGGTACCCTTGATAGAAAAGCAGGTCAAACAAACTGAGGCAAAGATGCAGGATCAGTTCACAGAACATTTTAGTACGACTGGTTTAGCCTGTCTCATTCAGAAGCTCAAGCGATCCGTTATCTTTCTACTCTTCCTTCTGTTGGTTGTATTTCACTCCTCGGCTGCATTGGGATTCCTGGAGTAAACAGGATTATATTCTCACTGCCATGAGGAAAAACTGTCTTCTCTAGGTTCCTTCATAGCAGGTGAAACAGTGGCTTTGAAGCTGTGCTCTGCCCCCAAGCGATGCCATTTTACAGAAGAGTGAATGGCTACATTTTGATTTCAAAGGCTGGGGCAGAATGACTCCACCTCAGGTTGGTGCAAGTAGACAACCAATGCCCAGCATAAACCAGGCACAAACTCACAGGTAACTTATTCCTGCAAGTAAAGTATTACCACCTACGAACATATCAAACTATTGTGTAGCAGTTTCCTCTGAATTGAAACATTCCATCCTGGAAGGAGGCTCCTTAAGAGTCCAGAAGTTCCAAATTGGAACATCCTCACTGGAAGAAGGCAGAGGCTGGAGACTCAGGAAGCAAGCAACTTTACAAGTCTCAGGAAGTTCCTGAAACTAACAAGATACTCTGGACCCTTTCCTTAAGCCTTCATCAATTCCTGGTGGAAGAGAAGAGACCCAACTACCTGGAGGAGGTGCTCTGACCAGCATAACTGTGTAGAAGAGAAGATCACAGCTGTTGGTCTGCCTACAAGTTACACAGAGAGCTTCAGGGTTGCAACTTCCATGCATTGTCACCCATGTCAGAGATGCAACTGCCTTTGAGCCATCTCAGTAGGAAGTAACTCTAAAAATGCATTGGTTCGCCAAAATAGACTTTGGTAGAACAATTATTTTGATCTTTGTTCCTTATCTGGTGTGAGTACACATTTATTGTGTCTCCCTGGGAAAACTGTCATAATACACAAAGTAAGCCAAGAATACAGGGTCATGACAAAACCATATCAGAAAAACCAGGCTTGTGAATTTATCAAATACACCAGACTACTAAATGAAGCAGCCTCCTCATCTGGATCCTATAAATGTGAGACGCCTCACAGTGGGACACAGTAGCACCCACTAATCTATCACTAGACCGTCTTGTTCATGCTTCAAGACTAGGAGACTGTGAACTCCGGGCTTTGTTCTCAAGGCTTTAGTTCATTAATGTCTCCTCTGCTAGTTAATGCTAGACCCACACAATACTGTAATTTGCTTTCTAACCTGGCCTCTCCCAGCCTGGTCTTGTACCTTCTAACAGCTCCTAGACAGCTGAGTCTAGTACTAGCTTACCTAGCTACCAGAATGCACTCTTTTTTGTCTTTGCAGGCTCTGCCTGAAGCTTCTTTGACTCCTTATTAACCATCCTATAACCTATGTATCATTGTATGAGGTATACCATGTGGTCTGGGAATGTCAATAGTAATTAAATGGAATATAAGAACCCAGGGTAGCTAGTGGCCACATTCTCAAACCAAATCATGAGTATTCAGTGAACTTCGGCCAATACTGCCAAGTTAACGTAGCTTGTGTATTCAATCCAACCCTATGGAAAAATACAAATGTGTCCGTTTCTGACATAGTTCACACATAACAAGGTTATGATCAATTTTAAAAGGGAATGTGTTTGTCTCTCAAGATTCAAGGAAAATAGCATGTCTGTTTATTGATGCTAACTGTCTCCAAACCAATCACTGTGAGGAAAGAATGTGACACTCCATATTCTAAAGAGGACAGAATGACAAATAAATAAGAACAGAAGGATGTCAGCTGTCAGAATTCTTATAGGGAAAACCACAACAGAATTAGTGAGGTCAGAATTCTGCATAACATTGATATTACTGGAAAGTAAAGACCGAAGCCGAGGTTGGGCATTCTATGCAAACATCTGGAGAAGAGTGTTCTAGACAGGGGAGGGGATGGGGGAGCAGGGGGGGTGGGAACCAGCACAAAGAAACTGAGGCTAAAGTTTTTTTCCATGCCTGGAGGCACAGATACACACAACTTCATTCAGTGCTCTGAGAGGAAGGAGGAAGTGTTTGCTGGTGGGGTGGAGGTGCCAGGCAGAGAAATCAGTGAGCCTGTATTCAGACTGTCCTCTGAGAAGGGTGGCTGGGGCTTCCATTGCCATTCTAGGAACTGATCAGACAAAGGGCATAGGCTGTGGGCTGGCAAGACCTGCGCAGG
Source organism: Mesocricetus auratus (assembly GCF_017639785.1). NCBI lineage: Eukaryota > Metazoa > Chordata > Mammalia > Rodentia > Cricetidae > Mesocricetus > Mesocricetus auratus. Next base: position 39,844,186 of record NW_024429267.1, on the reverse strand, counting down.
CTATCAAGGAAGCTTTCATTAAGCCTGCTTCCCAGGGAGACTTGGATCAATCCATTCACCTCCTCCTTGCATAAGTGACTTTGAGTACACTTTAATCCTCAATCTTTCTTTGTCTTTGTCCATCATAGCATCAGCATCTTTAAGAGTCACAGGCCAGTTGCTGGGTGAAACTCCCTCCAATTCAGATCAGTCTGAAGTTTCCACATCATTAAATCCAAGCTGCATATTTTGGGTCGAAATATCAGAGAAATGATGCTGTGTCCTGCTTGGTGTGTCATGTCAGGAGGCACGTTGCATTAGTTACTTGTCTGCTGCTATGATAGAATACCTAAAAGCTGCTTTGGGTAAAAGGGGATACAGTTCATTCGGATGGGTAGGCATGGCAGCAGAAATATGCAGCCAGCTGATCACAGGAAGGAGAAAGAGGTGGGGGGGGGAGAGAGCAGGCTGGAAAAAAACCTCAAATCCAACGACTGCTCCCTCCAGCAGCATGGTTCCACCTCCTAAGAATTCCATAACCCTCCCAAACAGCCCACCAGCTGGGAAGCAAGTATTCAGACACACGAGCCTAGGAGAGGCATTTTGTACTCAAACTACAGCATTGACACATGGTGTCAGTTTGTCTGTGAAGCATGATGAGAGGTATTTTTGTCTCCTGTTCCTGGTACATTGTTCCCCAAACCTTTAGGATTTCTTGAGTAGTAGGAGCATCTTCTCTTATGCAGAAGCATCCCCAGATGGTCACACCTGAAGTTTTGCTAATATGACTCAGAGTAGAGCCCCTTGCTCTGGGAGCAGGGTATCACCAGAAAGGCCCAGAGACTGAGGAATTAGGACTTTCAACTCTACCCCAGACTTCGAGAAGAGGAACTGGTGCCAAGGTTTAAGGTCTACAGAATTCTTACAGGAGATTCAGAGAGCTTTGGAGTTGATGGATGAATTCAAGTGCTGGGAAGATGGCAAGCCCCAATGCCAAAAGATGGAACTCTTGCACTTGGGACTTTTCTGGACTGCACAATTGGTGCCTCTTCATTTGGCTGTTCATCCCTAGCCATGTAGTCTTCTTAATAAGCTAGTGGGTGTAAGTAAGGGGCTTTCCTGAGTTTTAATAATGTACCTAGCAGAAAACTTAAGAATGTTTGTGTGGCTCAAATTGTGTTTCTGATGAACAGAGCATGAGACCTGAACCTGAGAGTGGAGTCATGGTTCCGATGTGCAGTCCAGACTGACAAGCCTTGGTGAGAGAAATCAGAGGGGATGGCTCAGGAGCCTGTGACTAGCAACAGCAAGCAGCTATTAAGGCTCCCAAACCTGGAAGGGCAAAGGAGGGAGTGGTCACAGAAACACAATACCTCCTCTGGGTAGCCCTGTGAAGAGATCCTGCTGACAGGAGCCACAGCCTTTTGGAGAGGGACAAAGATGACTGGAGTTCACTGGGGAAGAAGCAGGGAAAGTAAAGAGCCTGGTTCCCCTCCCTGTCTGTCTTTGATCTCCCAAGGGAATGAGCAAGATTGGAAGAAGGGGAGAATAGATGTGGAGGAACAAAAGGAAGGTGCCAGTATAGCCTAAACATAGAACGCATAAGCTCTTAAGGAATAGTGCTGAATAGAGTGGGCTCCTGGCCTCTACCTCCCAGTCCTGAGTCCCAGATTAATATCCAGTGAGAAATACAATCAACAGCATCTATGTTGTCTATAATAGATCTCAGAGCCAGGAACCTCATAGGCATCTCCTTTATTCAAAAACAGTAATTTTGAAGTCTTAGGGCATTTCAGTTCCTAAAGGAAAAATATCAACTAACAATACTAATAACTACAATAAATTTCTATTTATTGAGTGCTTACCATGTGCTAAACACTGTGCAAAGTGCTTCACATAAATTATAGCTCAGTGTGTCTCTATGCCTTTTCTCGGTTTCATGGTTGAAAATACACATTATGCATCAAGATGTAGAGATGGAACTATTTTCGTTCCAATTTCCCCTGAGGTTCCAAGGGTAGAAAAGAAAAACGTTTAATGACAATTATCGTCACATTGCAATGATGGCATTTGGTGCTTCTGCAGGTCACACTAAGCTATCATTAAACTGTTCTGTCTGTACTTTGGCTGAAAGTAGGGTGGCTACCTGAGGCATGAACTTGTCACCGTATTCACAAGAGGAAAAGTCAGACCACCAGGTACTCATCAAGTTGTGTCTTAACCATCATCGCTCCATGGGCCAAGGCCAAAGTCAACAGAGGCAAAAAACACAAAATAAAAATACTCTGTCCACCCTAACAGAAATCCAAGGTAAGAGGCAACAGCTGTCATTCCATCCTTGTTTGTTACTATTTTTTCTATTTTTTAATTTAAATTAGAAACAAGCTTGTTTTACATGTCAATCTCAGTTTTCCTTCCATGCCCTCCACCCCTGTCCTCCCACCGACCCCCTATCCCATTCCCTTTCTGCTCCCTAGGGAGGATGAGGCCTTCTATGGGGGAGCTTCAAAATCTGTCATATCATTTGGATCAGGACCTAGACCCTCCCCCATGTGTTTAGGCTGAGAGAGTATCCCTCTATGTGAAATGGGCTCTCAAAGTCCATTCGTATGCTAGGGGTAAATACTGATAAATACTGCTAGAGGCCCCTTAGATTGCCGAGGCCTCCTCACTGACACCCATGTTCAGGGGGCCTGGATCAGTTCTATGCTGGTTTGCCAGCTATCAGTCTGGGGTCTATGAGCTCCCCTTGTTCAGGTCAGCTGTTTCTGTGGGTTTCACCTGCCTAGTCTTGACCCCTTTGCTCATCACTCCTCCCTCTCTGCAACTGGATTCCAGGAGATCAGTTCAGTGTTTAGCTATGGATGTTTGCTTCTGCTTCCATCAGCTACTGGAAGAAGGCTCTAAGATGACATATAAGATAGTCATCAATCTCATTATAGGGGAAGGGCATTTAAGGTAGACTTTCCACTAATGGTTAGATTGCCAGGTGGTGTCATCCTTTTTGATCTACGGACATTTCCCTAGTGCCAGATTTCTCTTTAAACCCATAATGGCTCCCTCTTATTATGGTATCTCTTATCTTGCTCTCCTCTATGCTTCCCCAACTCAACCTTCCTGTTCCTTCATGTCCTCCTCTCCCCTCCTCTTCTCCCCTTCTCTTTTTCCTAATTTCCTTCCCTTCTCCAATGCTCCCAATTTTCTCAGGAGATCTGGTCTCTTTTCCCTTCTTCAGAGGACCATGTATGCATGTCTTCCCTGGGGTCCTCCTTGTTTCCTACCTTCTCTGGTGATGTGGATTGTAGGCTGGTAATCCTTTGCTCTATGTCTAAAATCCACATATGAGTAAGTACATACCAAGTTTGTCTTTTTGTGACTGGGTTTCTTCTAGTTTCATCCATTTGCCTGTAAATTTCAAGATTCTATTTTTTTTTTCAGCTGAGTATTACTCCATTGTGTAAACATACCATATTTTTTCTCTATCCATTCTTCAGTTGAGAGGCATCTAGGTTGCTTCCAGGTTCTGGCTATTACAAATAATGCTGCTATAAACATAGTTGAACAGATGTCCTTGTTGTATGAATGTGCATCTTAGGCTAATATCAGGATTTTCCACTTGATTCCATTGATGCACCTGTCTGTTTCTGTGCCAATACCAAGCTATTATTAGGACTAGAGCTTGAAGTCAGGGATGCTGATGCCTTCAGAGATTCCTTTATTGTGCACAGGGTTGTTTTGTTTTTCCATATAAAGTTGAGTATTGTTCTTTCAAGGTTCATGAAGAATTGTGTCGGGATTTTGATGGGGATTGAATTGAATCTGTTGATTGCTTTGGGCAAGTTTACTATTTTTACTATGTTGATCCTACCTATGCAAAAGCATGGGAGATCTTTCCATTTTCTGGTATCTGCTTTAATTTCTTTCTTTAAAGATTCAAAGTTCTTGTTTTTCACTTGTTTGGTTAGCATTACCCCAAGATATTTTATGTTGTTTGTGGCTATTTTAAGTGTTGTGTTACTCTGATTTCTTTCTAAGACCTTTTATTGTATGTATATAGTGGGGCTACTGATGTTTTTTAGTTAATCTTGTATCCTGTCACTTGCTGAATGTATTTATCGGCTGTAGGAGTTCCCAGGTAGAGTTTTTCAGGTCACTTATGTAAACTATCATATCATCTGCAAATAGTGAAAGTTTGACTTCTTCCTTTCCAATTTGTATCCCCTTGATCTCTTTTTGTTGTCTTATTGCTCAAGCTAGAACTTCTGGAGAGGGTGGACAACCTTGTCTTGTTCCTCATTTTAGAAGAATTGTGTTGACTTTCTGTCCATTTAGTTCAATGCTAGTTGTTGGTTTACTGTATATTGCTTTTGTTATGTGCAGGTATGTTCCTGTTATCTCTGATCTCTCCAAGACCTTTATCATGAAGGAGTGTTGGATTTTGTCAAAGGTTTTTTTTTTAACATCAGTGAGAAGATCATGTGGTTTTTCTTTTTCAGTTTGTTTATATGGTGGATTACATTAATGAATTTTCTTATGTTGAACCATCTCTGCATCCCTAGAATTAAGCCTACTTGATCATGGTGGATGATTTCTCTGATGTGCTCTTGGATTAGATTTGCCAGTATTTTATTGAGTATTTTTGCATCAATGTTCATGGGGGATATAGGTTTGTAGTTCTCTTTCTTAGTTGTGTCTTTGTGTGGCTTGGGTACTAAGGTAATCGTAGCCTCGTAAAAAGAGTTTGGCAATGATCCTCTGCTTCTATTGTGGGAGTCAATTTGATGAGTATTGGTATTAGCTGTACTTTTTAATTCCTGGTAGAATTCTGCACTGAATTCATATGTCCCTGGGCTTTTTTTTTTTTTTTTTGGTTGGGAGACTTTTGATGACTGCTTCTATTTCATTAGGTGTTATAGGTCTGTCTGTTTAAATTGCTTATCTGTTGTTGATTTAATTTTGGTAAGTGATATCTATCCAGAAAATTGTCCATTTCCTTTAGATTTTCCAATTTTGTAGAGTACAGGTTTTCAAAGTTTGACCTGAAGATTCTCTGGATTTCCTCGGTGTCCCTTGTTATGTCTGCCTTTTCATTCCAGATTTTGTTAATTTGCATGTTCTTTCTCTACCTTTTGGTTAGTTTGGATGAAGGTTTGTCTATCTTGTTGATTTTCTCAAGAACCAACTCTTTGTTATATTAACTCTGTATTTTTCTTTGTTTCTACTTTATTGATTTCAGGCCTCAGTTTACATATGTCCTGGGGTCTACTCCTCTGGGGTGAGTTTGCTTCTTTTTGTTCAAGAACTTTCAGTTGTGCTGTTTATTCTCTAGTGTGACCCAGTTTCTTCATGTGGGCACTTAGTGTTATGAACCTTCCTCTTAGTACTTCTTTTAAAGTGTCCCATAAGTTTGGGTATGTTGTGTCTTAATTCTCATTGAATTCTAGGAAGTCTTTAATTTCTTTCTGTATTTCTTCCTTGATCCAGGAATGGTATAATTGTACATTGTTCAATTTCCATTAGCTTGTACTGTTTCTGCAATTTGTGTTGTTGTTGAATTCTAACTTTATAGCGTGGTGGTCTAATAAGATACAGGGACTATTCCAATTTTTTTTGCACCTGTTGAGGTTTGCTACGTTGCTGACTATGTAGTCAATTATAGAGAAGGTTCTATGTGGCACTGAGAAGAAGGTATATTCTTTTGTGTTTGGATGGAATGTTCTATAAATGTCTGTTAAATCCAATTGGACCATAACTTCTGTTAGTTCTTTTGTTTCTTTGTTAAGTTTGTCTGGTGGTCCTGTCTAGTGGTGAGAATGGGGTGTTGAAGTCTGACACTATAACTGTGTGAGGTCTTATGTGTGATTTGAGTTTTAGTTATGCTTCTTTTACAAACATGGGTGCCTTTGTATTTGGGGCATAGATGTTTAAAATTGAGACTTCTTTCTGATGGATTTTTCCTGTGATGAATATGAAATGATCTTCTTCATCTCTTTTGATTGATTTTAGTTTGAAGTCTAATTTGTTAGATGTTAGGATAACTACACCAGCCTGTTTCTTGCATCCATTGATTGGAAAAATCTTATCCCAATACTTTACTCTGAGGTAATGCCTGTCTTTGAAGTTGAGGTGTGTTTTTTGTATGCAGCAGAAGTCTTCGTATCCATTCTGTTAGCCTGTGTCTTTTCATAGACAGATTAAGACTATTAATATTGAGGTAAATTAATGACCATTGAGTTTTAATTCTTGTTTGTTTTGCATTTGTTGTTGGTGTGGTATTGTGTGTGGATTTACCCCACTTTTTATTTTGGCTTTTGGTAAAATGGAATTACCTATTGCTATGTTTTTGTGAGTGTAGCTCACTTCCTTAGGTTGTAGTTTTCTTTTCAGTACTTTCTGTAGGGCTGGATTAGTGGATATGTATTGCTTAAATCTGGTTTTGTTGTGGAATAGCTTGTTTTCTTCATCTATAGTGACTGAAAGCTTTGCTGGGTATAGTAGTCTGGGCTGGCATCCATGGTCTCTTAGTGTTGGTAGAATATCTATTCAGAACTTTCTGGCTTTCAGAGTTTCCATGGAGAAGTCAGGTATAATTCTGATAGATTTGCCTTTATATGTTACTTGGATCTTTTCCTTTGCTGCTATTAATATTCTTTCTTTATTCTGTGTGTTTTGTGTTTTTATTATTATGTGATGATGGTATTTTTTGTGGTCCACTCTAGTTGGCGTTCTGTAGGCTTCTTGTACTTTCTTTGGCATGTCTTTCTTTAGGTTGGGAACGTTTTTTCAATGATTTTTTGTTGAATATGTTTTCTGCACCTGTGAGTTGGGTTTCTTCGCCTTCTATACCTATTATTCTTAGGTTTGGCCATTTCATGGTGTCCCATATCTCCTGGATATTTTGTGCTGGGGATTTGTTGGACTTAAGATTTTCTTTGATCAATGAATCTATTTCTTCTAGTGCATCTTTGATGCCTGAGATTCTCTCTGCCATCTCTTGTATTCTATTGGTTATGCTTGCATCTGTAGGTCCTGATCATTTAACCATCTTTTCTAATTCCAGCTTTCCCTCAGACTGTGTTTTTTTTTATTGTCTCTATTTTTGCTTTCAAAGCTTGCACTGTTTGAATTGTTTCTTGCAATTTTTAGATTGTCTTTCTTTCCATGTCTTTAAAGGATTTTCTCATTTCCTCTTTTAGTGTCTCTATCATCTTTGTGAAGTTGTTTTTAAGGTCGTTCTCTTCTGCTTCATCTGTGTTGGGATGTTCTGGTCTTTCTGGTATAGATTCCCTAGACTCTGGTGGCGTCATATTGGCTTTTCTGTTGTTGGATATGTTCTTATATTGTCATCTTCCCATCCCTTCTTCCAGTGGGTACAGGTGGGGTCTCTTCCTCTCCTGGTGAGTACAGGTCCAATGTGGGTGCAAGCAGGTCCAATACTCTGACGGGTTTCACGGTGGGTACAGGTGGGTCTGAGGCACTCCCCCTCCTGGTGGGTGGGAGTAGGACTAGTACAGGGATGTCAGTAGACTTGTGGTTATTTGGTCCACCAGGAGCAAGTCAACCTGCCTGCAGTCCCCAGACCAGGCGATCCCAAAGTGGGCAAGCAGACGTCGGCATTCCCTCCTTTGATCCAAGCTTCCCAGTCCAAATTGGGCTGAAAGTGTCCAAAGGAAGAGATGCTTTAAACTTGATATGATCTGGAGCCTATGTCAGTGGTACTAGACAGGGGTTTCCTTTGTTGAAATAAAAACCTTTTCAGTACTAGAATTGACCAGAGGATATTTTCATTATCAGAGAATTACCTGAAGAAAGTGGGAAATTTGAAGCTGGGGACTTGGTTTGGAAAGTCTACCTTCCATGCAGGCATGAGGACCCAACACCCACATAAAAGCTGGGCATTGCAGCTTGCTACTATGCCTCTGTGATCCCAACAATGAAGGGATGGGTGTGGAGACAGGAGAATTCCCTGAAGATTATTGGCTGGAAAGCCTAGAAAATTGCTAGGTTCGGTGATAGGCATGATCTCAAATAATAATAATAATGTGAGGGCCAGCAGCAAGATGGTTTAGTGAGTAAGTCACCTGTGCCAAGCCTGATGACTTCAGTTCAATCCTCAGGACTCGCATGGTAGGTAGAGGAGAAGTGAGTCCTTCATGTGGTGCTTTGGCACATATACCATGACCTGTGCATAGCCATACACACATAGGCATACACATATGCACACTAAATAATAAAAACTAAAAGAAGGTAGAGGGTGCTCAAGAAAGACATCCTATATCAACTTCTGTTCTCTACATGCATATGAATACATGACTATATTCACATACCTACATTAACATAAAGATATACATAAAATAATTATTAATTTTACCAAAATTTCCATCTAAAGGCCAGGTAAGAACAAATCTGCATATCATATTAAAGTGAGATCTGAATGGGTAGGTGAGTCTGCCTACTGCTGGGACCACCAATGAGACTACATTATACACATAGATTACTTCCAACCCACATGTGGACCATTTTAATTTGACATTATTCAGACAGAAACCAACTGTGTCTTTAAAATGTTTATTTAATTTAATATGTTATAAATCCGGTTTAAGGGGAAATACTTCTAAGAGCAACATTTAAAGATTGTCTGTACCCATCTTCAAAATATTTACATGGAAGATGAAAGTCAGAATGTTTTCAACCATACCCAAAAGAAATCTGTTGTGTTGTAGTTAAGATTCACAGAAAGGAAATGAAAGTCTGTCATAACTAAACATAAAGGGGGAAACACACACACACACACACACACACACACACACACACTGTTTTGAAGCCAGCAACCATGATGCTTATCACTTGGAGATTTGGAAAAACTCCCTCCTCACAAAAGCTTGCCTTATGTAAAAGAAACTGAGACAGTGATTTAAAGTATGAAAATGACACAGTTTTCTACTACGATAAGCTGTGGAGTAAGAGAAGATCAGGCTGATTGGCCATTTCTCTCCATAAGGCTATGATATGTAACATCTCTCAGGATGACATGATGGCTCAGCAGGTAAAGAACTTGCCACCCATGCCTGGCAATCTGAGTTCAGTCTCCAGAACCCATGTGAGGGTACAAAGAGGGAATGAGCTCCACAAAGTTGTCCTCTGATCTCCACATATGCAATATGGCATGTGCAACTCCCCCACACAATAATAATAAGATAATAATAATTAATAATAATAAATCAAAGCTTAAAACCTAAAAACAAAACTATCTTCCCCTCACATTCCTACATACCTGCTGAAGACAACCACCCAAGGAGGCCACATCATTGTCTTACAAATAGTCTCAGTCACCACTAGGAGTCAAAGTATTTACCCCATAAAGGAGGAGTGCCATGAAATGCTGTCTTCCTCACAGCAGCTTCTGTAGTTAACCTGAACAAGACTAAGCCAGGGAGCTCTTTAGGCCCCAACCCTTGGTGAAGAGCTCTTGGAACTTGACTTTTTTTTTTTGAGCATTCTCCCACTAGTACGTTTCCTGTACTTTAACAAGTGGTCCCACACCATGCTCTGCACATGTGAGCAGCACTAACTGAACTAGTTGTGTTATCAAAAAAGAAAGAAAGAAAAAGGAAAAGGTGGAGAAAGGCATGAAGTTGAGAGGGAAATGTTGGGAGAGTATGGGGGGGAGGGATTTGGAGGACAGAAGATGGGGAGATGGAGATGATCATATTTCATTGTATACAAGTGTGACATTCTCAAAAGTAGAGAAAACATAATTAAAAACATATTTACTCCAATGGGTTCCAGAAAGTTCTAGGAAGTTTATTCATTCCTCTGTCATATTCAGCCTCCCTCTGAAGGTCTCACCATTCCAACCTGTTAAGATCATCTCAACTTTCTCTGCCCATCCCCAAACCACTGATGATAAGTCAGGACAGGCCCCCATTTCAGAATTGGTGCCTTCTCCATGGTCACTGGAAAATGGTAAATTAATGCTAAGGCGCTGGACATACGCTCCACCTTTTCCATCTGAAAATGACAACTTACATTCTCACTCCCTCACGTGAGGTGCATATCTGTCACTTCTAGGTCTTTCCTCACTATCTTGAGTGACTTCTCTCAAGGATAAACACCTGTCTCATTCATCTCTGTGTGCTCACTCCATGGCACAGTGCACGACACTCCATGCACTGAGTACCTGAAATGACACAAATAGGCTAGAGATCTTGGAGTCACCAAGGAGATGCCTGCATGTTAGTTGCTTGAAGACTAACCAAGAAGGGATGTCCTGAGGTCAAGACAAGGAACAGTGTGGTTTTTGCGTGTGATTTCCTCTCACCTTTTCTCTTTTTCCAACATGTTAGTGCCCAAAGGTTGGCACGCGCGCGTGCACGCACACACACACACACACACACACACACACACACACACAAAGCTTAAAGAACATTGCTGTGAGCCACTGTGGCCCTTCCTTGTTCATTTATAATCAGAACTGATTTTCAGGGCTGGGAGCTTCTACCATCTCAAATGGGCTCCTTAGAACAGTCTTCCTTTGCAGGTGATCTCATTTGACTACTATGTTCCTCCAATATGTAGGAACCTAAACACTGGAGTCCTTTTCAGCATTCTGATTCCTGTACCTGTGGATTTGAATGGGGAACAAAAAAGTTGACTTGCCTTCAACTTTGAGTTGTATGCTTATTTATTACGATTTCCTCGCTATTTTGCTGGAATTCAATTCGAATGATCTCTCTTCTCAAAAACCTTATCTAAGATGAACAAAATACATTTGTGATTTTTTTTGTTAAACCTTGCCAGAAATCACACTTCTCTGGTTTCTATTTTGAGTTTGCTTGTCTTAGCATTGTCATAAACAATTCAAAAATAGTATTCTTTCATCCTTAGTACTCTGTTTTTTTACCCATCATGTCAGACTCATATTTCCAGGGCAACTTCTCATGTGGTCACACTTAGGGTGATATAATCAATCAAGTTCAGTTTCATAGAAAATGTATTAGCTTGGCAGAGAAAAGCCTCCTTCCAGGTGCTTAGCTGAGTTATTAATATTGAGAATGAGGGCTGAATTGATGAGCAATAGAAAAACTTCTAACTAGACATTGCCATTAAAATTTGATTTCTCCATCCCTAATGCAAGAGCTGCATATGCTGTATTTCACCATATAGATCCTCATTCTTGTATCTGATCTGATGAAAGCCTGCTATGTCTTTATTAGCTCAGAGGTACTTGAACTCTGTTTGTGTAATATATCAGTCGGAAGTCAGAAACTGCAGGTTTAATATTTGTTCAGAAATAACTCCTGCCCTTCCTGTGCATTCATTCAGCTTAATGCCCATAATAAATTCTTGATATCCACAACAGGCATTCTACATGCTGGTTTCGATGAGTTTTCCTTAACTTTGTATGGGCTGATGCTGTGAAGGTCTGTAACCATAAGTACAGGCCCCCCAGGCTCAGCCTTCCTTGCCTCCATGGCCAGACTGTAACCTGGAAGGAGATTCTGGACTCTGTGTGTGACCTTGGTCTGAGAACAGAGAGAAACTGGTGGGTAAAGATGGGTTAGACCACTCACCTGGAGGAGACACACACACACACACACATACACACACGCACGTATGCATGCACGCACACACACGCACATACATACACAGGGGGAGAGAGAGAGAGATTACTCTCTCCTTCAGATTGCTAACAACACAGTAGTCCAATCATGAGAGGAGAAAATCTGCAAGAGCACACAGCATCTTCCTCCTAGCACTGACTCTGCCTCTTCCCATGCCCAGCTCTCCTATCCACTTAGTTTCCAATTCTAAAATCCCACTTGCAACAGAGAAGGCTGTAGGCAAGGCCAACCCCTCATAGGATGACTTCTTTGGGGAAGGTTTAGTCCTCTTTATTAATACTGGATATTACATATTCCTGCCTCACACACACCTGGTTACATAACGGGCCTAGGTGGATTTCACTGTCCTAGTTTTCCTACTGTAGTTTCAAGTCCTAGGAACCTCTCCTTTTTTTGTTAAAAAAGCTGAAGCTGCTTTCTCTGGCTCTGAAAGTGCTGTGGTCTGTAATCGAAGAGTTTTAGGAAGAGGCTCCTTGTCATTTTCTCTCTCTCTCTCCCTGGGAAGAGAAGGCAGCCAGAAGCATCTTCAAGGCAGGATACTGAAGCCAAGAGTGAGGGTCTGTTCTGAGCTTGCTCTGCTCGACTCAGGGGGTGCTTATTCTAATCAAATGCACCGGAGGCTCCCGCCATAGAGGGAGATCTGCCTTCCAGGTCTTGTCCACATCTGACGACCTCCCAGAAAGGATTCCTCCTCTTTCCTTCAGCAAAGGCCCTTAAACAGCATCATTTAAACAAAAGCAGTGACAACAACAGTATGAATGAACCCATTCTCTTTGGAATTCAAGATGTTTTTGACTCTCACCTAGGAATCTATGAAATCCACAGCCCCTTCATTTGCATATTTCCCCTCTGTGTCTCCTCCCTTCTGTTTCCCTGTCATCATTCAGAGGAAAGGGGGTGGGGAACAAGAGTTGTTTGTGGCCTGGACAGAGGGCAGAATTTGTGAGCCACTTGCTCTTTTTGTCAGGTGAAACACAGGACAGACCCAGCCACAGTGACCTACTGGACACCCCCTTCACAAAGGAGCAGGCTCAGAGAAACTACGTTCCCCTCCTTCCATCTCCTCCTTCCCTGTTTCCTACCTTTAGTGTTCCCATTCACTGTCCCCTGAAATACAAATACAGGTAGCACATTGGGGTGTCTGTGACCTTTCCTCCACCTTTCCTCCTAGTCCTCCCATTCCTGCAGCATTTTCTCCTTCCATGCCATTCTTACAGACTCCAAAGTACTCCCCCTTCTTCCGCAGAGCCACAAGTTTCCAGTTTCTTCAACCTGCCGTGACCCATGTCAAATGACTGCCAAGATCCTCCTGACTTGCTGGGAAATTGCATTTCATCTTCAGACACCCACCAGACCCAAGCCTGGTTTGATGGCTTCAGAGTCACATGCTGTCCTCTCATGGCAGGTTGGTGTTTGCACAACAGGCCACATCAGGCCTCTCTGAGGTGCTCAAAAGTCTAAGAACTATCAGCAAAATATCATATATATTATATGTATAGATGAATACATATATATTATAGGGTATATATAAGTTATATGTAAGTATAGGGGTAGTACGTATGTATGTATGTATGTATGTATATGTTATTCCCTCTAGAGGTTCACTGGAGCTGTCTCCTTCAAGTTGCACATGTATGACGTGGCTTGACTTCAAAGCAAAGCCTATAACTCAGTTTGTGCCTTCTGGCTTTCAATTTGAGCTTCTATTTGAATCATTCTCCTTGGCCCACAGTCACTGAATACATCTTGTCTCGTCTCCCCTGGTCAGCAGAAGAGCCTGTCTGGAACCTCAGCTCAACGTCTCTTGAAAATGCTTCCATTTATCTGAAGTTTCCACGGGGCTTCCTAAAGTGCTCTTTATAACTACTGTGTGGCCAATCTGTTAAATCAGACCATCCTGCACATGCCCTGAGCACTATAAATCTCATATGGTCCAGCAGAACTTTGGAGTATGCCTCTTGCCCTGAACAAATTATAAGACGAATGTCTTTGATGCATCAGGCCTGCACAAGGTTTTGGCAGACAAACGCCGCAGGCAGATACACCACCCTACCCCACTCTGGTGCCAGTTCACCAGACACAGACTCTGCTTCCAGTGGCATGTCCAGTTTCGCAAAGGAATGGAACAGAGTTAGTATTCATTCAGATGCAGAGATAATAACTAACTCTCCTGGTCCATAGTCCAGCCAGCCCAAGAGGGAACTTAACAAATTCGTACTTTACGAACAATTCAGAGAAATAGTCATGATCTTGAACCATCAGATGTCAAAGTGGGGAAAGGTGGTGGTTTAGTCCTACTGTGAATGCTAATGGGAGAGGGGAGGACTGGGAAGAAAAAGGAAACAGAGATCCATTGTTAGGCATCTCCAGTCCCAACAAAGAGTTCAAAAAGATCTAATGGAGGGAAGACCTTCTACCTGCTATCATCCCTCTATTATAACCTGAGCCCCTCCCAGGTTCTCAGACTCCAAAATCAGATCTAATTAAAAGAAAATGGAAAAGGACTCAGAACCTTTTCAGCTCTGGAGAACATGCAGACAAATAAATTAAAAAGTGGGAGAAGTGGAACTAACCCAATAATCCGTGAAAAGCTCATTTCCCTCCCCGCCGCTGCAGATGCAACAGTGTCCTTCCCCCCTCCCCATTCCCTGGTTCAGGGGCAGTGAGTGAAGAAATTGGCTAACAAGATCAGAAAATTTAATTACAGCTCTGAAGTCTCCTTCCAAGAAGTTGCCTGTCACAATTCCCCTTTGCGGATCTTCAGAATGCACAATCTCTGGTGAGCTTCTGTGCCACTCACCTATCATCTCCATGTGTTGTCTGCTCAAGACAGTAGACACAGACACTTTGTTATGGAGGCTTAGGAGGATTAGAAAGAAAGATGAAAAGAGACTGGAGGGGGGGAGAATGTCATTATCCCTCCATTTCCTTTGGTCTGCCCAAGCAACTTCTGCCTTGGTCTCATCTAATGAAAAGGACTGTGGTGACCATAGGCTTGGCTTCCAGGCATTATAGACCTAAAGAGATCCCGAGTCAGAAGAAGCACAAGAAACATCAACAAGGCTTATGGGGAAAAACTCTCATGAGCATTGTGAAATGTTTTAGGCTCAAAATGCACAAACACTCAACAGAGTAGTAATGGGGACAGAATCCCTCCTCTGTCAAGCTAATTATGAATGGTGTCAAGGGTTGGAGAGATAGCTCAGTGGTTAAGAATACTTGAGTTTCCAGATTCGGTTCCTAATACCCACACAATGGATCAGAACCTTTCATAATTTCAGTCTCAGGGAATCTGATGATCTCTTCTGACCTCCATAGGCACCAGGCATGTACATGGTATACCTACAGACATGCAAGCAAAAGGCACACATAAAATAAAATAAATTAAGGAAGAAAAGAAAGAGGAGGGTCAAGAGGACCAGATAGTTACCTATTCTGGAATAACCCTTAATTTATGGCCAAACCTAGTCATTTGAGGCAGAAATGATAATTCCAAAATTCAAATTTCAGCTCATTGAGAAAGATGCCTTTTGTTTTCTCTTCTATTACTGGGTAAAGTGAGGCATCAGGGAAACATCAGTGGGGGTTGTTGGCTGTGTAATTAAGAGGTTTCTCTCTAAATGAATGCAGTACACTGACATCAGCAGACCACCTGCTGGATTCCAAGGCACACCTGCAACAGAAACAGTGATGGGGAAAGACACAGAGCCTTTTCAGCTCTGGAGAAGAGGAACCTCAAGGAATCCATGCCTCTGGCCTATCAGAGCTGGAGGGAAGAGAGTGAAGGAGAGAGCCAAGTGTGGAGCTAATCATTATTGACAAAAAGGGTCCATTAGGAGAATAGTTGTGGTCATTTTGGTTCCATTTGTCTGTAGGCATTAGAATATCCCCCCCCCCCCCCCCAGCAGTAAGGAACCAGAAACAGTACTGCCATGACTACCTGGTTCAGGCTGTTTCTAGCTATGCCAGGTTTAACTTCTGATTTTCATCATGGTAATAAGAAGCAGCTCAGTCTGTGTTCCAGGCAGAAAGTTGGGGACTTGCTTTCACACGTTGGTCAGACAGAATACAAAAACCTTTCTGAAAGTGTCAGGCAAGACTTGATCTCCATTTCATTAACTAGAACCGGGATCCAGGGCTACGTCTGACTTCAAGGGATACAAGGAATGGGATCCATCCCCACCTCTCACTGAATGGGGTATTGTCAGTAAAGAAGATCATGGATACCTGGCAAATGATCAGCAGTACAAGTCAAAGGAAGTAAAGGAATGCAGGAAAGTGGTAGGACATGCTGGTTAGGTAAGAAGTAGGCTTTTTCCAGGGGAAGTTGCCTATTGTGTGTAATACTAAAACAGAAGTCACATTTGGAAGCATGAACCTGTGCCATTTAGCATAGCAGCCTACCCTGGCCATGCACAGCACAAAATGTCACTGGAAGGCAAGGCTGGAAGTCTTCCTCTACACCCAGTAACATCAGCATACAGGACCAAGCCTGTCCAGGAAGAGATGTCAAAAATGGTGAAGATTCTATCTGAGATGAAATGCCCAGGTAATGGGTCACGTGTCCAGGAAGCTAGATTCTGCAAAGATCACCAGCGATTTTCTCACCCAGGGATAATGTTCCTGGGACTGGCCTATCAGACTGAAAGGGACACACCTGAGAAAATACAAATGACAGAAGAGCAGTTGGAAAAACCAAAGAGAAGACTTTAAACAAAGGTCCTGAAATCCTCCCCTACATTCTTTTGGGTGCCTCGATCTCTGGCATTAAAAGCAATTGTTTAGGACCAGCAAGATAGTTCAGTGGGTAGCTATGTTTGCTTCCTAAGCTAATGACTTGGTCCATCCCCAGGTCCCACAAAGTGGCAGGAGAGAACAGACTCCATAGTCATCCTCTGACCTTCACAAATATATGGACATCCCAGCGTGTGCGTGTGTGTGTGTGTGTGTGCACAAAGATAGATAGATAGATAATAGATAGGTAATAGTTGAATAGATAGATGACAGATTAATGGATAAATGAATAAATGACAGATGAATAGATATAGAGATGGCAGAGAGATATAGATGATAGGTTAGATTAGATAAATAGATGGTAGATAGACAGACAGACAGATGAATAGATAAAATATTTAAGGACTCATTTGGCCAGATTTTGGTCTGAAGAACTTGGTCTGGCAGCCCACAAATGGGCTTTGTATGGCAAACTTGAAGTAGCAGGTGCCATTGTGGGAGGCCTTCCAAAAGCAGCAGGACTCTCCTTTCCTCTCATTGCTGCAGACAATTGTGCCCATCAGCTCAGAGCTACACTTGGGCCTCCTGCAACCAGGGAGATTCACTACCCTGACTATTTCAAACATTTGTGCATGGGGGGGAAAAAAGGAAATGTGGATAGTGCTCTATATCTCAAGAGACTGATCAAGGAACAGAGTCAGGTAAGCATGAACTGCTCGTAGCTGCTATTCTGATTCTTCTCCCTGAGATGAGAAGGGCAAAGTTTGACTTCTTCCATCGGTGCGCACCAGGGGATGCTCAACCGAGACCTCATCAGGCTGTGGTTTGTTTGCACAACCTCGATTCATTTCGCTGCCCCAGTATTCACTGCCTGTCAGCCAAGTTGTCTGTGTACTTGACAGTGTGCTGTGGCCTTCCAGATGGAATTCAGCTATGACACTCCATCCCAGAGGGTTGCTCTTAGACAAACTCAAGGGGGAAACTGTTAATAGGAAGATTGCCTTCGTTGCATATAGATCTTCAGGGTCTACAGGATGTTTGCAAATCAGTTCTCTGGTTCATTCCCCACCACGGCTCTGTGAGGTAGTCTAGAGAGGCAGTGCTGTGTGGTGGTTTAAAACTGAAATTCTGGGTTCAGATTGCCTGGGTTCAAAGTCTGGTTCTGTAGCTAACTAGCAGTGTGGATTTCCCCAACCTCTCTGGAAATCAGTTGTGCCATATGTTAATGCAGATAGGAACTCTCGAGTACAGTTGTTAGGAGGATTAACCTTTCACACATTGTTGGCATGATGTGTTAGAAGCAACTGAATTGAATCATTTTATACACCCACATGGCCAGGTTATGGTACCCAGCTCCTAACTCAAATACTTCTCTAGGTATTGTCATAAAGATATTTTCAAGATTCTATCAGAGACTGAAGAGATAGCTCAGTGTAGTGCATGAATGAAAATGACCCCTATAGGCTCATAGGAAGTGGCATCTTTCTGAAAGGATTAGGAAGTGTGACCTCCTTGGAGTAGACATGACTGGAGTAGTATCACCAGGGGTGGGCTTTGCGGTTTCAGATGCTTAAGCCAGGCCCAGTGTCTCTTTCTCTTCCTGATGTCTGCCAATTCAGATGCAGAACTCTTGGCTCCTTCTCCTGCTCCATGTCTGCCTGTGTGCTGCCATGCTTCCCACCATGACAGTAATGGACCAAACCTCTGAACTGTAAGCCACCCCCAATTAAACTATTCCCTTTATAAGAGTTGTGGTCACGGTGTCTCTTCCCAGCAATAGAAACCCTGACTACGACACTCAGTCAGGAAATTGCTTGTCAGGCAAGCATTAGGACCTGTGTTCAGAACCCAGCTCCCAGATATATAGTGGTATATAACTGTAATCCTAGCACAGGGGAGGCAAACAGGAAGATCCCTGAGGCTTGCTGGCCAGTTGGTCATTGCCAAATCAGTGAATTCCAGATTCAGTGAGAGACTCTGCCTCAAAAATTAATGTGGGGATAAACTGAGTTAGACACCTGCCGTTAACCTCTTGCCCACACAGGCATATGCATACACACACACACACACACACACACACACACACACACACACACATTGAATGTTTTAATTAAAAGTATTGAATAAGGTAGATGATCCTCCATGGTGTGTGTGTGAGACCCATCTATCTAGTCAGTGGAAGACTATAATAATGCAGATAAAGGTTTCTTAAAGAGGAGGAAGTTCCCTTATGTTTGGAGTATAGGAAGCTCCCTATTGTCTTGCTGTGTGTGTAATTCAAAGCTTCAATTTCCAGTTGCTGGCCTGTTCTACAGCTCTTGGATTTATAAGTTCCCATAATCACATAACCCTATTTCTTAAAATAAGTCTCTCATATGCATAAACATACATGCATATTTCCACAGATACATAAAAACTATGATATATGTTCTATTCTTTGCTCCTCTGAAGAACCCATCATAAGGGGCTAGGGTGGTAACTTCTCAGCTATTTCTTATGCCCAAGTGACACTGCTAGTAATGTTGGTTGCTTATTGTGCAACTCTTGATGCTCTTTAAATATAATTCTCCACTTAAAAAGTGACAACCAATATCAAAACATGCACAAGATGCCTGGGATGATCCTAAGCTTGCTAGACCTTATATGACCACAATCCTGAAGACCCACGAGCACGGCCCTCATATGTACTCCATGAGATCATACAGTAAGATCTCCATGACTGGTGGCACCACAAGGAATAAGAATTGTGAGAATCACAAGCAGCACCTGCAGATAGAAGAGTTGAGAGAATGCCAAACAACACTCTTAATCAATCTCATCCCTTAGATAATTAATACAGTCCAATGAGACATTCATTAATATCTTCTGAGTCTAGAGCTCCTGTAAACCAATTTCCACTTCTCAGTAGACACTTCCACTGTGTGTATGTGTGTGTGAGTGTGTATATGTCATGTATGCACGCACATGCATGCACATATGCATGGGTGCAGGTGTATGTGTAGGCCGAAAGCTGACACCGGTAGTATTCTTCCCTTACTTTCTGCCTAAGAGTGGAATTGCTGGGTCTTGTGGTAGACTGATTCCCATTTTCCTGAGGAATCTCCATACTGATTTACAAAGTGGCTGTACAAGTTGGCACTTCCACCAGCAGTGTATGAGTGTTCCCCTTTCTCCACATCCTCTCTAGCAAAAGCTGCCATTGGAGTTTTTGATTTTAGCCATTCTGATAGGAGTGAGATGGTATCTCAGAGTTGTTTTGATTTGCATTTCCCGGATGGCTAGGGATGCTGAGCATTTTCTTAAGTGTCTCTCAGCCATTTTAGACTCCTCTACTGAGAATTATCTGTTTAGTTCTGTACCCCTCTTTTTAATTGGATCCTTTGGTGTTTTGGAGACTTGCTTCTTGAGTTCTTTGTACATTTTGGAGATGAGCCCTCTGTCAGATGTGGGGTTAGGGAATATCTTTTCCCAATCTATGGGTTGCCTTTTTGTCTTGCTAACTGTGTCCTTTGCCTTATAGAAGCTTCTCAGTTTCAGGAGGTACCATTTATTAATTGTCGATCTTAGTGTCTGTGCTACTGGAGTTATGTTCAGGAAGCAGTCTCCTATACCAATTCATTCAAGGATGCCTCCCACTTTCTTTTCTAATAGGTTCAATGTGGCTGGATTTATGTTGAGGTCTTTGATCATTTGGATTCAAGTTTTGTGCATGGCAATAGACACTGATCTATCTGCAGTCTTCTAAACGCCAAAATCCAGTTGTGCCATTTGTTGAAGATGCTTTCTTTTTTCCATTGTATAATTTTAGCTTCTTTGTCAAAGATCAGGTGTTCACACGTGTATGTGTTAATATCAGGGTGTTCAATGCAATTCCATTGGTCTATCTGTCTATTTTTGTGCCAATATCAAGCTGTTTTCAGGAGTACAGCTCTATACTAGAGCTTGAAATCAGGGATGGTGATGCCTTCAGATGTTGCCTTGTTGAACGGGATTGTTTTGGCTATCCTGGGTCTTTTGTTTTTCTATAAAGTTTATTATTGTTCTTTCAAAGTCTGTGAAGAATTGTGCTGGGATTTTAATGGGGATTACATTAAATCTGTATATTGCTTTCAGTAAGATTGCCATTTTTTTTATGTTGATCCTACCTATCCAAGAGCATGGGAGATCTTTCCATCTTCTGGTGTCTTCTTTAATTTCTTTAAGGCCCAAAGTTCTTGTGATACAGGTCTTTCACTTGTTTGGTTAGCATTACCCCCAAGATATTTTATGTTGTTTGTGGTTATTGTAAAGGGCGATGATTCTTTAATTTCTTTCTCAGCCCTTTTATCATCTGTATATAGTAGGGCTACTGACTTTCTTTTTTTTTTTTGGTTTTTTTCAAGACAGGGTTTCTCTGTGGCTTTGGAGGCTGTCTTGGAACTAGCTCTTGTAGACCAGGCTGGCCTTGAACTCACAGAGATCCACCTACCTCTGCCTCCCAAGTGCTGGGATTAAAGGCGTGCGCCACCAACGCCCGGCTGACTTTCTTAGTTAATCTTGTATCCTGCCACTTTGCTGAAGGTGTTTATCAGTTGTAGGAGTTCCCTGGTAGAGTTTTTCAGGTCACTTATGTAACTATCATATCATCTGCAAATAGTGAAAGTTTGACCTCTTCCTTTCCAATTTGTATCCCCTTGATCTCCTTTTGTTGTCATATTGCTCTAGTTAGAACTTCAAGTACAATATTGAAGAGGTATGGAGAGAGTAGACAGCCTTGTCTTGTTACTGATCTTAGAGGAATCACATTGAGTTTAGTCCATTTAGTTTGATGCTGGCTGTTGGTTTGCTGTATATAGCTTTTATTATGTTAAGGTAAGTTCCCATTATCCTGAATCTCTCCAAGACCTTTATCATGAAGGGGTGTTGAATTTTGTCAAAGGCTTTTTCAGCATCCAACTAGGTAAACAATACAAAAAAATCAATGTAACAAATTTACCAAACAACAGAGTGTGAACATGCAAATTAACAAAATCAAAAATTAAAATGGGTACATAACAAAGGACACTGAGGAAATCCAGAGAATCATCAGGCCATACTTTGAAAACCTGTACTCCACAAAATTTGAAAATCTAAAGGAAGTGGACAATTTTCTGGATAGATACACTTGGCAAAATTAAATCAAGAACAGATAAGCATTTAAATATACCTATAACCCCAAGGAAATAGAAGCCATCATCAAAAGTCTCCCAACCAAAAAAAGCCCAGGGCCAGATGCCTCTGCAGAATTCTACCAGAAATTCAAAGAACAGCTTATACCAATTCATCTCAAAGTATTCCATGCAATAGAACAGAAGGGTCTTTGCAAAACCCTTTCTAGGAGGCTTCAATAACTTTGATACCCAAGCCACACAAAGACACAATTTAGAAAGAGAACTTCAGACCAACATCCCTCATGAACATTGATGCAAAAATACTCAATAAAATACTGGCAAATCGGATCCAAGAACACATCAGAAAACTCATCCACCACGATCAAGTAGGCTTCATCCCAGACATGCAGAGTTGGTTCAACATACAAAAATCCACCAATGTAATCCACCATGTAAAAAAATCTACTTTATCTTTTGAAGCATAATCCCTCACTGAGTCCAGAGCTCATTGTATATTTTGGTCAAATGTTATAAAGACTTAAATAAGAATGAAGGTAACAATCATGTGTCAGAAAGTCTACTAAGAGGCTCCTCTGAAAAGGGACAGACATGGAGTATTAAGCAGGCAGAGACTAAGAATGTCTTAATAGAAGGTGGACAGAAAGAGATGGCTATGGCAAATTGGCTTTAGACATATCATGATTGAAATGGTAAGGCATACCCAAGAAAATATCACCTGAAAATACAAATCCTGCACAAAGTCAAGGCTAGAAATGTAAGCTAAATTGTGTGGAGGTAATAGGTTAAGGCTTGAAAATGGATTAATTCACAGAATGCAGAGAAATGGGAACAGAGAGTGAAAGAAAGAAAAGAAGACAGAAGGTTGGCCCAAGGAAAGGTGAAATAGGACTTGGTTGGACTACTAGACCCTGAGAAGAGGAATGGTAGATGAAGGACAGTTGGTAGACTGTATTAGTCAGTTACACAGGGTGGGACCCACACTGTAGTAAAGAAATGTGTTTCCTGTGGTTTTGCATTGCTTTTCCAATCCCTCTGGACATAGTATCCTCCCTTAGGGCTTAGCCCATCCCAAATACCCAGCAAGGCCAGGACGATGTCCCAGATCTCCAAAAACAGAAATTTCTCAATATAGAACACCAAATGCCTTGAACTCTGCAGGGGAATGGTGTTGTATAAATCTAAACATCAGGAATGTTGAACACCCTAGGCAGCTGGAGCTAGCAATGACCATGAGGTCAGCCCACATCTGTTCTGTCTTACAGTTGCCCTGAGCAGGCTGCCCATCTGCACCAATACCCCAGACCTCTCAAAGGAGAGCACTAAGGTAAACAACTGCTGGAGCCTTCTTCCTGTCTCCACTTCTGCTGTCTTCTTGCCTCCTCTCTCCCAGGACTCTCCTTGATGAATCTGCCATGTATCTCAATGTATTTCTTGCTTTCCAATCTTGTAGCAATGTATACATCACAGTGCCACATTTTTTAATAGCAGACTTTTCAAATGCCAGAGATCAGAATCACTGTGTGTTTAGACAAAATACAGGTCTGGTCAGGAAGTCGGGTGAAAACTTGGCCCCTAATGGTGATGTTCACCTGGTGCCCAGAGAAGCCGTAAGAATGGTCAGTGTGTGGGTTAATACCCGGATTTTCAATTCGATTCCATTGGTCTACCTGTCTATTTTTGTGCCAATACCAAGCTGTTTTCAGGACTATAGCTCTATAATAGAGCTTGAGGTCAGGGATAGTGATGCCTCCGGACGTTGCCTTGTTGAACAGGGTTGTTTTGGCTATCCTGGGTCTTTTGTTTTTCCATACAAAATTGATTATTGTTCTTTCAAGGTCTGTGAAGAATTGTGCTGGGATTTTAATGGGGATAGCATTGAATCTGTAGATTGCTTTTGGCAGGATTGCCATTTTTACTACATTGATCCTACCTATCCAAGAGCATGGGAGATCTTTCCATTTTCTGAGGGCTTCTTTAATTTCTTTCTTTAAAGATTCAAAGTTCTTACGATACAGGTCTTTCACTTGTTTGGTTAGCGTTACCCCAAGGTATTTTATGTTGTTTGTGGCAATTGTAAAGGGTGATGTTTCTCTGATTTCTCTTTCAGCCCTTTTATCATCTGTATATAGTAGGGCTACTGACTTTCTTGAGTTGATCTTGTAACCTGCCACTTTGCTGAAGGTGTTAATCAGCTGTAAGAGTTCCCTGGTAGAGTTCTTAATTGGAGACTGGCATGTAGAAAAATGCGGATCGATCCATGTTTATCGCCATGCACAAAACTTAAGTCCAAATGGATCAAAGACCTCAACATAAATCCAGCCACACTGAACCTCTTAGAAGAGAAAGTGGGTGGTACCCTTGAACGAATTGGTACAGGAGACAGCTTCCTGAACATAGCACCAGTAGCACAGACAGTGAGATCAACAATTAATAAATGGGACCTACTGAAACTGAGAAGCTTCTGTAAGGCAAAGGACACAGTCAGCAAGACAAAAAGGCAGCCCACAGAATGGGAAAAAATATTCACTAATCCCACATCTGACAGAGGGTTGATCTCCAAAATTTACAAAGAACTCAAGAAGCAAGTCTCCAAAACACCAAAGGACCCAATTAAGAAGTGGGCTGCAGAACTAAATAGAGAGTTTTCAATAGAGGAGTCTAAAATGGCTGAGAGGCACTTGAGAAAGTGCTCAACATCCTTAGCCATCCGGGAAATGCAAATCAAAGCAACTCTGAGATACCATCTCACTCCTGTCAGAATGGCTAAAATCAAAAACACCAATGACAATTTATGCTGGAGAGGATGTGGTGAAAGGGGACACTCCTCCATTGCTGGTGGGAGTGCCAACTGGTTCAGCCACTTTGGAAAGCAGTATGGAGATTCCTCAGAAAAATGGGAATAAACCTACCACAAGACCCAGCAACTGCACTCTTAGGCATATATCCAAAAGATGCCCATTCATATAACAAAGATGTCTGTTCCACTATGTTCATAGCAGCTTTATTTGTAATAGCCAGAACTTGGAAGCAACCTAGATGTCCCTCACCCGAAGAATGGATAGAGAAAATGTGGTACATCTACACAATGGAGTACTATTCAGCAGAAAAAAATAATGGAATCATGAGATTCGCAGGCAAATGGATGACACTAGAAGAAACCATCCTGAGTGAGGTAACCCAGTCACAAAAAGAGAAACATGGCATGTACTCTCTCATATATGGCTTTTAGACATAGATCTGGGGAGTGCCAGCCTACAATCCTATGGCCAGAGAGTCTGGGAAACAGAAACTTTATTTAGTGGCTGATCGAAGAAGAGGCAGACTCCCTTGGTTAAGTACTGAGCTGAACTCAAGAAAGCCAGTATCAGAGAGGGAGGACTGATGATCAAAGGGATTAAGACTGGGCTGGTTGAACCCCCAGAAACAGCTGACCAGACAAAGGTTAACTCTTGAATCCCAGGCATCAGCCTGGGAATCCAGCATGGGACTGATCAAGACCCCCTGAATCTGGGTGTCAGTGAGGAGGCCTAGGTAATCTATTGAGCCTTGGACAGCAGATCAGTACCCATCCCAAGTATACACACGGTCTCTGGACTCCCATAGAACAATGTGAGGTGCACTCTCACCCTGAACTCTTGGGGAAGGGTCTAGGCCCTGCCCTATATGAAATGACAGACTATGGACACCCCCATGGAGGGCCTCACCCTCACTGGGGGAATGAGGGGATAACGGGGGGGGGGATGGGGGGAGGGCACGGGAGGAGGGGAGGGAAAGGGAGAGGGACCTCGTACTGACTTGTGAAGCAACCTTGTTTCTTATCTAAATTTAAAATGGAAAATAAAAAAAATATTAAAAAAAAAAGAATGGTCAGTGACCCTACACTTAGCTGGCTGACTTGGTCTAGATGGCATTCACTAGCCACCCCCCCTACTGCCAATCAAAATGAAGCAATCCTATTTGGCTCCTCCTTTTATCCATTTTAAATAGTGCCAGGAAAGAAATTAATGGGCCCCCAAGAAACCATCATCTCTCCAGAAGTTACTAAGCTAGTCAGAGCTACCTGAAAGCCTTTCTTTCTCTCTTGGGAACCCAAGAGAGACATAGCTGTTTATTTAAAGAGGCATGATTTAAAGCAAGGTTCACAATTGATGGCTCACGGGCTAAAGCTGAGCTCTCAAAGGTCTTTATAAATAAAGTTTTATTAAAACACACTGTGCCCATTCATTAATACATCATCTATAGATCTTTAGTTTAGCTGAATAATTACAACAAAACTGGTCCACAAACCTAAGCATTTACTGACTGATCTTTACAGAAACAGCTGACCTTGGGTTTAGTACATGTGGTTTACAATGTCCTCACCTTCTGTTTCCTGTTTCAATTCCCACCCATCACACACACACATACACACACACACACACACACACACACACACACACACACACACTGTACCCTGTCTTGCCTTTGCTTCTTGCCAGAGTCCCTCCTTCTCGCACCTCCCAGGCCTTATGCATCCTGTCAATCTTTATGTTTCCATCTCTGGTCCTGCCTGGGTTGTTTTCTCTCTGCTTCTCCTTGGCGTACGTGTTTCCATGAATAAGTGGCTATAAAAAAAACAGAGGGGTGTTGTTTTCTCATCTGTTGAACTTGTTTAGAGACTTGTTCTAATTATGAAAGTGATGGGTAGGTGCTTTGTATTTACCCCCAACCACAACAGAAAATCAGCAAGGAAACAGAATTACTCTTCAGTTCTGTGGTCCTCTATTTTTTCCCATTGTGGCTCAATGACCCACGGAAGGCAAGGTCCCGCCTACACATATAGCCCTATATTTTTCAAAACACCTCTAAAGAATGTCATTGTGCAGGCTCCTCAGTTCAGTTACGTGAGGAGCAGTCAGCAGCGGCCCTGAGAAATTCTAGCTCACATTTGTAATTCAAGTTAGGAAACATTAATTGGAAGCTTGGTTCTATAATATCTTTGTCTGGGAGGGTTTTGGTCACTTGAGAGGTTTTCCACAAGTGAGCAATTATGGGGTCACAGAAGAAACTCAGCAACAGTCGCTCCATTTATTACAGCACTCATCACAGTCTGACTTCTATGATAATTGTGAAGCTAGGAGCAAAATTGAGAAGCAGGAGTGTTCTTTACTCATTTTCATAGCCATCACTCCCGCAGCCTACCCAAGGCCCTTGTGCAGCGGCTGCCACACAGTGATAATGAGCTACTGGTAACTACAGTGGCTTCTTTGTGTCATGGAGACATTAAGCAATTCACATTCAGATTTCATTCCAACAACCGCTTTGCCAGATGGATGTTATTAACGCCATCTTGCACTTGAGGAAACTGAGGCTCAGAGAAGTTAACTGGACAGATGAAGTCCTTGTCCTACGGCAGCACTGCAGCCTCTATTGCAAAGGCTAGCTCAGTCCTCGTCTTCAGGTCCCCGTGTTTGTGTCTATTCATGAGGATCCGACATTGACCCCTCCATCCTGACTTTGACTCTGACTTTTCTACCCTGGCCTCCTGACCAGCATGAGAAATGCAGTGCTTTGTCCTGACCCATTCCCTTGTCAGTCCTGGCCCTGGCTCCTTGCACAGACGGATGCTTCTAGGCCATCTAGAAAGAATCAGATCTTTGACCCTCTTTCTGTGTTTCTAGAACAGGGCAAGGGAGTGAGAATCTCCATCCCTGAAAATTCAAAAAGGGGTGCAGCTTTGTGAGAATTTTTCCAACCTGGCCAACAATTTTACAGAACAGGAGAATGGAGACTCTGTTGTTGTCTGAAGCTGAAATGTCCTCCACAGGCTCATGTGATGCTCACTCGCTTAGTCTCCAGCTGTTACAGGAGGCTTGGAAGCCTTAGGAAGTGGAGCCCTATTGAGGAAGTGAGTCACTGTGGGCGGGGAGGACTTATAACATAGCTCTGCTGCTGTTTACTACTTTCTACTTCCTGACTACCCAGCTGCCTCCTGATGCTTCCATGGTTCATTGCATCCTCTCAAAATTGAGCCCTGCCTTCTTTAAGTGGCTTCTGGTCAGGTATTTGGTCATAACAACTAATACAAGTTTTATTCTAATCTGCCCCATTTTTATTTGGTCTACTTCATTGCATATCACGTAAGTTTGATCAATCCATACATGCCTCTGATGATGATACCATTACAAGTGTCCTAGGTACACCCCTGTTCAAAACCTGCTAGCCATTCCCACATAAGAAAAATGATCCCCAAAGTCTGCTTCCATAGGCACACTATGTAGGGTTCACACAAGTCCTCAGATCTAGGCAGCAAATACTGAGACTAAAGCCACAGTCTCCACACTACTGGCCTAGGTGTAACCAATGCCCAGTCTCCAAGGTATTCTGCCTCCTAAACTGGCAGAGAATGCTGCTTTCTCTATACACCTGCTGAACCCACACCCAGAGAATCTGAAAATGGTGTATTGCTCTCATCAATCTGCATTCTTACATTCCAGTAGCTCATTTGGAGTAGTATTGGTGCCAGAGACAGACCCTCAGGGTTCTGGCTGAAGATACTGGCTTCCATCATCAAGTAGATCTACCCACACCAACAACCAGCCCTCCTATTCTCTATTTCCCACCCATTATCTACAGGAGAGTCAGAGGAGATGAAATTCAGAATGAATGTATGTACCAACAAATGTTGGGGGTTTAAAAAAATAAGGTCATAATGATTCCCAATAGTTTATGAATCTCTTTACATGGAGAAAAATGTTTTGAGGAGAGGGAGAGAGGGAGAGATGAGAGAGGGAGACAGACAGACAGACAAACAGAGAGACAGACAGTATGTGTATACTGGGACACATCTCAGAGGATTTTAACATGATTTATAATAAACAAGAATGTAAGAACTATCAATTCATTTAGCAAATACAAAAACTGAAAATAGCTGAGGAAAGTCTCAGTGGCCCATGCGTCACCAAAGCCCTGTCTGCTCTTGCCCCTCCCTTTCATGAATATGAGATGTGGTGAGAAATCCTGACCTGCTCTGGACAGCAGATCTCCCATTGCTCTAGGGATATCTGGAACCTTGAAGTGTGTTCTCTTGGTCAACAGCCTATACACAGTAGTTCAGATCTGACTGCCCCGCTGGCCTTGCTCTTGATGTTCATATTTCTTCTCACTGTAGACACAGCCCTCCTTGGGAATCAGCACTGTGATGGGGTGAGAAACTGGAGAGGATAGAACAATCAAGGAATGGGCACTCCCGTCCTGTGGGAAAATAAGGCCAAGACACAAGGCTTCCGGCACTCATCCTGGCCATTCTGGCTTCAGCTGGCCTTGAGCTTGAGCAGTCCTTGAGCTACGGTTGCTTCACAAGATGCAGCAGTACCTCTGGTCATCCTCTGAGCAAGAATAATTTGGAGGATTTTCTGTGGGGAAAAAAAGTTCAGGAAAAATAAAAACTGCATCCTAAAGGGCAACAGCCTCTCTCGTGCTTCTGTAGGCCAGTATTTCTCGGGCACTCTCTGGAACTGCTTTGTACCCCCAGTATCACCAGGCTATAGCTGCCCCAGTGGTACCTCTGGACCATCCCTTAGCTCCTAACCAACTAAGGCTGCTTCCGGAACTCATTAAAAAGATGTGAAGAAGATTCTTTTAAAAAGTTTATAGTTTAGGAGTTAAATTCTGAGTCAAATGGGGTATCAGGACTTAGGCAGATACATTTAGGCATTTAATTTATAGTCTCAGAAAAGTAGGTTTCAAAACAATAGAAAAGGAGGAGTCAGAGTCTCAACACCTGAGAACGCACCAAAGGGTGCATCTTAGCGAGAATTTCCCACCCCGGCCTGGACAAAATTTGAGTTTAAAACTGAATTGCTTCCCCATAGGCTCATGTGATGACCATGTGGTCCCTGGGTGGTGGTGCTACTTTGGAAGGTTGTAAAAACATTAGGAAAAGGAGTCTCATTGGGGGAAGTCAAGGGAGAGAGACAAGAAAGATTACTGGTATAATAGATGATGGTTGTTGTGGGAACTCATTTAGTCAATAGCTTTTGAGGTACTAGGCCCTTCTGGGCATGGTCTCAGGTACTATGTGTGGGCTGAGAAATATTTTCTCTCTCTCTCTCTCTCTCTCTCTCTCTCTCTCTCTCATGCTCTCTCGTGTGATGGTCAGAGATTAGATTGCAGCATCCTGTGCCCCCCAGGCTAGAAGACTACAGTGGCTCTTTATCTTGATTGTTTGAGTGTTCCCCAAATAAATATTTGATATCTTTTTATTCAGGCTCTCATGAACTCCTTACTCATGTCTATAGATGACAGTCATGAAGGTAGATAGATATATAGAGATGATAGATAGATAGATAGATAGATAGATAGATAGATGGCTAGATAGATAAATGGCTAGATAGATGGCTAGATATCATACATGGTTGATAGATGAGAGAGAGAGACAGAGAGAGAGACAGAGAGAGAGAGAGAGAGAGAGATAGAAAGAGAAAGAGAATAGACAAGTTTAGTCAGGGTGATTTGAGTTAGTTTCACCAGCTTCTCTACCTGTTGTCACTGTGGGTGTGTGGTGGCTACTGTGTCATTACTATTGTTTCCACCATTACATTCTTTCTTCCTTCATCATTTATCTAAATAGATCTTTTGGAGTAAAACATGACTGTGAAGATAGGAAAGATGCTGTGTAGGGAAGGACAAGACAGAAAGGGGAAGGGGCTCAGTTTTACTGAACAGCTGCTCAGAAGGTCATTCTACAAGAATTCATTTACACCCTGAACCCCATTACTGGGTGTCATTATAGTAGTTGGTCCCTGGCCCACTTCTTTGTGGAACTCTTTTCAAAAAGGTACCAACTGAGCACTCACTCCTCTCTGGGGCCTCATGTGTCAGCACAGACTGTAGAGGGCGTGTCTCACATGTAATTGATGCTGTCATCTGTGCATCTCAGTGGCCTCCACTCCACTGCCTCCGCAACTCTCCTCATGGCCATGTTTGAGTTCACTCTTCTCTGACAGATACCATAGTATCATGTCATTAGATTAACAAAAGAACTTTAACAAATTGCAACTTCCTTTCATGATGAATGTTACAGAGAATTCAGGAATACAATAAGCATAGCCTCACATAACAAAGGCAGTGTACAGCATCCCACAGCCAGCATCCCACTGGAGAAAAGCTCAAAGCCTTTTCCCTAAAATCAGGAACAAGACAAGGATGTCCACTCCCCCCACACAGTGTTCAATATAACACTTAAAGCCTTAATTAGAGCAATAAGACAAGTGAAGGAGACAAATGGGATACAAGTAGTAAAGAAAGAGCTCCAAATATACTTATTTTCAGAGGATATGATTTATACAAAAAAACTCTAAAGACTCCACCACAGATCTCCCACAGTTAATGAACATGTTCAATGAAATAGCATAATATAAAATTAACACACAAAAATCAGTGGGCTTTCTGTATGCAAATGATAAACATGCAGAGAAAGAAAACAGGGAAGCATCCCCATTCACCACAACTTCAAAATAATAAAATAGCTTGAAATAAATCTAAGCAAGGGAGTGAAAAACATGCACAATAAAAATTTTAAGACACTGAAAAAAGAAATTGAAGAAGATACCAGAAGACGAAAAGACCTCATATATTCATGGATTGGTAGGATTAATATTGTAAAACTGGCTCTCCTACCAATAACAATCTACAGAATCAGTGGGCTCTTCATCAAACTCCCAATGCTATTCTTCACAGAAATTAAAATAGAATCTTAAATTACATGTGGAAACACAAAAGACCCAGGATAGCAAAAAAAATTGTTAATAAAAGATGTGCTGGAGATATCATTACCCCAGATTTCAAGTTATGTTACAGAGCTATAGTAACGGAAACAGCAGGGTACTGGCATAAAACAGACACAGTGGTCATGGGAATCAGACACATTGATCATGGAAATAGAATTTATGACTGTATTCATTACTTATTGCAGTGATAGAACACCATAACCAAGACACCTGATAGAGAAAAAGAATTTATTTTGCTTTAGTTCTAGAGAATAAAAATCCATGGTGACAAAGTAAAGACATACTAGTGGGAACAGGAAGCTAAGGGCACACATCTTGAACTGGACAAAGCAAAGGGAAGGAACTTGAAATGACACAAGACTTTAAACTCTCAAAACCTACCTCTGGTGACATATTTCCTCCAATACTGCCACACCTCCTAAACATCCTAAACAAAGCCACTAACTGGGGATCACATATTCAAATGTCCAGGACTATCTATGAATTTCATCTTATTTAAGTAATCATGAGGACTCCCATATAAGCCTACACCCCTACAGCCACCTGATCTTTCACTAAGAGGCCAAAAATGCACATTGGAGAGAAGTCAGTAACTTTAACAAATGGTGCTGGTCAAACTGCTTAACTACTTGTAAAGCATGAAGCTAGATTTCTCACCTGCACAAAACACAACTCCAAATGCACCAAGGACCTCAACATGAGACTTCCTAAACAGCACAGGCATTAAGACCAACCATTAATAAATGAGATAGACACCATGAAGCTAAAATGTTTCTTTACAGCAAAGAGCATTATCACAGGAATGAAGTGGCAGCCCAGGGGTTAGTATCTAGAATACACAAAGAACTCAAAACTCTAAATCTAAATAAATCAACAGCCCAACTAAACAATAGGGCATGGAACTAGAGAGTTCTTTAAATATGAAATACAAGTATCTGAGAAACATTCTTTTAAGTGCTCAACATCCTTAGCCATCAGGGAAGTGCAAATTAAAACTACTTTGGTATTACATAGTACCGCAATCAAAATGGCTAAACTCAAAAGAACGCATAGTAACAAAAGCTGGCGTGGATGTGCTGAAAGATAGATATTTGCTCCCTACTGGTGGGAGTGCACACTGGACTTGATTTTGCCTACATTTGAATACCATTCCAGCACACTCCGCTGGAAAAATACAAGGCTCGTGCTGGCTCTTCTTTCCGTAGTCTCGTCCTACAGACGTCCCCTTCCCCGCCTCTGGATGCCCTCCACTCTGATGCTTCCAGGACCACAGCTCTCCATCACTGCTCTACTTTGGTGACCCACTTTGTGGATGAATCCTAAATTTGACTCCTTAGAGTTCTCCATGAACACAGCCATGCTCAGTGAGATTGCCAAAATGACAATTAATTGTTCTAGTTTATCTAGGACCAGTAGGAGTTCTGAACCATGAAATTTACAGAGCTAAAGTTGGACCGTTCCAACCAACCAAGATGGTCAGTAAGTAGATGAGGTCAGCTAGTAAATATAAGGGCTAGGACACAATCCTGGGTCTTCCATACAAACCTTTGGGTTTTCACAGCATTGGCTCATTAAACACCATATGCCATGTGTTCTATACGCACAACAGAAACCTGTCAAAGCATGATAATCCAGTGAGGCCTGTTTTCCTCAGAAGAATATAATATGTAGAGTAAGCCTGTTACAGAAGCTTCTGAGAATGAATTGATAAAGTTAATATATCACCTTAGAGTAACCATATGTCCTGGTATGCCTGGGACACTCCCGATTTACACCTGCTCTCTGGACATAATTATTAACAACACTCTCTTTTCCATCTCAAAGTGTCCTAGATGGGACAATAAATTATATGGTTGTCCTCACCACCATATCCCAGAGCCAACTGATTAGGCTCTTGATTAATAGGGTTTTTCCACAGAACTTTAACTAAAACACAGCATGATGTCCCCTGCCATTGACAGGGCAGACTTGCCTGGCAAACCATTCACCCACAAAAGCCTCATTTCTCCAGCCCAGCTCTCAGCCGATAGGAGCTTGCATAGCCAATGGAGTAGTCCCTGCCCTGGCTTCTAAGCAGAAACCAGCCTGAGGAATCAGTGCTTACAATACTTCAAAGAAGCAGTCCCAGCATTAATTGGCACTCTGCAAAGATTTATGCACCATCCATCATTATCTCCTGCTGAGAAACAAGACAGATATAGAGCATACGGCAGGTCCTTCAGAAAAAAAGTGTCTTGACAGATCTTTGAACCTAAAATGCCTTAAGTAATTGGGACACCCACTCAGGGACATGCAAGATAAATGACCTGGTTTGTACAGTACCCACACCCTTAGATGCTGGCCCCTCCCCTTCTCTTTTTCCTCCCCTTCTCCTAACCCTGAGCCCCCGCCTCCCAACCCCTCACTCCCATCCCCATCTTCCCTAACAGTCTCCCATGGCCTCTCCTGTTCATTAGTAGCTCCAACAGAAAGACAAATTGGAGCAGGAAGAAGAAGGCCATATTAGTTACTGACAGTATGTTAGCTAGGAGAAGACATGGAAATGAATGGCTGCAGTGAAGTTTGAGTCTGACGTTGGATTATATTTGTGAAGGCATTATCAGTCAAGACAGACTTCCAGTTAGCAAAGACCTGATTCGCAGTTAGTCGCCTGGAATGTCCAGTATTCCAGAGATGTCAGGCAACAGCAGTATGAATACCTGTTGGAAGACAATAACATTGCAACCAATATGCCTACATAAAACTAAGATCAGAGGAGCTCCCCTTGCCAGGCATGAAGGCTACTTGGTACCCAGTGTCCACTTCATCTAGTTTATCAAAGCACTCAGAGGAAAGTAAGAAACCCACCTATATCCCCTTGATTCCATCCCCCTACATCCTGTACACACACACACACACACACACACACACACACACACACACACACACACTTTAGCCCCAGTAGCTGTTTGAATGGGATGGGAAAAGGACTTCCTATACTTTTTCCATTGTAGTTCAGTAACTATTGGTCATCAGCCCTTAAGTATAGTATATGGGGATGACAAGGACAGCATCCCCACCCTTTGGAAATAGCCCATTTTGACCTAAACTTACTAAAAATATCAGCAGAGAATGTTGTGATGCAAAGGTGGGGTCCTCCTCAAGTAGAAGTGGTGAAACCTTCAAGAGACACCACTGTCAGCCAGACATTGGTGGCACACGCCTTTAATCCCAGCACTCAGGAGGCAGAGGCAGGCAGATCTCTGTGAGTTCGAGACCAGCCTGCTCATGAGCCTGGCCTCTGCTCCCTTTTCTGAGTTCAGGAAAAATGTCTGATCTTTCCACTTTTGAGAGGCACAACCACCCAACATGAGGAACTTTACAAACTGCTACTCAGAGTATGAAGTTGAGCCATGGCTCTCTTATTTCTATGTCTGTGCTGTAAGTGGGGAGAATCCTCTGGTCATAGAAAAGGGCCATAGGTGGGAAAGATATGGAAGTTCTCTGTGTGGCCAGACCCCCAGAAATCCAGCCCCTTGACCCTCTTGGGCCACTGCACAGCAGCCCTCAGGAAATTCCTGCTCCCAGATCCAGGCATCTCCCCTTCATTTTGAAACCTTTTCTCTCCTTCTTTGGTCTGCTCTGGTGGCAGAAGCCCCTACCTCAACCTCTCCTCCCTTTAGAGTGCCCACACCTCTGGAGTCTGAGCTGACTGGCTTTTGTCAACCTAATACAAACCAGTGTCTGCTGGGAGAAGGGACCCTCAATTGAGAACTTACCCCTTTCAGACTGACCTATGGAAATGTCTGTGTGGCATTTTCGTGACCAATCATTGGTGTGGGGGGAGCAGTCTTCTGTGAGTGATGCCATCCTGGGCAGGGGGCTCTGGATTGCATAAGAAAGCAAACACGTGAGCCACTGGCAGTGACTTCTACTTTAGTTCCCACTTAACGGTTCCTGCCTTGACTTCTTCACATGGTGGACTGTGACCTGTAAGCCAAATAAACCCTTTCCTCCCTAAGTTGCTTTTGGTCATGAGTAAGCACAGAAATAGAAGCAAACTGATACAGGGCCCTTGTGTATTTCCTAAGAGTCCTGTTGCTCTCTGCTATCTTCAAGAAGTGACCAAGCCTCCAGCCCTACCCCTTGGGCCCTAGGATGTGTGAATTCAGTTCCTCTCTGTGTCCATAGGCTAGAACCCACAACCCTTAGAGTTTGAGGTCCAGTTTCCTGTACCATCCTCACCACTCACAATGAGGGGGAGCTGGGAACCTGTGCCAAGATGTGATTTATTCCTATAGTGCAGAGCCTGTGGAATTCCACAAGCTTACAGAAATCTCCACGTGAGAACATTTGTTTCTCAACACCTTTCTACAGGCCTTTGCTTCCAAAACCACTGAGACCTATTAACACTACTGAGTTCACTTGCTCCATGTAAAAGTACCATGCCCCAATCAGATATACCATCTAAAGTGTGTGTGTGTGTGTGTGTGTGTGTGTGTGTGTGTACATGAGTTTGGGAAAGACTGGCACAGGCATTTACTTACACTTATGCAAGTATTAAGTCAAAATATATCCCTGTTGGTTGTGGAACCATCTCTCTATGAAATTTAGAGCAGGACATAGGTACATAGGAAAAGTTTTAGAAGTAAAAAAATAAGTACATAAAATACAGAACAAACACATGTCTACAAACGGACCACAGCAATGCCGCAAATGCAGATGAGAGAGAAATGCTGTGAAGAAGATGGAGATAAGGATGACAGCAGCACAGTGCAGTGAGGATTTCAGAGGGGGAAGGCTGGCTGCATCCCCTTTGCTCCTGTGCAGCTCAGGGCCACACTGAAGGCTTTGCAGCAGCTACTGTGCTATCAGGTTTAAAATCTGATTACAGCAGTTCAAAATATGTTCATATAGGTCAGAAAACGTGGATTGCAATGGACTACAGCTTTGGGGAAAGGTACAGCTCTCTAAGTTCCATTTCATTAGTTATACTCAACAGCCCATGCAATCAGTTCTCAGTAACTGGTTGGACTCAAAGATGCAGCATGTTCTCCTAAGAAATCAGTCCTGATTGGAGGAGACAATCAAGGTGTTAGAAACAGACTTACACAGTGGAGAAGGACACAGAGCATAATCTTTTCCTCCAACTGGTCTTCTTTATGGACAAGGGAGGAGCACAGCTAAAGGAACAATTTGGAAACCATCTCTGCAAAATAGCTATATGCAGGGATCAGGCTACCCAGCAAAGTAACAAGAGCAGCTACAGGAGGCATGCAGGCATGCCTCCTGGTCCAGCTGGAGGCAGCAGAGTAGGACAGAGGAGTGAATAGAAAATAAAGCCACGTGGTCATGTGGCAAGAACTTGGTGCTTCAGCTGATTGGGCAACAAACACACAGCTCCCTTTCAGACTCAAAAATATGATCAGGCTCTCCCATTCCATAGTTTTACAGCACTTCTTTCCTTTGTCTCTTCTTTAAGACAGTGGGAAGTATATGCTATTAATAGTAAAGTAGCTAAGGACAAGTGTTTTCATAATTAAAAACAACCAAGACTATTGAGACTATTTTCACCTTGACATCGTTTCACTATCTTGTTATATTAGTCAGGTCTTAGATGGTTGGAGAGGGTAAAAGTATAATTCACAGAAATCTATGTCAAAAGGAGGCTTCATTGTAAGGTTATTGAATATCCAGGTTAGCACTGCAGTGTAACAGATTATCTCCATTGGCTTAGATCAAATGATTTTCTGTGTTTATGAATAATGTAGCCTGGGAATTTGGATGGGGAACAATAGGAATATCTCTCTTTCATAATGTTGGGGTCTCAAGGAAGATTTTGTGGACAGGGAGACTTGATGATTAAACACCACAATTACCTAAATGTGTAGTCACTCACCATCATGGGTGGCTGGTGTTAGCTGTCCTCCAGGACCTAAGCAGAGATGTTCATAAGAGTATCTATGCGTGAACTCTATTAGTGCTAAGCTTCTTCATATAATAACTATCTGACATTTCCCTTTTCAAGTCCCTGACCTGTGGTTCCAGACCCTTCCTGCCACCCAGTCGCCCAAAGGGACCTGGAAGCAGAACAAAGCATCCAACATCGGCCACCATTCCTGTCTTGCACCCCATACTCCAGGAGAGAGGAGAGGATAGATCCTTGAACCCACACCCATCAGGAGAGGGATAGACCCCACCTATACCTACTGGAAGAAGAGATGGGAAGATAACAGTAAGAATACAATCAACAGCAGAAAGACTTATATGACACCTTCAGAGTCTAGGGATTTTACACCAGCAAGACATAAACATTCCAACACAGATGAAGCGGAAGAGAATGACCTTAAAAACAACTTCATGAAAATGATAGAGGCACTCAAAGAGGATATGAGAAAATCCCTTAAAGAAACAGAAGAAAAAAACAAACCAAACAATGCAAGAAATCAACAAATCTCTTAAAGAAAGCAAGGAAAACCAAGAAAAAACAATAAAACAAACGAAGGAAATAATTCAAAGAGTTCAAGACCTGAAAACTGAAATAGAGACAATAAAGAAAATACAAAACTGAGGGAATGCTGGAAATAGAAAAACTGGGTAAATGATCAGGAACTAGATACATACATAACCAACAGATGCGAGAGATGGAAGAGAGAATCTCGGGCACTGAAAATAAACTAGAGGAAATAGATTCATCAACCAAAGAAAATCTTAAATCCAACAAAGTCTTAATGCAAAATATCCAGGGAATATGGAACACTATGAAAAGGCCAAACATAGAATAATAGGTATAGAAGGCAAAGAAGCCCATCTCAAAGGTGCAGAAAACATATTCAACAAAATCATAGAAGAAAACCCAAACTAACCAAAAAGCAGAGAGAGAGAGAACATGCAAATTAAGAAAATCAGAAATGAAAGGGGGGACATAACAACAGACACTAAGGATAATCTTCAGGTCATACTCTGAAAACTTGTACTCCACAAAATTGGAAAATCTAAAGGAAATGGACAATTTTTTTGGATAGATATCACTTACCAAAATTAAATCAAGAGCAGATAAACAATTTAAATAGACCTATATCCCCTAACAAAATAGAAGCAGTCATCAAAATACTCCCAACCAAAAAAAAAAAAAAAGCCCAGCGCCAGATGGTTTCACTGCAGAATTCTACCAGAAATCCAAAGAGCTAATGCCAATAATCTGCACAATAGAAGCAGAAGGATCACTGTTAACACTTTTTACGAGGCTACAATTACCTTGGTATCCAAATCACAAGACACAACTAAGGTAGAGAACTAGAGACCAATACTCCTCGTGAACATTGATGCAAAAATACTCAATAAAATACTGGCAAATCTAATCCAAGAACACATCAGAAAAATCATTCACCATGACCAAGTAGGCTTCATCCCAGAGATGCAGGGATAGTTCAACATGCCAAAAATCCATCATTGTGATCCACCATATAAACAAACTGAAAAAGAAAATCCACATGATCATCTCACTAGATGCTGGAAAAGCCTTCCACAAAATTCAGCACCCCTTCATGATAAAGGTCTTGGAGAGATCAGGGATAACAGGAACATACCTAATAATATTAAATTAATATTATTTAAATTATAATAGTATTTAAAGTAACAAATTAAAGATAGAATGATGAGTTGGAAGACAAATCTAAAAGTTAGCACAAGATAAATTAATAAATAGAAACATTGGAAGAGAAGTTAAACGTGGTGAAGGAAGGAATGAGGGGATCTAATACACTTCCCAAAAGTATCATATTGAAAAGAAATGAATACTTGGGTGGTGGTGGTGCACACCTGTAATCCAAGCACTCAGGAGGCAGAAGCAGGCAGATCTTCTGTGAGATCGAGACCAGCTTGGTCTACAAGAGCTACTTCCAGGGTAACCTCCAAAGCCACACAGAAATCCTGTCTCGAAAAAAAAAAAAGAAAAGAAAAGAAAAAGGAAAAAAATGACTGTGGAAAGTTGAAATTCAAAAAGATCATGGATGAAAATTTTCTTGAATTGAAGAAATGACATTATACTTCAGGTTCAGGGCTGGAAGGATGGCTCACTGGATAAACTGCTGTATAAGCTTGAATCCTGGAGTTTGGTACCCCAGGATTCATTTAAAAGCCAGATTTGCTGGCTACCATTAATCACAGAACTTAGGAGAGAGACACAAGGGAAGCTCAGGACATATTGGTGAGCTATACCAGCCATAATTGACCAGCTCCCAGGTCAGTGAGAGAACCTGCCTCAGTAAATAATGTGGAAAGCAATCCAGAAAGACACTCAGATGTCAACTTCAAGTATAAGCAGACACACATGCATACACATATGCACCAGCAAGTGCACCCAAATGCAAGCATGCACACATGCATTCACAAAAGCAAGCACACAAACCACATACACATATACATGAAAACATTATTACTGGTTGGAGAAGAGGAAGATTTAAGACATTAGAAGTGTAAGAAGCTTCTGATGAATGGTATGTGTATGCCAATTCCAATGCAGTCCCTTCTTTCAGTTTGCTTTAGATGCTCATATCTGCAGTCAGGTCATCAAGAAATGCTTAAATAGTGGTTATAAAAACCATCTACAAGCACAGTATATAGTACAGATTCTCCATGAAGCAAATACCGGAATTGACTTAGGCATGTTAAAAATTTATGATGAAACTACTTATGAAGCATAAAGGGGGGCAGAAGTTTCTTGGGTTTTGTTTGTTTTGTTATGTTTTTTAAGCAGAATGTTCAGAATAGGATGCAGATCCTAGAACCTGTGTGGAGAGAAAATGAAGGGAGTGTTAAAAGGAAAGGGTCCCAGACCATGACATATGTCTAGGAAAATCTCTTTCTATCCTGAAAGTCTCAAAACAACACTGTCCTTTTGATGAAGCCCATTATGAACAGAAATGAGCTGACATTGTTGTATAATTACTTTTCCAAAAGACAATGTTGGATAGGAGAGAGCCTGCTGAGCTCATGCCCTGGCTAGGAACAGTGAAGAAGAAACCAGAAGTTAATTCAGGGGTAGTAACTGAAGACTGTTGTTCCAGACTCTTTCCTTTGAGCCACCAACAAGCTCCCAAATCACAACACAGAGACTTACTAGTTTTGAATGTTTGGCCTAGTTTACGTTCATTTCTGCCTAGCTCTTTTTTTCTATTAATTTATTTTTTACATTCCAATCCCTGTTCCCATTGCCTCCTGTCCTCTCACTTCCCCCTAATCTCCCTCCCATCTGCTCCTAGGAAGTCTGCTAAGTCTGTCCTGTCATCTCACTGAGGCAGGACCAAGGCACCTCTCCACCCCCACACCCCTGTGTCTAGGCTGGGCAAAGTATCTCTCCATATAGAATGAGCTCCACTAAGTCAGTTTGTGCATTGGAGTTAGATCTTGGACCTACAACCAGTGGCCTCATATATTGTCCTAGTCACACCATTGTCATCTATAGTTCGGTCTTATGCAGGTTCCCCATTTGTCAGACCTGAGTCAGTTATCTCTTACTTTGGCTAGCTCTTTTAGCTTAACCTGTTTCTCATTATCTCCCTTTAGCCTCAGGGCTTATTACCTTCTTTCTGTATCTCTGACTTTCACTGCTTCTTTATGCCTGGCTTTATTCTCTCTGCCAGTCAGCCCTGCCTAGCTATTGGCCATTCAGTTTTTTATCAAACCAATCAGGTGCCTTAGGCAAGCAAAGTGAAACAAATGCATCACATCTTTACATAATTAAACAAGTGCAGTATAAACAAAAGTAACACACGTTTACACAGTTAGAGTAACATTCCATAGCATAAACAAGCGTAACACATGTTTGCCCAGTTAAAACAATATTCCATAACAGACTGTCAATCATCTATGTTCCCTAGACTAGGCTCACTTGAAGGAATTCTAAATAACATGTTCCATGACCACCATGACTTATCCCTTAACCACTCAGATTCATCTTTCCACTCTTCTCAGCGACTGCTTATCACATGTTCCCTTTCAGGTTTGCTGTGGCAGCATGCTCTTCCATCTATATTATATGTCCTGCCAACTTGACACACTCAGGAAGAGAGAACCACTATTGAACAATTACCTCAATCAGATTGACCTGTGGGCATGGGGGACATTTTGTTGATTGCTAATTGATACAGGAGGGCCCAGCTCATTGTTGGCAGTACCATCCCTGGGCAGGCAGACCTGGGCTGTGTTAAAGAGGCATCTAAAATGTTTACCTTGGAAGAAAGTCAGTAAGCAATATTCTCCCAAGTTTTCCACTTCAACCTCCTGCCTTGAATTCTTGCTACTCCAGAGAATGCTGACTGATAGTCAGTGGTAAGCTGAACTCAGCTAGGACTATTGAATTCAAAGTCTATATGCACAGCCAACCCAGCACAGTGGATCTTGAGCAACAATACCTCTCATGAGGCTGCTCAGGATTCCAGTAAACAGTGAAGAGACTGTATAACCATTGTTCAGTCAGTCATAAGGCACAGGGCATCTCTACTCCTGTACCCCATACAAAAAAGGGAACACAGAACCAGAGTCTGAAGTGAGGGTCAAGAATTTATGACTATTTTGAAACCATCAAAGGGCTAACATTTCAGTTAGCTCTTACTCAAATAATCTCTTACTCAAAACATCTCAAATGCCAACTGCAAAGGAAAACAGTGTGTCACAATAATTTACAATACTTATAATTGCACGCGAGAAGAACAAAAAATATCTGTTCAATGAATACATGAATACATTTTTATTAAAATCTAGAAGACAAGGGAATGAGCTAGCTAAAGACAGTGATGCCTACCTCTTTCATAACAACAACAAAAGCCCCTCTGTCATTTTCCTATTCCCTTAAGTAAAGGGAAGATTGCTATGATCATTATCTTTTTCCCCAATCACCAATCCCACCACACAAATCCCTTTGTAAAGCACAGGGGATGTAATGTTTCTAGATGAGACTCCCTCCCTTCTGGCTGTGTCTCAGAGGCCAATGCTCCAATGCTGCCTTGAGAAATCACCCTTCTCTGTGTAGTTTACACTGTCTAAAGCCTCGTAGAAAGGAATATAGCTCGAAGCTACAATTTCCCAGTCTCATTCAAGACAAGCTGGGGTCCTCAGCTGCCCCAGATATTGCTTTAAAATGATTACTTCTGGTACCATGACTCCTCTTCCTCTATTCTCCCCAAGGACAAATGTCAAGTAGCAGGCCTCATCCACAGTAATCCTTTCATTTGTTTAGCAAACACTGATTGATCGTCTGCTACATATCAGGCTCTCTGTTCTATGCTGGGGACACAAGAGTAAACAAATCAGCACCTGTACTCCCGAGACACTTGCTGTGCAGTCTGTGGGTTTTAATAGGAGACATGAGCATATGTAAATAGCAATTCCAATACTGCTAGCTCATGCCCAGAGGCAGTGTGTGAGATGGCTAGAGTGAATTGGGATCTAAAGACCTAAAAGTAAAACACAAATATGCCAGATATCTACATACCCATGCCCAAATGTGAGGATGAAATTGGATTAGTGCTATGGCATGCCCAACTTTCAACAAGGGGTAGCTATCTTTGCTCCCATTCTATTTAATGGATAGAGTTTTCAGAGTTAATATGCAAAAGTACCAGTCGACCAGTTAGTTACATTACAACTTCAAATAAGTAACTAATTGTGTAGTGAAAACATGCTCCATGGAACATTTAGGGACTCATTGTACCAGAGAGTTATATGCTCTTCACCTGAATCCAACTTTAGTTGGGCATCCTGTAACTTGTCTGAAAAAAATTTCTAATGATCATCTTGCTACCATGGCACAGCAACTCATATAAAATGCTTTAAAAGTGTGTTATTGATAAGAAATCTGTAATCCTTTGACCTTAGGTAACTTGTCCACAGTTGTGTCAGTAAGGAGAGACAGCTGGGCTCATATTAGAGCTCAGGTTCAGCTGTCTTCTCTAAGCTTAGAGTAAGCATAAGTTCCCCATCTGGCCCAGGAAATCAGTCAGGCTCACCATGCATCAATAAGACCTCACACTGCAGAGCTGGGACAGAATGAAAGGGCCTCTGGGGAGACAGCTGAAAAGCAGAGACCAGTATACCCCCTGTCAGAACAGCTACCTTGTAGAGGACATACCAGTATCCCTGGAAGAAGACCCAATTAATGCAGATGGTGCTAAGGACATTTGCTGGGCTGGGGTGATGGCTCTTCCTCATGTGCATCCCCAGAGAGAGCTCATCCCAGAAGGCCCCAGAGAAACCTAGAGTAACAGTTGGAGGAGGTTACACATGATGCTGGGTAGATGGGAGAATGGTGCTTAGGATAATGATTTCCAGAGCTGAAGTGAGGTGACAGTTCCTGCTGACAGGCTGAGCAATACAAAACATGAATAAATAAACCAATGAATGAATGCATAGTTTCCTTTGTTCTCTCTGGCATGGGAAGGGGCCCACTTGTCCTCTTTTCCTCTCTAGAGACTATTGTTACGGAGCCTGTCTCTTCGCTATATTCTCCTTTTCCAGGTTATTGGATCAACTGTCTTTGCCCATAAGTTACAAGCTTGAGCCCTTAGAAGAGGTGGCCATTAGAAGCAGGAGGAACCAGGCAGGTGTCCTTACCTTGGTCCTGAGTCTTCTGAATTCAGTGTGTGATATCTAAGTGTTTTGGGGCATTAAAAAGGACAATGGTGAGCATGGCTGAAGGAGAAAGGTCCTGGAGCACACTCTTTTGGGGGCAGCAAGCCCTCTCCGGATCCTCTCCAGAAACACAAAGGGAGTGCCCTGCATGTGGACCCCAGGTTGGCATCATTGGCCAGACCAGAAGGCGTGCTGTAGTATGGAACCCAAGAATGACTCACTCCTCACAGAGCAGACTTGACATTCCCCTCCCTCCTCTTAGTCCATTTTGTATACCTATAACATCATTCCTGAGACTGGACAATTCACAAATGACTGAAACGTATTCCTCACTGCTCTGGGGGCTGAGAAGACCAAAATCAAGGTGCCAATACATGGTGACTTTGCATCATCACATGATGGACAGCAAAAGAGCTAAGTGAGCTGTGACTTCAGAAGGAAGAAGAATCAGAGAGCTCCCACATGCACTAAAGTCTAAACACCAGCCATCAAATCCCACCTCCCAGCACTATGGTAATAGAGATTAAGTTTCCAGCACATGAATTTTGAGGGAGACATTAGGGTCACAACATCCCCATTCCACAGACTTAACAGTTCTAATCCCACGCCTGCAGCCATCATCACTTTTACATTCCATAGTGCATGTCCAGCTTTCAATTATGTCATGATACTGTCAGATGGAAGGTTTTGGAAACTCACCCTGCAGCACAAGATGACCCAGACAAGTATAAATCTATGCACAGCACTCTCAAGTGTTAAAACGCATTTAACCTTTTCATCTCATTTAACACTAGCCTCCTGAAGATCTTGTCTCCCTTGGGGTGGTTAGA
The DNA here is from genome assembly GCF_017639785.1 of Mesocricetus auratus. Taxonomy (NCBI): domain Eukaryota; kingdom Metazoa; phylum Chordata; class Mammalia; order Rodentia; family Cricetidae; genus Mesocricetus; species Mesocricetus auratus. The sequence goes on along the minus strand of NW_024429267.1, from coordinate 39,799,490 downwards.
GTTCCCATTGTCACAATGTCTGGGAGGTGCTTCTAGCCTTTAATGACAGGCAATAGGAATCCTAAATGTCCTACAACACCTTAAACCAGTGGTTTCTCAACCTTCCTAATGCTGTGACCCTTTAATACAGTTCCTTTTGTTATGGTGACTCACAACCATAAAATTACTTTCGTTGCTACTTCATAACTGTAATTTCCCTACTGTTGTGAATGGTAATGTAAATATCTGATATGCAAATGTTCTCAGGCAACCCCATGAAAGGGTCATTCACCTCCCCTCCCCGAGAGGGATTGCAACCCAGAGTTTGAGAACTGCTGCCTTAAACTGTACTTATGAAAACTATTTGAGACAACAGGCTGACAGCAAACTCACGGAGAACTCCCTCACCATCCATGAAGCCTTCTAACTTCAGAGTGGTGAAGCTCATGAGAGAGTTGAGGAGAAACCAAACTGCATTCCCCCTGTCCCACTTGCCCCAGTCTCTTGTGAATGACTCGGGGCTCAGGAAGTATAACTCTTCCTTCCCCCTTCCTTTCTCAGCGTGGTGCCAGGGTATGTAAGGGTGTGGCTCATTCAACCTGTGGGTGTGAGGGAGCAGAGGTGATCCATGTGTGAAAAAAAAATCCTGTCCTTGCATATGTGATCATGTCTGAACATTGTTCTCACTCTTAAATATAGATAAGTAGAAGAACTTCACATTCAAACTCCTCTAGAAGCTGTCCCTGAGATGTGACTTTGAAGGCAGTTTATTTGAAGGACCCAAGAATCTGGAGTGGGGGGCTGGTTCTTGGCGTGTTTTTGAGGAAACTTCAACAGGTTGAGAAGTCCTCTAGAATAGAGTGAAGCATGACCTCCCAGAGTTATTACCAAGAAGTGTAATTATAAGTGACCTTATATGCCATCCTAGAGCCTTCATCTAGTAGCTCATGGAAGCAGAAGCAGACACCCACAGCTAAACACTGAGCTAAACTCTGGAATTCAGTTGCAGAGAGGGAGGAGTCAAGGGGTCAAGACCAGGCTGAAGAAAACCACAAAAACAGCTGACTTGAACAAGGGGGAGCTCATGGGCCCCAGACTGATAGCTTCAAAATTAGCACAGGACTGTCCCAGACCCCAGGAACATGGATGTCAGTTTGGAGGTCTGGTTTATCTATGGGGCCTCTAGTAGTGGATCGGTATTTATCCCTATTACAGGTATGGACTTTGGGAGCCCACTCCACATAGAAGGATACTCTCTCAGCCTAGACATGGGTGAGGGTCTAGACCCTGCTCCAAATGATGTGACAGTCTTTAAAGATCCTCATGGAAGACCTCACCCTCCCTGGGAAGCAGACAGAGGATGGAGGAGAGGGCCTAGGGCCGGTGGGGGGCAGTGGAGGAGGGGAGGAAGAGGGAACTAGGATTGACATGTAAATCAGTTTCTAATTTGAATAAAAAAAAACAAAAAATATTTCTGAAATTTCTAGCACTTCTACCATGTTTTCCATCACGGCTTTTCCTGCCCTGATATTTCTGCAATCGGATCTCATCTGCTTTCTCTCTTTCAGGAATTTCTCTAAAGCTCGCTAAGGATAACTGCCTTTCTGGTCTCTCCACTTCATCTTGGATTCCCTTGCCACTTCCTCCTCTCATCCATTTGTCTTATTCAATCCTCATGTTGTGTCAGAGAGGGAACTACTTGCTACCACATCATTTTTCAGCAGGACCACTGAGGTTCAGAGGGGTTAAATCAACTGCTCTAAACCATCACAGCCAGAACATGGTAATACTAGAACTTGACCCCTAGTTCATTGGATTCCATGTGGCGACAAACTATCAGTTCCACTTATCCACTCAGGAAGATCTTTCTCTGTGATTGCATCTTAGTTCCTCCCTGCTGCATCCCAAGGGGGCTCCCAGAGGGCTGTCTTGAAGCATCTTGCACCGAGCAGAGAGCCCACCATAAGAAGGATAACATATATATTCAGGTAATACCAAGTACCACCTGGCTAGAAGAGGCCAGGCTTTGAACTCAATAAATTTAGTCCAAGGTACAAGGTACTATAATGCCATGGTGCCATTTAGATCTGAGGTACACATACCAATTTCTCCCAAGCAACCCTATCCTGGGTGGGGAGAGGAAGAAGCAAAGTAGGTGACAGCTAATTCCTACTCTGAGATGTGTCCCTTGGAGCGTTTTCCACAGCTTTATTGCATTGCAAGTCCACTGGCATTATTTGACTTTTAAAATCAATACTAAGATACTCTTTTGATAAAAATAGAAGAGACACAAAAAGAAAAAAAGAATAAAGACTGTAGGCTGGCAGGACTCTGAGAAAACTACAGTGGTTTACTCTGGGAGTTCAAAGTATCTGATTGAGGTTGGGAGGGTCATTATGGTCAGGCAGGTCCTGTCTGCTACATGCGGGATCAAGAACCTGTGGCTCATACACTGCCTCTAATTAATGACAATATAGATCATTGGCCTCTATGGGCTTCCATTCTTCATTTTTCTATCAGTAAAATAAAGCCATTTCCAGGGTCCCTCTAATTCTGATGTCTTGTGATTCTAACAAAACATTTAACCTGTTTCATCACAAGTAACGACTTAATGAGTACTTCCAACCCCTCTAACACTCCCATTTCAGAGTTCTAGCTGTTTCTCCAACCCCAACTATGCACTTTGCCTCATGCTTTTAACCTCTGGCCCCCAGTCCTAGGTTCAGTTGCTTTGATTAGAAATTTTTCACTTCTTTCATTGTCTTTTTCCACCTTGGGTTGAACATCTGTTTTCTAACCATGCACACATGCATTTGGTCAGTAATTTATTATTTTAGGATTCCAGTAAGTATGGTTTCTTACAGAAAGAGATTCCCATACTCCTTCCTGGGCTAAGTGAGACCCCCTCCCCATTCTCTGTGCTTTCCTCTAAGACTTGGCCTTAAGTCTGCAGTGTGTCATAACACTGTTTAATTTAAATGTAACATCCTGACAAGTCAACATTAGCTTTATTTTTACAGATGTGAAAACCAAGACTCAACAAGACCAAGGAAGCCATTCATACCAAACTCGTCTCAGAGTCAAAAGTCAAGAACCGTGTGTGCACTTGATCTGCACAGCCAGCCCCCTTTGTAGCACCCACCTCCTGAATCTGGGTTACATTTGTGATGACACCCCAAATCCCAGCGGGGGTAATGAGGATGGCAAAATTACAGAGGCCAGTGCAGCAAGCTTAGGTGTGGCAGAGATGCTGGGTGATCTGACCCTTCATGGGAAGATACACAGTGCTGTCTGTGTGAGAGGCCACGGGAAGAAGGTTGTGGCTGCCAAGCCTGGAGGGGGAGCTGGGCACACAGGCATGTGGAGATTTGATTGCCTCTTCTTCCCAGGATTCAGGTGCTGAGTCACTGAGGGGCATAGACTTAACACATGGTATTTGAGGAATAATAACTGGACTGGGTGATAGGGTGTTCTGTAGGCTGATACATTTCCACCAGCGCCTCTCCCACTTGGGGGCACCAAATATGAATGAATAAGGTCAGAATCAAAATCGCATTGCTTATATTGCTAGAAATCTTACAGAGCCAAAAGTAGATTTAACATGCTTTTACAATAGATTATAAGTTAAAAACAGGGCAAAATAAATGCAAGTTTCTAAGTGTGGGATTATGTAAAAGTTTAGAGTAATTTTCATAATGGAAGCATTAGGCCCACATATCACTGTCATTTTTAACTAATATTTAGCTAAAACTCTTGAAGAAGTGGTGAAGCAAATGGATTTTTCTGAGAAGATACTTTACCTTCCGTTGTTCTAGGAAGGCTTATAGCTGGAATTACTCTCAGAGGTACAGGACAAAGACGGTGCAGGAAGAAAGACATAAGTACATTGTTTAAAATTACGGCACAATGACTAAGAGCCTGGACTCTGGAGCCAGAGTGCTGGGGTGTAAGTCCTGACCCTGACTGATGGATGTGCACTTCATCTTTTTCTCATCTGTAAAACGGAGACGTCTTCTTACAGAGTTGTATAAGAATTAAATGACTTTATGCCATTGGAAAAGAACTGACATGTGGTCAATACTCAGCAAATACCAGGTCTTGGTTATCAGCTATTACATTGGCAACTAAATGTGGCCCCTATACTTTACCCAATTAATTTATATCTGCATACTTAATTTATTCTATGTATAAAGTTATATGTAATTTATTCTACAAAATAATAATACATGTGCATATGTACATACTATAACCAGAGAAGACATGAAAGGGTGGGAAATACAAAGGGGAATATAAAATATAACTCATCTAAATTTAATATGTCAGAATATATAGACATATACATATTACTTAAAGTTATATTCAACAGGAGTTTGTACATAAACTCTTTTTTGAGCTAACCTCTCTGATGTTTGGAGGTTTCTGTAAAGGATTCTGTGTGTGTGTATGTGTGTGTGTGTGTGTGTGTGTGTGTGTGTGTGTGTGTGTGTGCTTGTACACGTGAAGATGAGAGGTCAGTATCGGCTGTCTTTCTCACCACTCTCCACCTTATTTTTATACAGGGTCTATCACTGAACCTGGAGCTTATCAATTTAGCTATTCTAATTATCCAGAAAGCTGGAAAGATCTTCTTGTCTGGACCTGCATAGCCCTGGGATTATAAGCATACACTACTACACCTGGCTTTGTCACATGGGTGTTGGGGACCAAACTCAGGTCCTCTTGTTTGCACTGAGTCATGTTCCCATACTGAGCTTTTTGGCCATTCACTAGTATATAATCTGAAGTCATAGTGGAGGTTGTATTTGGGAAAGGAGATTGAGTTAGTGACTAGAAGGGAAAAATGCAAAGGAGCTTTGTGCCACTGCAAATACTTTATTTCTTGCTGTGATTGCTGTGCACAAGGGTGAGTGCTTATAGGCATGTTCAGAATACACGTTGCTCAGGCACAGAAAGTTTAATAGAAGGCTGCCTCCGGGGAGGAGTACTGGGCAGGATGGAAGTGGAGCTTGAGTTCTGTTTTATTGGATTATATTCAACAATTGGTATATATTTACTCTCAAACCCTTTCACTAGTGTTCCCATGTATTCAGGATAAATTGAAAGGTCACGAAATAGACAGCCCTCCAGTCTGGGAAGATTCAGACTGAATCTTTGCTGAGCTAGGTTAGGACCCATGGAAAAGCAGTACTTCCAGTAGCATCCTCAACCTCAGGACTAAAGGTTGAAAAAAGAGTGATCCCTATACACAGAGATGGCACATGTGCATGCATGCATACACACACACACACACACACACACACACACACACACACACACACACACATACTTCAGTCCATACCCTCATGTCAAGTGTCTTTCTGTGTTAGTATTTATACCAAGAACTGAGAGCACAAAGAGTTATAAGTTATGCTGGAATACCAGGAAATGGGTGTAAGAGGAGCCACGTGAGACAGGGTATAGAGATCGCCATGGAAAAAGGAACATTTCCCCAACTCTAGCAGGACAAGAGAGAGAGGGTGGCTTCAGAGGGTGTAGTACCCACACTACCAATCAAACAGAAAGGCTTCTACCAAACAAACACAAATACAGTATAAAACAGAATTATTCAAGGAATTGGATCATGCAATTGTGTGGGCTATCAAAAGTCTGCCTGGCAAAATATATTAGGCTGGCTGGAAGCCCTAGCTAGGGCAGTCACTAACCTGTAGTTTCTAGGTATAATCTCTACTTTCTCAAGGAAACCTCAGTTTCACTCAAGGCCTCATTAGATGCAACCCACCCACATTCTCAAGGACAAGTTCCTTTAAAGTCGATTCATTGTAGACATTAGCATCATCTGGAAATACCACCTAGAATCCTGTTTCACTATGTAACCAAGCCCTGTGCACTTGCCAAGCTGACACACGAATCAACCTTCATCAGTGGGATGGAGAGGAAGATGTGTGACCCCCGCAAAGAGCCCTAACTGTCAGTGCGTGTGACTGTGTGGAAGGAGAGCCAGGGGATCTGCAGAAGCAGAAGCAGGAATGAGTGTGAGTGAGAGTTGGCAAGAAGGGCTTTGCCTCTCTGCAGAGCTTCACATATCCTGATGACCAGAAGCATCTAAAACCTTATAGGATTTCTGCCCACACCTCCTCTCGGACCCAACGAACAAGATGAAATAGCAGCTTGTTTGATTAAAGAGGCCATTTTTGTTCCCAACCCGATGGCCAAGTTTAAGGCAATGAAAATCACTGAAGTGTTAAATGACAGGCTCCCTATTTATGGTCCTTTAACTATCTTCCTGGTTTAAGTGTTTGTAATTTTCACATGAATGGGGTAACTTTTTCAGGGTGGCTCCAAACAGCAATGCTGGGTAGGATGTGCCTGCAAAAACTTGGCCGAAATCCCTCTCAATGTGCTTATCTTTGCAGACACAAGCTAATTGGGATCAGAAGGGCCAGAGAGCTGGAGGCAGAAGGATGGGGTTCTCTGTCACTGTCAGCTTCATTTCCATGGAGATCCATTCATTCATCAAGTATTCATTCAGTGTATACAGAGTAACCTAATCCTTGCCAGGCTCAGTGGGGACATCAAGACGGCAGAAGCCAGCTTACAGTTTTGCAGACACATGTATCTGAAACACATGTTTGAAAAGAGAAGAACACAGAGCTTTTTAAAGGCAATATTTAAGACAAGCATGAGGCAAGATGGCACAGGCAGAAAGCATATATGTCAAAGACCTCAGCTTGTTTAACAAGGCAATGCACACAGAGTACCTCATACATACCTGGCACATAGCAGCACTAAACAAATGCCACTACCCAGTATTCCCGAGCACTTATTAATGCCAACAACCCTTTTTGGTAATCACAGTCTTTGGGGTCCTAGAATAAATTTTAGGTGTTAAAAGCATATCTAGCTTCCAAATCTTAGATTTTATCAATATCTATTTAGTTGACATAAGAGACAGGGCACTGGATGCCTGCCATTGAGTTCCAATATAGAAATCACAAATAAGATTGACATAGCAAATAGAAACACACGCGTGCATGCATGTGTGCGCACACACGCATGCGCACACACACACACACACTAATGGATATCTAGGCTGATTTCATACCTTAGTTGTTATGAATAGTGCTGCAGTAAATATCCCAAGAGTAACTGGGTACATGGGTATCACGTGGCTCTTACATCTTTAGTTCTTTGAGAAACCTCTGTACTGATGTCTATAGTGAATAGATGAACTTACACTCACAACAGCAGTGTGTAAGGGTTGCCTTTTTCCTGAATCCTATTCCTTAAGCCAACATTTGCAGTAATATTTTTTATGTGTATGCATTGGTGTTTCAGCTGCATGTATGTCAATTTGAGGGTGTCATATTCCCTGGAAGTGGGGTAACAGACAGGTGTGAGCACACATGGGTAACAGACATGGGTGCTGGGAATTGAACCTGGATCCCCTGGAAGAGCAGTCAGTGCTCCTAAGATCTGAGCCATCTCTCCAGCCCTTGCAGTAATCCTTTAATTTAAACCTTTTCATGCTCACCCAGATAAACTAACAGGGCCCATCACTACTGCCAGAACCACAGGAAAATGTTACTCTGGGAGAGGCTCTCCTCCTGTGAGTGTCAATATCCTGTGTTACTCAACACTAGAGTAATTTCCTCAACCTCTTATAACTAGCCTGAGTAGGTGAAATGCTCAGGTTTGCATGGATCTTGCATGTGAATTGGGAGAACACTAAACTTCTCAAAGGAAGTAGGCTACAGGTCATCCCAAGGTGTTTTTGAGATGATAAAACAGTTTAAGAGCTAAGGCTGGAGAATGGCTTGACTTTCTGCAATAGCTCTGACCCAGAGTCACCCAGTTATTCTCCTGACTCTTAGCAAAGTCCTTCTCAAAGCAGAGTTCCTGTGCTGTGGTATGGCAGATACTGTCGCTCTATGTTTCCCCATCTCAGAGTATGTAGGTCAGTCCCTTCATCTGTCACCCTTAACTTCTACCATGACATATGTAAGCAATTAACTCCTCAACCACTGATAGACATTCTCAGTCAAGTGGGTTGTAGCCCCCCTTGTGACCATGTTTGCACTCATTCATTCTTTGCACCTACACACACAGAAGCATTGCCCGAGTGACCAGTAAATCATATTATTGAGTATGACTGTGACAGTATTTGCAGTGGATTTATCCCATAATAGACTCATACTGTGAAGGCATTATCAGGCGCTGATGACAGGTAAGAAGTTGTCTCAGGCCTAGTGGGCAGAGGCAGGTTACTGGCGGAAGCATCCTTAGAGGCTATATCTTGCCTTGGCTCCTTCCTAAATCCCTTGCTCTGCTTCATGGCCACTGTGATAGAAATAGTCCTCTTCTATCACACATCACACCACGATGAAGTTTGGTCCAACTACCTGGGGACAAGTTACAATAGGCTGAACCCTCTGAAACCGTGAGTCAAATTAAGCTCCCTATGCTTTATGTCAGATATCCTGCTCACATTCATAAAACATAGCCAGCACACTGGGGCTAATGGCAGCTATCTACTGTTGTCGCAAAGCTTAACTGGACTATATAGCAGTGAGATTTTCTGAACAGAGTTTCAGTCAACATTCCAGGCTTTATCTTGAACCCACTTTAGATGATTGATACTTGAAGATGTATCTGGGGCTAGGGATGTGATTTAACAGTGCTAAAGCCTGTGCCTAGACACTTGAGTTTCTAGGTTGATTTCCAGCCATACCACTCCCTGAAAAAAGAAAATCACTGGGTCTTTGTAATTAAGGGACCATGATCACAGGCAAAAGAAATTCTAATTAACACTGTCATTTCTTAAATAATGGCCAAAGTCAAAGCGGAAGTCACTGCTAAGTACTGAGAAGCCAAGCAGTCTTTATGTTGGTGTCATGGATATGGGAAGAAAATTGGATCTCGGGACTCCCAATGGAGACAGGATATTCAATGCCAGAAGTGCAGAGAGGAAACAAGGGCAGGGCTAAAGTCAGTGTTAGGCATGAATTTTCTACTCAAAGCAGCAGACCTTCTGCAGGTGGTAGAAAGAAGATTAAGTCCCTGGTCCCCCACAGAAGAAGCTCCTTTCTGTTGAGGTACACAAAGAACTGCCCCAGGGGCTAATCCAGGCAGGGAGTAAACTCTTTCAGAAGATTGGTTTCAATCTTCTGCCATGGCACAGGAAGTATTGCTATTCCTAAAGATATGAGTTGAAGATATCTTGATTGACACACAGTAAGAAATAATGGAAAATGCAGAGATGAACAAAATAAATATTTCTCAACACACTAACAGAATACCAAAAAATTACACATGATTGTAGACATAGAAAAAAAACACAATTGAGAAGAATCCAGCACACTTTTCTGAACAAACAACAGAAACAGCAGAGGGTGAGAGGAAAATAGACCACTTTCTCCATGACAAAGCAAGTATGGCTACGTTCGCTGTTTGGATCAACATTCTTCAGGATGCCATGACAGTACAATAAGGCACAGTGAAGACATAACTAGTGGACAGACTGCAGAGGAAGAGCATCTTTAGTCACAGATGGCATGATGGCTTCTTTGGACTTTCTCCACCTAGATCCACACTGGACCCTGGTGTTAATCCCTCCCTCCACGTCTCCAACACCTGTTCTTAAAGACCTAATTCAAATACATCTCCCTGGTGATGGCTGCCCTGGTGATTCTGGCCCCAAATATTTGCCTCTTTCTCTTTTTTTACTTTTATTGACTTCCATAAAGATGAATTTAACTCCAACTGAGTACTGAGCACTGGGAATTCCCATAGGATTCTATCTACCTATTTTTCTATGGCAGTTACTGCTAAAGTAAATAAGTGTAGTTCCTTTACGAATGACCAAGAAACAGACAGAAATTGATAGCCCAGAGACCTAGGATAGAAGCAAATACAACTGCCTCCACCAACAAAATATAATAATCAATGCAATTATTCCCAGTGATATTCTCTTATAATGATGGGTCAGTTCCTTGTTCAGTCATCATCTGAGAAGCTTCCTCCAATAGCAGGTGAGAATGAGTGCAGAGACCCACAGCCAAACAGTATGCAGAGAAAGAGTCTAAATTGGAGGTCTCCATAGGGTTACTCACTTCAGAAGTTAGGAAACACTGCAGAAGAAGAGGAGGAAAGACTGTAGGAGTCAGAGGAGGTAGAGGACACCAGGAGAACATAAGTTCACACAGACTGAAGCAGCATGCAAGGGGTTTTATTGTATCTTGTTTTGGGGTGTTTCATTGTTGTCACTTGGAGTTCTGCTCTTTTCTGAAGGGAAACGGAAAGGGTATATGGATCGTGAGGCGAGGGGAACAGGGAAGAGTGGACAGAGGAGAAACTGTGGTTGGGATTGCTGTATGAGAAAAGAATTCATTTTCAATTAAAAATATCAGGTTTAAGATTTTATTTTTGTAAACATCTTCAATCCCAAATATTCTCAAACCTATGCCCCCTAATCATCTGGTCCTTGCTATTGTGATTTGTTTGTTGAGTGATTGATGGGTGGGTGGATTAATAAACTGACTGGCTGATTGTTTTACATCTGACCCTTAGACTATGTGTAAGAACATTTTGTTCCTTGTTTTTTCCTTTAATTTTCATTTTATTTAAGAACTAAGATAGTACATATAGTTACTTGCCATTTATGCTATTCAAAGGATATGCTAAAGCTCTCTTGATATCTCTACTCAATTCTTCTTAATTTCTGACTAGCTTTTAGTGGTATTTATTGCAAAACTTAAGAAATGTTTATTCACCACAGACACCAATGGCAGACAAAAGAAGGAAACAATTTCACCCAAGCCTAACACAGTAAACTCATGGATTTAATCACGGTTACTTATAGAAGCATGGACTACCTGCAGACAGCTATACCACCAAACAATGAGCCTCACCACACACACACACACACACACACACACACACACACACATTAACCTTCTATATAACCTTGGGACAGGGCAGGACCTTATGTACTGACTCAGGAGCCCTCCCCACTTCCATGCTAGAATATGTTTGGGCCCAATTTGTACAGCTGCTCTGATTTGGGCCATGCTGTGATCAGAAGACAAAGTTCCTCAACAGTATGGCTTTATCCTCAGTTGATATAGTTTCTTCCTTATTAGTGAACCATTAGATTACTTGCAGTGTGATGTTATAGGCAGCACTGCAATCACCATAATTGCATACACACTTTCTGGTCACATGAATGAATAAATATCCATCTAGGGTATAAACCAAGATATAAAACATGGTGTGATGGAGTGTGTCCATCATTTACTGCAATAAATACTGCCATTTTGGCCTTTGAAATTTCCCCAAAGGCAGAATCTTCATCAAATTCATATCAATATTCTGCCCCTTACCCTTAGCCATTAGTGCTCATTATTTTTAAGATGATGAAATAAAGAACACATAGTTGTCGCAGAAATATCTTGATCTTTTCTCTGATGTACCACATAATGATCTGCTATATTGAACTTTTCACAAATACCTTGCCTAGACTTCTGTTTCTGGATCACAAATATATCTTCTATTTTGTGAATTATACAACTTCTATTATCTCTATTATACATAGCAACTAGAGCTTATATAATAATTTAATAAGTATTAGTGTTTGTTGAACCAATGAGTGTGTATGTTTTATGTTAATAGTACAAATAGGTTAGAGAAATAATCATTGTGATTATAGCCACACACTGTAAACATCAAGTAAGGATGACTCAGACCAATTACCATGGGAAGGCCCCTAAGCAGGTAGACATGTTTCTCTAGCACAAGTGACACAGTAATGGTGATCATTAACTGGGAGCACAAAATGACCATCTGTGTGTCATTCCTCTACAGTAGCAATATGTTACCAGCAAGAGATGGTGGAATTGCCATGGGGAGGGGAAAGTGGCTCTACTCCACATTAATGGGGCTCTCAATGTTCCAGTGATATGCAAATATACCACATAAAACATTCCAAGGCAAGAACCATGGCGAGGAAGGGAACTGTGTTTGCTTTCTGCCTTAATGATCTTAAGCAGTGAATCAGAGCTGGCTGATAAGTCTAACCTGTGTTGTCCCCAGACAGGTATGACTCGGGACCATTACATGTCATCAAAATAATCTCCCAAACAAGTCATCTGACCCTACCTCTTTCCAGCGATCCTTAGAACCCCCGCCTCCAAGGGGAAATGAATCCCAATCATTAACAAAAAGAAACAGTGTCCATTCCTTCCATGATTTTCTAATCATTTTCTCATTAGTATCATTCTCAGTCTCACCATCATTATTATTCTGTTTATGTAACGTCACTCACCCAGTACCTTCAAGACTCCTTCCCGCCAGCATGCACAATACATTCCAATTATGTAATTATGCCATTGTAATCAAATCATTAAGATTCGCATTAAACATGTATTAAAGTTCACAAAGAAAAAAAAAGCTCTAGTCACAGGCACCGAGAGGGAGAGAAACAGACAAACATGCTTGTAATCAGAGTTTGTTCTTAATGAGCCTACAACCACAGATTCAGGATCTTGAGAGGATTTTACAGCAGAAAAATATAGTTCGTTTCTGAGTACGAAAAGCGGGTCTCGCCTCTCTGTCCCCCATAACCCACTGAGTTAGCCCCTTGATTACCTAATGATGTAAGAAACAACTGGAAAGTGATGGAGGCTAAACTGGGTTGTCATTCAATTCTTTGGGGGAATTAAATGAAGGATTACCACATCTCTAAAAAGAGAGGCAGGGGAGGAAGAGAGAAGGGAGGGAGGGAAGAAAAGTAAGCAAAAAGCCTGTCACACATAAGGTGGGTACACATACAATCTGCAAGCACTTCTTGGCCCTGGAAAAATTATACCGTACCTGTGAAGAATCTCAATTTGCTAACTGACTTGAGTAGCATGTGATAGCTACATAACCAATTTAGAAATGCAGAACCAGGCTGACTGTAGTCAGTCAAATCCCATTGGATACTGGGCTGTCAGTGGACCACAAGCAGCTGATGATGCCCTGGTCGGGGGTGGGAGGGTAGGGGCAAGACTGGTGATCTGTACCTCTAGCTGCAGATTAGCAAGACACAGCTTTGAAGCAATAGCCAGCACTGTTGCCCAGACATCACACTAGAGCGATCCATCTCACTCACAAGGCATGGAGCCCAGGCATTATTTTAAGAGCTTCTGTAGTATTTCTAATATGTACTCAAGGTTGATAGCTTCTGGTCCAGACTAGCTGGGAACCTGATAGAGAAGCAAATTTTCAGACCTCCTCCAAAACACACTGGATCAGAAACATCACAGGGTTTGTCATCTGTTTATTTAGCACTACAGGTGATTCTTAAACACTGTAAAGTTTGACGACTATTATGGTAGATTTTATCTAATCTGGAATGATGAAGAGAAGAGCAAAGGAAAATTTGCTATGCACCAGCCTTGTTGTGGAAACTGTACTAGGCAATTTCCCTATATCATTGCATTGCACTTTACAACACTTTCTTTATTTACACAATAAACATAGCCTGCCTGAGCAAGGGTCTTGCTAGGCACTGAAACTACAGTCCAGCCTTCAGTTGTGTAATGCCAACACTTCAGGAGACTAAGGCAGAAGACTGCCATGAGTTTGCAGTTAGCCCAAGCTTCATAGTGAGTTCCAGGCCAGCTTGAGCTATCTGAGGTGCTGCCTCAGAAACCTCTTCTGCCCCTGCAAATGTTCACACAAAATAAACTGCTCCTGAACTCACCATGTACAGGTCGTTCCTTGTTATTATTCCCTAAGCAATATAGTGTAACAAATATTTACATAGTATTTAGATTGTATGAGTTACTGTGAGTATACTGGAGATGATTCAAAGTACACATGAGAATGTGCATAGGTGATGAAAAAATAAGCCATGCTGTATAAGGGACTGGAACAATCATAGACTTCGGTATCTGTGCATGGTCCGAGAACAGATCACAAGTCTGAGAGATGACTGTCCACAGCTGCATAAGATATGGGGTCTTCCTTCCAGGAGACTTGGGGAAGTAATTCCAATATAGAAAGGTAGTGAATTCCTCCCACATAGCGAAAGTGCTTTATCTACAAAGTCTCAGATCCCCACAGCAACCTCAGGGGAAATAACAGGTGGAGTCATTTGCAGCCCCGTTTAAGGAGCCTGTAGACATAAAGAAGTTAAATAAGTCACCCAAGTTCAAACCACTCACCAGAGGTAAAGATGGGATTGAATCACATTCTTAATTACTCAAGGCTTGAGTGAAGTTTCCTAACCTGTGGGCCCAATTCTTACAAGTCCTATTTCATGAGGAATCCAGAAAAAGTCACATATGCCCAAAGATTTTCCATAACCTTATTGAAGTGTAGGTCCAGAGACCATGTCAACTACTATTTTTCAAGTGTTACCAGTGTTTTGTCTCCAATGAAACACTGAGTTCATCGTAATTTTTGTCATGTTTTTCTCTTAATACACTACACATGTAATTACAGCTCTATGGGAGGTCCATACAATTCAGGACTGTCAAAAGAGATCTTATTTAGAAACCCTGGGAGCCAGCACTATACCCTCATACACTAATGTATTTTTCCAGTCATGAATAATGGATGGGTGAATCCTCATTAAAATAAAAGTGTATGTGTATTCCCAAACCAAAGGATAGCAGTCTGATAGTGATTGCATTAAAAGTTAAACACTTTTGCTTCGGGTGACCACTTGATGATAGTTTGAGTATTAGCATAAATATAGGTATCATTGCATTGAAATGCACTGAAAAACAAACAAATGAAATCACCCATCTACTCTTACACAGAAGCAAAGCAGTTAACAAGAATACTGTTGTTGTAATACACTCTTCTTTGTCTAGACTATCTTTGAGGAAGCAGCCTTCTGTTCCCTGTAACCCACAGTGGTTTTGTAGGATACTGACACACCATAAATGTCCAAATTGTGCATCAGAGGACAGCAGTCCCTGCCCCCAGTCAGAGTACAGCCAGGCTGGGGCAGGGGAAGCTTTGCTGAGTCTGCTAAGGGAACTATCAATCATGCCTTCTGCTTTTACTAGGATGATAGCAGGGAGAAGAACACAAGCTGACAGACTCTGTTTACCTTCCTCCCACAGCCCAGAGAGTCTGTCTGAAATGAAGCCAGCAATGGGGGAAAACTAAAGCTAAGAGACAGAGCAAAATACACAAGGGCCTGATGATGTAGTTTGAAATTTGGGGTTCAGGCCCACCTAAGGCCATTGTGCTCATTAGTTTAAATTGTCAACTTGACACAGTCTAGAATCCCTTGAGAAGGAAGAGAGTCTCATTGAGGAATTACTTGAATAAGGTTGACCTATGGCCGTGTGTGTTTGTGTGTGGGGTGTGTGTGTGTGGGGTGTGTGTGTGTGTGTGTGTGTGTGTGTGTGTGTGTGTGTGTAGAGGGAGTATCCATTCCCTATGCAGCAGATCATGAACTGAATAAAACTGGAGAGAGTGAGCCAAGTCATAAGCATACATGCATTCATTCTCTGTGCTCTCGACTGGATATAACTTGCTGCTTTCTGTCCCTGCCACCTTGACGTCCTCACAGTGATGTACTACAACCTGGAACTGTGAACCAAAAAAAGCCCTTTTTTCCTTAAGTTGCTTTTGTCTGGGGTAAACAAAACTAGGTGGACCTCTTGTACTTACTGGGTAGGTTGTGTAATACCTTCCTCCAGCTGCTTGTTTATAGCTCATTTGTAAATGAATACTAGAAGTTAGATCGATGCTATGACAGGTCTACAGGTCTACATTAAAGTGACTGGATTAGGAGGACCAAGGTCAATAAAGACTCTGTTATCTTCAATATCATAATCCTGTGAGATTTTTGTTTGTTTTATGGTTTTGTGGGGATTGTTGGTTTTTTATTTAGATAGGGCTGGGGATCAAACCCAGAGCCTTGCTCTACTACTGAGCTATCCCCATCTCTGGTAATGCAGACTATGTGTTCAGCAGAACTGCTAAACAGTTGGATGCTATTCCTCCCTCGGTATTCAGTTTGGACAAAAGTATATTATCATATTGAAGCAAGTAATGTGATTTCTGCACAGACTGGCCAAACTAAAGCCAGAAATGAAGATAAGAGAGCCTTACTAAGAGACAGTGGCCAGAAAAACAAGGAGGCTAAGAGTCAAATCAGTGTTTCCCAAAACTGAAGTTAGTGTCAGCAAAGACAGGTAAGTGATGCACAAGGGTGACAAAAAAGGACTAGGAACAAGGGTGAGCCTAACAGACCAACCCACTTCCAACATCTACAGTCCACTCGCTGCTCCAAAGATACTTCTCAAATAGTGAGAGTTCCAGGGTGATAGGGAGCACCACCCTGTTGCCTCTGCCTTGACCACTGCTAGGGAAGACAAAACAAAACAGCTAAGCCTGGGCTGGAAGTGGGCCCAAGGCACTTGAGCCTGTTGCTAAGAGACAGACACTATAAAAGCAGGGACAAATTTTGTGGACCATGACTCCATAAGACCTATGGCTTTGGTTAATATCCCTTGAAGGTTCTGGAAAACTAACCGACTGGTTAATTGATCATAGCTCAAGTCTTGAAAATAAAAGCCTGTGGTTGCTGTTTCCTAAGGTTGGCCCCAGTGCCCTAGAATTCCCTACAGCAGGAAGTGAATTAGGGCAGCAAATACAGCTCCTGAGATGGAAATACACCCCCCACTGTCCATCTCACATGAGGCCGAAGACAACAGTAGATAAGAGAACTGTTCTCTGGGTAGAACAAGGTCAGCCGCATTGGTCGATGGGAACTATTAACAACTGTTAACAATTATTAGTGCAGACAGCATTATCTCTTCTGGTCATTATTTTGTTTTCCAAAAAGAAGTTTCTAATTATGGCTATAGTCTATTGTCTACTTGTCATTTCCTTCCTGGTATGTTGAGAGTGATTAAAATCTGCAATTTGACCATGTTTTGTGACTTAGTTTATTTTCTGTTGCTATAACACAATGACGGCCAAGAAGTGGATAATTTATAAGGAAATTATGTTTATTTTGGCTCATGTTTCTGGAAGCTGGCAATTCTAAGACTGTGCTGCTCCAACTCAGGCCATAAAGTAAAAGGGTGATCAGGTACATGCAGAAGAGGCAAGGTGAGAGATGCAGCCTGGTCTTGTGAAGACCTTCTTTGTGACAGTGTGTTGAGTCTGGGAGAATCTAGAACTCATTTTCATGAGAAAGTCATTAAGTCTTAAGAAGAAAATCATCATTGTGTGTATGTATATGTATGTGTGCCTGTGTGTATGCATGTGTACCTGTACACATGTGTGTGTATGTATATGTCTGTGTGTCTGTGGGTGTGTCTGTGTGTGTGTGTGTTCGTGCATGTGTGTACCAGGGGTTAACATCAGCATATCTTCCTTGGTCATTCTCCACCTTATTTTTTAAGACAAAGTCTCTCCCCACACCTGGAACATACCAATTCAGGCTGGTCAGTGAGTGTCATCCAGAGGTCTGTCTGTCTCTCCCTGTCTCCTTCAGCTTTAGAGTTACAGAAACAAGGTTGTCTGGCTTGGTTTTTCTAACTTTCACATGGATACTGGGATCTAAAATCAGGTCCTCACACGATCTGAGCCATCTCACACACACCCCCAGTCATCACCCTTTAAGGCTTTGATTGCCAGAATCCTCACATTGTGAATCAAATTTCCCCAGGAGGTTTTGTGGAGACATTCAAACCATAGTGGCTTATGTACAAAGGGGTAACACCTCACACAGAGACAATGGGAAGACTAGTGCTGGTTAGAATTTATATTTTTTCCTAGTGGAATCTATAACACATTATTCCTCTCTTTTTAAAAATTTGCAGGAAAGTGATAGTTGGAAAAGTTTCCCCTTTTCACAGCAAAGTGTAAGATGTATTGATCTTCAGGGTGTCCATATGTCACATACTTTTAGTATGGCACAGTTTAAGAATCAGACCTACATTTGAACTGAGTCTTTTAACCTCCCTCCCAAGCCAAAGGAAGCATCTTTTCTTAGGATGATATGTGTATGTGTGTTTTTCCTTTTTTCATTACCTTTCCACATGTTCATAAACAGCATATAATATTGATTTGTATGTTTTAATTTACATTAATGGTATGCTACACTTATCCTTCAGAAACTTGGCTTTCTCACTCAGCAACATGCTTTAAAGATTTATATACTTGGATATGTTCCGTCATTTTAATGACTTGATAGTATTCTAGAATGTGAATAAATCACACTTTATCCATTCCTATTCAGACTCTTTAAATTATCATTATAATTTGTTTTTGCAACAAGGGCAATGAGCATCCTTTTATATTCATGTAAGAGAATTTTCTAGAGAATGTACCTATACACACACTAGCTGGCTATAGTGTTTGCCTATGTTCTGATGTACCAAGTACTGCCAGCTTGCTCTCAAGTGCAGTTTTATTATTTTACACTCTTGCTTGCAAATGAGAATCCCTGTTTGTGGTGTCTCCTGGCCCTGCTGTCTGATGGTTTGATTCACAAGGTTTGTCTGTTTCTTATTGTAAGTCCCTCTTCCTCGGGAGTATCAGGTCTCTGGAATCCCGAGTGCCCTGGATTACAAAGGAATTCCTGCTGAGAAGTTTTATATTTGTGTATACTGGAGCCTGCAGAGTTTCAGTGGTCCTTGCCCAGGTTATGATAAATTCTCAGCTTGGATATCTCATACAAGACATGTAATATAAATTTGGAACACATCCCTCTATGTAATTCAGGCCTGGGAATTCAGTTTTCCACCTGATTTTTTCCTACCTAAACCTCTCAAGAAATGGCCTGTGGGTACCATTCTCCAGTCTACTTTTTATGATTAGGACAGCCTTTGAGTTTTAAAACTGCACTAGAGTTTTTTCTCTCTGTCATCAATGATCTGGTGGCCACGTCTTCTGAGCCACAATAGGCTCACCCCAAATGTCAGATCGAATCCAAATTCAATGAGAGGTTGATGTTGGCTGCTTTCCTGAATTGCTCTGCACTTTTGTTTTGTTTTGTTTTTTTATGGGGAGGGTTGTCTGTCTGTCTGTCTGTCTGTCTGTTTGTTTGTTTGTTTAGGATCTCTCACTGAAGTAGAGCTCCCTAATTTCTTAGATGAGCTGACCAGCAAACCCCAGAGAGTCTCATGTCCTCCTCCCCAGTACAGAAATTGCAGGCATGCAATAGCACATCCAGCTTGTCATGTAGGGCTAGGGATCCGAACTCTGATCCTCTGTTTACACAGCAAACACTTTACCCCTGAGCCATCTCCCCAGTCCACAGACTTTTGTTTTTTTTTGTTTTTTGTTTTTTTTTTAAGATTTATTTTATTTATTACATATTCAGTGTTCTGCCTGCATATCAGAAGAGGGCAACAGATCTCATTACAGATGGTTGTGAGCCACCATATGGTTGCTGGGAATTGAACTCAGAACCTCTGAAAGAGCAGTCAGTGCTCTTAACCTCTGAGCCATCTCTCCAGCCCCCAGACTTTTGTTTTTAATTGAGACAATGTCCAAGGATGCTGAAGAATAAAGAAATGTGTGGTTTCTCCTTCCTCCCTCATTTCTGCCTTTCTTCCCCACCGCCTTGCCTTAGCAGGAAGAGAAAGAGGAACAATTTAGGTTTGAGACACAGTAGGAAAACTGCTCTGTTTTACTAGATCCAAAAGTGTAAACTTCCGAAAGAATTTTTCCTCTTCTATTAATGACAAAGGAGCCTGAGCAGAATCAGACTCCGTGAGATCACTGGGGAGGTAGCCCCAGTGCAATCAGTGAGCTTTGGGGATCAAAGGCATCAGCAGCCTTTGAAAATCAAGTCTGATGGGTGTACAGGATGATGACAAAGGCTAATTTGGAGAAATGTGAGCAAACCAGCATTTGGACTGAGCAAAATACTGTTTTCCAAGCACTGGAGTGACTTCCTGCTTTATCAAACCAGAGATCAAGTGGTCCCCACTAATTTTTGCTGCGTTGTTGTTAGCCATGTATGTGGATTAAAGGATGAAGCAAGAATTGATGGCTGTCTCGTGGGCCTTGGGCTAGCACACTGGACACTTGGTTCAATTTCTGGTCACCAGTCAGGCCTTCCACACCTGGATATCCAAGTCTGATTAACTGCTCCCTCATGGTGTTCCCAGGCTAGGCCTGCAGGCTTGACAGCCCCCCCCCCACTAAATCACAGTTGAGTGGAAGAGTAACTCCCTCCTGTCTGTCTGCATGTCACCCAGACATGTGTGTCATACAGCTAGCTCCATATGCACCCAGGTCTCTCGGGAAGAAGGCATCCCATGGTTAAGGCATCTGGAGACATATTAAGGATAGTCATTCCAGTTGTGGGATGGAAAAGCTTTAAGGGACCAGCCTTAGTTAGCCAGGTCATTATCTTGGTGTCTGACAGTGCCTGTTCAAGGTTATGACCAGGAAGTGTGGAGCTAGAGACTGACTGGGAAGGAAGGGGTTACTATTGCTCATAAGGTTTCTCAGACGTCCAAGACTGGAAGTGACTAGAGAAGCCTGAAGCAGAAGCAGAGAATGATAGGTGCCAAGTGCCGTGCCATCCTTTTATGTTCTTCATGGTTCTTCATGGTTCTGGTCAGACCTCAGACTGGGACAGGCTGTGGAGTGAGTGGCAAGGGTCTAGAGCAGCTTGTTGTCATGTGTGCTATGGCCTCGAGGTCTCACCCAGGATTCAGCTATCTCTCTGGTCCAAGATCCCACTGACAAATGTGGCGAGATGCCCTAGGCCCCATAATTCTCATGGAAGTCTGGCTGGAATGAATGCTATATGTTTTTCCTCTCCAACATCAAAGCCAGCCGACAAAAAAAACAAAGAACTGTAACTAGTGGTGTACACTTTAGTGAGAACTCCTCTAACGGTGTTTCTAAATGAAAACACCTGAAAATTATTTTCTCTGTGATGCACAGAAACTAATATTAAGGGTTATAACCACATCCATGTTAATTAGATGTAAAACAAAGGCAGCATAACAGCCTTGTGACTGGATGAAGGCTCCAGGATGGTTATAGACATCAAGTTCATTATCAGGAACAGGCATTCGAGGTGGTCTCTCTACTATTGCTTAGCTTACCAATTGGTATCATCCCTCTAGATCACTAGAGGTCACACTGGTGCCTGATCTGTCTTTTAACCTATGATTCCCTCTTCCCCCCACCATACCCCCCCACTCAACCTTCCTGCTCCCCCATGACCCACTCTTTCTTCCTCTTCTCCCCCTCTCCATTTCCCAGCTCCCACTCTCCCCCACCCCTCGCCGTGTTCCCCATCTGTTCAGAGGATCTTGCCTCATTTCTCTTCTCTTGGGTACCACACATATCCTCTAGGTTCTTTCCTGTTTCCCAGACTCTCTGTCAGTGAAGTGCAGACTGGCACTATCCTGAGAGACAAGCACCCACAGTTAAACACTGAACTGAGCCCAGGGAACCCAGTGACAGAGAGAGAGGAGCAATGAGCAAGTTGGCAAGGAATGGGCTGGCAAAGACAGCAGAGACGGCTGATCCGAACAGGGGAGAGCTCTTGGACCCCAGATCGACAGCTGGGAGGCCAGCATGGGACTGATCCAGACCCCCTGAATGTGAGAGTCGGTGAGGAGGCCTGGGCAACCTATGGGGCCCTGAGCAGTGGATCAGTGTTTATCCCTCAAAAGAAACAGACATTGTGTGTCCATAACACAGAGGGATAGTCTGTCAGCCTGGACTCTTAGGGGAGTGCCTGGACCCTGCCCTGAGTGAAATGACAGACTCTAGATATCCCCTATATGGAAGGAATTGGCAATAGGGTGGGAGGATGGGGGGGGAGAGTGGGGTGTGGGAAGAGGAGAGGGAGAGGGAACTGGGATTGACATGTAAAACAAGCTATTTAAAATTAAAATAATAAAAAACAGCCTTGTGATTTCTCCAGTATTCACTAGAATGGGTCGTTAAAATTAATTTGATGTAAATATTAAGTAACAATATGGATGACCCTTGAATATAACAAAAATATCATTAGAAAGTGGGACTTTACTTTGCTCACTAAAATTTGGGGACCGCTCTGTGGATTGCCTCCTTTAGTTAACTTCACAGGAAACCTAGATCTGGTTGGAAGAAAGGATTTATCCCCTATTAATTCACCTTGAGCAGGCTGAGTAGGTGGCTGGAGGGAGAGGAACCTGCTGGCCCTGCTGAATGGAAACCACAGACAGGCGCCCACACCGCTGAGATGTCGGACGAGCCTTGTTTACGCAGTACTGCGATTGGGAGTTCTGCCAATAACGAAACAGACCATTCTGCAGCTGTTATCTCATTTGTATGAGTAATATGAAAAACGCTGCACGATTTAATATGCCACCTAATACTTTTATTCTTATCTCACTAGCAGGGCAGGTGGTGGCATACATGTTTGAAAGCCGATACAGATTGGAACGAGGGGGGGGCAAGAACTGATGCTAGCTGCTATCTGAGCCGAGTAAAATGAGATGATCCCCGATACAATTTTATAAAAGCAATCTCACTTGTATCTTTGCCAGTGAGATCTTAATCGCAGCCAGCAAGGAGAATGGATACCCTTTCCTGGTTATCTGGGTGTGGAATGATGCCATCGCCAGCACAGGGAGAATGGTTATCTGTTATTTTTCTTGTGAGAGACCGGCAAGAACATTATCAGGGTTTGGGGAACCAAATATATGCGGTTCTGACTGATAAAAAGAGGGAGGAGACGACTCATCTCCAAGGATGTGACGATAACGCCACTTGCAGGAGGAAGAGATGGATGGTACTGCTGAAAGTGGTTTCGAGAGCTGGGACCTGACTTGGAAGCTCTACAGCTGCCCAACACTTGGCCAGAGGTAGAAAGAAAGAAATAAAATGATCTGGGAGCAGGAGAGCCTGGAAGAGAAAGTGATTGTTTCAAGCCCTCCGACCGTAAGAGGAATGTGGTCACATCAATCTTTCATGACTCTCTTCATCTAAAGAGGAAGTACAGTGACCTTCAGACTACCGACTGACACAATAATATTTTGTTATTTCCCCCATTCTCAACTGTCTTTATCTTTTGTTTTATTTTATTTCCAAGAATCAAGAATTCACATAATCCCCTAACAAGCAAGACTGTTAAAACATAAAGTGAAAATGAGAGGCACAAATTCTTAAAGGGACCAGAAGGAGGCTGACTACCATCCCAGAGAACACTGACACAGAACAACCACATCTGCGACTCCTAAGAACACCAGTGTTGCGTTAAGGAGCCCAAACTCCACAGCAGCATGTCTGTAAGCCCCCAGTGTTTCTGACATATGACTGCTCCTTCTTGTGGCTGGAAAAATGACTTTGTTTTTCCTCCACGCATTCTGAAGTCAAAAACAGTTTGGTTTGGGATTAGTTTGTGTTTTCTTGAGGCAGAATCTTTTATATGGTAGTCCAGCCTGACCTGGAAATCACCACACAGTCCAAGCTGGACTCAAAGTCACAGCAGTTCTCCTCAGCTAGGATTGCAAGTGTGAACCCCCGCACCTGGCTTTCAAGGCTAACATGTCAATGGGCAATCTATCGTTCCTCTCTATTTCTATTTCTTTTCTTTCTCCCTCCTCCCCAACTCCATTTCTCTCCTTTCTTGTTGTTGTTGGTTTTGTTTGTTTTACTTAACTCCTCATACATCAATAAAACTACTGGTCATAAATGTATTATTTATAACAATTCAGTAAGGCAGAAATGTATTAAACAGCCAGCCAAAAGCTTCTTCCTGCTCGCAGACTCACCCGTGCTCTAATATAACCAACATCAGTAGCTTAAGGTGTTTGTCTTTACAACCTCTTCTGGATATGAACAATATGCAGGTAATTTTCTCTGTGATGTAGATGCTTTCAAGACAATAACATAAACCCAGGTCATTCTTTTTAAAGAGGATTTATGATATTCTCCTATTCTCCTCTGTATGTGTGCTGTAAGTTATTCAGTCATCCCTAAAATAATAAGCACTTGTGGTTCCAACTGTCCATCTTAATATTTCCCACTCACTACAACAGCTACCTTTGTGTAGTACTGCATAGAGATCCACATCTTTATTTCTCTGAATATCAGATTAAAGAATATGTGCACCTTTATTATTTTAAAAAATGTGTTTAAATAGCTTCTCCTGAATGTGATAGCCTTTCAGTTTTCTACAATGGTAGACAAAGGAGCATCCCCACACCTACATAAGCCTTGGCAACCTTCCTTGCTGTGTTTTGTCATTCCATCCAGTAAAGATATAATTGCATCTACCCAATGTGTGTTTCCCTGATACCAACAATGTTATCCATCCTTTCTTCCCATTTTTTGCTCGCAAAGGTATAGCTTTCCTTTGCATTCTTTTGAATAGCTTTGTGCCTTTTTCTTACCCCTTTACAGATACTGAGGGGGCTTCTCCCATTTCTTGCATATCATTTGGGGGCAGAGTGTTGAGCTTCTAGCCATCATTGGATTATGGGTATTTTCAACCCAACTTTGTCTTTGGGTTTTGTTTATAGTAGCAGGGAATGTCACTTATTTCATTAAATATGTGGATGTTTTGTGGCTTATTTTAGAAAGTTTTCCCAACCCCAAGGATGCGTATTGTTCTAATATTGGGGAAGTTTTCTTTCTTTGAGATAGGGTCACGGCATGCAGCCCAGGCCAGCCTCAAGTTTGAGATCAGCCTCCAGGGTGCTGGAGTTACAGGCGGCACCACATCTAGTCCTTTCATAGTCTCAGTTTTCCTTACCAAACTCCACAAACTGGAGAAATGGATATACCTCAACAGGTCCTATATCATAGTTGCTAATTATTATCACAAAAGTCATATCAGGAACAGCTAATTTTCATCATCCAGTGACCAGATGGGGTAAATAGATTTCCTGCAGGCTCAATGGTTTCTGCCTCATCTAATTACAACCTAAGGGTTCTTTGATTGGTACTTGAAGATGAAGAAGTTTCTCTGAAAGCAATTTAATCACCCTGTGAATGAACAGAGTATAGTTCATTATACAGATGGGTGAAATGTAAACTACTAATTGCATGTAGACTACATTTATAGGAGTTGAATTTTGATTATTAATTCCTTTTTTATTTGCTCTTGGTTACTTTTCTAGTTGTGGAAGTTGTTGGCTAAAGGCTTCCTGAGACCCACCCATCCACTTATCCATCCATCCACCCACCCACTCTTCTGTCCATTCAACCACCCACCCATCCACCCTTACGTCCATCCATCTGTCCACCCATCCACCCACACACCCACACACACATTCACCCATCCAACCTCCCTCTGGCGAGTGAAGTGCATGTAGCTGGGAGAAGCCCTGAGGAGAGTCAATCATGAAGAAGATACCAGATACAGAGACACTGCCTGAGCACCCAGCTGCATATTCTGTTTTTAATGATTTTTCTTGTGCCTTCAAAGGCAGAACTCCAAAGAGGCTTTTAAGAGTAGGGCTGAGACACCTTGCTGCTGTCTGTGATGTCTACTGAGATATCTCGCACTCCAACCTGAGTGGTGAGATTATGTGTGATGATTAATCTTTCTTGTCAACTCGCCTATATTTATAGTCACTTAGGAGACCTTTATCCTGGTGAGTCTGGGGTATTTCCAGAGAAATTAACTGATAAAGGAAGAGCCACCCTGGGTATGAGTGGCACCATTTCACAGACTAGGGTCCTTGGGAAGAGAAAAATGTAGCCCCAGAACTCACCTCTCTTTGCTTCCCATGTGCAGATGCAATGTAACCAGCTGCTTTGTGGTCACAACAGCTGAAGCCTCTCTCACTGCCATGCCACCTTGATGGACTATATATGTCCCCTAAACCTGTGAGCTAAAATCAACCTTTTCTTCCTTCAGTTGCCTTTGTCAGGTATTTGTGGTGGTGCACCATGCACTTAATGGCTGGACCATCCTTTCTTTCAATACCAGGCTCCATCAGCAGCATTCCAATTTGCCTGTGACATCCACTCGACCATAATGCCAAGGACACTCTCCGTGGTACGTTCCTTGTCCCTCTTCATATACACACATAAACGCCTCTGTGTTCTGCAGACACCGAGGGATATGTTCTACTAAGTTTCCTGCGCAGGCCACAGCTCCTTGCTGGTTCCTGTCCTGGATAGGAAACAGTGATTCACACCCAGAACTGATCCCATCCCCCATAGAATAGTATGGACATTTGTAAACATGTTAATTGGATGCCACAGTGATGGGAGATACATTACTCCTAAATTTTATTTCAAGATAATAAAGGGAACTTCACAAAATATTTACCACATAAAAGAGTCATTAGTTTTAATATGCCCAGGGATTTCTGCCTCTAGCTAACCATTCTTCTGTCTTATTCTTCCCAGGATAGATGGACAAAGGTTGATCAAACAGTCTTATGTTCTCAGGACCCTTATCCCTTCCTGCTTTTTCTACTCCCTTCCCCTGGCCTGGAAAACCCTGCCCAGCAAAAGGCATGTCTGGCTTCATTGTCCCCAAGGCCCTTCGTGGCCTCAGCTTTTATAACCAAAGCCTTGCAAATGCCTCTGCTGCCTTCTCTTCTCTGGGCGGAGGGTGCTCCCAGGTACAGCTGTCCAGCTTAGCTAATGGTCCTGAAGCAGACATGTACTTGTATCTCTTAGTGACCCAGAGCACAGTCAAGAAAGACCCAATTACCATGTGGTCATTTGGACCGACTTCCAGCATGGCTTTATGGCACCATCATGGTCACGACATGGGATAGCTAATTGTGCACAAAGCCATTAAATAAACCTCACGCTCCTAAAAGCTTCAGCACCATCAAAAGAAGGCAATCCCCTCAGCGAGGATTCTCCTCAAGCATCTTCATTGTACCTTCCTCTGCTCTCTACCCAGAGGGCTCTGACTCTCCATCTGCCTTGCCACAGATCCCCCTGATCCCATCTGTGCAGAGACCCTTGCTCTTATTTCTGCACCTCACTGACTCATTTGCAGATTTCAGTGCCAATAAGAGCTGTAGGCTTACCACTGTATGGCCAAAGGTCTCCTGGACTATGGAATTTTGGCATTGTGACCCCAGTTCAGTCCCCAGCAGCCAATGGTGAAAAAAAATATAAAAGAAAAAGAAAGAAGAAAAAAATTAAGACATCAACCTGAAACAATACTTAAGACAGCTCTGAAATGACATTTCTCTTAGTGTTTCTGACCATATCAACCTACTTTGACACTCTGCATGGGGACTGGTGAGAAATCTGGTTCCGTCCTTTCTGAGGGTTGCAAAGGAAACCCTACAAATCTGTGCCCTGACTCGCACCCAAATGGGTATCTAGCCACAATAGTATCTAGTAAATGTTCAGCAACTGACTCTCCAACTGATAAAGAAAAATTAACATACAGCATTTGTCAATATCTGTGGGATGAATATTTCTACCATGGCTGATCTCAATGAACTCACGCCACCAATGGAAAGTCATTCAATACAAAACATAGAAGTTACTACATAAATCTCTCCCATCACAGAGTGGCTGTCACAGGCTCCAGTCCCAAGCTGCCACTCAGACTTAGGTGAGCAGATCTGAACTTCCCCAAATAGACTAGAAATCACATTTTCATGTTTTGTGTCTCTGTTTCCTAATAGTGACTATTTCAAATATGTTGAAAACATTGTGGAAGCTAAAGATACACAGGTCATGCATTCCTAAGTGTCAAATCCTGATCTGGGCCAGAGTCCTGCTGCATCATAAAACCAAAATAAAACAATGTTTCTCAGAAGCTCACTTACTATATTAGCTGATTGCTATGTAACAAAGTGTTTAAGGCCAGGTGATTTATGAAGGAAAAAGGTTTCTTCAATGCACAGTCCCAGAGACTAGAAAGTCTAGAATGCAATAGCTGCCTCGGGCTGTGTAATAAGACAGTCTAAAATTAAAAGGGCAAGCACAAACTTGTGGAAGAGAGAAATGGAGGCCTAGCTCATCTGATAGCTAACCCATTCCCACAATGAAAACATCAATCTGTCTGTACAGATAGATCCTTCAAGGGACTCACCGCCTTTCAACAGTCCCACAGGAGATGAAGCCTCCACATGGGTTTTAGTAGGAACGAGCCATACTGAAACCCAAGGACCTACTCTAGTGGCCTTCTTTTTGGCATTTACAGACCTATTTCAAAGAACATTCTGGACTGTCCATTACCCTTTCAAAATAATATCCCATAACTGCATTGGAGGGGCCCATGGGTAGAGGCCAATCCCTTGGCATCTTCTCAACCATGTCCACAGTATTGGGAAAGTATAGAAATGGTCAATGATGATAAAGACTATTAGTGAATTTTTTTAAAAGCTTGGGGCTCCATGTTTGATGAGACTCCAGTCTTCTCCTGTGCCCTTTCCCTTCTCTCCTGTCCTTTCGATGGTACTTTATGAATATTCCATGTCGCTCAGCAGCTGCAAAAGATGGATGACTGTGGGAGCAAGAGATAACGGGCACAAGCAGTGAGGATTTTCTCTTGCCTGCAGCAAGCAGCTGAATACATTTTTCAAGCCTGAAGCATTGCAGAAACAGAATGATTTTTTTAATGCCCTTTCTTTTATTTTCATTCATTTGCTTTTCATGTCTTTTTTTTAATTGCTCATTTTGCTTAAGGAGCCTCAAGGTACAAGCACAGCAAAGTATCATTAATTAAAATATTTAAAATTATAGCTGTGATGACAAAGCTCCCGAATAGGCCCAGGCAGCACAGACAACAAACACAATTATTAGCTGTAATAACAGCCAAATCATCCCACTGCTTTCTACCCAGAGACAATGCATCTTTCCCAAAATGCTAAGTGGCTGTGACAATGAGTAAATCACGACTATCCGAAATAGGACTAGACGGGATCTGAGACAGCTCTCAGGCTGAACGGAAACACAGCCATCCCTCCTCCCTCTCCTCTCTCTGCACGAAGGTTTCTGGGCAGAAAGCTGGTGTGTAGCAGCAGCCTGTAGCTCCCTCCCTCACTCCCAGCTTTTCTCCAGGAGTCCAGGGGGTTACTCAGCAGTGAATCAGTCTGGTGTGGCTGTTGAGCACACCGTAAACATGTTAGTGATTTCCCTGCACCTGGAAGACCCCTCCACAGAAAATTATCCCCGTAAAACAAGCCTGTGAGAGTGGAAATTGTAATAATTTATAATAAAGGGTTTTTTTATAACACAGGAACACAAAGAGCATTACCAGTTCCATCCAAATGATGAGCAGAATCCTTTGTTTTTCACTCTAGCATGCATTCCCTCACTCCAGACTTACTGAGCTCCCACTGTGGAGCAGAGTTTGAGTCATGTCTTTCTCCAGGCACCACAGCAATACTAAGGGTGACCTCTGAATGCAGTGGGAGAGATGCAGAGGTTCAGTGGGGGTGGGGGAGGGCCAGGGCAGTGGGGAAGTCATGGGAAGGGTTTTGTGGCTTGAATTCCAAAGGTGCTCAACAGAAAATGCTGCAGTGCCTTCCAAGTACCTCCTAAGGAGTTTACCACACCCTAGCAGGCCCAATACCTGCAACTTCTGAGACTGATGGATCCTGCAGCTGCCACCTCAACTCTGGCTGCTCCAATTGCAGACCATGAGTGCCAAAGGACTAGCAGATCCTAGGGGCAGCCCTCAGACAGTGGCTGAAAAAGTTGGTGGGTGAGTATTCCTGAAGCCTGCCCCACAGATAAGACAGCCTAGAACCTGGGCTAGTTCCCAAACTTCCCTAAGGGAGTCAGTCAAGTGCCCCAGGAACAATTTACTGGTTTGACTACCTGTGTGTGTGTGTCCATATGTATATGCATTGTGTGTGTAGGAGTCAAAGATGCAAGAGTAAGTTTTCTCCTGCCATCTGGTGGGTTCCAGGGTTGAACACAGGTAGTCAGAGTTGGCAGCATCTTGGCATCTCCACCTTCCTATCTCTTACTAACACACATCATCAGTCTCCTGCAGGAATCTCTGGTATCACCCCTGAAAGGAACCGCCTGCATTCAAAGTATTTGTCTGTGTCTGGGCTAGCCCAAATGAAGTGCCTCGGTTATAGGCAATGGCATGAAAAAAAGACTAGAGAAAAGGACACAGATATGGGCAATATTTACTTAACTGGGTGAGGCTGAGGTACAGAGGCAAATGAGAGAAGAGCTGGTCTCTTCAGCAGTGACACAATGATTAAAGACCCCTCTTAAGGTCTTCCCCAATATCTGTCCTTGTACCCGGAGCACTCATAGAAACCACAAAAAATTCAGCTTAGATACACAAAATTACCTGCATTGCCTCCTCCTTCCACTCTGGGACTCACCTTGGCTTCCTCATCTCCTTGTAGTCCATTACATTAAGTGACCTGGGTCCAAACACTTTATCTCCCCACCCCACTAGCCATGGTTCTAATCTCACAACCAATGGCACAAGAGTGGTGTCTATGGTAACCAGCCTCTAAAATAGTTCCTCTTTCCCCTATCCCACCCCAAAAGCTCTGCATAACACCTTCCCATGTTGTTTTAGTAATGGTGTATGTAGCCAATAGATTATAGAAGGAGTGGCAGCATGGGACAAGGCTAGGTTTTCGGAGGCTATGATTTCAGTCTTGCCTACTCTCTGGTGTCACTTGCTCTAAAAATAGCTACAGCTCAGTGAGCTAGTTAAGCAAGTCTATGTTAGGACCATGTGACAAAGAGTCTAAAGCCAGCAGAACTCTGAGTCCTCCAGCCATTAGCTATACGAGCAAGCCACAGTAGGAACAAATCCTTCAGCAAATCCTAGGGAAGTTGTTAAAATACCACAATCCCAGGCAACATTGATTCAGGAAACATGGTGTCCCAGAATTATGAGGTGATATACTCCCATATTTCTGACTCTCCAGCAATGTGTGAGGTAGAAAATATTGTTTGCTTGAAAGCATTGAGCATTGGAATATGTTGTTACATAACAGCAAATAATGGATGCTATGTCACATGCCCCATCCCACTCAACCTATGCCCACATGTCAATCAAGGAAAATAGGAATGAGGAAAGGATGCAGCTGAAGCCAGCAAATGTCACACCAGATGCCTAAGGACTATCCACAAGGAGGTGGAGGGTGCGTTAGAATCTCCGCCTCTGTGAGAAAATCCCTGACACAACTTCGCAAAGATTCGGGTTCACAGCTTCATGTGCTTTTCTCGTGGCCAGCTACCTCCCCCATCAGTTGATGGTGAGATCAAGCATTGCGGTGGAAGAGCACAGTGGAGCTCAGATGCTCAAAACACAGTAGCTAAGGTCAAAGCGAGACCTAGCCCCAGGACACAAGCCCTGTGACCCACTTCTTCCAGGAGGACCCCAGTTCCCAAAGGTCCACTGCTTCCCAAAACAGTGCCAGAAGAGGAACAACCTGTATGTAAAACATAACAATTGATGGTACTTAGAAACAAAAACTCTAATAAAACATTAAAGTTTTGTTGGGGGACTGACCTCAGGTACAGTATAAACCAATGGGCTGTTAGGATTTAAGCCAGCAAAGACATTATGGTGAAGGAACAGTCCAACAGTGCTTTATGTGGTTTATATTGTCCAAACTCTCTCTCATAAATACCGCTGAGGTGTGAAAAGGAAAGAGACTTAGTGCTAAGAGTTAGATTACATGGAACTAAACCTGTGGTAGATTTTTAATTTTAAAAAAGTCTCAAGGGAGCCAATGTTGGCTATTCATATAAGTCACAGAACAAATTATCCCATTACTTAGTGGCTTAAAACAATAAACATTT